>NC_140995.1:39747347-40347347 GCF_052327205.1 Somniosus microcephalus | reverse complement strand
CATTGTCAGTAACAATCCCCCCAGTGTCAGTAACAATCCCACCCAGTGTCAGTAACAATCCCCCCCAGTGACCGTAACAATCCCCCCAGTGTCAGTAACAATCATCCCCAGTGTCAGTAACAATCCCCCCCAGTGTCAGTAACAACCCCCCCAGTGTCAGTAACAGCCCCCCCAGTGTCAGTAACAATCGCCTCCAATGTCAGTAACAATCCCCCCCCAGTGGCAGTAACAATCCCCCCAGTGTCACTAACAATCCCCCCCAGTGTCAATAGCAATCCCCACCGTATCAGTAACAATCCCCCCCAGTGTCAGTAACAATCCCACCCAACCGAGTGTCAGTAACAATCCCCCCCAGTGTCAGTAACTTACCCCCCCAGTGTCAGTGACAATCCCCCCCGTGTCATTAACAATCCCCCCAGTGTCAGTAAGAATCCTTCCCCCAGTGTCAGTAACAATCGCCCCCCAGTGTCAGTAACAATCCTGCCCAGTGTCAGTAACAATCCCCCCCACTGTCAGTAACAATGCCACCCAGCTCGGTGTCAGTAACAATCCCCCCAAGAAGACTGTCAGTAACAATCCACCCGTGTCAGTAACAACAAACCCCAGTGTCAGTAACAATCCCCCCAATGTCAGTAACGATCCCCCCGTGTCAGTAACAATTCCCCCCACGTGTGAGTAACAAGCCCCCCAGCCCAATGTTAGTAACAATTCCTCCCACGTCAGTAACAATCCCCCCCAGTGTCAGTAACAATCCTCCCTCCTGTATCAGTAACAATCCCCCCCAGTGTCAGTAACAATCCCCCCCCAGTGTCAGTAACAATCCCCCCAGTGTCAGTAACAATCCCCCCCAGTGTCAGTAACAATCCCCCCAGTGTCATTAACAACCCCCCCAGTGTCAGTAACAATCTCCCCCCAGTGTCAGTAACAATCCCCCCAGTGTCAGTAACAATCCCGCCCAGTGTCAGTAACAATCCCCCCCAGTGTCAGTAACAATCCCCCAGAGTCAGTAACAATCCCCCCCAGTGTCAGTAACAATCCCCCCAGTGTCAGTAACAACCCCCACCAGTGTCAGTAACAATCCCCCCAGTGTCAGTAACAATCCAACCTAGTCCAGTTTCAGAAACAATGCCCCCAAGCCCACTGTCAGTAACAATCCCCCCGTGGCAGTAACAACCCCCAGTGTCAGTAACAATCCCCCCCAGTGTCAGTAACAATCCCCCCCAGTGTCAGTAACAAACCCCCCAGTGTCAGTAACAATCTCCCCCCAGTGTCAGTAACAATCCCCCCAGTGTCAGTAACAATCCCGCCCAGTGTCAGTAACAATACACCCCAGTGTCAGTAACAATCCCCCCAGTGTCAGTAACAATCCCCCCCAGTGTCAGTAACAATCCCCCCAGTGTCAGTAACAATCCCCACCAGTGTCAGTAAGAATCCCCCAGTGCCAGTAACAATCCCACCTCGTCCAGTTTCAGAAACAATCCCCCCAAGACCACTGTCAGTAACAATCCATCCGTGGCAGTAACAACCCCCAGTGTCAGTAACAATCCCCCCCATTGTCAGTAACAATCGCCGCCAGGGCCAGTAACAATCCGCCCCCAGTGTCAGTAACAAACCCCCAGTGTCAGTAACAATTCCTCCCAGTGTCAGTAACAATCCCCCCAGTGTCAGTAACAATCCCACCCAGTGTCAGTAACAATCCCCCCCAGTGTCCGTAACAATCCCCCCAGTGTCAGTAACAATCATCCCCAGTGTCAGTAACAATCCCCCCCAGTGTCAGTAACAACCCCCCCCAGTGTCAGTAACAGCCCCCCCAGTGGCAGTAACAATCGCCTCCAATGTCAGTAACAATCCCCCCCCAGTGTCAATAACAATCCCCCCCAGTGTCAGTAACAATCCCCCCCCAGTGTCAGTAAAAATGCCACCCAGCTCGTTGTCAGTAACAATCCCCCCAAGCCCACTGTCAGTAACAATCCAACCATGTGAGTAACAACAAACCCCAGTGTCAGTAACAATCCCCCCCTGTTTCAGTAACGATCCCCCCAGTATCAGTAACAATTCCCCCCACGTGTGAGTAACAAGCAACCGCAGCCCAATGTTCGTAACAATTCCTCCCATGTCAGTAACAATCCCCCCCAGTGTCAGTAACAATCCTCCCTCCAGTATCAGTAACAATCCCCCCCCAGGGTCAGTTACAACCCCCCCCCCAGTGTCAGTAACAATCCCTCCCAGTGTCACTAACAATCCCTCCCAGTGTCAGTAACAATCCCACCCTGTGTCAGTAACTATCCCTCCCAGTGTCAGTTACAATCCCCCCAGTGTCAGTAACAATTCCCCAGTGTCAGTAACAATCCCCCACCCCATGTCAGTAACAATCTCCCCACCAGTGTCAGTAACAATTCCCCCCTCAGTGTCAGTAACAATTCCCCCCTCAGTGTCAGTGACAATCCCCCCCAGTGTCAGTAAGAATCCCCCCCCAGTGTCAGTAACAATCCCCCCCCAGTGTCAATAAGAATCCCCCCCAGTGTCAGTAACAATCCCCCCCCAGTGTCAGTAAAAATGCCACCCAGCTCGTTGTCAGTAACAATCCCCCCAAGCCCACTGTCAGTAACAATCCAGCCATGTAAATAACAACAAACCCCAGTGTCAGTAACAATCCCCCCCTGTTTCAGTAACGATCCCCCCAGTATCAGTAACAATTCCCCCCACGTGTGAGTAACAAGCAACCGCAGCCCAATGTTCGTAACAATTCCTCCCATGTCAGTAACAATCCCCCCCAGTGTCAGTAACAATCCTCCCTCCAGTATCAGTAACAATCCCCCCCCCAGGGTCAGTTACAACACCCCCCCAGTGTCAGTAACAATCCCTCCCAGTGTCACTAACAATCCCTCCCAGTGTCAGTAACAATCCCAACCTGTGTCAGTAACAATCCCCCCCAGTGTCAGTAACAATCCCCCCAGTGTCAGTAACAAGCCCCCCCGTGTCAGTAACAATCCCCCCCAGTGTCAGTAACAATCCCCCCAGTGTCTGTAACAATCCCCCCCAGTCCAGTGTCAGAAACAATCCCCCCAAGCCCACTGTCAGTAAAAATCCCCTTGTGCCAGTAACAACAACCCCCAGTGTCAGTAACAAACCCCCCCAGTGACAGTAACAATCTCCCCCAGTGTCAGGATCAATCCCCCCTCCCCAGCCAAGTGTCACGATCTCCCCCCAGTGTCAGTAACGATCCCCCCCAGTGTCAGTAACAATCCTCAGCGAATTTTAGTAACAATTCCCCATCAGTGTCAGTAACAATTCCCCCCCCCAGTTTCAGTAACAAAACCCCACAGTGTCAGTAACAATCCGCCCCCCACTGTGTCAGTAACAATCCCCCCCCAGTGTCAGTAACGATCCCGCCCAGTGTCAGTAACGATCCCCCCCAGTGTCAGTAACAATCCCCCCATGTCAGTAACAATCTCCCCCAGTGTCAGTAACAATCACCTCCAGTGTCAGTAACAATCCCCCACAGTGTCAGTAACAATCCCCCCCAGTGTCAGTAACCATCCCCCCCCGTGTCAGTAACAATGCCACCCAGCTCGGTGTCAGTAACAATCCGCCCAAGGTGACTGTCAGTAACAATCCACCCGTGTCAGTAACAACAAATCCCAGTTTCAGTAACAAACCCGCCCAGTGTCAGTAACGATCCCCCCCAGTGTCAGTAACAATCCCCCCATGTCAGTAACAATCTCCCCCAGTGTCAGTAACAATCGCCTCCAGTGTCAGTAACAATCCCCCACAGTGTCAGTAACAATCCCCCCCAGTGTCAGTTACAATCCCCCCACCAGAGTCAGTAACAATCCCCACCAATGTCAGTAACAATCACCCCAGCAGATTCAGTAACAATCCCCCCAATGTCAGTAACAACCCCCCCAGTGTCAGTAACAATCCCCCCCAGTGTCAGTAACAACCCCCCCACCAGAGTCAGTAACAATCCCCCCCAGTGTCAGTTACAATCCCCCCAGTGTCAGTAACAATCCCCCCAGTGTCAGTAACAATCCCCCACCCCTATGTCAGTAACAATCTCCCCACCAGTGTCAGTAACAATTCCCCCCTCAGTGTCAGTAAGAATTCCCCCCTCAGTGTCAGTAACAATCCCCCCAAGTGTCAGTAACAATACCCCCAGTGTCAGTAACAATTCCCCAGTGTCAGTAACAATCCCCCCGTGTCAGTAACAATCCGCCCAGTGTCACTAACAATCCCCCCAAGTGTCAGTAACAATCCCCCCAGTGTCAGTAACAATCCCCCCAGTGTCAGTAACAATCCCCCCTGTGTCAGTAACAATCCCCCCAGTCTCAATAACATCCTCCCAGTGTCACTAACAATCCCCCCCAGTGTCAGTAACAATCCCCCCATGTCAGTAAATATTCCCCCCGTGTCAGTAACAATCCCATCCAGCCCAGTGTCAGTAACAATTCCTTCACAGTGTCAGTAACTATCCCCCCCAGTGTCAGTGACAATCCCCCCCAGTGTCAGTAACAATCCCCCCGTGTCAGTAACAAACTCACCCAGTATCAGTAACAATCCCCCCAGTGTCAGTAACAATCCCCCTCAGTGTCAGTAAGAATCCCCCCCAGTGTCAGTAACAATCCCCCCCAGTGCCAGTAACAATCCCCCCCAGTGTCAGTAACAATCCCCCATAGTGTCAGTAACAATGCCACCCAGCTCGTTGTCAGTAACAATCCCCTCAAGCCCACTGTCAGTAACAATCCAACCGTGTCAGTAACAACAAACCCCAGTGTCAGTAACATTCCCCCCGTGTCAGTAACGATCCCCCCCAGTGTCAGTAACAATTCCCCCCACGTGTGAGTAACAAGCACCCCCAGCCCAATGTTAGTAACAATTCTTCCCATGTCAGTAACAATCCCCCCCAGTGTCAGTAACAATCCTCCCTCCAGTATCAGTAACAATCCCCCCCCAGGGTCAGTTACAATCCCCACCCCCAGTGTCAGTAACAATCCCTCCCAGTGTCAGTAACAATCCCCCCCAGTGTCAGAACAATCCCCCCAGTGTCAGTAACAATCCCCCCAGTGTCAGTAACAACCCCCCCCAGTGTCAGTAACAATCCCGCCCAGTGTCAGTAACAATCCCACCCAGTGTCAGTAACAATACCCCCCAGTGTCAGTAACAATCCCCCCAGTGTCAGTAACAATCCCCCCCGTGTCAGTAACAATCCCCCCCAGTGTCAGTAACAATCCCCCCAGTGTCTGTAACAATCCCCCTGAAATGAAGAATAGATTTGCCTTTCTAATCTAAGCTTTATTAACTTAAAAATCCTGTAGCACATCTTTCAACACCCAGTCCCAACTAAAGGCTGGAAAGAACTGAATTTATGATGGCCACCACAAATCACATGACATCAACTACCAATGAGATTACAGCATATATCCCAAGGCAGGAAACAAACAACGAATCACAATACTTCTTACTAAACATAAAGAATAATCACCACACGTCCCCAGTCCAGTGTCAGAAACAATCCCCCCAAGCCCACTGTCAGTAACAATCCCCCCGTGTCAGTAACAACAACCCCCAGTGTCAGTAACAAACCCCCCCAGTGTCAGTAACAATCTCCCCCAGTGTCAGGATCAATCCCCCCTCCCCAGCCCAGTGTCACAATCTCCCCCCAGTGTCAGTAACGATCCCCCCCCAGTGTCAGTAACAATCCCCCCACCAGAGTCAGTAACAATCCCCCCCAGTGTCAGTAACAATCGCCCCACCAGAGTCAGTAACAATCCCTCCCAGTGTCAGTAACAAACCCCCCAGTGTCAGTAACAATCCCCCCAGTGTCAGTAACAATCCCCCACCCCCATGTCAGTAACAATCTCCCCACCAGTGTCAGTAACAATTCCCCCCCGTGTCAGTAACAATCCCCCCAAGTGTCAGTAACATTCCCCCCCATTGTCAGTAACAATCCCCCCCAGTGTCAGTAACAATCCCCCCTGTGTCAGTAACAATCCGCCCAGTGTCACTAACAATCCCGCAAGTGTCACTAACAATCCCCCCCAGTGTCAGTAACAATCCCCCCCAGTGTCAGTAACAATCCCCCCTGTGTAAGTAACAATCCCCCAGTGTCAATAACAATCCTCCCAGTGTCACGAACAATCCCCCCCAGTGTCAGTAACAATCCCCCCCAGTGTCAGTAACTATCCCCCCCAGTGTCAGTAACAATCCCATCCAGCCCAGTGTCAGTCACAATCCCCCCCAGTGTCAGTAACTATCCTCCCCAGTGTCAGTGACAATCCCCCCCAGTGTCAGTAACAATCCCCCCCCGTGTCAGTAACAAACTCACCAAGTATCAGTAACAATCCCCCCGTGTCAGTAACAATGCCACCCTGCTCGTTGTCAGTAACAATCCCACCCAGCCCAGTGTCAGTAACAATCCCCCCCAGTGTCAGTAACAATCCCCCCAGTATCAGTAAGAATCCCCCCCGTGTCAGTAACAATACCCCCATGTCAGTAACAAGCACCCCAGTGTCAGTAACAATCCCCCCCAGTGTGAGTAACAATTCCCACCAGAGTCAATAACAATCCCACCCAGCCCAGTGTCAGTAACAATCCCCCCCAGTGTCAGTAACAATCCCCCCCAGTGTCGGTAACTATCCCCCCCAGTGTCAGTAACAATCCCCCCGTGTCAGTAACAATCTCATCCAGTGTCAGTAACAATCCCCCCCCAGTGTCAGGAGCAATGCCCCCCCCAGTGTCAGTAACAATCCCCCCCAGTGTCAGTAACAATGCCACCCAGCTCGGTGTCAGTAACAATCCCCCCAAGCCCACATTCAGTAACAATCCACCCATGTCAGTAACAACAAATCCCAGTGCCAGTAACAACCCCCCCAGTGTCATAACAATCCCCCCCCAGTGTCAGTAACAATCCCCCCAGTGTCAGTAACAATCGCCTCCAGTGTCAGTAACAATCCCCCTCTGTCAGTAACAATCCCCCCCAGTGTCAGTAACAATCCCCCCAGTGTCAGTAACAATCCCCCCCAGTGTCAGTAACAATCCCCCCCAGTGTCAGTAACAATGCCACCCAGCTCGTTGTCAGTAACAATCCCCTCAAGCCCACTGTCAGCAACAATCCAACCGTGTCAGTAACAACAAACCCCAGTGTCAGTAACATTCCCCCCGTGTCAGTAACGATCCCCCCCGTGTCAGTAACAATTCCCCCCACGTGTGAGTAACAAGCAGCCCCAGCCCAATGTTCATAACAATTCTTCCCATGTCAGTAACAATCCCCCCCAGTGTCAGTTACAATCCCCACCCCCAGTTTCAGTAACAATCCCTCCCAGTGTCAGTAACAATCCCCCCCAGTGTCAGAACAATCCCCCCAGTGTCAGTAACAATCCCCCCAGTGTCAGTAACAATCCCCCCAGTGTCAGTAACAATCCCGCCCAGTGTCAGTAACAATCCCACCCAGTGTCAGTGACAATACCCCCCAGTGTCAGTAACAATCCCCGCAGTGTCAGTAACAATCTCCCCCGTGTCAGTAACAATCCACCCCAGTGTCAGTAACAATCCCCCCAGTGTCTGTAACAATCCCCCTGAAATGAAGAATAGATTTGCCTTTCTAATCTAAGCTTTATTAACTTAAAAATCCTGTAGCACATCTTTCAACACCCAGTCCCAACTAAAGGCTGGAAAGAACTGAATTTATGATGGCCACCACAAATCACATGACATCAACTACCAATGAGATTACAGCATATATCCCAAGGCAGGAAACAAACAACCAATCACAATACTTCTTACTAAACATAAAGAATAATCACCACACGTCCCCAGTCCAGTGTCAGAAACAATCCCCCCAAGCCCACTGTCAGTAACAATCCCCCCGTGTCAGTAACAACAACCCCCAGTGTCAGTAACAAACCCCCCCAGTGTCAGTAACAATCTCCCCCAGTGTCAGGATCAATTCCCCCTCCCCAGCCCAGTGTCACAATCTCCCCCCAGTGTCAGTAACGATCCCCCCCCAGTGTCAGTAACAATCCCCCCACCAGAGTCAGTAACAATCCCCCCCAGTGTCAGTAACAATCGCCCCACCAGAGTCAGTAACAATCCCTCCCAGTGTCAGTAACAATCCCCCCAGTGTCAGTAACAATCCCCCCAGTGTCAGTAACAATCCCCCACCCCCATGTCAGTAACAATCTCCCCACCAGTGTCAGTAACAATTCCCCCCGTGTCAGTAACAATCCCCCCAAGTGTCAGTAACATTCCCCCCCATTGTCAGTAACAATCCCCCCCATTGTCAGTAAAAATCCCCCCAGTATCAGTAACAATCCCCCCGTGTCAGTAACAATGCCACCCAGCTCGTTGTCAGTAACAATCCCACCCAGCCCAGTGTCAGTAACAATCCCCCCCAGTGTCAGTAACAATCCCCCCAGTATCAGTAAGAATCCCCCCCGTGTCAGTAACAATCCCCCCATGTCAGTAACAAGCCCCCCAGTGTCAGTAACAATCCACCCCAGTGTGAGTAACAATTCCCACCAGTGTCAATAACAATCCCACCCAGCCCAGTGTCAGTAACATTCCCCCCCAGTGTCAGTAACAATCCCCCCCAGTGTCGGTAACTATCCCCCCCAGTGTCAGTAACAATCCCCCCGTGTCAGTAAAAATCTCATCCAGTGTCAGTAACAATCCCCCCCCAGTGTCAGGAGCAATGCCCCCCCCAGTGTCAGTAACAATCCCCCCCAGTGTCAGTAACAATGCCACCCAGCTCGGTGTCAGTAACAATCCCCCCAAGCCCACATTCAGTAAAAATCCACCCATGTCAGTAACAACAAATCCCAGTGTCAGTAACAACCCCCCCAGTGTCATAACAATCCCCCCCCAGTGTCAGTAACAATCCCCCCAGTGTCAGTAACAATCGCCTCCAGTGTCAGTAACAATCCCCCCTGTGTCAGTAACAATCCCCCCCAGTGTCAGTAACAATCCCCCCAGTGTCATTAAGAAACCCCCAGTGTCAGTAACAACCCCCCGTGTCACTAACATTCCCCCCATGTCAGTAACAATCTCCCCCAGTGTCAGTAACAATCCCCCCCAGTGTCAGTAACAATCCCCCCGTGTCAGTAACAAACTCACCCAGTATCAGTAACAATCCCCCCCAGTGTCAGTAACAATCCCCCCCAGTGTCAGTAAGAATCCCCCCCAGTGTCAGTAACAATCCCCCCCCAGTGTCAGGAACAATCCCCCCCAGTGTCAATAACAATCCCCCCCAGTGTCAGTAACAATGCCACCCAGCTCGTTGTCAGTAACAATCCCCTCAAGCCCACTGTCAGTAACAATCCAACCGTGTCAGTAACAACAAACCCCAGTGTCAGTAACAATCCCCCCGTGTCAGTAAGATCCCCCCCAGTGTCAGGAACGATCCCCCCCACGTGTGAGAAACAAGCACCCTCAGCCCAATGCTCGTAACAATTCCTCCCATGTCAGTAACAATCCCCCCCAGTGTCAGTAACAATCCTCCCTCCAGTATCAGTAACAATCCCACCCCAGGATCAGGTACAATCCACCCCCCAGTGTCAGTAACAATGCCACCCAGCTAGGTGTCAGTAACAATCCCCCTCAGTGTCAGTAACAATCCCCCCAGTGTCAGTAAAAATCCCCCCCGTGTCAGTAACAACACCCCCAGTGTCAGTAACAATCCCCCCAGTGTCAGTAACAATCCCCCCCAGTGTCTGTAACAATCCCCCCAGTGTCAGTAACAATCCCGCCCAGTGTCAGTAACAATCCCCCCCAGTGTCAGTAACAATCTCCCCCAGTGTCAGTAACAATCCCCCCAGTGTCAGTAACAATTCCCCCCAGTGTCAGTAACAATCCCCCCAGTGTCAATAACAATGCCACCCAGCTCGGTGTCAATAACAATCCCCCCAAGCCGACTGTCAGTAACAATCCACCCGTGTCAGTAACAACAAACCCCAGTGTCAGTAACAATCCCCCAATGTCAGTAATGATCCCCCCGTGTCAGTAACAAATCCCCCCACGTGTGAGTAACAAGCCCCCACAGCCCAATGTTAGTAACAATTCCTCCCATGTCAGTAACTATCCCCCCCAGTGTCAGTAACAATCCTCCCTCCTGTATCAGTAACAACCCCCCCCAGTGTCAGTAACAATCCCCCCCAGTGTCAGTTACAATCCCCCCGTGTCAGTAAAGATCCCCCCCAGTGTCAGTAACAATCCCCCCAGTGCCATTAACAACCACCCCCAGTGTCAGTAACAATCTCCCCCCAGTGTCAGTAACAATCCCCCCAGTGTCAGTAACAATCCCCCCCAGTGTCAGTAACAATCCCCCCAGTGTCAGTAACAATCCCCCCAGTGTCAGTAACAATCCCCCCCAGTGTCAGTAACAATCCCCCCAGTGTCAGTAACAATCCCCACCAGTGTCAGTAACAATCCCCCCAGTGTCAGTAACAATCCCACCTAGTCCAGTTTCAGAAACTATCCCCCCAAGCCCACTGTCAGTAACAATCTCCCCGTGGCAGTAACAACCCCCAGTGTCAGTAACAATCACCCCCATTGGCAGTAACAATCGCCGCCAGGGCCAGTAACAATCCACCCCCAGTGTCAGTAACAAACCCCCAGTGTCAGTAACAATCCCCCCAGTGTCAGTAACAATCCCCCCCAGTGTCAGTAACAATCCCCCCCAGTGCCAGCAACAATCCCCCCAGTGTCAGTAACAATCCCGCCCAGTGTCAGTAACAATCCACCCCAGTGTCAGTTAATAATGCCCACAGTGTCAGTAACAATCCCCCCCAGTGTCAGTAACAATCCCCACAGTGTCAGTAACAATCCCCCCCAGTGTCAGTAACAATCCCCCCATGTGTCAGTTCCAATGCCACCCAGCTCGGTGTCAATAACAATTCCCCCAAGCCGACTGTCAGTAACAATCCACACGTCCCAGTAACAACAAACCCCAGTGTCAGTAACAATCCCCCCAATGTCAGTAACGATCCCCCCGTGTCAGTAACAATTCCCCCCACGTGTGAGTAACAAGCCCCCCCAGCCGAATGTTAGTAACAATTCCTCCCATGTCAGTAACTATCCCCCCAGTTTCAGTAACAATCCTCCCTCCTGTATCAGTAACAATCCCCCCCCAGTGTCAGTAACAATCCCCCCCAGTGTCAGTAACAATCCCCCCTGTGTCAGTAACAATCCCCCCAGTGTCAATAACAATCCTCCCAGTGTCACTAACAATCCCCCCCAGTGTCAGTAACAATCCCCCCCGTGTCAGTAACAATCCCCCCCAGTGTCAGTAACAATCCCACCCAGCCCAGTGTCAGTACCAATCCCCTCCAGTGTCAGTAACTATCCCCCCCAGTGTCAGTGGCAATCCCCCCCAGTGTCAGTAACAATCCCCCCGTGTCAGTAACAATCTCACCCGGTATCAGTAACAATCCCCCCCAGTGTCAGTAACAATCCCCCCCAGTGTCAGTAAGAATCCCCCCCAGTGTCAGTAACAATCCCCCCCCAGTGTCAGTAACAATCCCCCCCAGTGTCAATAACAATCCCCCCCAGTGTCAGTAACAATGCCACCCAGCTCGTTGTCAGTAACAATCCCCTCAAGCCCACTGTCAGTAACAATCCAACCGTGTCAGTAACAACAAACCCCAGTGTCAGTAACAATTCCCCCGTGTCAGTAAGATCCCCCCCAGTGTCAGGAACGATCCCCCCCACGTGTGAGAAACAAGCACCCCCAGCCCAATGCTCGTAACAATTCCTCCCATGTCAGTAACAATCCCCCCCAGTGTCAGTAACAATCCTCCCTCCAGTATCAGTAACAATCCCCCCCCAGGATCAGTTACAATCCCCCCCCCAGTGTCAGTAACAATGCCACCCAGCTAGGTGTCAGTAACAATCCCCCTCAGTGTCAGTAACAATCCCCCCAGTGTCAGTAAAAATCCCCCCCGTGTCAGTAACAACACCCCCAGTGTCAGTAACAATCCCCCCAGTGTCAGTAACAATCCCCCCCGTGTCTGTAACAATCCCCCCAGTGTCAGTAACAATGCCACCCAGCTCGGTGTCAATAACAATCCCCCCAAGCCGACTGTCAGTAACAATCCACCCGTGCCAGTAACAACAAACCCCAGTGTCAGTAACAATCCCCCCAATGTCAGTAACGATCCCCCCGTGTCAGTAACAAATCCCCCCACGTGTGAGTAACAAGCCCACCCAGCCCAATGTTAGTAACAATTCCTCCCATGTCAGTAACTATCCCCCCAGTGTCAGTAACAATCCTCCCTCCTGTATCAGTAACAACCCCCCCTAGTGTCAGTAACAATCCCCCCCAGTGTCAGTTACAATCCCCCCGTGTCAGTAAAGATCCCCCCCAGTGTCAGTAACAATCCCCCCAGTGCCATTAACAACCCCCCCAGTGTCAGTAACAATCTCCCCCCAGTGTCAGTAACAATCCCCCCAGTGTCAGTAACAATCCCCCCCAGTGTCAGTAACAATCCCCCCAGTGTCAGTAACAATCCCCCCAGTGTCAGTAACAATCCCCCCCAATGTCAGTAACAATCCCCCCAGTGTCAGTAACAATCCCCACCAGTGTCAGTAACAATCCCCCCAGTGTCAGTAACAATCCCACCTAGTCCAGTTTCAGAAACTATCCCCCCAAGCCCACTGTCAGTAACAATCTCCCCGTGGCAGTAACAACCCCCAGTGTCAGTAACAATCACCCCCATTGTCAGTAACAATCGCCACCAGGGCCAGTAACAATCCACCCCCAGTGTCAGTAACAAACCCCCAGTGTCAGTAACAATCCCCCCAGTGTCAGTAACAATCCCCCCCAGTGTCAGTAACAATCCCCCCCAGTGCCAGCAACAATCCCCCCAGTGTCAGTAACAATCCCGCCCAGTGTCAGTAACAATCCCCCCCAGTGTCAGTAACAATGCCCACAGTGTCAGTAACAATCCCCCCCAGTGTCAGTAACAATCCCCCCAGTGTCAGTAACAATCCCCCCCAGTGTCAGTAACAATCCCCCCATGTGTCAGTTCCAATGCCACCCAGCTCGGTGTCAATAACAATCCCCCCAAGCCGACTGTCAGTAACAATCCACCCGTGCCAGTAACAACAAACACCAGTGTCAGTAACAATCCCCCCAATGTCAGTAACGATCCCCCCGTGTCAGTAACAATTCCCCCCACGTGTGAGTAACAAGCCCCCCCAGCCGAATGTTAGTAACAATTCCTCCCATGTCAGTAACTATCCCCCCCAGTTTCAGTAACAATCCTCCCTCCTGTATCAGTAACAATGCCCCCCCAGTGTCAGTAACAATCCCCCCCAGTGTCAGTAACAATCCCCCTACTAGAGTCAGTAACAATCCCCCCAGTGTCAGTAACAACCCCCCCCCAGTGTCTGTAACAATCTAATCCAGTTTCAGTAACAATCCCTGCACCAGAGTCAGTAACAATCCCCCCCAGTGTCAGTAACAATCGCCCCACCAGACTCAGCAACAAACCCCCCAGTGTCAGTAACAATCCCGCCCAGTGTCAGTAACAATCCCCCCCAGTGTCAGTAACAATTCCCCCAGTGTCACTAACAATCCCCCCCAGTGTCAGTAACAATCCCCACCGTGCCAGTAACACTCCCCCCCCAGTGTCAGTAACAATCCCACCCAGCCCAGTGTCAGTAACAATCCCCCCCCAGTGACAGTAACTATGCCCCCCAGTGTCAGTAACAATCTCTCCCAGTGTCAGTAACAATCCCCCCAAGTGCCAGTAACAATCTCCCCAGTGTCAGTAAGAGTCCCCACCAGTGTCAGTAACAATCCCCCCCAGTGTCAGTAACAATCCCCCCCAGTGTCAGTAACAATCCCCCCCAGTGTCAGTAACAATCCCGCCCGTGTCATTAACAAACCCCCCCAGTGTCAGTAACAATCCACCCCAGTGTCAGTAACAATCCCCCCGTGTCAGTAACAATCCCCCCCGTGTCAGTAACAATCCCCCCCAGTGTCAGTAACAATCCCGACCCCGTGGCAGTAACAATACCCCCAGTGTCAGTAACAATCCCCCCATGTCAGTAACAATACACCCAGTGTCAGTAACAATCCCCCACACTGTCAGTAACAATCCCCCCCAGTGTCAGTAACAATCCCCCCCAGTGTCAGTAACATTCCCCCCCATGTCAGTAACAATCCGCCCAGTATCAGGAACAATCCCCCCAGTGTCAGTAACAATCCCCGCCACCAGTGTCAGTAACAATCCCCCCCAGTGTCAGTAGCAACCCCCCGTGTCAGTAAGAGTCCCCACCAGTGTCAATAAAAATCACCCCCAGTGTCAGTAACAATCCCCCCCCTGTGTCAGTAACAATCCCCCCAGTGTCAGTAACAATCCCCCCATGTGTCAGTAACAAACCCCCCTGTGTCAGTAACAATCCCCCCCGTGTCAGTAACAATCCCCCCAGTGTCACTAACAATCCCCCCCAGTGTCAGTAACAATCCCCAACGTGTCAGTAACACTCCCCCCCAGTGTCAGTAACAATCCGACCCAGCCCAGTGTCAGTAACAATCCCCCCAGTGTCAGTAACTATCCCCCCCCAGTGTCAGTGACAATCTCCCCCAGTGTCAGTAGCAATCCCCCCGTGTCAGTAACAATCTCACCCAGTGTCAGTAACAATCCTCCCCCAGTGTCAGTAACAATCCCCCCATTGTCAGTAAGAATCCACCCCAGTGTCAGTAACAATCCCCCCCCAGTGTCAGTAACAATCCCCCCAAAGCCCACTGTCAGTAACAATCCACCCATGTCAGTAACAACAACCCCCAGTGTCAGTAACAATCCCCCCGTGACAGTAACGATCCCCCCCAGTGTCAGTAACAATTCCCCCCACGTGTAAAAAGCCCCATCAGCCAAATCTCAGTCACAATTCCTCCCATGTCAGTAACAATTACCCCCAGTGTCAGTAACAATCCTCCCTCCAGTATCAGTAACAATCCCCCCGTGTCAGTAACAATCCCACCCCAGTGTCAGCAACAATCCCCCCTCAGTGTCAGTAACAATCCCCCCCCAGTGTCGGTAAAAATCCCCCCCATGTCAGTAACAAACCCCCCCATGTCAGTAACAATCACCCCCAGTGTCAGTATCAACCACCCCCCAGTGTCAGTAACAATCCCCCCCCAGTGTCAGTAACAATCCCGCCCAGTGTCAGTTACAATCCCCCCCAGTGTCAGTAACAATCCCCCCCAGCGTCGGTCACAATCCCCCCAGTGTCAGTAACAATCCCCCCAGTGTTAGTAACAATCCCACCCAGTCCAGTGTCAGAAACAATCCCACCAAGCCCACCGTCAGTAACAATACCCCCGTGTCAGTAACAACAACCCACAGTGTCAGTAACAATACCCCCAGTGTCAGTAACAGTCGCCTCCAGTGTCAGTAGCAATCCCTCCCAGTGTCAGTAATAATCACCCCCAGTGTCAGTAACAATCGCCCCACCAGAGGCAGTAACAATCCCCCCCAGTGTCAGTAACAATCCCCCCCAGTGTCAGTAACAATCCCCCCCAGTGTCAGTAACAATCCCCCCCCAGTGTCAGTAACAATCCCCCCCAGTGTCAGCAACAATCCCCCCCAGTGTCAGTAACGATCCCCCCCAGTGTCAGTAACAATCCACCCAGTGCCATTAACAACCCCCCCCCAGTGTCAGTAACAATCTCCCCCCACTGTCAGTAACAATCCCCCCAGTGTCAGTAACAATCCCCCCCAGTGTCAGTAACAATCCCCCCAGTGTCAGGAACAATCCCCCCAGTGTCAGGAACAATCCCCCCCAGTGTCAGTAACAATCCCCCCAGTGTCAGTAGCAATCCCCACCAGTGTCAGTAACAATCTCCCCAGTGTCAGTAACAATCCCACCTAGTCCAGTTTCAGAAACAATCCCCCCAAGCCCACTGTCAGTAACAATTCCCCCGTGGCAGTAACAACCACCAGTGTCAGTAACAATCCCCCCCATTGTCAGTGACAATCACTGCCAGGGCCAGTAACAATCCACCCCCAGTGTCAGTAACAAACCCCCAGTGTCAGTAACAATCCCCCCCAGTGTCAGTAACAATCCCCCAGTGTCAGTAACAATCCCACCCAGTGTCAGTAACAATCCCCCCAGTGTCCGTAACAATCCCCCCAGTGTCAGTAACAATCATCCCCAGTGTCAGTAACAATCCCCCCCAGTGTCAGTAACAACCCCACTCCCAGTGTCAGTAACAATCCCCCTAGTGTCAGTTACAATCCCACCCAGTCCAGTGTCAGAAACAATCCCCCCAAGCCCACTGTCAGTAACAATCCCCCGTGTCAGTAACAACAACCCCCAGTGTCAGTAACAATCCTCCCCAGTGTCAGTAGCAATCCCCCCCAGTTTCAGTTACAATCCCCCCAGTTTCAGTAACAATCCCCCCCAGTTTCAGTAATAGTCCCCCCCAGTGTCAGTAACAATCTCCCCTAGTGTCAGTAACAATCCCACCCAGTCCAGTGTCAGAAACAATCCCCCCAAGCCCACTGTCAGTAACAATCCCCCGTGTCAGTAACAACAACCCCCAGTGTCAGTAACAATCCCCCCCAGTGTCAGTAGCAATCCCCCCCAGTTTCAGTTACAATCCCCCCAGTTTCAGTAACAATCCCCCCCAGTTTCAGTAACAGTACCCCCCAGTGTCAGTAACAATCTCCCCTAGTGTCAGTAACAATACCCCCACCAGAGTCAGTAACAATCCCCTCCCCAGTGTCAGTAACAATCGCCCGACCAGAGTCAGTAACAATCCCCCCCAGTGTCAGTAACAATCCCCCCCCAGTGTCTGTATCAATCTCCCCCAGTTTCAGTAACAATCCCTGCACCAGTCAGTAACAATCCCCCCCAGTGTCAGTAACAATTGCCCCACCAGAGTCAGTAACAATCCCCCCCAGTGTCAGTAACAACCTCCCCCCAGTGTCAGTAACAATCCCCCCAGTGTCAGTAACAATTCCCCCATGTGTCAGTAACAATCCCCCCTGTGTCAGTAACAATCCCCCCAGTGTCAGTAACAATCCCCCCAGTGTCACTAACAATCCCCCCCGTGTCAGTAACAATCCCCACCGTGCCAGTAACACTCCCCCTCCCAGTGTCAGTAACAATCCCACCCAGCCCAGTGTCAGTAACAATCCCCCCCCAGTGACAGTAACTATGCCCCCCAGTGTCAGTGACAATCCCCCCCAGTGTCAGTAACAATCCCCCCCGTGTCAGTAACAATCTCACCCAGTGTCAGTAACAATCCCCCCCAGTGCCAGTAACAATCTCCCCAGTGTCGGTAAGAGTCCCCACCAGTGTCAGTAACAATCCCCCCAGTGTCAGTAACAATTCCCCCATGTGTCAGTAACAATCCCCCCTGTGTCAGTAACAATCCCCCCAGTGTCAGTAACAATCCCCCCAGTGTCACTAACAATCCCCCCCGTGTCAGTAACAATCCCCACCGTGCCAGTAACACTCCCCCTCCCAGTGTCAGTAACAATCCCACCCAGCCCAGTGTCAGTAACAATCCCCCCCCCAGTGACAGTAACTATGCCCCCCAGTGTCAGTGACAATCCCCCCCAGTGTCAGTAACAATCCCCCCAGTGTCAGTAACAATCTCACCCAGTGTCAGTAACAATCCCCCCCAGTGCCAGTAACAATCTCCCCAGTGTCGGTAAGAGACCCCACCAGTGTCAGTAACAATCCCCCCCAGTGTCAGTAACAATCCCCCCCAGTGTCAGTCACAATCCCCCCCAGTGTCAGTAACAATCCCGCCCGTGTCATTAACAATCCCCCCCAGTGTCAATAACAATCCACCCCAGTGTCAGTAACAATCGCCCCGTGTCAGTAACAATCCCCCCCGTGTCAGTAACAATCCCCCCCAGTGTCAGTAACAATCCCCACCCCGTGGCAGTAACAATACCCCCAGTGTCAGTAACAATCCCCCTGTGTCAGTAACAATACCCCCAGCATCAGTTACAATCCCCCCCAGTGTCAGTAACAATCCCCCCCAGTGTCAGTAACAATCCCCCCCAGTGTCAGTAACAATCTCCCCCAGTGTCAGTAACAATCCCCCCCATGTCAGTAACAATCTGCCCAGTTTCAGGAACATTCCCCCTAGCGTCAGTAACAATCCCCGCCACTAGTGTCAGTAACAATCCCCCCCAGTGTCAGTAGCACCCCCCCCCCGTGTCAGTAAGAGTCCCCACCAGTGTCAATAAAAATCACCCCCAGTGTCAGTAACAATCCCCCCCCAGTGTCAGTAACAATCCCCCCAGTGTCAGGAACAATCCCCCCATGTGTCAGTAACAATCCCCCCTGTGTCAGTAACAATCCCCCCAGTGTCACTAACAATCCCCCCCAGTGTCAGTAACAATCCCCACCGTGTCAGTAACACTCCCCCCCAGTGTCAGTAACAATCCGACCCAGCCCAGTGTCAGTAACAGTCCCCCCAGTGTCAGTAACTACCCCCCCAGTGTCAGTGACAATCTCCCCCAGTGTCAGTAACAATCCCCCCCGTGTCAGTAACAATCTCACCCAGTGTCAGTAACAATCCTCCCCCAGTGTCAGTAACAATCCCCCCATTGTCAGTAAGAATCCACCCCAGTGTCACTAACAATCCCCCCCCAGTGTCAGTAACAATCCCCCCAAAGCCCACTGTCAGTAACAATCCACCCATGTCAGTAACAACAACCCCCAGTGTCAGTAACAATTCCCCCCACGTGTAACAAGCCCCATCAGCCAAATCTCAGTCACAATTCCTCCCATGTCAGTAACAATCCCCCCCAGTGTCAGTAACAATCCTCCCTCCAGTATCAGTAACAAACCCCCCGTGTCAGTAACAATCCCCCCCCAGTGTCAGCAACAATCCCACCTCAGTGTCAGTAACAATCCCCCCCAGTGTCAGTAAAAATCCCCCCCATGTCAGTAACAAACCCCCCCATGTCAGTAACAATCCCCCCCAGTGTCAGTATCAACCCCCCCCCAGTGTCAGTAACAATCCCCCCCCAGTGTCAGTAACAATCCCGCCCAGTGTCAGTAACAATCCCCCCAGTGTCCGTAACAATCCCCCCAGTGTCAGTAACAATCATCCCCAGTGTCAGTAACAATCCCCCCCAGTGTCAGTAACAACCCCACCCCCAGTGTCAATAACAATCCCCCTAGTGTCAGTAACAATCCCACCCAGTCCAGTGTCAGAAACAATCCCCCCAAGCCCACTGTCAGTAACAATCCCTCGTGTCAGTAACAACAACCCGCAGTGTCAGTAACAATCCCCCCCAGTGTCAGTAGCAATCCCCCCCAGTTTCAGTTACATTCCCCCCAGTTTCAGTAACAATCCCCCCCAGTTTCAGTAACAGTCCCCCCCAGTGTCAGTAACAATCTCCCCTAGTGTCAGTAACAATCCCCCCAACAGAGTCAGTAACAATCCCCTCCCCAGTGTCAGTAACAATCGCCCGACCAGAGTCAGTAACAATCCCCCACAGTGTCAGTAACAATCCCCCCCCAGTGTCTGTAACAATCTCCCCCAGTTTCAGTAACAATCCCTGCACCAGTCAGTAACAATCCCCCCCAGTGTCAGTAACAATTGCCCCACCAGAGTCAGTAACAATCCCCCCCAGTGTCAGTAACAATCTCCCCCCAGTGTCAGTAACAATCCCCCCAGTGTCAGTAACAATCCCCCCATGTGTCAGTAACAATCCCCCCTGTGTCAGTAACAATCCCCCCAGTGTCAGTAACAATCCCCCCAGTGTCACTAACAATCCCCCCCAGTGTCAGTAACAATCCCCACCGTGCCAGTAACACTCCCCCTCCCAGTGTCAGTAACAATCCCACCCAGCCCAGTGTCAGTAACAATCCCCCCCCCAGTGACAGTAACTATGCCCCCCAGTGTCAGTGACAATCCCCCCCAGTGTCAGGAACAATCCCCCCATGTGTCAGTAACAATCCCCCCTGTGTCAGTAACAATCCCCCCTGTGTCAGTAACAATCCCCCCAGTGTCACTAACAATCCCCCCCAGTGTCAGTAACAATCCCCACCGTGTCAGTAACACTCCCCCCCAGTGTCCGTAACAATCCGACCCAGCCCAGTGTCAGTAACAATCCCCCAATGTCAGTAACTATCCCCCCCCAGTGTCAGTGACAATCTCCCCCAGTGTCAGTAACAATCCCCCCCGTGTCAGTAACAATCTCACCCAGTGTCAGTAACAATCCTCCCCCAGTGTCAGTAACAATCCCCCCATTGTCAGTAAGAATCTACCCCAGTGTCACTAACAATCCCCCCCCAGTGTCAGTAACAATACCCCCAAAGCCCAAAGTCAGTAACAATCCACCCATGTCAGTAACAACAACCCCCAGTGTCAGTAACAATCCCCCCGTGTCAGTAACGATCCCCCCCAGTGTCAGTAACAATTCCCCCCACATGGAGCAAGCCCCATCTGCCAAATCTCAGTCACAATTCCTCCCATGTCAGTAACAATCCCCCCCTGTGTCAGTAACAATCCTCCCTCCAGTATCAGTAACAAACCCCCCGTGTCAGTAACAATCCCCCCCAGTGTCAGCAACAATCCCCCCTCAGTGTCAGTAACAATCCCCCCCAGTGTCAGTAAAAATCCCCACATGTCAGTAACAAACCCCCCCATGTCAGTAACAATCCCCCCCAGTGTCAGTATCAACCCCCGCCCAGTGTCAGTAACAATCCCCCCCCAGTGTCAGTAACAATCCCGCCCAGTGTCAGTAACAATCCCCCCAGTGTCAGTAACAATCCACCCCAGCGTCGGTCACAATCCCCCCAGTGGCAGTAACAATCCCCCCAGTGTCAGTAACAATCCCACCCAGTCCAGTGTCAGAAACAATCCCACCAAGCCCACCGTCAGTAACAATCCCCCCGTGTCAGTAACAACAACCCACAGTGTCAGTAACAATCCCCCACAGTGTCAGTAACAATCGCCTCCAGTTTCAGCAGCAATCCCCCCCAGTGTCAGTAATAATCACCCCCAGTGTCAGTAACAATCCCCACCGTGTCAGTAACAATCGCCCCACCAGAGGCAGTAACAATCGCCCCCAGCATCAGTAACGATGCCCACCAGTGTCAGTAACAATCAAACCACGTCAGTAACAATCTCCCCCAGTGTCAGTAACAATCGCCTCCATTGTCAGTAACAATCCCCCCCATTGTCAGTAACAATCCCCCCCATGTCAGTAACAATGCCACCCAGCTAGGTGTCAGTAACAATCCCCCCCAGTGTCAGTAACAATCCCCCCAGTGTCAGTAAAAATCCCCCCTGTGTCAGTAACAATCCCCCCAGTGTCAATAAAAATCACCCCCAGTGTCAGTAACAATCCCCCCCCAGTGTCAATAACAATCCCCCCAGTGTCAGGAACAATCCCCCCATGTGTCAGTAACAATCCCCCCTGTGTCAGTAACAATCCCCCCTGTGTCAGTAACAATCCCCCCAGTGCCACTAACAATCCCCCCCAGTGTCAGTAACAATCCCCACCGTGTCAGTAACACTCCCCCCCAGTGTCAGTAACAATCCGACCCAGCCCAGTGTCAGTAACAGTCCCCCCAGTGTCAGTAACTATCACCCCCCAGTGTCAGTGACAATCTCCCCCAGTGTCAGTAACAATCCCCCCCGTGTCAGTAACAATCTCACCCAGTGTCAGTAACAATCCTCCCCCAGTGTCAGTAACAATCCCCCCATTGTCAGTAAGAATCCACCCCAGTGTCACTAACAATCCCCCCCAGTGTCAGTAACAATCCCCCCAAAGCCCACTGTCAGTAACAATCCACCCATGTCAGTAACAACAACCCCCAGTGTCAGTAACAATTCCCCCCACGTGTAACAAGCCCCATCAGCCAAATCTCAGTCACAATTCCTCCCATGTCAGTAACAATCCCCCCCAGTGTCAGTAACAATCCTCCCTCCAGTATCAGTAACAAACCCCCCGTGTCAGTAACAATCCCCCCCAGTGTCAGCAACAATCCCACCTCAGTGTCAGTAACAATCCCCCCCAGTGTCAGTAAAAATCCCCCCCATGTCAGTAACAAACCCCCCCATGTCAGTAACAATCCCCCCCAGTGTCAGTATCAACCCCCCCCCAGTGTCAGTAACAATCCCCCCCAGTGTCAGTAACAATCCCGCCCAGTGTCAGTAACAATCCCCCCAGTGTCCGTAACAATCCCCCCAGTGTCAGTAACAATCATCCCCAGTGTCAGTAACAATCCCCCCCAGTGTCAGTAACAAACCCACCCCCAGTGTCAATAACAATCCCCCTAGTGTCAGTAACAATCCCACCCAGTCCAGTGTCAGAAACAATCCCCCCAAGCCCACTGTCAGTAACAATCCCCCGTGTCAGTAACAACAACCCCCAGTGTCAGTAACAATCCCCCCCAGTGTCAGTAGCAATCCCCCCCAGTTTCAGTTACATTCCCCCCAGTTTCAGTAACAATCCCCCCCAGTTTCAGTAACAGTCCCCCCCAGTGTCAGTAACAATCTCCCCTAGTGTCAGTAACAATCCCCCCAACAGAGTCAGTAACAATCCCCTCCCCAGTGTCAGTAACAATCGCCCGACCAGAGTCAGTAACAATCCCCCACAGTGTCAGTAACAATCCCCCCCAGTGTCTGTAACAACCTCCCCCAGTTTCAGTAACAATCCCTGCACCAGTCAGTAACAATCCCCCCCAGTGTCAGTAACAATTGCCCCACCAGAGTCAGTAACAATCCCCCCCAGTGTCAGTAACAATCTCCCCCCAGTGTCAGTAACAATCCCCCCAGTGTCAGTAACAATCCCCCCATGTGTCAGTAACAATCCCCCCTGTGTCAGTAACAATCCCCCCAGTGTCAGTAACAATCCCCCCAGTGTCACTAACAATCCCCCCCAGTGTCAGTAACAATCCCCACCGTGCCAGTAACACTCCCCCTCCCAGTGTCAGTAACAATCTCCCCAGTGTCAGTAAGAGTCCCCACCAGTGTCAGTAACAATCCCCCCCAGTGTCAGTAACAATCCCCCCCAGTGTCAGTAACAATCCCCCCCAGTGTCAGTAACAATCCCGCCCATGTCATTAACAATCCCCCCCCAGTGTCAATAACAATCCACCCCAGTGTCAGTAACAATCCTCCCGTGTCAGTAACAATCCCCCCCGTGTCAGTAACAATCCCCCCCAGTGTCAGTAACAATCCCCACCCCGTGGCAGTAACAATACCCCCAGTGTCAGTAACAATCCCCCCGTGTCAGTAACAATACCCCCAGCATCAGTAACAATCCCCCCCAGTGTCAGTAACAATCCCCCCCAGTGTCAGTAACAATCCCCCCCAGTGTCAGTTACAATCTCCCCCAGTGTCAGTAACAATCCCCCCCATGTCAGTAACAATCTGCCCAGTTTCAGGAACATTTCCCCCAGCGTCAGTAACAATCCCCGCCACCAGTGTCAGTAACAATCCCCCCCAGTGTCAGTCGCAACCCCGCCGTGTCAGTAAGAGTCCCCACCAGTGTCAATAAAAATCACCCCCAGTGTCACTAACAATCCCCCCCAGTGTCAGTAACAATCCCCTCCGTGTCAGTAACACTCCCCCCCAGTGTCAGTAACAATCCGACCCAGCCCAGTGTCAGTAACAATCCCCCAATGTCAGTAACTATCCCCCCCCAGTGTCAGTGACAATCTCCCCCAGTGTCAGTAACAATCCCCCCCGTGTCAGTAACAATCTCACCCAGTGTCAGTAACAATCCTCCCCCAGTGTCAGTAACAATCCCCCCATTGTCAGTAAGAATCCACCCCAGTGTCACTAACAATCCCCCCCCAGTGTCAGTAACAATACCCCCAAAGCCCACTGTCAGTAACAATCCACCCATGTCAGTAACAACAACCCCCAGTGTCAGTAACAATCCCCCCGTGTCAGTAACGATCCCCCCCAGTGTCAGTAACAATTCCCCCCACGTGTAACAAGCCCCATCAGCCAAATCTCAGTCACAATTCCTCCCATGTCAGTAACAATCCCCCCCAGTGTCAGTAACAATCCTCCCTCCAGTATCAGTAACAAAACCCCCGTGTCAGTAACAATCCCCCCCAGTGTCAGCAACAATCCCCCCTCAGTGTCAGTAACAATCCCCCCCAGTGTCAGTAAAAATCCCCCCATGTCAGTAACAAACCCCCCCATGTCAGTAACAATCCCCCCCAGTGTCAGTATCAACCCCCCCCAGTGTCAGTAACAATCCCCCCCCAGTGTCAGTAACAATCCCGCCCAGTGTCAGTAACAATCCCCCCAGTGTCAGTAACAATCCCCCCCAGCGTCGGTCACAATCCCCCCAGTGGCAGTAACAATCCCCCCAGTGTCAGTAACAATCCCACCCAGTCCAGTGTCAGAAACAATCCCACCAAGCCCACTGTCAGTAACAATCCCCCCGTGTCAGTAACAACAACCCACAGTGTCAGTAACAATCCCCCACAGTGTCAGTAACAATCGCCTCCAGTGTCAGCAGCAATCCCCCCAAGTGTCAGTAATAATCACCCCCAGTGTCAGTAACAATCCCACCACCAGAGTCAGTAACAATCCCCACCGTGTCAGTAACAATCGCCCCACCAGAGGCAGTAACAATCGCCCCCAGTATCAGTAACGATGCCCACCAGTGTCAGTAACAATCAACCCACGTCAGTAACAATCTCCCCCAGTGTCAGTAACAATCGCCTCCAGTGTCAGTAACAATCCCCCCCAGTGTCAGTAACAATCCCCCCCATGTCAGTAACAATGCCACCCAGCTAGGTGTCAGTAACAATCCCCCCCAGTGTCAGTAACAATCCCCCCAGTGTCAGTAAAAATCCCCCCCGTGTCAGTAACAATCCCCCCAGTGTCAGTAACAATCCCCCCAGTGTCAGTAACAATCCCCCCCAGTGTCTGTAACAATCCCCCCAGTGTCAGTAACAATCCCGCCAGTGTCAGTAACAATCCCCCCAGTGTCAGTAACAATCCCCCCAGTGTCAGTAGCAATCCCTCCCAGTGTCAGTAATAATCACCCCCAGTGTCAGTAACAATCGCCCCACCAGAGGCAGTAACAATCGCCCCCAGTATCAGTAACGATCCCCACCAGTGTCAGTAACAATCAACCCACGTCAGTAACAATCTCCCCCAGTGTCAGTAACAGTCGCCTCCAGTGTCAGTAACAATCCCCCCCAGTGTCAGTAACAATCCCCCCATGTCACTAAGAATGCCACCCAGCTAGGTGTCAGTAACTATCCCCCCCAGTGTCAGTAACAATCCCCCGCAGTGTTAGTAAAAATCCCCCCCAGTGTCAGTAATAATCCCCCCAATGTCAGTAACAATCCCCCCAGTGACAGTAACAACCCCCCCAGTGTTAGTAACAAGCCCCCCAGTGTCAGTAACAATCCCCCCAGTGTCAGAAGCAAACCCCCCCCAGTGTCTGTAACAATTCCCCCAGTGTCAGTAACAATCCCCCCAGTGTCAGTAACAATACCCCCTGAGTCAGTAACAATCCCCCCAGAGTCAGTAACAATCCCCCCCAGTATCAGTAACAATCCCCCCCAGTGTCAGTAACATTCCCCCCCAGTGTCAGTAACATTCCCCTGCAGTGTGAGTAACAATCACCCCCAGTGTCAGTAACAACCTCCCCAGTTTCAGTAACAGTCCCTCCCCAGTGTCAGTTACAATCCCCCCAGTGTCAGTAACATTCCCCCCCAGTGTGAGTAACAATCCCCCACCTGTGTCAGTAACAATCCCCCTCCAATGGCAAAAACAATCCCCCCCAATGTCAGTAACAATCCCCCCCAGTGTCATTATCAATCCCCCCAGTGTCAGTAACAATCCCCACCAGTGTCAGTAACAATCCCATCCGTTTCATTAACAATCCCCCCCAGTGTCAGTAACAATCCACCCCAGTGTCAGTAACAATCCCCCCACAGTGTCAGTAACAATCCCCCCCAGTGTCAGTAACAATCCCCCCCAGTGTCAGTAATAATCCACCCCCAGTGTCAGTAAAAATTCTTCCCCAGTGTCAGTAACAATCCCCCCCAGTGTCAGTAACAATCCCCCTCAGAGTCACTTACAAACACCCCCAGAGTCAGTAACAATCCCCCCCAGTTTCAGTAACAATCCACCCCAGTGTCAGAAACATTCCCCCCAGTCTCAGCAACATTCCCCCGCAGTGTGAGTAACAATCGACCCCAGTGTCAGTAACAACACCCCCAGTTTCAGTAACAGTCCCTCCCCAGTGTCAGTAACAATCCCCCCAGTGTCAGTAACATTCCCCCCCAGTGTGAGTAACATTTGCCCCCAGTGTCAGTAACAACCCACCTCCCAGTTTCAGCAACAATCCCCCACCTGTGTCAGTAACAATCCCCCTCCAATGGCAAAAACAATCCCCCCCAATGTCAGTAACAATCCCCCACAGTGCGAGTAACAAACCCCCCCAGTGTAAGTAACAATCCCCCCCACTGTCAGTAACAAACCCCCCAGTGTCATTATCAATCCCCCCAGTGTCAGTAACAATCCCCACCAGTGTCAGTAACAATCCCATCCGTTTCATTAACAATCCCCCCCAGTGTCAGTAACAATCCACCGCAGTGTCAGTAACAATCCCCACAGTGTCAGTAACAATCCCCCACAGTGTCAGTAACAATCCCCCCCAGTGTCAGTAATAATCCCCCCCCCAGTGTCAGTAACAATTCTTCCCCAGTGTCAGTAACAATCCCCCCCAGTGTCAGTAACAATCCCCCTCAGAGTCACTTACAATCACCCCCAGAGTCAGTAACAATCCCCCCAGAGTCTGTAACAATCCCCCCAGTGTCAGTAACAATACCCCCAGTGTCAGTAACAATCACACCCAGTGCCAGTAACAATCCCCCCCAGTGTCAGTAACAATCCCCCCAGTGTCAGTAACAATCCCCCCAGTGTCATTAACAGTCCCCCCAGTGTCATTAACAATCCCCCACATTGTCAGTAACAATCCCCCCCAGTGCCTGTAACAATCCCCCCCAGTGTCAGTAACAATCCCCCCCAGTGTCAGTAACAATCCCCCCAGTGCCAGTAACGATCCCCCCCAGTGTCAGTAACAATCCCCCCCAAGTGTCAGTAACAATTCTCCCCCAGTGTGTGTAACAATCCCCCCCAGTGTCAGTAACAATCCCACCAGTGTCAGTAACAATCCCCCCCAGTGTCAGTAACAATCGCCCCCAGAGTCAGTAACAATCCCCCCCTGTGTCAGTAACTTGCACCCCCTTGTCAGTAACAATCCCCCCAGTGTCAGTAACAATCCGCCCTAGTGTCAGTAACAATCCCCCCAGTGTTAGTAACAATCCCCCCAGTGTCAGTAACAAACCCCCCCAGTGTCAGTAACAATCCCTCCAGTGTCAGTAACAATCCCCCCCAGAGTCAGTAACAATCCCCCCGAGTCAGTAACAATCCCCCCCAGTGTCAGTAACAATCCCCCCCCAGTGTCAGTAACATTCCCCCCCAGTGTCAGTAACATTCCCCTGCAGTGTGAGTAACAATCGCCCCCGGTGTCAGTAACAACACCCCCAGTTTCAGTAACCATCCCTCCTCAGTGTCAGTAACCATCCCCCCAGTGTCAGTAACATTCCTCCCCAGTGTGAGTAACAATCGCCCCCAGTGTCAGTAACAACCCACCCCCCAGTTTCAGTAACATTCCCCCCCCCGTGTCAGTAACAATCCCCCCAATGGCAGTAACAATCCCCCCCAATGTCAGTAACAATCGCCCCCAGTGTCAGTAACAATCGCCCCCAGTGTGAGTAACAATCCCCCCAGTGTCAGCAACAATCCCCCCAGTGTCAGTAACAATCCCCCCCCCCGTGTCAGGAACAATCCTCCCCCGGTGTCAGTAACAATCCCCCCCAGTGTCAGTAACAATCCCCCCAGTGTCAGTAACAATCCCCCCCAGTATCAGTAACAATCCCCCGCAGTGTCAGTAACAATCCCCCCCATTGTAAGTAACAATCCCCCCCAGTGTCAGTAACAACCCCCCCAGTGTCAGTAACAATTCCCCCAGTGTCAGTAACAATCACACCAGTGTCAGTAACAACCCCCCCGTGTCAGTAACAATCGCCCCCAGAGTCAGTAACAATCCCCCCCAGTTTCAGTAACAACCCCCCCCAGTGTCAGTAACATTCCCCCCAGTGTCAGTAACATTCCCCCGCAGTGTGAGTAACAATTGCCCCCAGTGTCAGTAACAACCCCCCCAGTTTCAGTAACAATCCCTCCCCAGTGTCAGTAACAATCCCCCCAGTGTCAGTAACATTCCCCCCCAGTGTGAGTAACAATCACCCCCAGTGTCAGTAACAATCCAAACCCCAGTTTCAGCAACAATCCCCCCGTGTCAGTTACAATCACCCCCAGTGTCAGGAACAATCCCCCCAGTGTCAGCAACAATCCCCCCAGTGTCTGTAACAATCCCCCCCCCCCGCCAGTGTCAGGAACAATCCTCCCCCAGTGTCAGGAACAATCCCCCCCAAGTGTCAGTAACAATCGCCCCCAGTGTCAGTAACAATCCCCCCCATTGTAAGTAACAATCCCCCCAGTGTCAGTAACAATCCCCCCAGTGTCAGTAACAATCCACCCAATGTCAGTAACTATCCCCCTCCGTGTCAGTAACAATCCCCCCAGTGTCAGTAACAGTCCCCCCAGTGTCATTAACAATCCCCCCAGTGTCATTAACAATCCCCCTCAGTGTCAGTAACAATCCCCCCCAGTGCCAGTAACAATCCCCCCCAGTGTCAGTAACAATCCCCCCCAGTGTTAGTAACAATCCCCCCATTGTCATTAACAATCCCCCCAGTGTCAGTGACAATCCCCCCCAGTGTCAGTAACAATCACACCTGTGTCATTAACAATCCCCACACAGTGTCAGTAACAAACCTCCCCAGTATCAGTAACTATCCCCCCCCAGTGTCAGTAACAATCCCCCCCAGTCTTAGTAACAATCCCCCCCCGGTGTCAGTAACAATTCTCCCCCAGTGTCAGTAACAATCCCCCCCAGTGTCAGTAACAATCACCCCCTGTGTCAGTAACAATCCCCCCCAGTGTCAGTAACAATCCCCCTCAGAGTCACTTACAATCACCCCCAGAGTCAGTAACAATCCCCCCCAGTTTCAGTAACAATCCACCTCAGTGTCAGTAACATTCCCCCCCAGTCTCAGCAACATTCCCCCGCAGTGTGAGTAACAATCGACCCCAGTGTCAGTAACAACCCCCCCCCCAGTTTCAGTAACAATCCCTCCCCAGTGTCAGTAACAATCCCCCCTGTGTCAGTAACATTCCCCCCAGTGTGAGTAACAATAGCCCCCAGTGTCATTAACAACCTACCCCCCAGTTTCAGTAACAATCCCCCCCTGTGTCAGTAACAATCCCCCCCCAATGGCAGTAACAATACCCCCCAATGTCAGTAACAATCGCCCCCAGTGCCAGTAACAATCACCCCCAGTGTCAGGAACAATCCCCCCAGTGTCAGCAACAATCCCCCCAGTGTCAGTAACAATCCCCCACCCCGTGTCAGGAACAATCCTCCCCCAGTGTCAGTAACAATCCCCCCCAGTGCCAATAACAATCCCACCAGTGTCAGTAACAATCCCCCCTAGTGTCAGTCACAATACCCCCCAGTGTCAGTAACAATCCCCCCCAGTGTCAGTAACAATCCCCCCCAGTGTCAGTAACAATCAATCCCAGAGTCAGTAACAATCCCCCCCAGTGTCAGTAACAATCCTCCCCAGAATCAGTAACAATCCCCCCCAGGGTCTGTAACAATACCCCCAGTGTCAGTAACAATACCCCCAGTGTCAGTAACAATCACCCCCAGTGCCAGTAACAATCCCCCGCAGTGTCAGTAACAATCCCCCCAGTGTCAGTAACAATCCCCGCAGTGTCATTAACAGTCCCCCCAGTGTCATTAACAATCCCCCCCAGTGTCAGTAACAATCCCCCCCAGTGCCAGTAACAATCCCCCCCACTGTCAGTAACAATCTCCCCCAGTGTCAGTAACAATCCCCCCAGTGTCAGTAACGATCCCCCCCAGTGTCAGTAACAATCCCCCCCATGTGTCAGTAACAATTCTCCCCCAGTGTGTGTAACAATTCCCCCAGTGTCAGTAACAATCCCACCAGTGTCAGTAGCAATCCCCCCCAGTGTCAGTAACAATCGCCCCCAGAGTCAGTAACAATCCCCCCCAGTGCCAGTAACAATACCCCCCAGTGTCAGTAACTTGCCCCCCCGTGTCAGTGACAATCCCCCCAGTGTCAGTAACAATCCGCCCCAGTGTCAGTAACAATCCCCCCAGTGTCAGTAACAATCCCCCCAGTGTCAGTAACAAAACCCCCCCGTGTCAGTAACAATCCCCCCAGTGTCAGTAACAATCCCCCCCAGAGTCAGTAACAATCCCCCTGAGTCAGTAACAATCCCCCCCAGTGTCAGTAACAATCCCCCCCCAGTGTCAGTAACATTCCCCCCCAGTGTCAGTAACATTCCCCTGCAGTGTGAGTAACAATCGCCCCCGGTGTCAGTAACAACCTCCCCAGTTTCAGTAACCATCCCTCCTCAGTGTCAGTAACAATCCCCCCAGTGTCAGTAACATTCCTTCCCAGTGTGAGTAACAATCGCCCCCAGTGTCAGTAACAACCCACCCCTCAGTTTCAGTAACATTCCCCCCCCCCGTGTCAGTAACAATCCCCCCCCAATGGCACTAACAATTCCCCCCAATGTCAGTAACAATCGCCCCCAGTGTCAGTAACAATCACCCCGAGTGTCAGGAGCAATTCCCCCAGTGTCAGCAACAATCCCCCCAGTGTCAGTAACAATCCCCCCACCCAGTGTCAGGGACAATCCTCCCCTGGTGTCAGTAACAATCCCCCCCAGTGTCAGTAACAATCCCCCCAGTGTCAGAAACAATTCCCCCAGTGTCAGTAACAATCCCAACAGTGTCAGTAACAACCCCCCCGTGTCAGTAACAATCGCCCCCAGAGGCAGTAACAATCCCCCCCAGTTTCAGTAACAACCCCCCCCAGTGTCAGTAACATTCCCCCCAGTGTCAGTAACATTCCCCCGCAGTGTGAGTAACAATTGACCCCAGTGTCAGTAACAACCCCCCAGTTTCAGTAACAATCCCTCCCCAGTGTCAGTAACAATCCCCCCAGTGTCAGTAACATCCCACCCAGTGTGAGTAACAATCACCCCCAGTGTCAGTAACAATCCACCCCCCAGTCTCAGTAACAATCCCCCCCGTGTCAGTTACAAACACCCCCAGTGTCAGGAACAATCCCCCCAGTGTCAGCAACAATCCCCCCAGTGTCTGTAACAATCCCGCCCCCGCCAGTGTCAGGAACAATCCTCCCCCAGTGTCAGTAACAAGCCCCCCCAAGTGCCAGTAACAATCCCCCCCAGTGTCAGTAACAATCCCCCACAGTGTTAGTAACAATCCCCCCAGTGTCATTAACAATCCCCCCAGTGTCACTGACAATCCCCCCCAGTGTCAGTAACAATCACACCTGTGTCATTAACAATCCCCACCCAGTGTCAGTAACAAACCTCCCCAGTGTCATTAACTATCCCGCCCCCCAGTGTCAGTAACAATCCCCCCCAGTGTCAGTAACAATCCCCCCCAGTTTCAGTAACAATCCCCCCCGGTGTCAGTAACAATTCTCCCCCAGTGTCAGTAACAATCCCCCCCAGTGTCAGTAACAATCCCCCCCGTGTCAGTAACAATCCCCCCCAGTGTCAGTAACAATCTCCCCCAGTGTCAGTAACAATCCCCCCAGTGTCATTAACAATCCCCCCAGTGTCATGAACAATCCCCCCCAGTGTCAGTAACAATCCCACCCAGTGCCAGTAACAATCCCCCCAGTGTCAGTAACAATCCCTCTCCAGTGTCAGTAACAATCCCCCCCAGTGTCAGTAACAATCCCCACAGTGTCAGTAACGATCCCCCCCAGTGTCAGTAACAACCCCCCCCCCCGGTGTCAGTAACAATTCTCCCCCAGTGTCAGTAACTATCCCACCCCGTGTCAGTAACAATCCGACCAGTGTCAGTAACAATCCCCCCCAGTGTCAGTAACAATCGCCCCCAGAGTCAGTAACAATCCCCCCCAGTGTCAGTAACAATCCCCCCCAGTGTCAGTAACTTTCCCCCCCAGTGTCAGGAACAATCCCCCCAGTGTCAGTTACAATCTGCCCTAGTGTCAGTAACAATCCCCCCAGTGTCAGTAACAATCCCCCCAGTGTCAGAAACAATCCACCCCAGTGTCAGTAACAATCAACCCCAGAGTCAGTAACAATCCCCCCCGTGTAAGTAACAATCCTCCCCAGAATCAGTAACAATCCCCCCCAGAGTCTGTAACAATCCCCCCAGTGTCAGTAACAATCCCCCCAGTGTCAGTAACATTCACCCCCAGTGCCAGAAACAATCCCCCACAGTGTCAGTAACAATCCCCCCCAGTGTCAGTTACAATCCCCCCAGTGTCATTAACAATCCCCCCAGTGTCATTAACAATCCCCCCCAGTGTCAGTAACAATCCCCCCAGTGCCAGTAACAATCCACCCCAGTGTCAGTCCCAATCCCCCCCCAGTGTCAGTAATAATCCCCCCAGTGTCAGTAACGACCCGCCCCAGTGTCAGTAACAAACGCCCCCCCGGTGTCAGTAACAATTCTCCCCCGGTGTCAGTAACAATCCCCCCCAGTGTCAGTAACTATCCCACCAGTGTCAGTAACAATCCCCCCCAGTGTCAGTAACAATCGCCACCAGAGTCAGTAACAATCCCCCCCAGTGTCAGTAACAATCCCCAACAGTGTCAGTAACTTCCCCCCCACTGTCAGTAACAATCCCCCCAGTGTCAGTAACAATCCGCCCTAGTGTCAGTAACAAACCCCCCACTGTCAGTAACAATCCCCCCAGTGTCAGTAACAAACCCCCCCAGTTTCAGTAACAATCCCCCCAGTGTCAGTAACAATCCCCCCCAGTGTCAGTAACAATCCCCCCAGAGTCAGTAACAATCCCCCCAGAATCAGTAACAATCCCCCCCGAGTCAGTAACAATCCCCCCCAGTGTCAGTAACAATACCCCCCCAGTGTCTGTAGCAATCCTCCCCCAGTGTCAGTAACAATCCACCCAATATTAGTAACAATCCCCTCAGTGTCAGTAACAATCCCCCCCAGTGTCAGTAACAATCCCCCCATGTCAGTAACAATCTCCCCCCGTGTCAGTCACAATCGCCCCCAGTGTCAGTAACAATCAAACCCAGAGCCAGTAACAATCCCCCCCAGTGTCAGTAACAACTCCCCCAGAATCAGTAACAATCCCCCCCCGAGTCAGTAACAATCCCCCCAGTGTCAGTAACAATCCCCCCCAGTGTCAGTAACAATCAACCCGAGTCAATAACAATCCCCGCAGTGTCAGTAACAATCCCCCCCAGTGTCAGTAACAATCCCCCCCAGTTTCAGTAACAATCCCCCCCGGTGTCAGTAACAATTCTCCCCCAGTGTCAGTAACAATCCCCCCCAGTGTCAGTAACAATCCCCCCCGTGTCAGTAACAATCCCCCCCAGTGTCAGTAACAATCTCCCCCAGTGCCAGTAACAATCCCCCCAGTATCATTAACAATCCCCCCAGTGTCATGAACAATCCCCCCCAGTGTCAGTAACAATCCCACCCAGTGCCAGTAACAATCCCCCCAGTGTCAGTAACAATCCCCCTCCAGTGTCAGTAACAATCCCCCCCAGTGTCAGTAACAATCCCCACAGTGTCAGTAACGATCCCCCCCAGTGTCAGTAACAACCCCCCCCCCCGGTGTCAGTAACAATTCTCCCCCAGTGTCAGTAACTATCCCACCCCGTGTCAGTAACAATCCGACCAGTGTCAGTAACAATCCCCCCCAGTGTCAGTAACAATCGCCCCCAGAGTCAGTAACAATCCCCCCCAGTGTCAGTAACAATCCCCCCCAGTGTCAGTAACTTTCCCCCCCAGTGTCAGGAACAATCCCCCCAGTGTCAGTTACAATCTGCCCTAGTGTCAGTAACAATCCCCCCAGTGTCAGTAACAATCCCCCCAGTGTCAGAAACAATCCACCCCAGTGTCAGTAACAATCAACCCCAGAGTCAGTAACAATCCCCCCCGTGTAAGTAACAATCCTCCCCAGAATCAGTAACAATCCCCCCCAGAGTCTGTAACAATCCCCCCAGTGTCAGTAACAATCCCCCCAGTGTCAGTAACATTCACCCCCAGTGCCAGAAACAATCCCCCACAGTGTCAGTAACAATCCCCCCCAGTGTCAGTTACAATCCCCACAGTGTCATTAACAATCCCCCCAGTGTCATTAACAATCCCCCCAGTGTCAGTAACAATCCCCCCAGTGCCAGTAACAATCCACCCCAGTGTCAGTACCAATCCCCCCCCAGTGTCAGTAATAATCCCCCCAGTGTCAGTAACGACCCGCCCCAGTGTCAGTAACAATCCCCCCCCCCCGGTGTCAGTAACAATTCTCCCCTGGTGTCAGTAACAATCCCCCCCAGTGTCAGTAACAATCCCACCAGTGTCAGTAACAATCCCCCCCAGTGTCAGTAACAATCGCCACCAGAGTCAGTAACAATCCCCCCCAGTGTCAGTAACAATCCCCAACAGTGTCAGTAACTTCCCCCCCACTGTCAGTAACAATCCCCCCAGTGTCAGTAACAATCCGCCCTAGTGTCAGTAACAATCCCCCCACTGTCAGTAACAATCCCCCCAGTGTCAGTAACAAACCCCCCCAGTTTCAGTAACAATCCCCCCAGTGTCAGTAACAATCCCCCCCAGTGTCAGTAACAATCCCCCCAGAGTCAGTAACAATCCCCCCAGAATCAGTAACAATCCCCCCCGAGTCAGTAACAATCCCCCCCAGTGTCAGTAACAATACACCCCAGTGTCTGTAGCAATCCACCCCCAGTGTCAGTAACAATCCCCCCAATATTAGTAACAATCCCCTCAGTGTCAGTAACAATCCCCCCCAGTGTCAGTAACAATCCCCCCATGTCAGTAACAATCTCCCCCCAGTGTCAGTAACATTTAACCCGAGTCAGTAACAATCCCCGCAGTGTCAGTCACAATCGCCCCCAGTGTCAGTAACAATCAAACCCAGAGCCAGTAACAATCCCCCCCAGTGTCAGTAACAACTCCCCCAGAATCAGTAACAATCCCCCCCGAGTCAGTAACAATCCCCCCAGTGTCAGTAACAATCCCCCCCAGTGTCAGTAACATTTAACCCGAGTCAGTAACAATCCCCGCAGTGTCAGTAACAATCCCACCCAGTGTCAGTAACAATCCCACCAGTGTCAGTAATAATCCCCCACAGTGTCAGTAACAATCGCCCCCAGAGTCAGTAACAATCCACCCCAGTGTCAGTAACCATACCCCCAGTGTCAGTAACTTTCACCCCCAGTGTCAGTAACCATCCCCCCAGTGTCAATAACAAACCCCCCAGTGTCAGTAACAATCCCCCCAGTGTCAGTAACAATCCCCCCCAGTGTCAGTAACATTCCCCTCCAGAATCAGTAACAAGCCCCCCCAGAGTCAGTATCAATCCCCACCAGTGTCAGTAACAATCCCCCCAGTGTCAGTAACATTCCCCCCCCAGTGTCAGTAACATTCCCCCGCAGTGTGAGTAACAATCGCCCCCAGTGTCAGTAACAAGCCCCCCAGTGTCAGGAACATTCCCCCCAGTGTCAGGAACAATCCCCCCAGTGTCAGCAACAATCCCCTGTGTCAGTAACAACCCCCCCCCCACGGTGTCAGGAAAATTCCTCCCCAGTGTCAGTTACAATCCCCCCCAGCGTCAGTAACAATCCCCCCAGTGTCAGTAACAATCCCCCCCAGTGTCAGTAACAATCCCCCCCAGTGTCAATGACAAACCCCCCCAGTGTCAGTAACAATCCCCCACATTGTAATTAACAATCCCCCCAGTGTCAGTAACAATCCCCCCAGTGTAAGGAACAATCCCCCCCAGTGTCAGAAACAAACCCCCCCAGTGTCAGTAACAATCCCCCCCAGTGTCAGTAACAATCCACCCCCGGTGTCAGTAACAATCCCCACCAGTGTCAGTAACAATCCCATCCGATTCATTAACAATCCCCCCCCAGTGTCAGTAACAATCCACCCCAGTGTCAGTAACAATCCCCCCACAGTGTCAGTTACAATCCCCCCCAGTGTCAGTAACAATCCCCCCCAGTGTCAGTAATAATCCCCCCCATTGTCAGTAACAATTCTTCCCCAGTGTCAGTAACAATCCCCCCCAGTGTCAGTAACAATCCCCCTCAGAGTCACTTACAATCACCCCCAGAGTCAGTAACAATCCCCCCCAGTTTCAGTAACAATCCACCCCAGTGTCAGAAACATTCCCCCCCAGTCTCAGGAACATTCCCCCGCAGTGTGAGTAACAATCGACCCCAGTGTCAGTAACAACACCCCCAGTTTCAGTAACAATCCCTCCCCAGTGTCAGTAACAATCCCCCCAGTGTCAGTAACATTCCCCCCCAGTGTGAGTAACAATTGCCCCCAGTGTCATTAACAACCCACCCCCCAGTTTCAGTAACAATCCCCCCCTGTGTCAGTAACAATCCCCCCCCAATGGCAGTAACAATCCCCCCCAATATCAGTAACAATCGCCCCCAGTGTCAGTAACAGTCACCCCCAGTGTCAGGAACAATCCCCCCAGTGTCAGCAACAATTCCCCCAGTGTCAGTAACAATCCCCCACCCCGTGTCAGGAACAATCCTCCCCCAGTGTCAGTAACAATCCCCCCCCAGTGTCAATAACAATCCCCCCAGTGTCAGTAACAATCCCCCCCAGTGTCAGTAACAATCCCCCCCAGTGTCAGTAATAATCCCGCCCAGTGTCAGTAACAGTCCCCCCCAGTGTCAGCAACAATCAACCCCAGAGTCAGTAATAATCCCCCCCAGTGTCAGTAACAATCCTCCCCAGAATCAGTAACAATCCCCCCCAGAGTCTGTAACAATCCCCCCAGTGTCAGTAACAATACCCCCAGTGTCAGTAACAATCACGCCCAGTGCCAGTAACAATCCCCCCAGTGTCAGTAACAATCCACCCCAGTGTCAGTAACAATCCCCCCACTGTCACTAACAGTCACCCCAGTGTCATTAACAATCCCCCCCAGTGTCAGTAACAATCCCCCCCAGTGCCAGTAACAATCCCCCCCAGTGTCAGTAACAATCCCCCCGTGTCAGTAACAATCCCCCCAATGTCAGTAACGCTCCCCCCCAGTCAGTAACAATCCCACACATGTGTCAGTAACAATTCTCCCCCAGTGTGTGTAACAATCCCCCCCAGTGTCAGTAACAATCCCACCAGTGTCAGTAACAATCCCCCCCAGTGTCAGTAACAATCGCCCCCAGAGTCAGTAACAATCCCCCCCAGTGTCAGTAACAATCCCCCCCAGTGTCAGTAACTTGCCCCCCCCATGTCAGTAACAATCCCCCCAGTGTCAGTAACAATCCGCCCTAGTGTCAGTAACAATCCCCCCAGTGTCAGTAACAATCCCCCCAGTGTCAGTAATAAACCCCCCCAGTGTCAGTAACAATCCCCCCAGCGTCAGTAACAATCCTGCCCAGTGTCAGTAACAATCCCCCCCAGTGTCAGTAACAATCCACCCCCGGTGTCAGTAACAATTCTCCCCCAGTGTCAGTAACAATCCGCCCCAGTGTCAGTAACAATCCCACCAGTGTCAGTAACAATCCCCCCAGTGTCAGTAACAATCGCCCCCAGAGTCAGTAACAATCCCCCCCAGTGTCATTAACAATCCACCCAGTGTCAGTAACTTTCCCGCCCAGTGTCAGTAACAACCCCCCCAGTGTTAGTAACAAGCCCCCCAGTGTCAGTAACAATCCCCCCAGTGTCAGAAGCAAACACCCCCAGTGTCAGTAACAATCCCCCCAGTGTCAGTAACAATCCCCCCAGTGTCAGTAACAATACCCCCCTAAGTCAGTAACAATCCCCGCCAGAGTCAGTAACAATCCCCCCCAGTATCAGTAACAATCCCCCCCCAGTGTCAGTAACATTCCCCCCCAGTGTCAGTAACATTCCCCTGCAGTGTGAGTAACAATCACCCCCAGTGTCAGTAACAAACTCCCCAGTTTCAGTAACAGTCCCTCCCCAGTGTCAGTAACAATCCCCCCAGTGTCAGTAACATTCCCCCCCAGTGTGAGTAACATTTTCCCCCAGTGTCAGTAACAACCCACCCCCAGTTTCAGTAACAATACCCCACCTGTGTCAGTAACAATCCCCCTCCAATGGCAAAAACAATCCCCCCCAATGTCAGTAACAATCCCCCCAGTGCGAGTAACAATCCCCCCCAGTGTAAGTAACAATCCCCCCACTGTCAGTAACAATCCCCCCAGTGTCATTATCAATCCCCCCAGTGTCAGTAACAATCCCCACCAGTGTCAGTAACAATCCCATCCGTTTCATTAACAAACCCCCCAGTGTCAGTAACAATCCACCCCAGTGTCAGTAACAATCCCCCCACAGGGTCAGTAACAATCCCCCCAGTGTCAGTAACAATCCCCCCCAGTGTCAGTAATAATCCCCCCCCCCAGTGTCAGTAACAATTCTTCCCCAGTGTCAGTAACAATCCCTCCCAGTGTCAGTAACAATCCCCCTCAGAGTCACTTACAATCACCCCCAGAGTCAGTAACAATCCCCCCCAGTTTCAGTAACAATCCACCCCAGTGTCAGAAACATTCCCCCCCAGTCTCAGCAACATTCCCCCGCAGTGTGAGTAACAATCGACCCCAGTGTCAGTAACAACACCCTCAGTTTCAGTAATAATCCCTCCCCAGTGTCAGTAACAATCCCCCCAGTGTCAGTAACATTCCCCCCCAGTGTGAGTAACAATTGCCCCCAGTGTCATTAACAACCCACCCCCCAGTTTCAGTAACAATCCCCCCCCTGTGTCAGTAACAATCCCCCCCCAATGGCAGTAACAATCCCCCCAATATCAGTAACAATCGCCCCCAGTGTCAGTAACAGTCACCCCCAGTGTCAGGAACAATCCCCCCAGTGTCAGCAACAATTCCACCAGTGTCATTAACAATCCCACACCCCGTGTCAGGAACAATCCTCCCCCAGTGTCAGTAACAATCCCCGCCCAGTGTCAATAACAATCCCGCCAGTGTCAGTAACAATCCCCCAAGTGTCAGTAACAATCCCCCCCAGTGTCAGTAACAATCCCGCCCAGTGTCAGTAACAATCCCCCCCAGTGTCAGCAACAATCAACCCCAGAGTCAGTAACAATCCCCCCCAGTGTCAGTAACAATCCTCCCCAGAATCAGTAACAATCCCCCCCAGAGTCTGTAACAATCCCCCCAGTGTCAGTAACAATACCCCCAGTGTCAGTAACAATCACGCCCAGTGCCAGTAACAATCCCCCCCAGTGTCAGTAACAATCCCCCCCAGTGTCAGTAACAATCCCCCCACTGTCACTAACAGTCACCCCAGTGTCATTAACAAACCCCCCCCAGTGTCAGTAACTATCCCCCCCAGTGCCAGTAACAATCCCCCCCAGTGTCAGTAACAATCCCCCCCAGTGTCAGTAACAATCCCCCCAGTGTCAGTAACGATCCCCCCCAGTCAGTAACAATCCCCCCCATGTGTCAGTAACAATTCTCCCCCAGTGTGTGTAACAATCCCCCCCAGTGTCAGTAACAATCCCACCAGTGTCAGTAACAATCCCCCCAGTGTCAGTAACAATCGCCCCCAGAGTCAGTAACAATCCCCCCCAGTGTCAGTAACAATCCCCCCCAGTGTCAGTAACTTGCCCCCCCCGTGTCAGTAACAATCCGCCCACTGTCAGTAACAATCCGCCCTAGTGTCAGTAACAATCCCCCAGTGTCAGTAACAATCCCCCCAGTGTCAGTAATAAACCCCCCCAGTGTCAGTAACAATCCCCCTAGCGTCAGTAACAATCCCCCCCAGAGTCAGTAACAATCCCCCCGAGTCAGTAACAATCCCCCCCAGTGTCAGTAACATGCCCCCCGTGTCAGTAACAATCCCCCCCAATGGCAGTAACAATCCCCTCCAATATCAGTAACAATCGCCCCCAGTGTCAGTAACAATCACCCCAAGTGTCAGGAGCAATCCCCCCAGTGTCAGCAACAATCCCCCCAGTGTCAGTAACAATCCCCCCACCAGAGTCAGTAACAATCCCCACCAGTGTCAGTAAACCCACCAGAGTCAGTAACAATACCCCCAAGTGTCAGTAACAATCCCCTCAGTGTCAGTAACAATCCCCCCCAGTGTCAGTAACAATCCCCGCACCAGAGTCAGTAACAATCCCCCCCCAGTGTCAGTAACAATCGCCCCACCAGAGTCAGTAACAATCCACCCCAGTGTCAGTAACAATCCCCCCCAGTGTCAGTAACAATCCCCACAGTGTCAGTAACAATCCCCCACCTCCATGTCAGTAACAATCTCCCCACCAGTGTCAGTAACAATTCCCCTCCCCAGTGTCAGTAACAATCCCCCCCAAGTGTCAGTAACAATCCCCCCCAGTGTCAGTAACAATCCCCCCAGTGTCAGTAACAATCCCCCCCAGTGTCAGTAACAATTCCCCCAGTGTCAGTAACAATCCCACCCAGTCCAGTGACCGTAACAATCCCCCCAAGCCCACTGTCAGTAACAATCCCCCTGTGTCAGTAACAACAACCCCCAGTGTCAGTAATAATCCCCCCCAGTGTCAGTAACAATCTCCCCCAGTGTCAGTAACAATCCGCACCCAGTGTCAGGATCAATCCCCCCTCCCCAGCCCAGTGTCACAATCTCCCCCCAGTGTCAGTAACAATGCCCCCCAGTGTCAGTAACAATCACCCCCAGTGTTAGTAACAATCCGTCCAGTGTCGTTAACGTTCCCCCCAGTGTCAGTAACAATCCCCCCATGAAAGTAACAATCTCCCCCAGGGTGAGTAACGATCGCCTCCAGTGTCAGTAACAATCCCCCCTGTGTCAGTAACAATCCCCCCCCCAGTGTCAGTAACATTCCCCCCAGTGTCAGTAAGAATCCCCACCAGTGTCAGTAACAATCGCACCCCATTGTCAGTAACAACCCCCCCAGTGTCACTAACATTCCCCCCATGTCAGTAACAATCTCCTCCAGTGTCAGTAACAATCCCCTGCAGTGACAGTAACAATCCCCCCCAGTGCCAGTAACAATCCCCCCAGTGTCAGTAACAATCCCCCCCAGTGTCAGTAACAATTCCCCCAGTGTCAGTAACAATCCCACCCAGTCCAGTGTCCGTAACAATCCCCCCAAGCCCACTGTCAGTAACAATCCCCCTGTGTCAGTAACAAGAACCCCCAGTGTCAGTAATAATCCCCCCCAGTGTCAGTAACAATCTCCCCCAGTGTCAGTAACAATCCGCACCCAGTGTCAGGATCAATCCCCCCTCCCCAGCCCAGTGTCACAATCTCCCCCCAGTGTCAGTAACAATCCCCCCCGTGTCAGTAACAATCACCCCCAGTGTCAGTAACAATCCGTCCAGTGTCATTAACGTTCCCCCCAGTGTCAGTAACAATCCCCCCATGACAGTAACAATCTCCCCCAGGGTCAGTAACGATCGCCTCCAGTGTCAGTAACAATCCCCCCTGTGTCAGTAACAATCCCCCCCCCCAGTGTCAGTAACATTCCCCCCAGTGTCAGTAAGAATCCCCACCAGTGTCAGTAACAATCGCACCCCATTGTCAGGAACAACCTCCCCAGTGTCACTAACATTCCCCCCATGTCAGTAACAATCTCCTCCAGTGTCAGTAACAATCCCCTCCAGTGACAGTAACAATCCCCCCCAGTGTCAGTAACAATGCCACCCAGCTCGGTGTCAGCAACAATCCTCCCAAAGCGACTGTCAGTAACAATCCACCCCTGTCAGTAACAACAAACCCCAGTGGCAGTAACAATCCCCGCCAGTGTCAGTAACGATCCCCCTCCACTGTCAGTAACAATCCCCCCACCAGAGTCAGTAACAATCCCCACCAGTGTCAGTAACAACCCCCCCAGTGTTAGTAACTTTCCCCCCCAGTGTCAGTAACAATCCCCCAGTGTCAGTAACAATCCGCCCAGTGTCAGTAACAGACCCTCACAGTGTCAGTAACAATCCCCCCAGTTTCAGTCACAATCCCCCCCGTGTCAGTAACAATCCCCCCCAGAGTCTGTAACAATCCCCCCCAGAGTCAGTAACAATGCCACCCAGCTCGAGTGTCAGTAACAATCCCCCCAAGGTGACTGTCAGTAACAATCCACCTGTGTCAGTTACAACAAACCCCAGTGTCAGTAACAATCCCCCCCAGTGTCAGTAACGATCCCCCCCAGTGTCAGTAACAATCCCCCCAAGTAAGTAACAATCTCCCCCAGTGTCAGTAACAATTGGCTGCAGTGTCAGGAACAATCACCCCAGTGTCAGTAACAATCCCCACCAGTGTCAGTAACAATCACCCCACCAGAGTCAGTAACAATCCCCCCAAGTGTCAGTAACAGTCCACACCAGTGTCAGTAACAATCGCCCCCAGTGTCAGTAACAATCCCCCCCAGTGTCAGTAACAATCAACACCAGAGTCAGTAACAATCCCCCCCCAGTGTCAGAAACAATTCCCCCAGAATCAGTAACAATCCCCCCCAGAGTCAGTAACAATCCCCCCCAGTCTCAGTAACAATCCCCCCCAGTGTCAGTAACAATTAAACCGAGTCAGTAACAATGCCCCCAGTGTCAGTAACAATCACCCCCAATGCCAGTAACAATCCCCCCCAGTGTCAGTAACAATCCCCCCCAGTGTCAGTAACAATCCCCCAGTGTCATTAACAATCCCCCCAATGTCATTAACAATCCCCCCCAGTGTCAGTAACAATCCCCCCCAGTGCCAGTAACAATCCCCCCTTGTCAGTAACAATCCCCCCCAGTGTCAGTAACAATCCGCCCAGTGTCATTAACAATCCCCCCAGTGTCAGTAACAATCCCACCAGTGTCAGTAACAATCCCCCCCAGTGTCAATAACAATCACCCCCAGAGTCAGTAACAATCCCCCCCAGTGTCGGTAACAATCCCCCCCAGTGTCAGTAACTTTCCCCCCCAGTGTCAGTAACAATCCCCCCAGTGTCAGTAACAATCCCCCCCAGTGTCAGTAACAATCTTCCAGTGTCAGTAACAATCTCCCCAGTGTCAGTTACAAACCCCCCCAGTGTCAGTAACAATCCCCCCAGTGTCAGTAACAATCACCCCCAGTGTCAGTAACAATCCCCCCCAGAGCCAGTAACAATCCCCCCCAGAGTCAGTAACAATCACCCCCAGTGTCAGTAACAATCCCCCCCAGTGTCAGTTACATTCCCCCCCAGTGTCAGTAACATTCCCCCGCAGTGTGAGTAACAATCGCCCCCAGTGTCAGTAACAACACTCCAGTTTCAGTAACAATCCCTCCCCAATGTCAGTAACAATCCCCCAAGTGTCAGTAACATTCCCCCCCAATGTGAGTAACGATCGCCCCCAGTGTCATTAGCAACCCACCACCCAGTTTCAGTAACAATCCCCCCCCTGTGTCAGTAACAATCCCCCCCAATGGCAGTAACAATCTCCCCCAATGTCAGTAACAATCGATCCAGTGTCAGTAACAATCACCCCCAGTGTCAGGAACAATCCCCCCAGTGTCAGCAACAACCCCCCCAGTGTCAGTAACAATCCCCCCCCAGTGTCAGGAACAATCCTCCCTCAGTGTCAGTAACAATCCCCCCCACAGTCAGTAACAATCCCCCCAGTGTCAGTAACAATCCCTCCAGTTTCAGTAACAATCCCCCCCGTGTCAGTAACAATCCCCCATGTCAGTAACAATCCCCCCCCATTGTAAGTAACAATCCCCCCAGTGTCAGTAACAATCTCCCCAGTGTCAGTAACAATCGCACCCAGTGTCAGTAACAATCCCCCACAGTGTCAGTAACAATCACCCCCAGTGTCAGTAACAATCCCCTCAGTGTCAGTAACAACCCCCCCCAGTGTCAGTAAGAATCTCCCCCTAGTGTCAGTAACAATCCCCCCCTAGTGGCAGTAACAATCCCCCCCAGTGTCAGTAACAATCCCCCTCCACTGTCAGTAACAATTCCCCCGGCCCAGTGTCAGTAACAATCCCCACAGTGTCAGTAAAAATCCCTCCCAGTGTCAGTAACAATCCCCCCAGTGTCAGTAACAATCTCCCCCATGTCAGTAACAAACCCCCGTGTCAGTAACAATCTCCCCCAGTGTCAGTAACAATCCCCCCCGGTGTGAGTTACAATCCCCCCCAGTGTCAGTAATATCCTCCCCAGTTTCAGTAACTATCCCCCCCAATGGCCGTAACAATCCCCCCCCCCAATGGCAGTAACAATCACCCCCATGTCAGTAATAATCCCCACAGTGTCAGTAACGATCCGCCCCAGTGTCAGTAACAATCCCCCCAGTGTCAGTAACAATCCCACCCAGTCCAGTGTCAGAAACAATCCCCCCAAGCCCACTGTCAGTAACAATCCCACCGTGTCAGTAACAACAACCTCCAGTGTCAGTAATAATCCCCCCCAGTGTCAGTAACAACCTCCCCCAGTGTCAGTAACAACCTCCCCCGAGTGTCAGTAACAATCCACCACCCCCAGTGTCAGTAACAATCTCCCCCAGTGTCAGTAACGTTCCCCCCCAGTGTCAGTAACAATCCCCCCATGACAGTAACAATCTCCCCCAGTGTCAGCAACAATCGCCTCCAGTGTCAGTAACAATCCCCCCCGCGTCAGTAACAATCCCCCCAGTGTCAGTAAGAATCCCCCCTAGTGTCAGTAACAATCCCACCCCATTGTCAGTAACAACTCCCCCCGATGTCACTAACATTAACCCATGTCAGTAACAATCTCCCCCAGTGTCAGTAACAATCCCCTCCAGTGTCAGTAACAATCCCCCCCAGTGCCAGTAACAATGCCACCCAGCTCGGTGTCAGTAACAATCCCCCCAAGGCGACTGTCAGTAACAATCCACCCATGTCAGTAGCAACAAACCCCAGTGTCAGTAACAATCCCCCCCAGTTTCAGGAACGATCCCCCGCAGTATCAGTAACTATCCCCCCATGTCAGTAAGAATTTCCCCCACTGTCAGTAACAATCATCTCCAGTGTCAGTAACAATCCCCCCAGTGTCAGTAACAATCCCCCCCAGTGTCAGTAACAATCCCCCCACCAGAGTCAGTAACAATCCCCACCAGTATCAGCAACAATTACCCCACCAGAGTCAGTAACAATCCCCACAAGTGTCAGTAACAATCCCCCACCAGTGTCAGTAACAATCCCCCCCAGTGCCAGTAACAATCATCACCAGAGTCAGTAACAATCCCCCCCAGTGTCAGAAACAATCCCCCCCAGAATCAGTAACAGTCCCCCCCAGAGTCAGTAACAATCCCCCCAGTTTCAGTAACAATCCCCCCAGTGTCAGTAACAACCAACCCGAGTCAGTAACTATCCCCCCAGTGTCAGTAACAATCACCACCAGTGTCAGTAACAATCCCCCCAGTGTCATTAACAATACCCCCAGCGTCATTAATAATCCCCCCCAGTGTCAGTCACAATCCCCCCCCAGTGCCAGTAACAATCCCCCGTGTCAGTAACAATCCCCCCCAGTGTCAGTAATAATCCCCCCAGTGTCATTAACAAACCCCCCAGTGTCAGTAACAATCCCCACCAGTGTCAGTAACAATCCCACCCGTGTCATTAACAATCCCACCCAGTGTCAGTAACAATCCATCCCAGTGTCAGTAACAATCCCCCCCAGTGTCAGGAACAATCCCCCCCTCCAGTGTCAGTAACAATCCCACCAGTGTCAGTAACAATCCCCCCCAGTGTCAGAGCAATCGCCCCCAGAGTCAGTAAAAATCCCCCCCAGTGTCAGTAACAATCCCCCCAGTGTCAGTAACTTTCCCCCCCAGTGTCAGTAACAATCCCCCCAGTGTCAGTAACAATCCCCCCCAGTGTCAGTAACAATCCCCCCATTGTCAGTAACAATCCCCCCAGTGTCAGTAACAAACCCCCCCGTGTCAGTAACAATCCCACCAGTGTCAGTAACAATAACCCCCAGTGTCAGTAACAATCCCCCCAGAGTCAGTAACAGTCCCCCCCAGAGTCAGTAACAATCCCCCCAGTGTCAGTAACAATCCCCCCCAGTGTCAGTAACAATCCCCACAGTGTCAGTAACAATCCGCCCCAGTGTCAGTGACAATCCCTCCAGTGTCAGTAACAATCCCACCCAGTCCAGTGTCAGAAACAATCCCCCCAAGCCCACTGTCATTAACAATCCCCGCGTGTCAGTAACAACAACCCCCAGTGTCAGTAATAATCCCCCCCAGTGTCAGTAACAATCTCCTCCAGTGTCAGTAACAACCCCACCCAGTGTCAGTAACAATCCGCCATCCCCAGTGTCAGTAACAATCCCCCCAGTGTCAGTAATTTTCCCCCCAGTGTCAGTAACAAACCCCCATGACAGTAACAATCTCCCCCAGTGTCAGTAACAATCGCCTCCAGTGTCAGTAACAATCCCCCCTGTGTCAGTAACAATCCCCCACCATTGTCAGTAACAAACCCCTCAGTGTCAGTAAGAATCCCCCAGTGTCAGTAACAATCCCACCCCATTATCAGTAACAACCCCCCCAGTGTCACTTACAATCCCCCCATGTCAGTAACAATCTCCCCCAGTGTCAGTCCCAATCCCCTCCAGTGTCAGTAACAATCCCCCCCAGTGTCAGTCACAATGCCACCCAGCTCGATGTCAGTAACAATCCCCCCAAGACGACTGTCAGTAACAATCCACCCCTGTCAGTAACAACAAACCCCAGTGTCAGTAACAATCCCCCCCAGTGTCAGTAACGATTCCCCCCAGTGTCAGTAACTATCCCCCCCATGTCAGTAAAAATCTCCCCCAGTGTCAGTAACAATTACCTCCAGTGTCAGTAACAAGCCCCCAGTGTCAGTATAAATCCCGCCCAGTGTCAGTAACAATCCCCCCACCAGAGTCAGTAACAATCCCCACCAGTGTCAGTAAGCCCACCAGAGTCAGTAACAATCCCCCCAAGTGTCAGTAACAATCTCCTCAGCGACAGTAACAATCCCCCCCAGTGTCAGTAACAATCCCCGCACCAGAGTCAGAAACAATCCACCCCAGTGTCAGTAACAATCCCCCCCAGTGCCAGTAACAATCCCCACAGTGTCAGTAACAATCCCCCACCTCCATGTCAGTAACAATCTCCCCACCAGTGTCAGTCACAATTCCCCTCCCCAGTGTCAGTAACAATCCCCCCCAAGTGTCAGTAACAAACCCCCCCAGTGTCAGTAACAATCCCCCCCAGTGTCAGTAACAATCCCCCCAGTGTCAGTAACAATCCCCCCCAGTGTCAGTAACAATTCCCCCAGTGTCAGTAACAATCCCACCCAGTCCAGTGTCCATAACAATCCCCCCAAGCCCAATGTCAGTAACAAGCCCCCTGTGTCAGTAACAACAACCCCCAGTGTCAGTAATAATCCCCCCCAGTGTCAGTAACAATCTCCCCCAGTGTCAGTAACAATCCGCACCCAGTGTCAGGATCAATCCCCCCTCCCCAGCCCAGTGTCAAAATCTCCCCCCAGTGTCAGTAACAATCCCCCCCCAGTGTCAGTAACAATCACCCCCAGTGTCAGTAACAATCCGTCCAGTGTCATTAACGTTCCCCCCAGTGTCAGTAACAATCCCCCCATGACAGTAACAATCTCCCCCAGGGTCAGTAACGATCGCCTCCAGTGTCAGTAACAATCCCCCCTGTGTCAGTAACAATCCCCCCCACAGTGTCAGTAACATTCCCCCCAGTGTCAGTAAGAATCCCCACCAGTGTCAGTAACAATCGCACCCCATTGTCAGTAACAACCCCCCCAGTGTCACTAACATTCCCCCCATGTCAGTAACAATCTCCTCCAGTGTCAGTAACAATCCACTCCCGTGACAGTAACAATCCCCCCCAGTGTCAGTAACAATCCCCCCAGTGTCAGTAACAAACCCCCCCAGTGTCAGTAACAATTCCCCCAGTGTCAGTAACAATCCCACCCAGTCCAGTGTCCGTAACAATTCCCCCAAGCCCACTGTCAGTAACAATCCCCCTGTGTCAGTAACAACAACCCCCAGTTTCAGTAATAATCCCCCCCAGTGTCAGTAACAATCTCCCCCAGTGTCAGTAACAATCCACACCCAGTGTCAGGATCAATCCCCCCTCCCCAGCCCAGTGTCACAATCTCCCCCCAGTGTCAGTAACAATCCCCCCCAGTGTCAGTAACAATCACCCCCAGTGTCAGTAACAATCCGTCCAGCGTCATTAACGTTCCCCCCAGTGTCAGTAACAATCCCCCCATGACAGTAACAATCTCCACCAGAGTCAGTAACGATCGCCTCCAGTGTCAGTAACAATCCCCCCTGTGTCAGTAACAATGCCCCCCCAGTGTCAGTAACATTCCCCCCAGTGTCAGTAAGAATCCCCACCAGTGTCAGTAACAATCGCACCCCATTGTCAGTAACAACCTCCCCAGTGTCACTAACATTCCCCCCATGTCAGTAACAACCTCCTCCAGTGTCAGTAACAATCCCCTCCAGTGACAGTAACAATCCCCCCCAGTGTCAGTAACAATGCCACCCAGCTCGGTGTCAGCAACAATCCCCCCAAAGCGACTGTCAGTAACAATCCACACGTGTCAGTAACAACAAACCCCAGTGGCAGTAACAATCCCTGCCAGTGTCAGTAACAATCCCCCCAGTGTCAGTAACATTCCCCCCCAATGTGAGTAACGATCGCCCCCAGTGTCATTAGCAACCCACCCCCCAGTTTCAGTAACAATCCCCCCCTGTGCCAGTAACAATCCCCCCCAATGGCAGTAACAATCCCCCCCAATGTCAGTAACAGCCGAACCCAGTGTCAGTCACAATCACCCCCAGTGTCAGGAACAATCCCCCCAGTGTCAGCAACAACCCCCCCAGTGTCAGTAACAATCCCCCCCCAGTGTCAGGAACAATCCTCCCTCAGTGTCAGTAACAATCCCCCCCACTGTCAGTAACAATCCCCCCAGTGTCAGTAACAATTCCTCCAGTTACAGTAACAATCCCCCCCGTGTCAGTAACAATCCCCCATGTCAGTAACAATCCCCCCCATTGTAAGTAACAATCCCCCCAGTGTCAGTAACAATCTCCCCAGTGTCAGTAACAATCGCACCCAGTGTCAGTAACAATCCCCCCCAGTGTCAGTAACAATCACCCCCAGTGTCAGTAACAATCCCCTCAGTGTCAGTAACAATCCCGCCCAGTGTCAGTAAGAATCTCCCCCTAGTGTCAGTAACAATCCCCCCCTAGTGGCAGTAACAATCCCCCCCAGTGTCAGTAACAATCCCCCTCCAGTGTCAGTAACAATTCCCCCGGCCCAGTGTCAGTAACAATCCCCACAGTGTCAGTAAAAATCCCTCCCAGTGTCAGTAACAATCCCCCCAGTGTCAGTAACAATCTCCCCCATGTCAGTAACAAACCCCCGTGTCAGTAACAATCTCCCCCAGTGTCAGTAACAATCCCCCCCAGTGTGAATTACAATCCCCCCCAGTGTCAGTAACAATCCTCCCCAGTTTCAGTAACTATCCCCCCCCAATGGCAGTAACAATCCCCCCCAATGGCAGTAACAATACCCCCCATGTCAGTAACAATCCCCACAGCGTCAGTAACAATCCGCCCCAGTGTCAGTAACAATCCCACCATTGTCAGTAACAATCCCACCCAGTCCAGTGTCAGAAACAATCCCCCCAACCCCACTGTCAGTAACAATTCCCCCGTGTCAGTAACAACAACCCCCAGTGTCAGTAATAATCCCCCCCAGTTTCAGTAACAATCTCCCCCAGTGTCAGTAACAAACCCCCCCGAGTGTCAGTAACAATCCACCACCCCTAGTGTCAGAAACAATCTCCCCCAGTGTCAGTAACGTTCCCCCCCAGTGTCAGTAACAATCCCCCCATGACAGTAACAATCTCCCCCAGTGTCAGTAACAATCGCCTCCAGTGTCAGTAACAATCCCCCCCGTGTCAGTAACAATCCCCCCAGTGTCAGTAAGAATCCCCCCTAGTGTCAGTAACAATCCCACCCCATTGTCAGTAACAACTCCCCCCGATGTCACTAACTTTAACCCATGTCAGTAACAATCTCCCCCAGTGTCAGTAACAATCCCCTCCAGTGTAAGTAACAATCCCCCCCAGTGTCAGTAACAATGCCACCCAGCTCGGTGTCAGTAACAATCCCCCCAAGGCGACTGTCAGTAACAATCCACCCATGCCAGTAGCAACAAACCCCAGTGTCAGTAACAATCCCCCCCAGTGACAGGAACGATCCCCCGCAGTATCAGTAACTATCCCCCCATGTCAGTAAGAATTTCCCCCACTGTCAGTAACAATCGTCTCCAGTGTCAGTAACAATCCCCCCAGTGTCAGTAACAATCCACCCCAGTGTCAGTAACAATCCCCCCACCAGAGTCAGAAACAATCCCCACCACTGTCTGCAACAATCACCCCACCAGAGTCAGTAACAATCCCCACAAGTGTCAGTAACAATCCCCCCAGTGTCAGTAACAATCCACTCCAGTGTCAGTAACAATCATCACCAGAGTCAGTAACAATCCCCCCCAGAGTCAGTAACAATCCCCCCCAGTGTCAGAAACAATCCCCCCCAGAATCAGTAACAGTCCCCCCCAGAGTCAGTAACAATCCCCCCAGTTTCAGTAACAATCCCCCCAGTGTCAGTAACAATCAACCCGAGTCAGTAACAATCCCCCCAGTGTCAGTAACAATCACCCCCAGTGCCAGTAACAATCCCCCCCAGTGTCAGGAACAATCCCCCCCAGTGTCAGTAACAATCCCCCCAGTGTCATTAACAATCCCCCCAGCATCATTAACAATCCCCCCTAGTGTCAGTCACAATCCCCCCCGTGCCAGTAACAATCCCCCCGTGTCAGTAACAATCCCCCCCAGTGTCAGTAATAATTCCCCCAGTGTCATTAACAAACCCCCCAGTGTCAGTAACAATCCCCACCAGTGTCAGTAACAATCCCACCCATGTCATTAACAATCCCCCCCAGTGTCAGTAACAATCCAACCCAGTGTCAGTAACAATCCCCCCCAGTGTCAGGAACAATCCCCCCCCAGTGTCAGTAACAATCCCCCCCGTGTCAGTAACAATCCCCCCTAGTGTCAGTACTAATTCTCCCCCAGTGTCAGTAACAATTCCCCCCAGTGTCAGTAACAATCCCACCAGTGTCAGTAACAATCCCCCCCAGTGTCAGCAACAAGCGCCCCCAGAGTCAGTAACAATCCCCCCCAGTGTCAGTAACAATCCCCCCAGTGTCAGTAACTTTCCCCTCCAGTGTCAGTAACAATCCCCCCATGACAGTAACAATCTACCCCAGTGTCAGTAACAATCGCCTCCAGTGTCAGTAAAATCCCCCCCGTGTCAGTAACAATCCCCCCAGTGTCAGTAAGAATCCCCCCTAGTGTCAGTAACAATCCCACCCCATTGTCAGTAACAACTCCCCCCGATGTCACTAACTTTAACCCATGTCAGTAACAATCTCCCCCAATGTCAGTAACAATCCCCTCCAGTGTCAGTAACAATCCCCCCCAGTGTCAGTAACAATGCCACCCAGCTCGGTGTCAGTAACAATCCCCCCAAGGCGACTGTCAGTAACAATCCCACCCATGTCATTAACAATCCCCCACAGTGTCAGTAACAATCCAACCCAGTGTCAGTAACAATCCCTCCAGTGTCAGGAACAATCCCCCCCCAGTGTCAGTAACAATCCCCCCCGTGTCAGTAACAATCCCCCCTAGTGTCAGTACTAATTCTCCCCCAGTGTCAGTAACAATCCCCCCCCAGTGTCAGTAACAATCCCCCCATTGTCAGTAACAATCCCCCCAGTGTCAGTAACAATCCCCCCCAGTGTCAGTAACAATCCCCCCATTGTCAGTAACAATCCCCCCAGTGTCAGTAACAAACCCCCCCTGTGTCAGTAACAATTCCACCAGTGTCAGTAACAATCACCCCCAGTGTCAGTAACAATCCCCCCAGAGTCAGTAACAATCCCCCCCAGAGTCAATAACAATCCCCCCCGTGTCAGTAACAATCCCCCCCATTGTCAGTAACATTCCCCCCCAGTGTCAGTAACATTCCCCCGCAGTGTGTGTAACAATCGCCCCCAGTGTCAGTAACAACCCCTCCAGTTTCAGTAACAATCCCTCCCCAGTGTCAGTAACAATCCCCCCAGTGTCAGTAACATTCCCCCCCAGTGTGAGTAACAAGCGCCCCAGTGTCATTAATAACCCACCCCCCAGCTTCAGTAACAATCCCCCCACTGTGTCAGTAACATTCCCCCCCAAATGGCAGTAACAATCCCCCCCAATGTCTGTATCAATCGCCCCCGGTGTCAGTAACAATCACCCCCAGTATCAGGAACAATCCCCCCAGTGTCAGCAACAATCCCCCCAGTGTCAGTAACAATCCTCCCCCAGTGTCAGGAACAATCCTCCCCCAGTGTCAGTAACAATCCCCCCAGTGTCAGTAACAAACCCCCGTGTCAGTAACAATCTCCCCCAGTGTCAGTAACAATCCCACCCAGTGTGAGTAACAATACCCCCTGTGTCAGTAACAATCCTCCCCAGTTTCAGTAACTGTCCCCCCCAATGGCAGTAACAATCCCCCCCAATGGCAGTAACAATCCCCCCCAATGTCAGTAACAATCCCCACAATGTCAGTAAAAATCACCCCAGTGTCAGTAACAATCCCCCCAGTGTCAGTAACAATCCCACCCAGTCCAGTGTCAGAAACAATCGCCCCAAGCCCACTGTCAGTAACAATCCCCCCGTGTCAGTAACAACAACCCCCAGTGTCAGTAATAATCCCGCCCAGTGTCAGTAACAATCTCCTCCAGTGTCAGTAACAACCACCCCCCAGTGTCAGTAACAATCCGCCACCCCAGTGTCAGTAACAATCCCCCCCAGTGTCAGTAATGTTCCCCCCAGTGTCAGTAACAATACCCCCATGACAGTAACAATCTCCCCCAGTGTCAGTAACATTCGCCTCCAGTGTCAGTAACAATCCCCCCGTGTCAGTAACAATCCCCCCCGTGTCAGTAACAATCCCCCCAGTGTCAGTAAGAATCCCCCACAGTGTCAGTAACAATCCCACCCCATTGTCAGTAACAACCCCCCCAGTGTCACTAACAATCCCCCCATGTCAGAAACAATCTCCCTCAGTGTCAGTACCAATCCCCTCCAGTGTCAGTAACAATCCCCCCCAGTGTCAGTAACAATGCCAGCCAGCTCGGTGTCAGTAACAATCCCGCCAAGGTGACTGTCAGTAACAATCCACCCGTGTCAGTAACAACAAATCCCAGTGTCAGTAACAATCCCCCCCAATGTCAGTAACGATCCCCCCCAGTGTCAGTAACTATCCCCCCATGTCAGTAACAATCTCCCCCAGTGTCAGTAACAATCGCCTCCAGTGTCAGTAACAATCCGCCCAGTGTCAGTAACAATCCGCCCCAGTGTCAGTAACAATCCCCCCACCAGAGTCAGTAACAATCCCCACCAGTGTCAGTAACAATGACCCCACCAGAGTCAGTAACAATCCCCCCAAGTGTCAGTAACAATCCCCCCAATGTCAGTAACAATCCCCCCCAGTGTCAGTAACAATCGCCCCACCAGAGTCAGTAACAATCCCCCCCAGTGTCAGTAACAATCCCCCCAGTGTCAGTAACAATCCCCCCAGTGTCAGTAACAATCCCCCACCTCCATGTCAGTAACAATCTCCCCACCAGTGTCAGTAACAATTCCCCTCCCCAGTGTCAGTAACAATCCCCCCCAAGTGTCAGTAACAATCCCCCACAGTGTCAGTAGCAATCCCCCCCAGTGTCAGTAACAATCCCCACAGTGTCAGTAACAATCCCCCCCAGTGTCAGTAACAATTCCCCCCTTGTCAGTAACAATCCCACCCAGTCCAGTGTCAGAAACAATCCCCCCAAGCCCACTGTCAGTAACAACCCCCCCATGTCAGTAACAACAACCCCCACTGTCAGTAATAATCCCCCCCAGTGTCAGTAACAATCTCCTCCAGTGTCAGTAACAATCCACGCCAAGTGTCAGGATCAATCCCCCCTCCCCAGCCCAGTGTCACAATCTCCCCCCAGTGTCAGTAACAATCCCCCCCAGTGTCAGCAACAATCCCCAGCGAATGTTAGTAACAATCCCCCCTCAGTCTCAGTAACAATTTCCCCCCCAGTGTCAGTAACAACCCCCCATAGTGTCAGTAACAATCCGCCCCAGTGTCAGTAACGTTCCCCCCCAGTGTCAGTAACAATCCCCCATGACCGTAACAATCTCCCCCAGTGTCAGTAACAATCGCCTCCAGTGTCAGTAACAATCCCCCCCGTGTCAGTAACAATCCCCCCGCCCAGTGTCAGTAACAATCCCCACAGCGTCAGTAAGAATCCCCCCCAGTGTCAGTAACAATCCCACCCCATTGTTAGTAGCAACCCCCTCGCAGTGTCACTAACATACTCCCCATGTCAGCAACAATCTCCCCCAGTGTCAGTAACAATCCACTCCAGTGTCAGTAACAATCCCCCACAGTGTCAGTAACAATCCCCCCAAGTCAGTAACAATCTCCCCCAGTGTCCGTAACAATCGCCTCCAGTGCCAGTAACAATCGCCCCCAGTGTCAGGAACAATCCCCCCCAGTGTCAGTAACAATCCCCCCAGTGTCATTAACAATCCCCCCAGCGTCATTAACAATCCCCCCCAGTGTCAGTCACAATCCCCCCCCAGTGCCAGTAACAATCTCCCCGTGTCAGTAACAATCCCCCCCAGTGTCAGTAATAATTCCCCCAGTGTCATTAACAAACCCCCCAGTGTCAGTAACAATCCCCACCAGTGTCAGTAACAATCCCACCCGTGTCATTAACAATCCCCCCCAGTGTCAGTAACAATCCATCCCAGTGTCAGTAACAATCCCCCCAGTGTCAGTAACAATCCCCCACCTCCATGTCAGTAACAATCTCCCCACCAGTGTCAGTAACAATTCCCCTCCCCAGTGTCAGTAACAATCCCCCCCAAGTGTCAGTAACAATCCCCCACAGTGTCAGTAGCAATCCCCCTCAGTGTCAGTAACAATCCCCACAGTGTCAGTAACAATCCCCCCCAGTGTCAGTAACAATTCCCCCCTTGTCAGTAACAATCCCACCCAGTCCAGTGTCAGAAACAATGCCCCCAAGCCCACTGTCAGTAACAACCCCCCATGTCAGTAACAACAACCCCCACTGTCAGTAATAATCCCCCCCAGTGTCAGTAACAATCTCCCCCAGTGTCAGTAACAATCCGCGCCCAGTGTCAGGATCAATCACCCCTCCCCAGCCCAGTGTCACAATCTCCCCCCAGTGTCAGTAACAATCCCCCCCAGTGTCAGCAACAATCCCCAGCGAATGTTAGTAACAATCCCCCCTCAGTCTCAGTAACAATTTCCCCCCCAGTGTCAGTAACAACCCCCCATAGTGTCAGTAACAATCCGCCCCAGTGTCAGTAACGTTCCCCCCCAGTGTCAGTAACAATCCCCCATGACCGTAACAATCTCCCCCAGTGTCAGTAACAATCGCCTCCAGTGTCAGTAACAATCCCCCCCGTGTCAGTAACAATCCCCCTGCCCAGTGTCAGTAACAATCCCACCAGCGTCAGTAAGAAACCCCCCCAGTGTCAGTAACAATCCCACCCCATTGTTAGTAACAACCCCCTCGCAGTGTCACTAACATACTCCCCATGTCAGTAACAATCTCCCCCAGTGTCAGTAACAATCCACTCCAGTGTCAGTAACAATCCCCCACAGTGTCAGTAACAATCCCCCCATGTCAGTAACAATCTCCCCCAGTGTCCGTAACAATCGCCTCCAGTGCCAGTAACAATCCCCCCAGTGTCAGTAACAATCCCCCCAGTGTCATTAACAATCCCCCCAGCGTCATTAACAATCCCCCCCAGTGTCAGTCACAATCCCCCCCCAGTGCCAGTAACAATCCCCCCGTGTCAGTAACAATCCCCCCCAGTGTCAGTAATAATTCCCCCAGTGTCATTAACAAACCCCCCAGTGTCAGTAACAATCCCCACCAGTGTCAGTAACAATCCCACCCGTGTCATTAACAATCCCCCCCAGTGTCAGTAACAATCCATCCCAGTGTCAGTAACAATCCCCCCAGTGTCAGGAACAATCCCCCCCCCAGTGTCAGTAACAATCCCCCCCGTGTCAGTAACAATCCCCCCTAGTGTCAGTACTAATTCTCCCCCAGTGTCAGTAACAATCCCCCCGAGTGTCAGTAACAATCGCCCCACCAGAGTCAGTAACAATCCCCCCCAGTGTCAGTAACAATCCCCCCAGTGTCAGTAACAATCCCCCCAGTGTCAGTAACAATCCCCCACCTCCATGTCAGTAACAATCTCCCCACCAGTGTCAGTAACAATTCCCCTCCCCAGTGTCAGTAACAATCCCCCCCAAGTGTCAGTAACAATCCCCCACAGTGTCAGTAGCAATCCCCCCCAGTGTCAGTAACAATCCCCACAGTGCCAGTAACAATCCCCCCCAGTGTCAGTAACAATTCCCCCCTTGTCAGTAACAATCCCACCCAGTCCAGTGTCAGAAACAATCCCCCCAAGCCCACTGTCAGTAACAAACCCCCATGTCAGTAACAACAACCCCCACTGTCAGTAATAATCCCCCCCCAGTGTCAGTAACAATCTCCCCCAGTGTCAGTAACAATCCGTGCCCAGTGTCAGGATCAATCCCCCCTCCCCAGCCCAGTGTCACAATCTCCCCCCAGTGTCAGTAACGATCCCCCCCAGTGTCAGCAACAATCCCCAGTGAATGTTAGTAACAATCCCCCCTCAGTCTCTGTAACAATTTCCCCCCCTGTGTCAGTAACAACCCCCCATAGTGTCAGTAACAATCCGCCCCAGTGTCAGTAACATTACCCCCCAGTGTCAGTAACAATCCCCCATGACCGTAACAATCTCCCCCAGTGTCAGTAACAATCGCCTCCAGTGTCAGGAACAATCCCCCCCGTGTCAGTAACAATCCCCCCGCCCAGTGTCAGTAACAATCCCCCCAGCGTCAGTAAGAATCCCCCCCAGTGTCAGTAACAATCCCACCCCATTGTTAGTAGCAACCCCCTCGCAGTGTCACTAACATAATCCCCATGTCAGTAACAATCTCCCCCAGTGTCAGTAACAATCCACTCCAGTGTCAGTAACAATCCCCCACAGTGTCAGTAACAATCCCCCCATGTCAGTAAAAATCTCCCCCAGTGTCCGTAACAATCGCCTCCAGTGCCAGTAACAATCCCCCCCAGTGTCAGGAACAATCCCCCCCAGTGTCAGTAACAATCCCCCCAGTGTCATTAACAATCCCCCCAGCGTCATTAACAATCCCCCCCAGTGTCAGTCACAATCCCCCCCAGTGCCAGTAACAATCCGCGCCCAGTGTCAGGATCAATCCCCCCACCCAGTGTCAGTAACAATCCCCCCAGCGTCAGTAAGAATCCCCCCCAGTGTCAGTAACAATCCCACCCCATTGTTAGTAACAACCCCCTCGCAGTGCCACTAACATACTCCCCATGTCAGTCACAATCTCCCCCAGTGTCAGTAACAATCCACTCCAGTGTCAGTATCAATCCCCCACAGTGTCAGTAACAATCCCCCCATGTCAGTAACAATCTCCCCCAGTGTCCGTAACAATCGCCTCCAGTGCCAGTAACAATCCCCCCCAGTGTCAGGAACAATCCCCCCCAGTGTCAGTAACAATCCCCCCAGTGTCATTAACAATCCCCCCAGCGTCATTAACAATCCCCCCCAGTGTCAGTCACAATCCTCCCCCAGTGCCAGTAACAATCCCCCCGTGTCAGTAACAATCCCCCCCAGTGTCAGTAATAATTCCCCCAGTGTCATTAACAAACCCCCCAATGTCAGTAACAATCCCCACCAGTGTCAGTAACAATCCCACCCGTGTCATTAACAATCCCCCCCAGTGTCAGTAACAATCCATCCCAGTGTCAGTAACAATCCCCCCCAGTGTCAGGAACAATCCTCCCCCCAGTGTCAGTAACAATCCCCCCCGTGTCAGTAACAATCCCCCCTAGTGTCAGTACTAATTCTCCCCCAGTGTCAGTAACAATCCCCCCGAGTGTCAGTAACAATCCCACCAGTGTCAGTAACAATCCCCCCCAGTGTCAGTAGCAATCGACCCCAGAGTCAGTAACAATCCCCCCCAGTGTCAGTAACAATCCCCCAGTGTCAGAAACTTTCCGCCCCAGTGTCAGTAACAATCCCCCCAGTGTCAGTAACAATCCCCCCCAGTGTCAGTAACAATCCCCCCATTGTCAGTAACAATCCCCCCAGTGTCAGTAACAAAACCCCCCTGTGTCAGTAACAATCCCACCAGTGTCAGTAACAATCACCCCCAGTGTCAGTTACAATTCCCCCAGAGTCAGTAACAATCCCCCCCAGAGTCAGTAACAATCCCCCCGTGTCAGTAACAATCCCCCCCAGTGTCAGTAACATTCCCCCCCAGTGTCAGTAACATTCCCCCGCAGTGTGAGTAACAATCGCCCCCAGTGTCAGTAACAACCCCTCCAGTTTCAGTAACAATCCCTCCCCAGTGTCAGTAACAATCCCCCCAGTGTCAGTAACATTCCCCCCCAGTGTGAGTAACAATCGCCCCCAGTGTCATTAACAACCCTCCCCCCAGCTTCAGTAACAATCCCCCCGCTGTGTCAGTAACATTCCCCCACAAATGGCAGTAACAATCCCCCCCAATGTCAGTATCAATCGCCCCCGCTGTCAGTAACAATCACCCCCAGTATCAGGAACAATCCCCCCAGTGTCAGCAACAATCCCCCCAGTGTCAGTAACAATCCTCCCCCAGTGTCAGGAACAATCCTCCCCCAGTGTCAGTAACAATCCCCCCAGTGTCAGTAACAATCCCCCCAGTGGAAGTAACAATCCCCCCCAGTGTCAGTAACAATCCCCACAGTGTCAGTAAAAATCCCTCCCAGTGTCAGTAACAATCCTCCCAGTGTCAGTAACAATCTCCCCCCGTGTCAGTAACAAACCCCCGTGTCAGTAACAATCTCCCCCAGTGTCAGTAACAATCCCACCCAGTGTGAGTAACAATCCCCCCCTGTGTCAGTAACAATCCTCCCCAGTTTCTGTAACTGTCCCCCCCAATGGCAGTAACAATCCCCCCCAATGGCAGTAACAATCCCCCCCAATGTCAGTAACAATCCCCACAATGTCAGTAAAAATCACCCCAGTGTCAGGAACAATCCCCCCAGTGTCAGTAACAATCCCACCCAGTCCAGTGTCAGAAACAATCCCCCCAAGCCCACTGTCAGTAACAATCCCCCCGTGTCAGTAACAACAACCCCCAGTGTCAGTAATAATCCCGCCCAGTGTCAGTAACAATCTCCTCCAGTGTCAGTAACAACCACCCCCCAGTGTCAGTAACAATCCGCCACCCCAGTGTCAGTAACAATCCCCCCCAGTGTCAGTAATGTTCCCCCCCAGTGTCAGTAACAATCCCACCATGACAGTAACAATCTCCCCCAGTGTCAGTAACATTCGCCTCCAGTGTCAGTAACAATTCCCCCGTGTCAGTAACAATCCCCCCGTGTCAGTAACAATCCCCCCAGTGTCAGTAAGAATCCCCCACAGTGTCAGTAACAATCCCACCCCATTGTCAGTAACAACCCCCCCAGTGTCACTCACAATCCCCCCATGTCAGAAACAATCTCCCTCAGTGTCAGTACCAATCCCCTCCAGTGTCAGTAACAATCCCCCCCAGTGTCAGTAACAATGCCAGCCAGCTCGGTGTCAGTAACAATCCCCCCAAGGCGACTGTCAGTAACAATCCACCCGTGTCAGTAACAACAAACCCCAGTGTCAGTAACAATCCCCCCCAATGTCAGTAACGATCCCCCCCAGTGTCAGTAACTATCCCCCCATGTCAGTAACAATCTCCCCCAGTGTCAGTAACAATCGCCTCCAGTGTCAGTAACAATCTGCCCAGTGTCAGTAACAATCCGCCCCAGTGTCAGTAACAATCCCCCCACCAGAGTCAGTAACAATCCCCAGCAGTGTCAGTAACAATCACCCCACCAGAGTCAGTAACAATCCCCCCAAGGGTCAGGAACAATCCCCCCAATGACAGTAACAATCCCCCCCAGTGTCAGTAACAATCGCCCCACCAGAGTCAGTAACAACCCCCCCAGGATCAGGAACAATCCCCCCAGTGTCAGTAACAATCCCCCCAGTGTCAGTAACAATCCCCCACCTCCATGTCAGTAACAATCTCCCCACCAGTGTCAGTAACAATTCCCCTCCCCAGTGTCAGTAACAATCCCCCCCAAGTGTCAGTAACAATCCCCCACAGTGTCAGTAGCAATCCCCCCCAGTGTCAGTAACAATCCCCACAGTGTCAGTAACAATCCCCCCCAGTGTCAGTAACAATTCCCCTCTTGTCAGTAACAATCCCACCCAGTCCAGTGTCAGAAACAATCCCCCCAAGCCCACTGTCAGTAACAACCCCCCCATGTCAGTAACAACAACCCCCACTGTCAGTAATAATCCCCCCCAGTGTCAGTAACAATCTCCCCCAGTGTCAGTAACAATCCGCGCCCAGTGTCAGGATCAATCCCCCCTCCCCAGCCCAGTGTCACAATCTCCCCCCAGTGTCAGTAACGATCCCCCCCAGTGTCAGCAACAATCCCCAGCGAATGTTAGTAATCAGTCCCCCCTCAGTCTCAGTAACAATTTCCCCCCCAGTGTCAGTAACAACCCCCCATAGTGTCAGTAACAATCCGCCCCAGTGTCAGTAACATTCCCCCCCAGTATCAGTAACAATCCCCCATGACCGTAACAATCTCCCCCAGTGTCAGTAACAATCGCCTCCAGTGACAGTAACAATCCCCCCCGTGTCAGTAACAATCCCCCCGCCCAGTGTCAGTAACAATCCCCCCAGCGTCAGTAAGAATCCCCCCCAGTGTCAGTAACAATCCCACCCCATTGTTAGTAACAAACCCCTCGCAGTGTCACTAACATACTCCCCATGTCAGTAACAATCTCCCCCAGTGTCAGTAACAATCCACTCCAGTGTCAGTAACAATCCCCCACAGTGTCAGTAACAATCCCCCCATGTCAGTAACAATCTCCCCCAGTGTCCGTAACAATCGCCTCCAGTGTCAGTAACAATCCCCCCCAGTGTCAGTAACAATCCCCCTCAGTGTCAGTAACAATCCCCCCACCAGAGTCAGTAACAATCCCCGCCAGTGTCAGTAACAATCACCCCACCAGAGTCAGTAACAACACCCCCAGTGTTAGTACCAATCCCCCACAGTGTCAGTAACAATCCCCCCCAGTGTCAGTAACAATTCCCCCACCAGAGTCAGTAACAATCCCACCCAGTGTCAGTAACAATCGCCCCACCAGAGTCAGTAACAATCCACCCCAGTGTCAGTAACAATCCCCCCCAGTGTCAGTAACAATCCCCCCAGTGTCAGTAACAATCCCCCACCCCATGTCAGTAACAATCTCTCCACCAGTGTCAGTAACAATTCGCCCCCCCAGTGTCAGTAACAATCCCCCCAAGTGTCAGTAACAATCCCCCCCAGTGTCAGTAACAATCCCCCCCAGTGTCAGTAACAATCCCCACCAGTGCCAGTAACAATCCCCCCCCCAGTGTCAGTAACAATGCCACACAGCTCGGTGTCAGTAACAATCCCCCCAAGGCGACTGTCAGTAACAATCCACCCGTGTCAGTAACAACAAACCCCAGTGTCATTAACAATTCCCCAGTGTCAGTAAGATCCCCCACAGTGTCAGTAACAATCCCCCCATGTCAGTAACAATCTCCCCCAGTGTCAGTAACAATCGCCTCCAGTGTCAGTAACAATCCCCCCCAGTGTCAGTAACAATCCTCCCCAGTGTCAGTAACAATCCCCCCACCAGAGTCAGTAACAATACCCCCCAGTGTCAGTAACAATCCCCCACAGTGTCAGTAACAATCCCCCCCAGTGTCAGTAACAATACCCCCACCAGAGTCAGTAACAATCCCCCCCAGTGTCAGTAAAAATCGCCCCACCAGAGTCAGCAACAATCCACCCCAGTGTCAGGGACAATCCCCCCAGTGTCAGCAACAATCCCCCCAGTGTCAGTAACAATCCTCCCCCAGTGTCAGGAACAATCCTCCCCAGTGTCAGTAACAATCCCCCCACTGTCAGTAACAATCCCCCCAGTGGCAGTAACAATCCCCCCCAGTGTCAGTAACAATCCCCCCCAGTGTCAGTAACAATCCCCACCAGTGCCAGTAACAATCCCCCCCCCCAGTGTCAGTAACAATGCCACACAGCTCGGTGTCAGTAACAATCCCCCCAAGGCGACTGTCAGTAACAATCCACCCGTGTCAGTAACAACAAACCCCAGTGTCATTAACAATTCCCCAGTGTCAGTAAGATCCCCCACAGTGTCAGTAACAATCCCCCCATGTCAGTAACAATCTCCCCCAGTGTCAGTAACAATCGCCTCCAGTCTCAGTAACAATCCCCCCCAGTGTCAGTAACAATCCTCCCCAGTGTCAGTAACAATCCCCTCACCAGAGTCAGTAACAATCCCCCCCAGTGTCAGTAACAATCCCCCACAGTGTCAGTAACAATCCCCCCCAGTGTCAGTAACAATACCCCCACCAGAGTCAGTAACAATCCCCCCCAGTGTCAGTAACAATCGCCCCACCAGAGTCAGCAACAATCCACCCCAGTGTCAGGGACAATCCCCCCAGTGTCAGCAACAATCCCCTCAGTGTCAGTAACAATCCTCCCCCAGTGTCAGGAACAATCCTCCCCCAGTGTCAGTAACAATCCCCCCACTGTCAGTAACAATCCCCCCAGTGGCAGTAACAATCCCCCCCAGTGTCAGTAACAATCCCCGCCCCCAGTGTCAGTATCAATTCCCCCAGCCCAGTGTCGGTAACAATCCCCACAGTGTCAGTAAAAATCCCTCCCAGTGTCAGTAACAAACCCCCGTGTCAGTAACAATCTCCCCCAGTGTCAGTAACAATCCCACCCAGTGTGAGTAACAATCCCCCCCTGTGTCAGTAACAATCCTCCCCAGTTTCAGTAACTGTCCCCCCCAATGGCAGTAACAATCCCCCCCAATGGCAGTAACAATACCCCCCAATGTCAGTAACAATCCCCACAATGTCAGTAAAAATCACCCCAGTGTCAGTAACAATTCCCCCAGTGTCAGTAACAATCCCACCCAGTCCAGTGTCAGAAACAATCCCCCCAAGCCCACTGTCAGTAACAATCCCCCCGTGTCAGTAACAACAACCCCCAGTGTCAGTAATAATCCCGCCCAGTGTCAGTAACAATCTCCTCCAGTGTCAGTAACAACCACCCCCCAGTGTCAGTAACAATCCGCCACCCCAGTGTCAGTAACAATCCCCCCCAGTGTCAGTAATGTACCCCCCCAGTGTCAGTAACAATACCCCCATGACAGTAACAATCTCCCCCGTGTCAGTAACATTCGCCTCCAGTGTCAGTAACAATCCCCCCGTGTCAGTAACAATCCCCCCCGTGTCAGTAACAATCCCTCCAGTGTCAGTAAGAATCCCCCACAGTGTCAGTAACAATTCCACCCCATTGTCAGTAACAACCCCCCCAGTGTCACTAACAATCCCCCCATGTCAGAAACAATCTCCCTCAGTGTCAGTACCAATCCCCTCCAGTGTCAGTAACAATCCCCCCCAGTGTCAGTAACAATGCCAGCCAGCTCGGTGTCAGTAACAATCCCCCCAAGGCGACTGTCAGTAACAATCCACCCGTGTCAGTAACAACAAACCCCAGTGTCAGTAACTATCCCCCCATGTCAGTTACAATCTCCCCCAGTGTCAGTAACAATCGCCTCCAGTGTCAGTAACAATCTGCCCAGTGTCAGTAACAATCCGCCCCAGTGTCAGTAACAATCCCCCCACCAGAGTCAGTAACAATCCCCAGCAGTGTCAGTAACAATCACCCCACCAGAGTCAGTAACAATCCCCCCAAGTGTCAGTAACAATCCCCTCAATGACAGTAACAATCCCCCCCAGTGTCAGTAACAATCGCCCCACCAGAGTCAGTAACAACCCCCCCCAGTGTCAGTAACAATCCCCCCAGTGTCAGTAACAATCCCCCCAGTGTCAGTAACAATCCCCCACCTCCATGTCAGTAACAATCTCCCCACCAGTGTCAGTAACAATTCCCCTCCCCAGTGTCAGTAACAATCCCCCCAAGTGTCAGTAACAATCCCCCACAGTGTCAGTAGCAATCCCCCCCAGTGTCAGTAACAATCCCCACAGTGACAGTAACAATCCCCCCCAGTGTCAGTAACAATTCCCCTCTTGTCAGTAACAATCCCACCCAGTCCAGTGTCAGAAACAATCCCCCCAAGCCCACTGTCAGTAACAACCCCCCCATGTCAGTAACAACAACCCCCACTGTCAGTAATAATCCCCCCCAGTGTCAGTAACAATCTCCCCCAGTGTCAGTAACAATCCGCGCCCAGTGTCAGGATCAATCCCCCCTCCCCAGCCCAGTGTCACAACCTCCCCCCAGTGTCAGTAACGATCCCCCCAGTGTCAGCAACAATCCCCAGTGAATGTTAGTAATCAGTCCCCCCTCAGTCTCAGTAACAATTTCCCCCCCAGTGTCAGTAACAACCCCCCATAGTGTCAGTAACAATCCGCCCCAGTGTCAGTAACGTTCCTCCCCAGTATCAGTAACAATCCCCCATGACCGTAACAATCTCACCCAGTGTCAGTAACAATCGCCTCCAGTGTCAGTAACAATCCCCCCCGTGTCAGTAACAATCCCCCCGCCCAGTGTCAGTAACAATCCCCCCAGCATCAGTAAGAATCCCCCCCAGTGTCAGTAACAATCCCACCCCATTGTTAGTAACAACCCCCTCGCAGTGTCACTAACATACTCCCCATGTCAGTAACAATCTCCCCCAGTGTCAGTAACAATCCACTCCAGTGTCAGTAACAATCCCCCACAGTGTCAGTAACAATCCCCCCATGTCAGTAACAATCTCCCCAGTGTCCGTAACAATCGCCTCCAGTGCCAGTAACAATCCCCCCAGTGTCAGTAACAATCCCCCCAGTGTCATTAACAATCCCCCCAGCGCCATTAACAATCCCCCCCAGTGTCAGTCACAATCCCCCCCCAGTGCCAGTAACAATCCCCCCGTGTCAGTAACAATCCCCCCCAGTGTCAGTAATAATTCCCCCAGTGTCATTAACAAACCCCCCAGTGTCAGTAACAATCCCCACCAGTGTCAGTAACAATCCCACCTGTGTCATTAACAATCCCCCCCAGTGTCAGTAACAATCCATCCCAGTGTCAGTAACAATCCCCCCAGTGTCAGGAACAATCCCCCCCCCAGTGTCAGTAACAATCCCCCCCGTGTCAGTAACAATCCCCCCTCGTGTCAGTACTAATTCTCCCCCAGTGTCAGTAACAATCCCCCCGAGTGTCAGTAACAATCGCCCCACCAGAGTCAGTAACAATCCCCCCCAGTGTCAGTAACAATCCCCCCAGTGTCAGTAACAATCCCCCCAGTGTCAGTAACAATCCCCCACCTCCATGTCAGTAACAATCTCCCCACCAGTGTCAGTAACAATTCCCCTCCCCAGTGTCAGTAACAATCCCCCCCAAGTGTCAGTAACAATCCCCCACAGTGTCAGTAGCAATCCCCCCCAGTGTCAGTAACAATCCCCACAGTGTCAGTAACAATTCCCCCCTTGTCAGTAACAATCCCACCCAGTCCAGTGTCAGAAACAATCCCCCCAAGCCCACTGTCAGTAACAACCCCCCCATGTCAGTAACAACAACCCCCACTGTCAGTAATAATCCCCCCCAGTGTCAGTAACAATCTCCCCCAGTGTCAGTAACAATCCGCGCCCAGTGTCAGGATCAATCCCCCCTCCCCAGCCCAGTGTCACAATCTCCCCCCAGTGTCAGTAACGATCCCCCCCAGTGTCAGCAACAATCCCCAGCGAATGTTAGTAACAATCCCCCCTCAGTCTCAGTAACAATTTCCCCCCCAGTGTCAGTAACAACCCCCCATAGTGTCAGTAACAATCCGCCCCAGTGTCAGTAACGTTCCCCCCCAGTGTCAGTAACAATCCCCCATGACCGTAACAATCTCCCCCAGTGTCAGTAACAATCGCCTCCAGTGCCAGTAACAATCCCCCCCAGTGTCAGGAACAAGCCCCCCAGTGTCAGTAACAATCCCCCCAGTGTCATTAACAATCCCCCCAGCGTCATTAACAATCCCCCCAGTGTCAGTCACAATCCCCGCCAATACCAGTAACAATCCCCCCGTGTCAGTAACAATCCCCCCCAGTGTCAGTAATAATTCCCCCAGTGTCATTAACAAACCCCCCAGTGTCAGTAACAATCCCCACCAGTGTCAGTAACAATCCCACCCGTGTCATTAACAATCCCCCCCAGTGTCAGTAACAATCCATCCCAGTGTCAGTAACAATCCCCCCCAGTGTCAGGAACAATCCCCCCCCCAGTGTCAGTAACAATCCCCCCGTGTCAGTAACAATCCCCCCTAGTGTCAGTACTAATTCTCCCCCAGTGTCAGTAACAATCCCCCCGAGTGTCAGTAACAATCCCACCAGTGTCAGTAACAATCCCCCCCAGTGTCAGTAGCAATCGACCCCAGAGTCAGTAACAATCCCCCCCAGTGTCAGTAACAATCCCCCAGTGTCAGAAACTTTCCCCCCCAGTGTCAGTAACAATCCCCCCAGTGTCAGTAACAATCCCACCCAGTGTCAGTAACAATCCCCCCATTGTCAGTAACAATCCCCCCAGTGTCAGTAACAAAACCCCCCTGTGTCAGTAACAATCCCACCAGTGTCAGTAACAATCACCCCCAGTGTCAGTTACAATCCCCCCAGAGTCAGTAACAATCCCCCCCAGAGTCAGTAACAATCCCCCGCGTGTCAGTAACAATCCCCCCCAGTGTCAGTAACATTCCCCCCCAGTGTCAGTAACATTGCCCCGCAGTGTGAGTAACAATCGCCCCCAGTGTCAGTAACAACCCCTCCAGTTTCAGTAACAATCCCTCCCCAGTGTCAGTAACAATCCCCCCAGTGTCAGTAACATTCCCCCCCAGTGTGAGTAACAATCGCCCCCAGTTTCATGAACAACCCTCCCCCCAGCTTCAGTAACAATCCCCCCGCTGTGTCAGTAACATTCCCCCACAAATGGCAGTAACAATCCCCCCCAATGTCAGTATCAATCACCCCCGGTGTCAGTAACAATCACCCCCAGTATCAGGAACAATCCCCCCAGTGTCAGCAACAATCCCCCCAGTGTCAGTAACAATCCTCCCCCAGTGTCAGGAACAATCCTCCCCCAGTGTCAGTAACAATCCCCCCAGTGTCAGTAACAATCCCCCCAGTGGCAGTAACAATCCCCCCCAGTGTCAGTAACAATCCCCCCCCCAGTGTCAGTATCAATTCCCCCAGCCCAGTGTCGGTAACAATCCCCACAGTGTCAGTAAAAATCCCTCCCAGTGTCAGTAACAATCCTCCCAGTGTCAGTAACAATCTCCCCCCGTGTCAGTAACAAACCCCCGTGTCAGTAACAAACTCCCCCAGTGTCAGTAACAATCCCACCCAGTGTGAGTAACAATCCCCCCCTGTGTCAGTAACAATCCTCCCCAGTTTCAGTAACTGTCCCCCCCAATGGCAGTAACAATCCCCCCCAATGGCAGTAACAATCCCCCCCAATGTCAGTAACAATCCCCACAATGTCAGTAAAAATCACCCCAGTGTCAGTAACAATCCCCCCAGTGTCAGTAACAATCCCACCCAGTCCAGTGTCAGAAACAATCGCCCCAAGCCCACTGTCAGTAACAATCCCCCCGCGTCAGTAACAACAACCCCCAGTATCAGTAATAATCCCGCCCAGTGTCAGTAACAATCTCCTCCAGTGTCAGTAACAACCACCCCCCAGTGTCAGTAACAATCCGCCACCCCAGTGTCAGTAACAATCCCCCCCAGTGTCAGTAATGTTCCCCCCCATTGTCAGTAACAATACCCCCATGACAGTAACAATCTCCCCCAGTGTCAGTAACATTCGCCTCCAGTGTCAGTAACAATCCCCCCGTGTCAGTAACAATCCCCCCCGTGTCAGTAACATTCCCCCCAGTGTCAGTAAGAATCCCCCACAGTGTCAGTAACAATCCCACCCCATTGTCAGTAACAACCCCCCCAGTGTCACTAACAATCCCCCCATGTCAGAAACAATCTCCCTCAGTGTCAGTACCAATCCCCTCCAGTGTCAGTAACAATCCCCCCCAGTGTCAGTAACAATGCCAGCCAGCTCGGTGTCAGTAACAATCCCCCCAAGGCGACTGTCAGTAACAATCCACCCGTGTCAGTAACAACAAACCCCAGTGTCAGTAACAATCCCCCCCAATGTCAGTAACGATCCCCCCCAGTGTCAGTAATTATCCCCCCATGTCAGTAACAATCTCCCCCAGTGTCAGTAACAATCGCCTCCAGTGTCAGTAACAATCTGCCCAGTGTCAGTAACAATCCGCCCCAGTGTCAGTAACAATCCCCCCACCAGAGTCAGTAACAATCCCCAGCAGTGTCAGTAACAATCACCCCACCAGAGTCAGTAACAATCCCCCCAAGTGTCAGTAACAATCCCCCCAATGACAGTAACAATCCCCCCCAGCGTCAGCAACAATCGCCCCACCAGAGTCAGTAACAACTCCCCCAGTGTCAGTAACAATCCCCCCAGTGTCAGTAACAATCCCCCCAGTGTCAGTAACAATCCCCCACCTCCATGTCAGTAACAATTCCCCTCCCCAGTGTCAGTAACAATCCCCCCCAAGTGTCAGTAACAAACCCCCACAGTGTCAGTAGCAATCCCCCCCAGTGTCAGTAACAATCCCCACAGTGTCAGTAACAATCCCCCCCAGTGTCAGTAACAATTCTCCCCTTGTCAGTAACAATCCCACCCAGTCCAGTGTCAGAAACAATCCCCCCAAGCCCACTGTCAGTAACAACCCCCCCATGTCAGTAACAACAACCCCCACTGTCAGTAATAATCCCCCCCAGTGTCAGTAACAATCTCCCCCAGTGTCAGTAACAATCCGCGCCCAGTGTCAGGATCAATACCCCCTCCCCAGCCCAGTGTCACAATCTCCCCCCAGTGTCAGTAACGATCCCCCCCAGTGTCAGCAACAATCCCCAGCGAATGTTAGTAATCAGTCCCCCCTCAGTCTCAGTAACAATTTCCCCCCCAGTGTCAGTAACAACCCCCCATAGTGTCAGTAACAATCCGCCCCAGTGTCAGTAACGTTCCCCCCCAGTATCAGTAACAATCCCCCATGACAGTAACAATCTCCCCCAGTGTCAGTAACAATCGCCTCCAGTGTCAGTAACAATCCCCCCGTGTCAGTAACAATCCCCCCGCCCAGTGTCAGTAACAATCCCCCCAGCGTCAGTAAGAATCCCCCCCAGTGTCAATAACAATCCCACCCCATTGTTAGTAACAACCCCCTCGCAGTGTCACTAACATACTCCCCATGTCAGTAACAATCTCCCCCAGTGTCAGTAACAATCCACTCCAGTGTCAGTAACAATCCCCCACAGTGTCAGTAACAATCCCCCCATGTCAGTAACAATCTCCCCCAGTGTCCGTAACAATCGCCTCCAGTGTCAGTAACAATCCCCCCCAGTGTCAGTAACAATCCCCCTCAGTGTCAGTAACAATCCCCCCACCAGAGTCAGTAACAATCCCCGCCAGTGTCAGTAACAATCACCCCACCAGAGTCAGTAACAACACCCCCAGTGTTAGTACCAATCCCCCACAGTGTCAGTAACAATCCCCCCCAGTGTCAGTAACAATTCCCCCACCAGAGTCAGTAACAATCCCACCCAGTGTCAGTAACAATCGCCCCACCAGAGTCAGTAACAATCCACCCCAGTGTCAGTAACAATCCCCACTAGTGTCAGTAACAATCCCCCCAGTGTCAGTAACAATCCCCCACCCCATGTCAGTAACAATCTCTCCACCAGTGTCAGTAACAATTCGCCCCCCCAGTGTCAGTAACAATCCCCCCAAGTGTCAGTAACAATCCCCCCCAGTGTCAGTAACAATCCCCCCCAGTGTCAGTAACAATCCCCCCTGTGTCAGAAACAATCCTCCCAGTGTCACTAACAATCCCCCCCAGTGTCAGTAACAATCCCCCCCAGTGTCAGTAACAATCCCCACCAGTGCCAGTAACAATCCCCCCCCCAGTGTCAGTAACAATGCCACCCAGCTCGGTGTCAGTAACAATCCCCCCAAGGCGACTGTCAGTAACAATCCACCCGTGTCAGTAACAACAAACCCCAGTGTCATTAACAATTCCCCAGTGTCAGTAAGATCCCCCACAGTGTCAGTAAGAATCCCCCCATGTCAGTAACAATCTCCCACAGTGTCAGTAACAATCGCCTCCAGTGTCAGTAACAATCCCCCCACCAGAGTCAGTAACAATCCCCACCATTGTCAGTAACAAGCACCCCACCAGAGTCAGTAACAATCCCCCCCAGTGTCAGTAACAATCCCCCACAGTGTCAGTAACAATCCCCCCCAGTGTCAGTAACAATAACCCCACCAGAGTCAGTAACAATCCCCCCCAGTGTCAGTAACAATCGCCCCACCAGAGTCAGCAACAATCCACCCCAGTGTCAGGGACAATCCCCCCAGTGTCAGCAACAATCCCCACAGTGTCAGTAACAATCCTCCCCCAGTGTCAGGAACAATCCTCCCCCAGTGTCAGTAACAATCCCCCCACTGTCAGTAACAATCCCCCCAGTGGCAGTAACAATCCCCCCCAGTGTCAGTAACAATCCCCGCCCCCAGTGTCAGTATCAATTCCCCCAGCCCAGTGTCGGTAACAATCCCCACAGTGTCAGTAAAAATCCCTCCCAGTGTCAGTAACAATCCTCCCAGTGTCAGTAACAATCTCCCCCCGTGTCAGTAACAAACCCCCGTGTCAGTAACAATCTCCCCCAGTGTCAGTAACAATCCCACCCAGTGTGAGTAACAATCCTCCCCAGTTTCAGTAACTGTCCCCCCCAATGGCAGTAACAATCCCCCCCAATGGCAGTAACAATCCCCCCCATGTCAGTAACAATCCCCACAATGTCAGTAAAAATCACCCCAGTGTCAGTAACAATCCCCCCAGTGTCAGTAACAATCCCACCCAGTCCAGTGTCAGAAACAATCCCCCCAAGGCCACTGTCAGTAACAATCCCCCCGTGTCAGTAACAACAACCCCCAGTGTCAGTAATAATCCCGCCCAGTGTCAGTAACAATCTCCTCCAGTGTCAGTAACAACCACCCCCCAGTGTCAGTAACAATCTGCCACCCCAGTGTCAGTAACAATCCCCCCCCAGTGTCAGTAATGTTCCCCCCCAGTGTCAGTAACAATCCCCCCATGACAGTAACAATCTCCCCCGTGTCAGTAACATTCGCCTCCAGTGTCAGTAACAATCCCCCCGTGTCAGTAACAATCCCCCCCGTGTCAGTAACAATCCCCCCAGTGTCAGTAAGAATCCCCCACAGTGTCAGTAACAATCCCACCCCATTGTCAGTAACAACCCCCCCAGTGTCACTAACAATCCCCCCATGTCAGAAACTATCTCCCTCAGTGTCAGTACCAATCCCCTCCAGTCTCAGTAACAATCCCCCCCAGTGTCAGTAACAATGCCAGCCAGCTCGGTGTCAGTAAAAATCCCCCCAAGGCGACTGTCAGTAACAATCCACCCGTGTCAGTAACAACAAACCCCAGTGTCAGTAACAATCCCCCCCAATGTCAGTAACGATCCCCCCCAGTGTCAGTAACTATCCCCCCATGTCAGTAACAATCTCCCCCAGTGTCAGTAACAATCGCCTCCAGTGTCAGTAACAATCTGCCCAGTGTCAGTAACAATCCGCCCCAGTGTCAGTAACAATCCCCCCACCAGAGTCAGTAACAATCCCCACCAGTGTCAGTAACAATCACCCCACCAGAGCCAGTAACAATCCCCCCAAGTGTCAGTAACAATCCCCCCAATGTCAGTAACAATCCCCCCCAGTGTCAGTAACAATCGCCCCACCAGAGTCAGTAACAATCCCCCCCAGTGTCAGTAACAATCCCCCCAGTGTCAGTAACAATCCCCCCAGTGTCAGTAACAATCCCCCACCTCCATGTCAGTAACAATCTCCCCACCAGTGTCAGTAACAATTCCCCACCCCAGTGTCAGTAACAATCCCCTCCAAGTGTCAGTAACAATCCCCCACAGTGTCAGTAGCAATCCCCCCCAGTGTCAGTAACAATCCCCACAGTGTCAGTAACAATCCCCCGCAGTGTCAGTAACAATTCCCCCCTTGTCAGTAACAATCCCACCCAGTCCAGTGTCAGAAACAATCCCCCCAAGCCCACTGTCAGTAACAATCCCCCCATGTCAGTAACAACAACCCCACTGTCAGTAATAATCCCCCCCAGTGTCAGTAACAATCTCCCCCAGTGTCAGTAACAATCCGCGCCCAGTGTCAGGATCAATCCCCCCTCACCAACCCAGTGTCACAATCTCCCCCCAGTGTCAGTATCGATCCCCCCCAGTGTCAGCAACAATCCCCAGCGAATGTTAGTAACAATCCCCCCTCAGTCTCAGTAACAATTTCCCCCCCAGTGTCAGTAACAACCCCCCATAGTGTCAGTAACAATCCGCCCCAGTGTCAGTAACGATCCCCCCCAGTGTCAGTAACAATCCCTCATGACCGTAACAATCTCCCCCAGTGTCAGTAACAATCGCCTCCAGTGTCAGTAACAATCCCCCCGTGTCAGTAACAATCCCCCCGCCCAGTGTCAGTAACAATCCCCCCAGCGTCAGTAAGAATCCCCCCCAGTGTCAGTAACAATCCCACCCCATTGTTAGTAACAACCCCCTCGCAGTGTCACTAACATACTCCCCATGTCAGTAACAATCTCCCCCAGTGTCAGTAACAATCCACTCCAGTGTCAGTAACAAACCCCCACAGTGTCAGTAACAATCCCCCCATGTCAGTAACAATCTCCCCCAGTGTCCGTAACAATCGCCTCCAGTGTCAGTAACAATCCCCCCCAGTGTCAGTAACAATCCCCCCCAGTGTCAGTAACAATCCCCCCCCAGAGTCAGTAACAATCCCCGCCAGTGTCAGTAACAATCGCCCCACCAGAGTCAGTAACAACCCCCCCAGTGTCAGTACCAATCCCCCACAGTGTCAGTAACAATCCCCCCCAGTGTCAGTAACAATTCCCCCACCAGAGTCAGTAACAATCCCACCCAGTGTCAGTAACAATCGCCCCACCAGAGTCAGTAACAATCCACCCCAGTGTCAGTAACAATCCCCACTAGTGTCAGTAACAATCCCCCCAGTGTCAGTAACAATCCCCCACCCCATGTCAGTAACAATCTCTCCACCAGTGTCAGTAACAATTCGCCCCCCCAGTGTCAGTAACAATCCCCCCAAGTGTCAGTAACAATCCCCCCCAGTGTCAGTAACAATCCCCCCCAGTGTCAGTAACAATCCCCCCTGTGTCAGAAACAATCCTCCCAGTGTCACTAACAATCCCCCCCAGTGTCAGTAACAATCCCCCCCAGTGTCAGTAACAATCCCCACCAGTGCCAGTAACAATCCCCCCCCCAGTGTCAGTAACAATGCCACCCAGCTCGGTGTCAGTAACAATCCCCCCAAGGCGACTGTCAGTAACAATCCACCCGTGTCAGTAACAACAAACCCCAGTGTCATTAACAATTCCCCAGTGTCAGTAAGATCCCCCACAGTGTCAGTAAGAATCCCCCCATGTCAGTAACAATCTCCCACAGTGTCAGTAACAATCGCCTCCAGTGTCAGTAACAATCCCCCCACCAGAGTCAGTAACAATCCCCACCATTGTCAGTAACAAGCACCCCACCAGAGTCAGTAACAATCCCCCCCAGTGTCAGTAACAATCCCCCACAGTGTCAGTAACAATCCCCCCCAGTGTCAGTAACAATAACCCCACCAGAGTCAGTAACAATCCCCCCCAGTGTCAGTAACAATCGCCCCACCAGAGTCAGCAACAATCCACCCCAGTGTCAGGGACAATCCCCCCAGTGTCAGCAACAATCCCCACAGTGTCAGTAACAATCCTCCCCCAGTGTCAGGAACAATCCTCCCCCAGTGTCAGTAACAATCCCCCCACTGTCAGTAACAATCCCCCCAGTGGCAGTAACAATCCCCCCCAGTGTCAGTAACAATCCCCGCCCCCAGTGTCAGTATCAATTCCCCCAGCCCAGTGTCGGTAACAATCCCCACAGTGTCAGTAAAAATCCCTCCCAGTGTCAGTAACAATCCTCCCAGTGTCAGTAACAATCTCCCCCCGTGTCAGTAACAAACCCCCGTGTCAGTAACAATCTCCCCCAGTGTCAGTAACAATCCCACCCAGTGTGAGTAACAATCCTCCCCAGTTTCAGTAACTGTCCCCCCCAATGGCAGTAACAATCCCCCCCAATGGCAGTAACAATCCCCCCCATGTCAGTAACAATCCCCACAATGTCAGTAAAAATCACCCCAGTGTCAGTAACAATCCCCCCAGTGTCAGTAACAATCCCACCCAGTCCAGTGTCAGAAACAATCCCCCCAAGGCCACTGTCAGTAACAATCCCCCCGTGTCAGTAACAACAACCCCCAGTGTCAGTAATAATCCCGCCCAGTGTCAGTAACAATCTCCTCCAGTGTCAGTAACAACCACCCCCCAGTGTCAGTAACAATCTGCCACCCCAGTGTCAGTAACAATCCCCCCCAGTGTCAGTAATGTTCCCCCCCAGTGTCAGTAACAATCCCCCCATGACAGTAACAATCTCCCCCGTGTCAGTAACATTCGCCTCCAGTGTCAGTAACAATCCCCCCGTGTCAGTAACAATCCCCCCCGTGTCAGTAACAATCCCCCCAGTGTCAGTAAGAATCCCCCACAGTGTCAGTAACAATCCCACCCCATTGTCAGTAACAACCCCCCCAGTGTCACTAACAATCCCCCCATGTCAGAAACAATCTCCCTCAGTGTCAGTACCAATCCCCTCCAGTCTCAGTAACAATCCCCCCCAGTGTCAGTAACAATGCCAGCCAGCTCGGTGTCAGTAAAAATCCCCCCAAGGCGACTGTCAGTAACAATCCACCCGTGTCAGTAACAACAAACCCCAGTGTCAGTAACAATCCCCCCCAATGTCAGTAACGATCCCCCCCAGTGTCAGTAACTATCCCCCCATGTCAGTAACAATCTCCCCCAGTGTCAGTAACAATCGCCTCCAGTGTCAGTAACAATCTGCCCAGTGTCAGTAACAATCCGCCCCAGTGTCAGTAACAATCCCCCCACCAGAGTCAGTAACAATCCCCACCAGTGTCAGTAACAATCACCCCACCAGAGCCAGTAACAATCCCCCCAAGTGTCAGTAACAATCCCCCCAATGTCAGTAACAATCCCCCCCAGTGTCAGTAACAATCGCCCCACCAGAGTCAGTAACAATCCCCCCCAGTGTCAGTAACAATCCCCCCAGTGTCAGTAACAATCCCCCCAGTGTCAGTAACAATCCCCCACCTCCATGTCAGTAACAATCTCCCCACCAGTGTCAGTAACAATTCCCCACCCCAGTGTCAGTAACAATCCCCTCCAAGTGTCAGTAACAATCCCCCACAGTGTCAGTAGCAATCCCCCCCAGTGTCAGTAACAATCCCCACAGTGTCAGTAACAATCCCCCGCAGTGTCAGTAACAATTCCCCCCTTGTCAGTAACAATCCCACCCAGTCCAGTGTCAGAAACAATCCCCCCAAGCCCACTGTCAGTAACAATCCCCCCATGTCAGTAACAACAACCCCACTGTCAGTAATAATCCCCCCCAGTGTCAGTAACAATCTCCCCCAGTGTCAGTAACAATCCGCGCCCAGTGTCAGGATCAATCCCCCCTCACCAACCCAGTGTCACAATCTCCCCCCAGTGTCAGTATCGATCCCCCCCAGTGTCAGCAACAATCCCCAGCGAATGTTAGTAACAATCCCCCCTCAGTCTCAGTAACAATTTCCCCCCCAGTGTCAGTAACAACCCCCCATAGTGTCAGTAACAATCCGCCCCAGTGTCAGTAACGATCCCCCCCAGTGTCAGTAACAATCCCTCATGACCGTAACAATCTCCCCCAGTGTCAGTAACAATCGCCTCCAGTGTCAGTAACAATCCCCCCGTGTCAGTAACAATCCCCCCGCCCAGTGTCAGTAACAATCCCCCCAGCGTCAGTAAGAATCCCCCCCAGTGTCAGTAACAATCCCACCCCATTGTTAGTAACAACCCCCTCGCAGTGTCACTAACATACTCCCCATGTCAGTAACAATCTCCCCCAGTGTCAGTAACAATCCACTCCAGTGTCAGTAACAAACCCCCACAGTGTCAGTAACAATCCCCCCATGTCAGTAACAATCTCCCCCAGTGTCCGTAACAATCGCCTCCAGTGTCAGTAACAATCCCCCCCAGTGTCAGTAACAATCCCCCCCAGTGTCAGTAACAATCCCCCCCCAGAGTCAGTAACAATCCCCGCCAGTGTCAGTAACAATCGCCCCACCAGAGTCAGTAACAACCCCCCCAGTGTCAGTACCAATCCCCCACAGTGTCAGTAACAATCCCCCCCAGTGTCAGTAACAATTCCCCCACCAGAGTCAGTAACAATCCCCCCCAGTGTCAGTAACAATCGCCCCACCAGAGTCAGTAACAATCCACCCCAGTGTCAGTAACAATCCCCCCCCAGTGTCAGTAACAATCCCCCCAGTGTCAGTAACAATCCCCAACCCCCATGTCAGTAACAATCTCTCCACCAGTGTCAGTAACAATTCGCCCCCCCCAGTGTCAGTAACAATCCCCCCAAGTGTCAGTAACAATCCCCCCCAGTGTCAGTAACAATCCCCCCCAGTGTCAGTAACAATCCCCCCTGTGTCAGAAACAATCCTCCCAGTGTCACTAACAATCCCCCCCAGTGTCAGTAACAATCCCCCCAGTGTCAGTAACAATCCCCCCCAGTGTCAGTAACAATCCCCCCCAGTGTCAGTAACATTCCCCACCAGTGTCAGTAACAATCTTCCCCCAGTGTCAGTAACAATCCCCACCAGTATTAGTAACAATCCCACCAGTGTCAGTAAGAATCCCCCCCAGTGTCAGTAACAAACCACCCCAGTGTCAGTAACAATCCCCCCAGTGTCCGTAACAATCCCCAACCCCCATGTCAGTAACAAACTCTCCACCAGTGTCAGTAACAATTCGCCCCCCCCAGTGTCAGTAACAATCCCCCCAAGTGTCAGTAACAATCCCCCCCAGTGTCAGTAACAATCCCCCCCAGTGTCAGTAACAATCCCCCCTGTGTCAGAAACAATCCTCCCAGTGTCACTAACAATCCCCCCCAGTGTCAGTAACAATCCCCCCCAGTGTCAGTAACAATCCCCACCAGTGCCAGTAACAATCCGCCCCCAGTGTCAGTAACAATGCCACCCAGCTCGGTGTCAGTAACAATCCCCCCAAGGCGACTGTCAGTAACAATCCACCCGTGTCAGTAACAACAAACCCCAGTGTCATTAACAATCCCCCCCAGTGTCAGTAAGATCCCCCACAGTGTCAGTAACAATCTCCACATGTCAGTAACAATCTCCCCCAGTGTCAGTAGCAATTGCCTCTAGTGTCAGTAACAATCCCCCCCAGTGTCAGTAACAATCCTCCCCAGTGTCAGTAACAATCCCCCCACCAGAGTCAGTAACAATCCCCACCAGTGTCAGTAACAATCACCCCACCAGAGTCAGTAACAATCCCCCCCAGTGTCAGTAACATACCCCCACAGTGTCAGTAACAATCCCCCCCAGTGTCAGTAACAATCCCCCCACCAGGGTCAGTAACAATCCCCCCCAGTGTCAGTAACAATCGCCCCACCAGAGTCAGCAACAATCCACCCCAGTGTCAGTAACAATCCCCCCCAGTGTCAGTAACAATCCCCCCAGTGTCAGTAACAATCCCCCACCCACATGTCAGTAACAATCTCCCCACCACTGTCAGGAACAATTCGCCCCCCCGTGTCAGTAACAATCCCCCCAAGTGTCAGTAACAATCCCCCCCAGTGTCAGTAACAATCCCCCAGTGTCACTAACAATCCCCCCTGTGTCAGTAACAATTCTCCCAGTGTCACTAACAATCCCCCCCAATTTCAGTAACAATCCCCCCCAGTGACAGTAACAATCCCCACCTGTGTCAGTAACAATCCCCCCCCAGTGTCAGTAACAATCCCCCCCAGTGTCAGTAACAATGCCACCCAGCTCGGTATCAGTAACAATCCCCCCAATCCCACTGTCAGTAACAATCCACCCGTGTCAGTAACAACAAACCCCAGTGTCAGTAACAATCCCCCCCAGTGTCAGCAACGATCCACCCCAGCGTCTTTAACAATTCCCCCCACGTGTGAGTATCAAGCCCCCCCAGCCCAATGTTAGTAACAATTCCTCCCATGTCAGTTACAATCCACCCCGTGTCCGTAACAATCCTCCCTCCAGTGTCAGTAACAATCCCCCCCAGTGTCAGTAACAATCCCCCCAGTGTCAGTAACAATCCCCTGCAGTGTCATTAACAACCCCCCCAGTGTCAGTAACAATCCACCCCAGTGTCAGTAACAAGCCCCCCAGTGTCAGTAACAATCCCCCCAGTGTCAGTAACAATCCTCCCCAGTGTCATTGGCAATCCCGCCCAGTGTCATTAACAATCCCCCCCAGTGTCAGTAACAATCCACGCCACTGTCAGTAACAATCCCCCCCAGTGTCAGTAACAATCCCCCCCTGTCAGTAACAATCCCCCCCAGTGTCAGTAACAATCCCTCCAGTGTCAGTAACAATCCCCCCCAGTGTCAGTAACAATCCCCCCCAGTGTCAGTAACATTCCCCACCAGTGTCAGTAACAATCTTCCCCCAGTGTCAGTAACAATCCCCACCAGTATTAGTAACAATCCCCCCAGTGTCAGTAAGAATCCCCCCCAGTGTCAGTAACAAACCACCCCAGTGTCAGTAACAATCCCCCCAGTGTCAGTAACAATCAATGCCAGAGTCAGTAACAATCCCCCCAGTGTCAGTAACAATCTCATTCCCTTGTCAGTAACAAACCCCCGTGTCAGTAACAAACCCCTGTGTCAGTAACAATCTCCCCCAGTGTCAGTAACAATCGCCCCCAGTGTGAGTAACAATCCCCCCCAGTGTCAGTAACAATCCTCCCCAGTGTCAGTAACTATCCCCCCCATGGCAATAACAATCCCCCCGCAATGTCAGTAACAATCCCCCCCAGTGTCAGTAACAATCCCCCCAAGTGTCAGTAACAATCCCCCCGTGTCAGTAACAACCACCCCCAGTGTCAGTAACAATCCCCCACAGTGTCAGTAACAATCCCCCCCAGTGTCAGTAACAATCCCCCCCAGTGTCAGTAACAATCCCCCCAGTATTAGTCACAATCCCCGCAGTGTCAGTTAAAATCCCCCCCAGTGTCAGTTACAATCCCCCCCAGTGTCAGTAACATTCCCCCCCAGTGTCAGTAACAATCAACCCCAGAGTCAGTAACAATCCCCCCCAGTGTCAGTAACAATCCCCCCCAGTGTCAGTAACAATCCCCCCCACCAGAGTCAGTAACAATCCCCGCCAGTGTCAGTAACAATCACCCCACCAGAGTCAGTAACAACCCCCCCAGTGTCAGTACCAATCCCCCACAGTGTCAGTAACAATCCCCCCCAGTGTCAGTAACAATTCCCCACCAGAGTCAGTAACAATTCCCCCCAGTGTCAGTAACAATCGCCCCACCAGAGTCAGTAACAATCCACCCCAGTGTCAGTAATAATCCCCCCCAGTGTCAGTAACAATCCCCCCAGTGTCAGTAACAATCCCCAACCCCCATGTCAGTAACAATCCCCCCAAGTGTCAGTAACAATCCCCCCCAGTGTCAGTAACAATCCCCCCCAGTGTCAGTAACAATCCCCCCTGTGTCAGAAACAATCCTCCCAGTGTCACTAACAATCCCCCCCAGTGTCAGTAACAACCCTCCCCAGTGTCAGTAACAATCCCCACCAGTGCCAGTAACAATCCCCCCCCAGTGTCAGTAACAATGCCACCCAGCTCGGTGTCAGTAACAATCCCCCCAAGGCGACTGTCAGTAACAATCCACCCGTGTCAGTAACAACAAACCCCAGTGTCATTAACAATCCCCCCCAGTGTCAGTAAGATCCCCCACAGTGTCAGTAACAATCCCCCATGTCAGTAACAATCTCCCCCAGTGTCAGTAACAATCGCCTCTAGTGTCAGTAACAATCCCCCCCAGTGTCAGTAACAATCCTCCCCAGTGTCAGTAACAATCCCCCCACCAGAGTCAGTAACAATCCCCACCAGTGTCAGTAACAATCACCCCACCAGAGTCAGTAACAATTCCCCCAGTGTCAGTAACAATCCCCCACAGTGTCAGTAACAATCCCCCCCAGTGTCAGTAACAATCCCCCCACCAGAGTCAGTAACAATCCCCCCCAGTGTCAGTAACAATCGCCCCACCAGAGTCAGCAACTATCGCCCCCAGTGTCAGTAACAATCCCCCCAGTGTCAGTAACAATCCCCCACCCCCATGTCAGTAACAATCTCCCCACCACTGTCAGTAACAATTCACCCCCCCGTGTCAGTAACAATCCCCCCAAGTGTCAGTAACAATCCCCCCCAGTGTCAGTAACAATCCCCCCTGTGTCAGAAACAATCCTCCCAGTGTCACTAACAATCCCCCCCAGTGTCAGTAACAACCCTCCCCAGTGTCAGTAACAATCCCCACCAGTGCCAGTAACAATCCCCCCCCAGTGTCAGTAACAATGCCACCCAGCTCGGTGTCAGTAACAATCCCCCCAAGGCGACTGTCAGTAACAATCCACCCGTGTCAGTAACAACAAACCCCAGTGTCATTAACAATCCCCCCCAGTGTCAGTAAGATCCCCCACATTGTCAGTAACAATCCCCCCATGTCAGTAACAATCTCCCCCAGTGTCAGTAACAATCGCCTCTAGTGTCAGTAACAATCCCCCCCAGTGTCAGTAACAATCCTCCCCAGTGTCAGTAACAATCCCCTCACCAGAGTCAGTAACAATCCCCACCAGTGTCAGTAACAATCACCCCACCAGAGTCAGTAACAATTCCCCCAGTGTCAGTAACAATCCCCCACAGTGTCAGTAACAATCCCCCCCAGTGTCAGTAACAATCCCCCCACCAGAGTCAGTAACAATCCCCCCCAGTGTCAGTAACAATCGCCCCACCAGAGTCAGCAACAATCCACCCCAGTGTCAGTAACAATCCCCCCCAGTGTCAGTAACAATCCCCCCAGTGTCAGTAACAATCCCCCACCCCCATGTCAGTAACAATCTCCCCACCACTGTCAGTAACAATTCACCCCCCCCGTGTCAGTAACAATCCCCCCAAGTGTCAGTAACAATCCCCCCCAGTGTCAGTAACAATCCCCCAGTGTCACTAACAATCCCCCCTGTGTCAGTAACAATTCTCCCAGTGTCACTAACAATCACCCCCAATTTCAGTAACAATCCCCCCCAGTGGCAGTAACAATCCCCACCTGTGTCAGTAACAATCCCCCCCCAGTGTCAGTAACAATCCCCCCAAGTGTCAGTAACAATCCCCCCCAGTGTCAGTAACAATCCCCCAGTGTCACTAACAATCCCCCCTGTGTCAGTAACAATTCTCCCAGTGTCACTAACAATCACCCCCAATTTCAGTAACAATCCCCCCCAGTGGCAGTAACAATCCCCACCTGTGTCAGTAACAATCCCCCCCCAGTGTCAGTAACAATCCCCCCCAGTGTCAGTAACAATGCCACCCAGCTCGGTATCAGTAACAATCCCCCCAATCCCACTGTCAGTGACAATCCACCCGTGTCAGTAACAACAAACCCCAGTGTCATTAACAATCCCCCCCAGTGTCAGCAACGATCCACCCCAGCGTCTTTAACAATTCCCCCCACGTGTGAGTATCAAGCCCCCCCAGCCCAATGTTAGTAACAATTCCTCCCATGTCAGTTACAATCCCCCCCAGTGTCCGTAACAATCCTCCCTCCAGTGTCAGTAACAATCCCCCCCAGTGTCAGTAACAATCCCCCCAGTGTCAGTAGCAATCCCCTGCAGTGTCATTAACAACCCCCCCAGTGTCATTGACAATCCCGCCCAGTGTCATTAACAATCCCCCCCAGTGTCAGTAACAATCCACGCCACTGTCAGTAACAATCCCCCCCAGTGTCAGTAACAATCCCCCCCCTGTCAGTAACAATCCCCCCCAGTGTCAGTAACAATCCCCCCAGTGTCAGTAACAATCCCCCCCAGTGTCAGTAACAATCCCCCCCAGTGTCAGTAACATTCCCCACCAGTGTCAGTAACAATCTTCCCCCAGTGTCAGTAACAATCCCCACCAGTATTAGTAACAATCCCCCCAGTGTCAGTAAGAATCCCCCCCAGTGTCAGTAACAATCCCCCCCAGTGTCAGTAACAATCCCCCCAGTGTCAGTAACAATCAACGCCAGAGTCAGTAACAATCCCCCCAGTGTCAGTAACAATCTCCCCCCGTGTCAGTAACAAACCCCTGTGTCAGTAACAAACCCCTGTGTCAGTAACAATCTCCCCCAGTTTCAGTAACAATCCCCCCCAGTGTGAGTAACAATCCCCCCCAGTGTCAGTAACAATCCTCCCCAGTGTCAGTAACTATCCCCCCCATGGCAATAACAATCCCCCCGCAATGTCAGTAACAATCCCCCCCAGTGTCAGTAACAATCCCCCCCAGTGTCAGTAACAATCCCACCGTGTCAGTAACAATCCCCCCCCAGTGTCAGTAACAATCCCCCCCAGTGTCAGTAACAATCCCCCCCAGTGTCAGTAACAATCCCCCCCAGTGTCAGTAACAATCCCCCCAGTATTAGTAACAATCCCCGCAGTGTCAGTTAAAATCCCCCCCAGTGTCAGTTACAATCCCCCCCAGTGTCAGTAACAATCCCCCCCAGTGTCAGTAACAATCAACCCCAGAGTCAGTAACAATCCCCCCCAGTGTCAGTAACAATCCCCCCCAGAGTCAGTAACAATCCCCCCCAGAGTCAGTCCCAATCCCCCCCAGTGTCAGTAACAATCCCCCACAGTGTCAGTAACATTGCCCCCCAGTGTCAGTAACAATCCCCCCCAGTGTCAGTAACAACCCCCCCCCCCAGTTTCAGTAACAATCCCTCCCCAGTGTCAGTAACAATCCCCCCCAGTGTCAGTAACAAACCCCCTCCAGTGTCAGTAACAATCCCCCCCAGTGTCAGTAAGAATCCCCCCCAGTGTCAGTAACAATCCCCCCAGTGTCAGTAACAATCCCCAACCCCCATGTCAGTAACAATCCCCCCAAGTGTCAGTAACAATCCCCCCCAGTGTCAGTAACAATCCCCCCCAGTGTCAGTAACAATCCCCCCTGTGTCAGAAACAATCCTCCCAGTGTCACTAACAATCCCCCCCAGTGTCAGTAACAACCCTCCCCAGTGTCAGTAACAATCCCCACCAGTGCCAGTAACAATCCCCCCCCAGTGTCAGTAACAATGCCACCCAGCTCGGTGTCAGTAACAATCCCCCCAAGGCGACTGTCAGTAACAATCCACCCGTGTCAGTAACAACAAACCCCAGTGTCATTAACAATCCCCCCCAGTGTCAGTAAGATCCCCCACAGTGTCAGTAACAATCCCCCATGTCAGTAACAATCTCCCCCAGTGTCAGTAACAATCGCCTCTAGTGTCAGTAACAATCCCCCCCAGTGTCAGTAACAATCCTCCCCAGTGTCAGTAACAATCCCCCCACCAGAGTCAGTAACAATCCCCACCAGTGTCAGTAACAATCACCCCACCAGAGTCAGTAACAATTCCCCCAGTGTCAGTAACAATCCCCCACAGTGTCAGTAACAATCCCCCCCAGTGTCAGTAACAATCCCCCCACCAGAGTCAGTAACAATCCCCCCCAGTGTCAGTAACAATCGCCCCACCAGAGTCAGCAACAATCCACCCCAGTGTCAGTAACAATCCCCCCCAGTGTCAGTAACAATCCCCCCAGTGTCAGTAACAATCCCCCACCCCCATGTCAGTAACAATCTCCCCACCACTGTCAGTAACAATTCACCCCCCCGTGTCAGTAACAATCCCCCCAAGTGTCAGTAACAATCCCCCCCAGTGTCAGTAACAATCCCCCCTGTGTCAGAAACAATCCTCCCAGTGTCACTAACAATCCCCCCCAGTGTCAGTAACAACCGTCCCCAGTGTCAGTAACAATCCCCACCAGTGCCAGTAACAATCCCCCCCCAGTGTCAGTAACAATGCCACCCAGCTCGGTGTCAGTAACAATCCCCCCAAGGCGACTGTCAGTAACAATCCACCCGTGTCAGTAACAACAAACCCCAGTGTCATTAACAATCCCCCCCAGTGTCAGTAAGATCCCCCACAGTGTCAGTAACAATCCCCCCATGTCAGTAACAATCTCCCCCAGTGTCAGTAACAATCGCCTCTAGTGTCAGTAACAATCCCCCCCAGTGTCAGTAACAATCCTCCCCAGTGTCAGTAACAATCCCCTCACCAGAGTCAGTAACAATCCCCACCAGTGTCAGTAACAATCACCCCACCAGAGTCAGTAACAATTACCCCAGTGTCAGTAACAATCCCCCACAGTGTCAGTAACAATCCCCCCCAGTGTCAGTAACAATCCCCCCACCAGAGTCAGTAACAATCCCCCCCAGTGTCAGTAACAATCGCCCCACCAGAGTCAGCAACAATCCACCCCAGTGTCAGTAACAATCCCCCCCAGTGTCAGTAACAATCCCCCCAGTGTCAGTAACAATCCCCCACCCCCATGTCAGTAACAATCTCCCCACCACTGTCAGTAACAATTCACCCCCCCGTGTCAGTAACAATCCCCCCAAGTGTCAGTAACAATCCCCCCCAGTGTCAGTAACAATCCCCCAGTGTCACTAACAATCCCCCCTGTGTCAGTAACAATTCTCCCAGTGTCACTAACAATCACCCCCAATTTCAGTAACAATCCCCCCCAGTGGCAGTAACAATCCCCACCTGTGTCAGTAACAATCCCCCCCCAGTGTCAGTAACAATCCCCCCCAGTGTCAGTAACAATGCCACCCAGCTCGGTATCAGTAACAATCCCCCCAATCCCACTGTCAGTGACAATCCACCCGTGTCAGTAACAACAAACCCCAGTGTCATTAACAATCCCCCCCAGTGTCAGCAACGATCCACCCCAGCGTCTTTAACAATTCCCCCCACGTGTGAGTATCAAGCCCCCCCAGCCCAATGTTAGTAACAATTCCTCCCATGTCAGTTACAATCCCCCCCAGTGTCCGTAACAATCCTCCCTCCAGTGTCAGTAACAATCCCCCCCAGTGTCAGTAACAATCCCCCCAGTGTCAGTAACAATCCCCTGCAGTGTCATTAACAACCCCCCCAGTGTCATTGACAATCCCGCCCAGTGTCATTAACAATCCCCCCCAGTGTCAGTAACAATCCACGCCACTGTCAGTAACAATCCCCCCCAGTGTCAGTAACAATCCCCCCCCTGTCAGTAACAATCCCCCCCAGTGTCAGTAACAATCCCCCCAGTGTCAGTAACAATCCCCCCCAGTGTCAGTAACAATCCCCCCCAGTGTCAGTAACATTCCCCACCAGTGTCAGTAACAATCTTCCCCCAGTGTCAGTAACAATCCCCACCAGTATTAGTAACAATCCCCCCAGTGTCAGTAAGAATCCCCCCCAGTGTCAGTAACAATCCCCCCCAGTGTCAGTAACAATCCCCCCAGTGTCAGTAACAATCAACGCCAGAGTCAGTAACAATCCCCCCAGTGTCAGTAACAATCTCCCCCCGTGTCAGTAACAAACCCCCGTGTCAGTAACAAACCCCTGTGTCAGTAACAATCTCCCCCAGTTTCAGTAACAAGCCCCCCAGTGTGAGTAACAATCCCCCCCAGTGTCAGTAACAATCCTCCCCAGTGTCAGTAACTATCCCCCCCATGGCAATAACAATCCCCCCGCAATGTCAGTAACAATCCCCCCCAGTGTCAGTAACAATCCCCCCCAGTGTCAGTAACAATCCCCCCCAGTGTCAGTAACAATCCCCCCCCCAGTGTCAGTAACAATCCCCCCCAGTGTCAGTAACAATCCCCCCCAGTGTCAGTAACAATCCCCCCCAGTGTCAGTAACAATCCCCCCAGTATTAGTAACAATCCCCGCAGTGTCAGTTAAAATCCCCCCCAGTGTCAGTTACAATCCCCCCCAGTGTCAGTAACAATCCCCCCCAGTGTCAGTAACAATCAACCCCAGAGTCAGTAACAATCCCCCCCAGTGTCAGTAACAATCCCCCCCAGAGTCAGTAACAATCCCCCCCAGAGTCAGTCACAATCCCCCCCAGTGTCAGTAACAATCCCCCACAGTGTCAGTAACATTGCCCCCCAGTGTCAGTAACAATCCCCCCCAGTGTCAGTAACAACCCCCCCCCCAGTTTCAGTAACAATCCCTCCCCAGTGTCAGTAACAATCCCCCCCAGTGTCAGTAACAAACCCCCTCCAGTGTCAGTAACAATCCCCCCCAGTGTCAGTAAGAATCCCCCCCAGTGTCAGTAACAATCCCCCCCGTGTCAGTAACAATCCCCCACAGTGTCATTAACAATCCCCCCCGTGTCAGTAACAATCCCCCTGTGTCAGTAACAATCTCCCCCTGTGTCAGTAACAAACCCCCCTGTCAGTAACAATCCCTCCCAGTGTCAGTAACAATCCCTCCCAATGTGAGTAACAATCCCCCCAGTGTCAGTAACAATCCCCCCCAGTGTCTAACAATTCCCCCAGCCCAGTGTCAGTAACAATCCCCCCCAGTGTCAGTAACAATCCCTCCTAATGTCAGTAACAATCCCCCCCAGTGTCAGTAACAATTCCCCCAGCCCAGTGTCAGTAACAACCCCCCCAGTGCCAGTAACAATCCCCCCAGTTTCAGTAATAATCAACCCCAGAGTCAGTAACAATCCCCCCCAGTGTCAGTAACAATCCCCCCATTGTCAGTAACAATCCCCCCCATTGTCTGTAACAATCCCCCCAATGTCTGTAACAATCCCCCCCAGTGTCAGTAGCAATCCCCCCAGTGCTGTAACAATCCCCCCCCCAGTGTCAGTAACAAACCCCGCCAGTGTCAGTAACAACCCCCCCTGTGTCAGTAACAATCCCCCCCCAGTGTCAGTAACAATCTCCCCAATGTCAGTAACAATCCCCCCGTGTCAGTAACAATCCCCCCCAGTGTCAGTAACAATCCCCCCCCAGTGTCAGTAACAATCCCCCCCAGTGTCAGTAACAATCCCCCCAGTGTCAGTAACTATCCCCCTCCAGTATCAGTAACAATCCCCCCAGTGTCAGAAACAATCCCCCCCCCAGTGTCAGTAACAATCCCCCCAGTGTCAGTAATAATCCCCCCCAGTGTCAGTAACAATCCCCCCCAGTGTCAGTAACAATCCCCCCCCGTGTCAGTGACAATCCCCCCCAGCGTAGTGTCAGTAATAATGCTTCAGGCACAGTAAAGCTCTCTGTACTCTGCCCTACAGAACACTTTAGCGCCAGCCTAAGACACACCCTAGTGTATTAGGGCACCTTTCACCCCCACCCCAACATTTCCTGCAATAGGTTGCCTCTTCCCTCTCGGAGTGAGACTACAAATTTCCTGAAAATTCTTCGCATATTAATGGCAGTGATACGCTGTCGGGTAATGTTAGCTGAGAACAGAGTAGAGATTGCCCATTAGCCTTTTAACTCCAGGTGAGACAACTAACTTTCAGGCCATCAGTCTGAGCTGGATTTGAAACCAGGTTTCCCATTGTGCAAGATCAGTGTCGAATCAGCAACAAGGCCCAGTCCTCCAGTTTATGAATTGTTGAAACCACTCTCCATACTATTCGCAGTCTAGCCTGGCTAACGATGGCACCATGGCAGGTATTGGTTGCAAGAGTGGAGAATGAGCAGAGGTGTTGACATCCTAGGAGCAATGTTCCCGTTAATCTGTTTTTGGTGCACGGGCCCTTTAACGGGCCGTGAGGCCCACTCAAATTATTGCGCCTGCGCGGTTTTTGCCATTGGAAAGCCGGCAAGCAGCCTACGCGGGAGGAGCACTGCTCGGCCACACCGCTTAAAGGGAACATTCCCGGGAGAGGCCAACATGTATCAGCCTCATTGCACCACTGCCACTCCTGTGATGTGGGTCTCAAGTGTTATAAGAAGCCATAAATATAAGAGAACCGCTAACATTAAAAAAAGAATTACGTAGGAATTTCCTTACACGTGAGTGCTGAGAATGTGGAACTCGCTGCCACATGAAGTGGTTGAATCAGAGAGCATTGATGCATTTAAGTGGAGGCTTGGTGCAGACCTGAGGGAGAAGGGAATAGAGAGATCCGGAAGCAGGATGGGAAGCGGTAATTAGACTGGGAAGAGGACCGTGTGGAGAATAAACACCAGTGGGGCCAAGTCGCCTGTTTCGATGTGTTTTTCAGCTACTGAGGCAGGCTGATTGTTTGCAGTCTGTGAGGGGAGAGCATCTTATCATTAGCATCTTAACTACTCACAATCTCAGACCCCCTTTGCTTTTACTTGCAGGAATATTTTCAGCATGAAAACACAATATTTAAAGTAACATTTTTTTTAAATGCAACCCAAAATTTCCAGCTTTCATAGTTCTCCATTCAATGCAAAATGCATTAAGAAGCCAGTTGTAGACTGCACTTGGCTAAATGTTATTATACCTTCGCTGAAGATGGGTTACTATCTGCTTTTGTGTGTGCCATCTGCCTATTCTAATAGCTGCCCTTTGTCAATGATAGTTATACAGCCATAAGAAGTATTATGATTCTCTATTGTGTCTATAGTTATCTGGATTCAAATCAACAAAACATTCCAGGGTATTCCGCGGTGTTAAATAAATAATGTTACTGCAAGGTTAGTTGGAGCACGCTGCATTCACAGGGGAGCACAATGAAGAGTGTGTATTGTATATGAAGAGATGTTTCCTAGAGCTGTAGATGGCAAGGATTGGGAGACAATTAGTTTATTGCTGCACTGACGGTTCTAAAATGGCATCAGCATGTTGAAGGGAATGCTTGTTTAGCAAGTACAGAGGGACTAATTCTCTGAAAATTAACAGTATAAAATCCCAGCCTTTGTTAGCCTAACATTTATGGTGTAAACTCCCGAGGTCACAGAGGTTGCCTCCTCCAGTGATCGGAAGAGGGAATTGTGTGTTTAGCAAAAAACAGGCTCATGCCGTGTGTCTGCTCTAAACCTTAGGGCTGGATTTTCTCAACGGTGTCGAGATTGTGGCGGGATAGCTGGTTGCCGGGTCCGGTCCCGCTCCCGGCTGCAGCCGCTCTGTCATGCGGGCTTCCCAGCCAATTAACAGGAAGCGGGTCTGATGACGTCATTTGATGACATATCATCAGCCAGTTTCATTAAAGGGACCACGGCCACCTGGAGTTTGACAGTTGTTCTGTCAGTGTTTTACAGCATTGAGGTGCTGCAAACACTGGCAAGCACTGCACAAAGGTGGACGTTTGCACCCAGGCTCTCCCATGACTCCCTCCATATGCTTATGGAGGGAGTTACGGCACGCAGGGAGCTTCTCTTCCCTTCCAAGGGCGGAAGGGACCTCCTCAGGACACCAACGCAGCCTGGTTGCACATTGCACAGGAGGTCAAAAGCAGGGATGTCATCAGGAGTACCTGGCTGCAGTGACGCCAACCTTTCAATGATCTCAGTAGATCATGAAACGTTACTGCAAAGCCACACTCAACCTCATCCTGCTGTACCACTCAACACATCCCCATCACTCTGCCTTCCATACCCTTCTGCACATCCTTACTCACACCAACTTGCACCTCCACCTATCCCTCTCTATCTACATTATCATGTCCCCATCTCACTAGCCACCCATCGCACTCACCCTCATCCTATGCAAGCATACCAACTAACATCACACAAGGGTAGGCACTTGAGAAGTTTAGCCAATGTTCATGTGAAGTTTCTGGTAATGTGTTGTCATACAGTGAAATCTATATTTTCAACACTTCACCTTATTGGACAGATTTGAGCGCACCTTGAGAAGTGTCTTATTGAGTTCCAGTGAATGTTGAGATATAACTCCATGCCCCCGGCCCCACCACCCACCCCCTGTTATAGTGATAAGTGTGCATGGAATGGCTTGGACATTAAAGGGATGCTTTACGGTGCCGGTGTAGGATGGTGTCAACCTGGCGCACATGTGGCAACCAGGGTTTACATGGTCAAGTGAAGTAAATCTGGCCATGGTGATGCCATCGCTGGCCTTCCAGGCAGCAATGTTGTCAGGGGCTGATGACCTGTGTCCTGTGCAGCATCAGGTGATGGCAGAGAAGGTTGGTGATGTTGGTGTGCCTGGTGATGTTGGTGTTGGGGCTGATTGTGGAAGGAATCAGAGGAGCAAGGTGAGATAGTTTCAAGGGCACCAATGTTGCTGCAATAGATGGCAGCTGCAGGTGAGGTGACAGAAGCGATCTGTCAGTGGTGAGAGAGGTTGTTCCGATGAGGTGGCGAGAGAGGTTGTTCCGATGAGGTGGCACCGGACATACAGTTGGCTCTAAACACTTGCAAGCTAAAGAAATCTCTATATGTCTTCCAAATGCAGTAACCAACAGTTTCTGTGCTCTGAAACTGACCATCTGCAACATGGCATCCTTTACACCACTTCTGCAGCTGTCAGCTTACCAGTTACATCAGAGCAGACTCAACTCACGCCAGGGTGAGCTGGCTTCCCTGAGCAACGGGTAACCCGTGGGGGAGCACGTAAAATTGGAAGGCAGCCTTAAAATAGCATTAAATTGGCTGTTAACAAGCCAGTTAATGCTCTCAATTGTCTCAGCGGTTTCCTACCCGATGTCAATCTTTGCTATTTTGACAGCGGACCCGCCTCCAAACCAACCCTCTGAGCGCCGGCAAAATCCAGCCCTTAATGTCTTTTGACTTCAATAATGATGCTGCTATCAAAGTTGAAGTGTCTATTTTCAGTTTGAAGTATTTTCCATTCCCAAAATAGAACACTGAAACTTAGTTGGGATTTATCATAGTTTGTGCACACCTTTTGAATGATTTTTTTTTGTTATATATGCTTCATTCTGGAGTGCAGTGTTGCAGTAGTTGTTTTGTTTTTAGGAGGTAGTGTTTCATTCAATAGCTGTGTCAAAATACAGTGACAATACAAAATAAAGAAAGGAAGACTTGCATTTATATAGCGCATTTCACAACCTCAGAACGTCCCAAAGTGCTTTAGATCCAATGAAGTGCTTTTGAATTGTAGTCACTGTTGTAATGTAGGAAACGCGACAGCCAATTTGCGCACAGCAAGCTCCCACAAACAGCAATGTGATATTGGCCATGACATATCAATATGACATATCATGAAACCATTTGCTGCAATACTTGTTGGTGCTACACACATAAATAACAATGTTGAAATTAATTTGGATTTCATTGTTTTCCGTATACTACCATATTGTAACCCAGACACCGACCGTATAGCAACCCAGGCACCTTACCGTATCGTAACCCAGGCACCTACCATATCGTAACCCAGACGCCGACCATATCGTAACCCAGACAAGTTACCATATCATAACCCAGGCACCTACCATATCGTAACCCAGGCACCTACCGTATCGTAACCCAGGCACCTACCGTATCGTAACCCAGGCACCTACCGTATCGTAACCCAGACGCCGACCATATCGTAACCCAGACGCCGACCATATCGTAACCCAGGCACCTACCATATCATAACCCAGGCACCTACCGTATCATAACCCAGGCACCTACCGTATCATAACCCAGGCACCTACCGTATCGTAACCCAGGCATCTTACCATATCATAACCCAGGCATCTTACCATATCATAACCCAGGCACCTTACCATATCATAACCCAGGCACCTACCATATCGTAACCCAGGCACCTTACCGTATCGTAGCCCAGGCACCTTACCGCATCGTAACCCAGGCACCTTAACATATCATAACCCAGGCACCTGACCATATCGTAACCCAGGCACCTACCGTATCGTAACCCAGGCACCTTACCGTATCATAACCCAGGCACCTTACCGTATCGTAACTCAGGCATCTTACCGTATCTTAACGCAGGCACCTTACATAAGAAACAGGAGCATGAGTAGGCCATTTGGCCCTTTGAGCCTGCTCCGCCATTCAATTATATCATGGCTAATCTTCTACCTCATCTCCACTTTCCTGCACTATCCCCATATCCCTTGATTTCCTTAATATTTAAAAATCTATCGTACACTGCCTTGAATATACTCAATGACTGAGCCTCCACAGTCCTCTGGGGTAGAGAATTTCAGAGATTCACTACTCTCTGAGTGAAGAAATTTCTCCTCATCTCAGTCCTAAACGGCCGACCCCTTATTCTGAGACTGTGACCCCTGGTTCTAGACTCCCCAGCCAGGGGAAACATCCTCCCTGCATCTACCCTGTCAAGCCCTGTAAGAATTTTGTATGTTTCAATGAGATCACCTCTCATTCTTCTAAACTCTAGAGAATATAGGCCTAGTCTCCTCAATCTCTCCTCATAGGACAATCCCCCCATCCCAGAAACCAGTCTGGTGAACCTTAGTTGCATTCCCTCTATAGCAAGTATATATCCTTCCTTAGGTAAGGAGACCAAAACTGTACACAATACTCCAGGTGTGGTCTCACCAGGGCCCTATATAATTGCAGTAAGACGTCTTTACTCTTATACTCAAATCCTCTTGTAATAAAGGACAACATATCATTTGCTTTCCTAATTGCTTGTTGTACCTGCATGCTAACTTTCAGTGATTCGTGTACAAGGACACCCAGGTCCCTCTGAACACCAACATTTCCCAATCTCTCACCATTTAAAAAATACTCTGCATTTCTACTTTTCCTACCAAAGTGGATAACTTCACATTTCTCCACATTATATTCCATTTGCCATGTTCTATATTCCATTACTGTATCATAACCCAGGCGCCTACCATATCGTAACCCAGGCACCAACCATATCGTAACCCAGGCACCAACCATATCGTAACCCAGGCGCCTACCGTATCGTAGCCCAGGCACCTACCATATCGTAACCCAGGCACCTTACCGTATTGTAACCCAGGCACCTTACCATATTATAACCCAGGCACCTTACCGTATTGTAACCCAGGCACCTTACCATATCGTAACCTAGGCTTGTAACAATGCAAGAATCTGACCTGGAACTGTTATCACTCCTCCAGTTGTATAGCAATCAATGCTAAGTCTGTTGGTTTTTGGTGTCTGTGCATTTTAGGGCAGAGGCTTAATATTCAGGATGTGAAAAGGCCACAAAAAGTCAATATATTTGAAAATTAATATCACTGAAGTGATCAAGGTAAAAAGAAGCATTGGTCCGAGTGCCCTTGAGACAGGGAGAGGGAAAAATAATGCGTAATCCCTGCTCCTGATTGCGAGCCTTGCGATCCCTGCTAGAAAGAGCATGCATGTGTCGGACTGGGAGGACAGGATCAGACTTAACTTGAGATGTCCCAACCCCACATGGTTGAACAGCCAACAGACAGTTATTGTCTAGATTGACATATGAAGAAAGAGCACTTGGGAGACTTCAGGGCCTGAGTTTCTTGGCGCCACCTCCTATTGGGGTAATAGTTCCAGAGAGGAAGGAGAAAATATGAAGACGGAGCAGAGATATGTGCGACAGTAATAATTTCAATATAAACCACTTATTCTGGCTTCTGTATGCATTTCAACACTTTTCCTTCTGAGTCTCTTGAATAAAGAATAATTTATACCTCGAGGTGAGTAACAATCAATGTCCCCTGTAAGCTGTGCTTTTTTCCATGCGGCCTGTTTCTTTTAGTGCGTGGTCCCTTTAAATTTCAACACTTGCACGTATTTACAATGGAGAAGCCGGTGAGCGGCCTGCACGGGACCTTAGAGGGAACATTGGTCACAATGCTAGAATATAGTACACTATTTACTTTAGAGATGTTGAGGCATGAATTTGTCTTGGATGCTAGCAAAATGGAAGAGAGCGAATCAGAAACCCGTTTCACACACCTTCCGAATGGAAAAGAAAATCAGGCGGCGTACAAAACATGCTGCCGATTCGCTATCGTAGAAACATAGGAACAGGAGGAGGCCATTCAGCCTGAGTCTGTTCCGCCATTCAATTAGGTTATGGCAGATCTGTATCTTAACTCCATCTACCCACCTTGGTTCTGTAATCCTTAATACCCTTGCCTAACAAAAATCGTGAAATTTTCAATTGACCCCCAACCTCAACAGCTTTTTGGGGGAGAGAGTTCCAGATTGCCACTACCCTTTGTGTGAAGAAATGCTTCCTGACATCACCCCCACACGGCTCAGCTTTAATTTTAAAGTTATGCCCCTTGTTCTAGACTCCCCAGCCAGAGGAAATAACAGCTATCGCCTCTTATGCGCTACCACCCAAGACTTCGTTGTCTGAGACAGAAAGGCATCATCGGAAATGTGAACTCTGTGAAGAAAACTTGGTGATGCCAGTATCATCAAAGGCACCAAGACATTCCCTGAGAGAGTGTTTTGCCTGGCGACTTTGATTATTGGTTGCTGGGGGTGGCACACAAGTTGCGTCCTCATTGGATCTGACGGGAGATGGGCCGACCGCTCCATCACAAGCCAGCAGTGCATGTTCACCGCTGCTGCCGACACTTGTGGACATAGGCAGACTGTGTCAAAGTCACAAATTCAACTTCGCACCAATCCGCAGTTGCTTTAAGGTTCGTGTTTGTTACTTTGGAGCACCTGTGCATGGATGAATATCGCACACGCGGAGTTACGATTGCTGTTGAATCTGTCATAAGAACTTAAGAAATAGGAGCAGGAATAGGCCATTCGGCCTGTTCAGCCATTCAGTAAGAGCATAGCTGATCTTCTACCTCAACTCCACCTTCCCGCACTATCCCCATATCCCTTGATTCCCTTAATATCCAAAAATCTATCGATCTCTGCCTTGAATATACTCAATGACTGAGCCCTCTAGGGTAGAGAATCCCAAAGATTCACAACCCTTTGAGTGAAGCAATTTCACCTCATCTCATTCCTACATGGCCGAACCCTTATACTGAGACTGTGACCCCTAGTTCTAGATTCCCCAGCCAGGGGAAACAACCTCCCACCATCTATCCTGTAAAACTCTGTAAGAATTTTATACGTTTCAATGAGTTTACCTCTCGTTCTTCTAAATTCTAGGGAATATAGGTTTAGGCTCCTCAATCTCTCCTCACAGGACAATCCCTCCATCCAAGGAATTAGTCTGCACTCCCTCAAGGCAAGTATATCCTTAGGTAAGGAGACTAAAACTGTACACAGTACTCCAGGTGTGGTCTCACCAAGGCCCTATATAATTGCAGTAAGACGTCTTTACTCTTAAACTCCAACCCTTTTGTAATAAAGGCTAGCATACTATTTGCTTTCCGAATTGCTTGCTGACCTGCATGTTAACTTTCTGTGATTCGTGTACAAGGACACCCAGGCCCCTCTGAATACCAACATTTCCCAATCTCTCACCATTTAAAAAATACTCTGTTTTTCTATTTTTCCTAGCAAAGTGGATAACTTCACATTTTTCCACATTATATTCCATCTGCCATGTTCTTGCCCACTCACTTAACTGGTCTATATCCCTTTGCAGCCTCTTTACATCCTCCTCACAACTTACTTTCCCACCTAGCTTTGTATTGTCAGCAAACTTGGATACATTGTACTCGGTCCCATCATCTAAGTCATTAATATAGATTGTAAATAGCTGAGGCCCAAGCACTGATTCTTGCAGTAGCCCACTTGTTACAGCCTGTCAACCCAAAAATGACCCGTTTATTCCTACTCCCTATTTTCTGTCTGTTAACCAATCATCAATCCCTGCTAATATATTACCCCAATCCCATGAGCCCTAATTATCTGTAATAACCTCTTGTGTGGCACCTTATTGAATGCTTTTTGAAAATCCAAATACACCACATCCACTGGTTCCCCCTTATAGAAACAGAAAAATAGGAGCAGGAGTAGGCCATTCGGCCCTTCGAGCCTGCTCTGCCGATCATGGCTGATCCTCTATCTCAATACCATATTCCCGCTCTCTCCCCATACCCCTTGACGCCTTTTGTGTCTAGAAATCTATCTGTCTCCTTCTTAAATATATTCAGTGACTTGGCCTCCACAGCCTTCTGTGGTAGAGAATTTCACAGGTTCACCACCCTCTGAGTGATCCTCCCTTATCAACCCTGCTAGTTACAACTTCCAAAAAGTCTAATAGATTTGTCAAACACAATTTCACTTTTATAAATCTGTGTTGACTCTGCCTAATCATATTATGATTTTCTAAGTGTCCTGTTACCACGTCCCTAATAATAGATTCTAGCATTTCCCCTACTACTGATGTCAGGCTAATTGGCCTGTAGTTCCCTGTTTTCTCTCTCCCTCCTTTCTTGAATAGCGGTGTTACATTTGCAACCTTCCAATTCGCGTTGACTGTTGTAGAATCTAGGGAATTCTGGAATATCAAAACTAATGCATTCACTATCTCTGTAGCCACTTCTTTTAAAACCCTAGGATGTAGGCCATCAGGTTCAGGGGATTTGTTGGCTTTTAGTCCCATTAATTTCTCCAGTACTACTTCTTTACTAATACTAATTCCTTTAAGTTCCTCATTCTCACTTGACCCTTGGTTCCCCACTATTTCCGGAATGTTTTTTGTGTCTTCTTCCGTGAAGACAGATACAACGTATTTGTTTTAATGCCTCTGCCATTTCCTTATTCCCCATTATAATTTATCTTGTCTCTGCCTGTAAGGAACCCGTGTTTACTTTAGCTAATCTCTTGCTTTCTACATACCTATAGAAGCTTTTACAATCTTTTTATATCTCTTGCTAGTTTACGCTCATTCTATTTTCTCTCTCTTGATTAATTTCTTGGTCCTCCTTTGCTGAATTCTAAAATCCTCCCAATCCTCAGGCCTACCACTCTTTTTGGCAACATTATAAGCCTCTTCCTTTAATCTAATACTATCTTTAACTTCTCTTGTTAGTCGCGGTTTTCTCCATGAGATTTTTATTCCTTAAGGGAATGTATATTTGTTGTGAATTATGAATTATTTCTTTAAATGTTTGCCATTGCTTATCTACCGTCATATCTTTTAATGCAGTTTCCCAACCTACCTTAGCCAACTTGCCTCTCATACCTATGTAGTTTGCTTTGTTCAGATTTAACCTTAGTTTCGGATTTAACTAAATCACTCTCAAACTCAACATAAATTTCTAACATATTGTGATTAATGCTCCCCAGAGGCTTCTTTACTACAAGGTTATTAATTAATCCTGTCTCACTGCACAATAATAGATCTAAAATAGCCTGTTCCCTAATTATAAAAACAGAAAATGCTGGTCAGGCAGCATCTATGGAGAGAGAAACAGAGTTGATGGGCTCAATTTTCATTGGGCCGTTGAGGCGGAATTGGAGGCGTGTGGGGGGTTAAAATCACAAAATCGGGGGGCACGAACCCATCCCGCCTCCATGCCAGTTTCAAAGGAGGCGGATACCCGACCTGTGCTGGGAGCCGCCTCCCTGAGGCGGGAAGGGGATTAGTGCCAATTAACTGCCTGTTAACAGGTAGTTAACAGGCAGTTTTGCCTAATCCCTACTTTTATCCCTGAAGTGTGGGATTCCCAACGGCTCCAAACCACGGCAAGTTAGCGAGGCGGACCGTCAGGCTGAAGGACTTGGAGGGTTCGAGATGTCCGGTGTTCAGGTGAGTGAGTGTGTGCATGAGTGCAGAGGTAAGTGTGTTTGGTGTGTGTAAAGTGTTTAAATAAGTTTTACTTACCTTTACTTACCTTTACAGCCTTCCTTCCTTCAGGTCTCGGGAGTCCCTCATCTCACCGGCACAGAAAGCAGAATGGCCGCGAGCTGTCAAAAGTTGCAGCATTCAGCTTTCTGTTCTGGAGAGATCTCTAAATCAGCCTGAGAGGAAGGAATAAACTTAGTGTACAGATTGTCAGTGTTTGACAGCTTCAAAGAACTGTGAAACGCTAATATTTCATCTGTCAAAAGCTCTTGACAGATGAAATGTCAATTTGTGACGTCACCTGTTGCCGGGTGGCCCTTAATTGACCTGCTGAGCCCACTGGGCGGGCTCAACAAGGTCAATCAAGTGAAAATCGAGTGGGTTGGCCACAACTCGATGGAGGCGGGACTACAACCCCAAAAGTTGTAGTCCCGCCTCCTACACGCCTCCAGTATCAAAATCCAGCCCGATGTTTCAGGTCGATGGCCTTTCATCAGAACTGGAAAAATTTAGAGATGTAACAGATTTTAAGCAGATGCAGGGGCAGGGAAAGGGGAGGGGAGGAAAGAACAAAAGGAAAGGTCTGTGATAGGATGGAAGGCAGGAGTGATAAAAATAAAAACTGGAACGATTGTACAGAGCAAAAGGAGATGGTAATGGAACAAGTAAAGAAACAAAAGATGAGCCTAGAAGAGGTGTAAATGGGAGAAGTAGAATCATCAACAGCTGCCATGTGAAAAAATAGGGTCAAAGGTTATAGTCTGAAATTGTTGAACGTGATGTTGAGTCCAGAAGGCTGTAAAGTGCCTAATCAAAAGATAAGGAGCTGTTCCTCGAGCTTACGTTGAGCTTCATTGGAGCAGTGTAAGAGGCGAGGACAGAGAGGTCAGAGTGGGAGTGGAGTGGGGAATTAAAGTGACAGGCAACCGGAAGCTTGGGGGTCATGCTTGCAGACTGAACGAAGCTGTTCTGGAAAGCGGTCACCTAATCTGCGTTTGGCCTCCCCAATGTAGAGGAGACCGCATCGTGAGCAGTGAATACAGTATAGTAACTTGCAAGATGTACAAGTAAATCACTGTTTCACCTGGAAGGAGTGTTTGGGGCCCTGGACAGTGAGAAGGGAGGAGGTAAAAGGGCAGGTGTTGCATCTCCTGCGCTTGCACGAGAAGGTATTACAGGAAGCGGGCTGTTCCCTAGTTGGCTCCTCAACATACTGATCTAGAAAACTTATCTTGACTGCATTCTATGAACTCATCCTTTGTATTTTTACTGCAAATTTGGTTTGCCCAGTCTATATGAAAATTAAAGTCCACCATGATTACTGTATTACCCTTGTTACATGCACCTCTAATTTCCTGATTTATACTCTGCCCTACACTACAACTACTGTTAGGGGGCCTATAATCTACTCCTACCATATAAATGGGGCAGAGCTGGCCGCGATAGCACCAGGCTATAATACAGAGACACTTCCAATGGAAGAAGTTCGGTTCTGTTGTCCATTATTCTTCTTGTGCCTCTGAAGTGCCATGAGACATTTTTCAATGTTCAGTGTAACTTTCATAAATGGAGTATAAATTGGGGATATTTGTATTATGCCATGAGATGATGCATTTATATCGCACCTTTCATTACCTCGGGACATCCCAATAATGTACTTTACAGCCAATGAGGTATTTTTATGTGTAGTCATTGTTATAAATAGGAATCACGGCAGCCAATTTGCGCACAGCAAGCTCCCACAATGTGATCATGACCAGATAATCTGTTTTAGTGATGTTGGTTGAGGGATAAATATTGGCCAGCACATCGGGGAGAGCTCCCCTGCTCTTCTTCCAATAGTGTTGTGGGATCTTTTACGTCGATGTAAGAGGGTAGACGGGGCCGTGATTTAACATCGAGTACTGAACTCCCTCACTACTGCACTGGAGTGTCAGCCTAGAGTTTGTGTTCAAGTATCCCTGGAGTGGAACCCACGACCTTCTGAATCCGAGGCGAGAGTGCTACCACTGAGCTACAGCCGACACCCTAGAGGCAAGCAAGTGTGGTCTATACATGTCATCTTTAATAAAACTCAATGCACTGCCTATATTTTAGAACCGTCTAATATTCAAATTAATTAAAACTTATTCTTTAAGGTTTTACCACTGAAGCACTGCTTTCTGACACTAGTAAAATCTGAATCTTGCACAGTATTCAGAGCGAAGCAATCAAACTATCAACAATAAATAGAACGTCAGCTAATGGCACAGTAACAGTAACACTTCACACCATATGACTCAGGTCTCAGCATGTGGCTGATTTGGATGAAATTAGATAACTTCACATAGAATTACATAGAATGTACAGCCCAGAAACAGGCCATTCGGCCCAACAGGTCTACGCCAGCGTTTATGCTCCACCCGAGCCTCCTCCCACCCCACTTCATCTAACCCTATCAGCATATCCTTCTATTCCTTTCTCCCTCATGTGTTTATCTTGCTTCCCCTTAAATGCATCTATGCTATTCGCCGCAGCTACTCCTTGTGATAGCGAGTTCCACATTCTCACTGCTCTCTGGGGAAAGAAGTTTCTCCTGAATTCCCTATTGGATTTATTGGTGACTATCTGATATTTTTGGCCCCTAGTTTTGATCTCCCCATGAGTGGAAATATCTTCTCTATGTCTAACCTGTCGAACTCATTCATAATCTGAAAGACCTCTATCAGGTCACTCCTCAGTCTTCACATTTCTAAAGAAAAGAGCCCCAGCCTGTTCCCTCTCTACTGATAGTTATAACCTCTCAGTTCTGGTATCATATTTGTAAATCTTTTTTGTAACATCCCCAGTGCCTCTCTATCCTTTTTATAATATGGACACCAGGACAGTGCACAGTTATAATCGGGAGACCAGAACTTTGCACTGCGACTTGGCACAGACCACAGACTGGAGGATCTTTTTGCCAAATCCTAAACTAAACAGGTGGCGGGATAACGGCCATTATTCTGAAGTTTTATTTGTTGATGGAGCAAATTTACTGGAAACTTTGATCATCTGTCAGTGACTGATCCTTCTTTGATGGGTCTGGTACCAAGCACTTTGAAGTAAATTACCATCATATTGTCTCCCATGTTCATGATTATCTAGTTGCCTATTAAATTGCTCTATTGGTGTTGAAGTTGATGGCTTGTCCTTTGACTCTTCGACCACAGCCCCCCCCCCCCGCCACCCACCTGCCGCCCTCCCCCCGCCGCATCCCACCATTGATTAAGGAGTCATAAATATAAGATAGTCACTTATAAATCCAGTAGGGAATTCAGGAGAATCTGCTTTACCCAGAGAGTGGTGAGAATGTGGAAATCGCTACCACAAGGAGTAGTTGAGGCGAATAGCATTGATGCATTTAAGGAGAAGCTAGATAAGCACATGAAGGAGAAAGGGATAGAAGGTTATGCTGATAGGATTAGGTGAAATAAGGTAGGAGGAGGCTCATGTGGAGCATAAACACCGGCATAGAACAGTTGGGCCAAATGGCCTGTTTCTGTGCTGTAGAGCTGAATTTTAATGGGGAAGGCGGGTTGGGGGTGGGGAGGCTTCGAGGCAGTCGGGAAACCCGGGAGAATATCCCGCCCCCACCCCCACCTCCACCTCGGTTGAAACTGGAAGTGGGCGTGTTCAGGTTGGGATTCTGATTTTTAACACTTTAACTACCCTCACACCCCCAACTCACCTGATTTTTTTTTAGGTTAGAATTCACTCTGTGTAACATTCAAGGGTTCCTGTGGGCTCTGGCTCATCTCTCACTATGTCTTCAAATCAGTGGACTACTCCACTCTTCATCCAGTCCTATCCATCCTTTCACTGATGATTCTACTCCACGTCCATCAACTTCCTTCAGATCATATGGCCTCAGAATGCACAACCTCCAGTTCTCTCATAGTTCCGTGGCTAAATCAGTGCATCTTTGATAGTCTCCATATCCTTTGGTGTCAGCTGTGACTCAGTGGGTAGCACTCTTGCCACTGAGTCAGAAGGTTGTGGGTTCAAGTTCCACTCCACGAGACTTGAGCAGAAAAATCTAGGCTGATACTGCAGTGCAGTACTGAGGGAGCGCTGCACTATCGGAGGTGCCGTTTTTCAGATGAGATGTTAAACCGAGGCCCCGTCTACTCTCTTAGATGCACGTAAAATATCCCAGGGCACTATTTCGAAGAAGAGCAGGGGAGTTATCCCTGGTGTCCTGGTCAATATTTATCCCTCAGTCAGCATCACTGAAAACATTATCTGGGCATTATCACATTGCTGTTTGTGGGACCTTGCTGTGCGCAAATTGGCTGCCACGTTTCCTACATTACAACAGTGACTATACTTCAAAAAGTACTATCATTGACTGTGTAGCGCTTTGGGATGTCCGGTGGTTGTGAAAAGCGCTATATAAATGCAATAAAGGAAATTTTGGGGTTCACTTTTGTATTGCTACTGCCCAGATTTCAGGATCAAACAGGGTGGTCATGGTGGGGAATTCAAATTATCGCGCATGGGGGCGGTTTGTTGCATTTAAAAGCCGGCCAGCGGCCTGCACGGGACCTCCAGACTACGGCCGCGCAGCTTCCAGGAAGATTGGTGGTAACCGTAACCAGAACCTTCCTGTGCTGTGTGACTTGGTAACGCCCAATGCATGACCTACAGAATTTTTTTCAAAACCTTTTCTTTGTCCTTGGTTTTGTTTCAATGTGATTGCTTCAATATGTTTTATTTCACTATCTTGGATTTTCTGTATTTATAGTAAAACGGGAAATCTTTATGTATCCCATTGTGTAATGGCATTCCTGCAGTATGAGATGAATAAATGCCTTGATTGCCACTTGTCAGCTGTTAATCTGTTGAAGATTTCCCTTTGTCATGGGACACTTAACTCATCTCCTAATCATGTTAGTTGTGATTTCTTTTTATTCACCATCAGTTTTTCTTATTGCAGCTATATGCTTTGATCGTGGCTCGTCTTTCTTTCATTGAGTTTTCCATTCAGTATCTTTTGGATTCTTGTCTGCACATATCTTCTCATAGGCTTATATATCTTGGATGGAATTATCTACTTACCTCCCAATTTAAGTGTTGAATAGATCGTAAACAGAGAAAAGCTGCCGCTGTTCCGCCTTAATAATTGCCTTATTTAGGGGATGTGCCAGAGGACTGGAGAACAGCTAACGTAGTACCATTATTCAAGAAGGGTAGTAGGGATAAACCAGGGAATTACAGGCCAGTGAGCCTAACATCAGTGGTAGGGAAATTATTGGAAAAAATTCTGAGGGACAGAATTGGTCTCCACTTGGAGAGGCAGGGATTAATTAGGGATAGCCAGCATGGCTTTGTCAAGGGAAGATCATGTCTGACCAATTTGATTGAATTTTTCGAGGGGGTGACTAGGTGTGTGGATGAGGGTAGTGCAGTGCCAGTGGGGTACCGCAGGGATCGGTGCTGGGTCCCTTGCTGTTTGTGGTGTACATTAATGATTTGGATGTGAATGTAAAAGGTATGATCAGTAAGTTCGCAGATGACACGAAAATTGGTAGGGTGGTAAATAGCGAGGCGGGAAGCCTCAGGCTACAGGACGATATAGATGGGTTGGTCAGATGGGCGGAACAGTGGCAAATGGAATTTAAGCCTGAAAAGTGTGAGGTGATGCATTTTGGATGGACTAACAAGGCAAGGGAATACACAATGAATGGTAAGACCCTAGGAAAGACAGAGGATCAGAGGGACCTTGGTGTGCATGTTCATAGATCCCTGAAGGCAGCAGAACAGGTGGATAAGGTGGTTAAAAAGGCATATGGGATACTTGCCTTCATTAGCCGAGGCATAGAATATAAGAGCAGGGAGGTTATGATGGAGCTGTACAAAACGCTGGTAAGGCCACAGCTGGAGTACTGTGTGCAGTTCTGGTCGCCACACTATAGGAAGGATGTGATTGCTTTGGAGCGGGTGCAGAGGAGATTTACCAGGATGTTACCTGGGCTGGAGCGCTTCAGCTATGAAGAAAGACTGGACAGGCTGGGGTTGTTTTCCTTGGAGCAGAGAAGGCTGAGGGGGGACCTGATTGAGGTAGACAAAATTATGAGGGGCATAGATAGGGTGGATAGAAAGGAACTTTTCTCCTTAGTAGAGGGGTCAGTAACAAGGGGGCATAGATTCAAGGTAAGGGGCAGGAGGTTTAGAGGGGATTGAGGAAAAACTTTTTCACCCAGAGGGTGGTTGGAATCTGGAACTCACTGGTAGGGTGGTAGAGGCAGGAACCCTCACAACATTCAAGAAGCATTTGGATGAGCACTTGAAATGCCATAGCATACAAGGCTACAGACCAAATGCTGGAAAATGGGATTAGATTAGACAGGGCTTGATGGCCGGCGCGGACGCGATGGGCCGAAGGGCCTCTTTCTGTGCTGTATAACTCTATGACTCTATGACTCTATCTCAGGATGATAAATGCACTCTTCGCTGCACTAAATATAATTTAAAAAATAAGATTTTTACAACTTTGCACAGCACCAAACCTATGACCTTTATGAGTGGAATTGCCCCATTAGTGGCAGATTTTGAACAGTTTTGTATTGTATTCCGACCCCATTGACACCTGGTAGTCCCCTTATGGCCAGGGGAGAGAGGCCACTGAATTTGGGCCAGAGCAGATCCGGGTTCCAGAGGTAAGTAAGAAAGAAAGAACTTGCCCCATAGCACCTTTTACTACCTCCCAAAGTGCTTTGCAGCCAATAAAGTATTCTGAAATGCAGTCACTGTTTTAATATAGGAAATGTGGCAGCCAATTTGCACACAAACAGCAATGTGATAATGACCAGATTATCTGTTTTAGTGATTGAGGGATAAATATTGGGTCCAGGACATCAGGGAGAACTCCCCTGCTCTTCTTCAAAATAGAATCTCCACCTGAGAGGGCATACAATACAATACAATACAATACAAATCGCTTTATTGGCATGATAAGGTACATCTTATGTTGCCAAAGCATCAAAATACATTTATGGTTGAACACATAAACGCGGTTCCATTCATACAGTGTATAAACAGGTATATCCCTGAGTTTATAAATATATTTTCGCCTTGTTTATATATACTCTTGTCTTAGTTTACTGGTTGTCCCTCTGTTCATGGCAAGCTGTAACATAGTGTGCCGCCAGTGTTACACAGCTTCTCTCCTCCCCCAGTAGGAATGGGAGTTTTTGGTTGTCAGTCAGATTTCTGAATTCAGGGCATATTTGTGAGAATTTTTGATAGAAATTCTCTCTGATGCCCTGATATTTTCCACAGGGCCTCGGTTTAACATCTCATCTGAAAGACGGCACCTCTGACAGTGTAGCACTCCCTCAGTACTGCACTGGGAGTGTCAGCCGAGATTTTATGCTCTAGTCTCTAGAATGGGTCTTAGAACCCACGACCTTCTGACTCAGAAGCGACAGTGATACCCAACTGAGCCACGGCTGACACTTAATGACCGCCTGCTGCCTCGGCCAGGCAGGAAATCCACTCACTTGAGTGGTTTCCCACTGTGGTTAAAATCCGACCCGTTATGTAGGGCTCGAGGTGCTATAGGAGCACATTGGTTAAGAAAAATAAGAGTATTACTCTTTGAATAAAATGGAGTGGATGGATTAATGTGGCAACTGATGTGATTCCCTGAGGGGAAAAGAAACAAAAAAAAATCTAAAATCGGAATTTCTTTGTGTAGCATACCAGCGGAAAAACTCCTGTTGTGTGCAGAATCCATCAGACACCAGGAAGATAATACATTGCATTAGTGAGATGGATTTTTCTCGCTTCAAGCAATAAAAGCAGTGGAAATGATCACTGTTGTTTCTCCAGCTATAGATTGTTCCTTGAGCTATAGATTGTTCAAGACATTGGTAACACAAGGGTTGATACAAGGCACCCTGTGACATGTGTTGTAAAATTGAAACACAATCAATAAGAGCAATGAGTTGTTTAAGCTGTGTTTTGGTCGATTGTTGCTGGACATGCGTGTGTGTTTTGTGAAGGAAACGTCATTTACTTTTAAAATACAGTAAACGGTTAGTTTATGTTTTGTGTTTTTTAAAATTTAATACAGCCCATATCTAATCATTTCCAATTGCCTAAATCAAAGTCAGATCAGTCAGTTGTAAATACATTTTTTGTATTTGTGCAAGTTGTATTTCAAGACTTAAATTTACCCTGCTGTCTTTTAATGGGTGCGATTTTCTTCTTCCCTGTCCAGCTGTGAACCATGAAGTTATAAACTTGCCCTTAAACGAAGCAGTGATCTGAGCCTCAACCATTCCATCTATCACTCGCTCTTAATATTTATCCACAAACAAAAAGTTAAGGATGAGGAAAGGCTATTTAGGAACATAAATCATAGGAGTAGGCCATTCAGCCCCTCGAGCCTACGCCGCCATTCAATGAGATCACGGCTGATCTGTATCTTAACTCCAGCTACCTGCCTTGGTTCTGTAACCCTTACTTAACAAAAATCCATCGATCTCAATCATAAGAGCTCCAATTTAGCCCATTGAGACTCATTCCTCTTTCCACCCCAGCTCTTCCATTATAGCCAACTGTTTTTTGAATGGTCTTAATATTTTGTTTCCCCTACCCAGCCTGGGGTTACATTGTTTGAGTAAAGATGTACTTCCCGATATTTATATATGTTTTTAAATGTACCTTTAAATGTATGTCTGCTGGTTCTACTTTTCTGGCTTACTTTGAAGGAATATTCTGCATTCATCTTGTCTATACCATTTAATATTTAATGTATCTTGAGGTTTCCGCCCCTCCGTCCCTTAACTATCACCTTTCAAGTCTATAAGACTTTGAGCTTTTCCACTCTTTCCTGATAGTTCATGCCCTCTACACTTGGGATTACCCTTGTTGCTCTTCTCTGTACACATTCCCATGAGTGTGAGTGTGTGTGTGTGTATTTTTTTTATGGCATGGGGATCTGAGTTAAACATAGACGTCCAAGTATATTCTGATCACTGCATTATGAAGCCTCTGCATAATCTCTGAAGACATTTAGGGAGAGAAATTCAGTATCGCCCCGTTTGGGGTGCAATTATCGGCCAGGCGTAAAGTTTAGCGCCTGGCGCTAATTATCTCCTCCAACTGCAAACTTGGCTTCTATCACCCCTGGAGGTGATTGGAGCGCTAAATCAGGCACTACACACCTCTCTTAAGGCGCTAACGCCGAGGAGCGAGGCACTACCTCAGAGCGCTGGCGAAGCTCATGTGATGTCAGTCAGCAATGGAACACAGACACACTGGCGCCGGCCAGTTCTTAAAAGGGGAGGGTCGATCTTGCTCTCCATCCACACCCTACTCATTGCAAACTTGAATCTCGGCCTGGAGAGATCTGTACATCAAATCTGCTGGAAAAAACAATGGAGAGGCCCAGGGAAAGAGCTCAGAGTGCAGCCCACATTGTCTCTTCTAAATCGATGCAAGGAAGGTCAAATCAAAATGAACCTGCAAAGAGCTGCCCAGTGCCCAAAACTCCTTCACACAGCGTTGAATCTCTCCAGAAGTCTCTCAGAATGCGTGGTGCAAAAATGTCGCTGACAAAAAAAGGCAGGAAGCGATCGCCTTTAAATAACGCTCCCCCGTCCCTTTCTGACTGCAAAAAGTTCCCCTCAACCTATCGTTGCTAGCGGCAGGCGGTAAGGCAGGGGGCGCCACTCAATATCCGGTCCCGGGCGCTACCAGAGCATTGCACGCTCGACTGACGTCATGATCTGCAGGCGCAGGAGATCGTGGCAGTAGTGTTTAGCGCCGCTGCAAAATGTCTGGTCAATTTCGCGAGCGGCACAAACATCGCCGCGCCTGGGCGCTAGTTGCTTTGCGTCCCATTATCGCCCTCTTAGGGCGCTAACGGGAGGTGCAAAGCCACCGAATTTTTCCCCCTTAGTCTATTGTCATAGCCACATACCATGGCATTTTATTCGCTTTTTTTAAAAATTGCCTTGCCATATTGTTTGGACATTGAAAGTGATGAGCCTACTTCTGTACCAATTCAATTCCATTCATTGTGTGCTGATGACGCGCTTTTTTGACCAATGCAGTAACTTATCAGTGTTACACGCAATTTTCCGCTTGCTCAGTTGCAAAACCAATCTCATTCCTTTGCAGATCTTTTGCTTCAGTCTCTGTCTCAATTGTTTCCCCTGTTTTTGGATTGACATCTCGCTTTCAGTTCTGGTATTCCGGCCGTTAAAATGGGTTGGGGTCCAAGCACTGAACACCCCCACTGGTCGCTATTCAAGCTCTTCTTCTTTCACTTCTTATAAGTACTCTCTGTTGCCTATCATTTTAACCAAGATATCCATTCCATGTTCTACCCTTGATTCCTGTATGCTGGTGACACCCAGCTCTACCCCTCCACTGCCTCTGTGTTGTCAGACTGTTTGTCCGTCACACAGTCCTGGATGAGCCGCAATTTCCTCCAGTTAAACATCGGGAAGACCAAAGTTATCGTTTGACCTTCATCACAACTCTTGCCACTGATTCTATCCCATTCCCCGACCAATGTCTAGGGTTGAACCAGAGTGTTTGCAACCTAGGTGTACTATTCGATCCCGAGGTGAGCTTCTGACCCCATATCCTCTCCATCACTAGGACTGCCTACTTTCACCTCTGTAAATTGCCTGCCTCTGCCCGTCTGTTGCTAAAACTCTCATCCATGCTGTTGACACCTCCAGACTCGGCTAGCCAGTGCTTTCCTGGCCAGCCTCCCCTCCTCCTTTGTGGTGTCAGCTGTGGCTCAGTGGGTAGCACACTTGCTTCTGGGTCAGAAGGTTGTGGGTTCTAAGTCCCACTCCAGAGACTTGTGCAATAAAGCTAGGCTGACATACCAGTGCAGTGCTGATGGAGCGCTGCACTGTCGGAGGTGGATGAGACGTTAAACCGAGGCCCCGTCTGCTCTCTCAGGTGGACGTAAAAGATCCCATGGCACTATTTCGAAGAAGAGCAGGGGAGTTCTCCCCGGTGTCCTGGCCAATATTTATCCCTCAATCAACATAACAAAACAGATTATCTGGTCATTGTCACATTGTGGGACCTTGCTGTGCACAAATTGGCTGCCGCATTTCCCACATTACAACAGTGACTCCACTTCAAATAGTACTGAATTGGCTGTAAAGCGCTTTGAGACGTCCGGTGGTCGTGAAAGGCGCTGTATAAATGCAAGTCTTTCTTTCTTTTCCATGCTCTGTAAACTTCATCCAAAAATCTGCTGCCCCTATCCTATTCCACGCCAGGTCCCGCTCGCCCATCACTCCTGTCCTTGCTGACCTACATTGGTTTCTGTTTCCCAAAGGTCTCCAATGTAAAATTCTCATCGTTATGTTTAAATCTCCTCATGGTCTCATGGCCTCCTCAATTGCCTTCTCCCAGTGGCTGAAGAGCTCCTCCCAGAGTCGCAATGCAGATTCCGTCCACTAAGGAGCACAATGGACATGATCTTCACCACGCGTCAAATACAAGAGAAATGCAGGGAACAGTGCCAACCGCTGTACATGGCCTTCTTTGACCTCACAAAGGCCTTTGACACTGTCAACCGTGAGGGATTATGGAGTGTCCTCCTCAAATTCGGCTGCCCTCAAAAGTTTGTCACCATGCTCCACCTGCTTCACGACGACATGCAAGCCGTGATCCTGACCAACGGTTCCACCACAGACCCAATTCATGTACGGACCGGGGTCAAACAAGGCTGTGTCATCGCACCAACGCTCTTCTCGATCTTCCTTGCAGCAATGCTTCATCTCACCCTCAGTAAACTCCCCACTTGAGTGGAGCTAATTTACAGAACAAACGGGAAACTGTTCAACCTCCGTCGCCTCCAGTCCAGATCCAAGGTCGTCCCTTCCTCTGTCGTCGAATTACAGTATGCAGACGACGCTTGCGTCTGTGCTCACTCGGAGGTCGAACTCCAAACCATCATTAACACCTTCACCGAAGTGTACGAGAGCATGGACCTTACACTAAACATCTGTAAGACAAAGGTCCTCTACCAACCTGCCCCCACCACACAGTACTGCCCCCCGATTATCAAAATCAATGACAAGGCCTTGGACAACATGGACCACTTCCCATACCTCGGGAGCCTACTGTCAACAAGGGCAGATGTCGATGACGAAGTCCAACACCACCTTCAGTGTGCCAGTGCAGCCTTCGGTCGCCTAAGGAAGAGAGTGTTTGAAGACCAGGACCTCAAACTCGGCACCAAGCTCATGGTCTACAGAGCAGTAGTAATATCCACCCTCGTGTATGCCTCAGAGACATGGACCATGTACAGCAGGCACCTCAAAGCACTGGAGAGGTACCACCACCGCTGCCTCCGCAAGATCCTGCAAATCCATTGGCAGGATAGGCGCACCAACATCAGTGTTCTCGCTCAGGCCAAACAAAATCCCCAGCATCGAAGCTTTGACCACGCTCGATCAGCTCCGATGGACGGGTCACATCGTCCGCATGCCCGATACGAGACTCCCAAAACAAGCGCTCTACTCAGAGCTCCGACACGGCAAGAGAGCCCCAGGTGGGCAGAGGAAACGTTTCAAGGACACCTTCAAAGCCCCCTTGAAAAAGTGCAACATCCCCACCGACACCTGGGAATCCCTGGCCCAAGGCCGTACAAAGTGGAGGAGAAGCATCCGGGAAGGCGCTGAATACCTCAAGTCTCTTCGCCGGGAGCAAGCGGAAGCCAAGCGCAAATAGCGGAAGGAGAGTATGTCAACCCAAGCACCCCACCCACCCGCCACTTCAACCACCGTCTGCCCCACCTGTGACAGAGACTGTAGGTCCCGCATTGGACTCATCAGTCACCTGAAAACTCATTTTTAATGTGGAAGCAAGTCATCTTCGGTTCCGAGGGACTGCCTACGAAGAAGGAAGAAGACATTGGTTTCTGTTTCCCAATGTAAAATTCTCATTGTTGTGTTTAAATCTCCTCATGGTCTTAACTCTCCCTATCTCTGTAACCACTGCCAGCCCTACAACCGCCCCCTCCCACCCCAACCCCACACTTTGGAATTCCCTCCCTAAACCCTTCTACCTCTCTCCTCCTTTAAGACCCTCCTTAAACTCGCCTCTATGACCAAGCTTTTAGTCACCCATCCTAATATTTCCTTCTCTGGCTCAGTGTCTATAATTTGCCTGATTACACATCTGAAGCGCCTTGGCACATTTTTCTATGTTGGAGGCGCTACATAAATGTCAAGTTGTTATTGATGTAGGTAAAAGCTGGGCTGCAGTTCAATGTTATCCTCCTTGATCAATAACAATAGAGAATCCACATTTAATATTCTGTCTGTATCATCTTCAATTCCAGCACCACTTTCTTCGCTTGGAGTTCTCGGGGAGGGGGGGGGAGGGTGCGGGGGGAGGGGGTTGGGTAAAATTGGTCTTGGATAGTAATGCAAAATGGGCAATAGCGAATCATCAGCCGGCTTTACATCCCGCCCGATTATCTTTTCCTGAGACTTCAATGGAAAGGGAAACATGCTGCTGATTTGCTATCTGTTTTGGCAACTGTCCAAGACCATTTTCACACCCTTGTTTCCTCTGCAAGTGTTCTTTTACCATTATTGTACTAGAAAAATGTTTTAGTATTGTGCTTAACATCTTTGGCATCTTGTGGCCCTCTTTGAACCTCTGCTATCTCCTTTTAACCTGGTTTAGCAAATTCCTTTACTCTTCCCAGAGTTCTCTCCACCTTATTCTCATGTAGGCTACATGTATTACATAGAATTACATTGAGTGTACAGCACAGAACAGGCCATTCGGCCCAACTGGTCTATGCCAGTGTTAATGCTCCACACGAGCCTCCTCTACCCCACCCTGCCTCATCTCAGCCTATCAGCGTAGCCTTCTATTCCTTTCGCCCTCATGTGTTTATCTAATTTCCCCTTAAATAAAAATGTATCTAAGGGGAAGCTAGATGCTTCAACTACTCCTTGTTCCACATTCTCACCACTCTCTGGGAGAAGAAGTTTCCCCTGAATTCCTTATTGGATTGATTAGTGATTATCTTATATTTATGGCCCCTCGTTTTGGTCTCCCTCACAAGTGTTTTTCTTTTTCTTTCATTTTCTTTTGTATTTCTTTCTTGATTGCCATTTTATTTCATCCTCACTGGGGGCCACTTGCTTAGTTAGTACTTACTGTTCTTGGGTTCATAATTACCTTGCACATTCGACATTACGGTGTTAGAAGCAAGCCATTTTTCTTGCATTACTGCTTCTTTCAGCAATAATGCCCAGTTAATTTTTTGCAGTTGCTCGTAATTTCTTTCGACGTTTGCCTTTTTAAAAATTGTATTCATGTCCTGGTCCTTCCTGGTAGTGATTTGTCAGGTAATCTTGAAATGTTAATTTTTTTTAGTGGTAACTAATTCCCAATGGCTCTTGTACTTTTATATTAAAGATGCTACTGAGATCATTCGTAAGGAATATATCCATATACAGAACATCCCAAATGGAGTAATAGGTTGACATCACCCTTATCCTATCCAGGGACTGTAGCAGATTCCCATGGTTAATCCTGCTTCAAGGCAGACTATATTCCATTTTGTTCCTAACTCTTACAACATCAAATCAGGCCCCTCAATTTTCAAATGATCTGAACTCCTGTTATCTTCCTCTCCTATCTTTTCCCAATATCTTATATCCTGAATGGTGAACTCATTCCCACCATCCGTGGTGAGCCAGAAGGTGGGAGTGAATTCAATATGCAGCAGTAATCCCTATAAGTTCCTAATGCAGTCTATGTCACTAACTCTAACTGCTTCCAGCATTCGGATATAAGCACTTAATTTTGATCTTCGATTGTTGAATCTCTGTGATGAATGAGGATCTACCGAAGATACTTCTGAGGTTCAGTGGCATCACTCACTCCCTTAAGTGGTCCGAGCATCTTATTATTCTGGGAGTTGACTTGTACTGCCCTGTATCTACACATACATTAGCATAACCCAGAGATACAACTTTAGTTTCATAGAATCATAGAATAGTACAGCACAGAAGGAGGCCATTCGGCCCATCGAGTCTGCGCTGGCCCTTTCAAAGAGTAATCTAGTTAGTCCCACTTCCCCGCTCTTTCCCCATAAGCCTGCAATTTTTTTCTCCTTCAAGCATTTATTCAATTCCCTTTTGAAGGCTACTATTGAATCTGTATCCACCACCGTATCAGGCAGTGCGCATTCCAAATCCTAACCGCTTGTTGTGTAAAATGTTTTTCCTCCTGTCGCCTCTGGTTCTTTTGCCAATCATCTTAAATCTGTGCCCTCTGGTTATCAAGCCTTCAGCCATTGGAAACAGTTTCTCTTTATTTACTCTTGTTAAAGCCTTCATGATTTTGAACCTCTCTATCAAACCTCCTCTTAGTCTTCTCTGCTGTAAGGAGAACAACCCCATCTTCTCTAGTCTATCCACATAACTGTAATCCTAGTGAATGGGGCTGGATTCTCGTGTCTTTAGCACGTGCGTTCCTTCAATCTCTGCCAAGATGTACACAGGCAATGCTAGACGAGGCCAAGTTTGCTCTGAATTGTTGAGCTGCTTTATTTCACAGGAAAGTGAAATAATTATGTAATCCTATGTACTGTAATATGGAGCTGTAGTTATGATCAGATTCACTTGATTCAATTGATACAATGTGAATAACTTTCGCCTAACGCGCTGGGTGGGAAACCCATGGGATCGGGTGGCATGGCAGTTTTACGCCCCGCCCAATATTACTCTCCATCAACTTCAATGGAGAGTAAAATCGGGCGGGTATAAAACCAGCATTGCCGCCGATCCCGTCAGTTGCCCGATGGGCGGGTTAGGTGTAAAGTCTGTAGGTATTATGGTGAATTAATACACAGACTACAAGAGTAACTTTAACAGGACTTTACTATTCGAAGGTCAGGGCGAATCTGCCCAATAAATCCTGACACAGCACTTATATACCGGTGTGGTCACCGTCGGTATTACAGTATACAGCAGCCAAGATAAAGTAGTGCCACACCTAAAATAGTTCTCTTAAAGGTGGACGGTTACATACAATAGTTCTCTTAAAGGTAGAACAGTTACATACACTACAATCCTCCCTTTTTAGCTTACAACATACTTATTCCCCATTAACATAACATCATAACATATATACAACTTATGCAAAACAGTTCACAGATTCAGTCTCTCTGGAGGCTTCCTGACTCTGTCCGGATAACGCCTCGGTGGTGTAGTAGTTTTCGGCGGGGTAGTAGGTTCTTCTGGCAAGGTCGATTCGGCTTGAAGGACAGTGTCAGGTTCATCTGATTCCAGTATTACCAGATCGGAGGTAGGTGCTCTGGGTATCTCTGCTTCAACATTAGCCGTGTAAGGTTGTGGAGTAGGTTGGTCCTTTGTGGATGACCCTATGATCTGGTCAACATGGCACCTTATTATGCTGTCACCAATGTCCACGGTATACATCAGCGGCCCTAGCCTTTTCCCAATAGTTCCAGGCTGCCATTTCTCGGTACGGTAGTCCCGGGCCAAAACTTGTTGACCTATCTGAAAGGATCTAGTTGGCCTTTCATTCATGCCCTGAAATTGCCGGTTCTCTATGTCCCTTCTGACGTTTGGCTTAATCAAATCCAGCCGGCATCTTAGTCTTCTATTGAAAAACATCATGGCGGGAGTTTGGTTTGTGACCACATGTGTTGCATTCCTGTACGCCAACAAGAAGTTATCTACCTTATGTTGTAGGTTGATGTCTTCATTACCCATGGCCTTTATGGCCTTCTTGAAGGTCTGGACAAACCTTTCAGCTAATCCATTGGTGGCGGGATGGTATGGGGCTGACGTGTAGTGCTTGACCCCATTCCTTTTTAAGAACTTCCTGAATTCTTCGGACACAAATTGCGGTCCATTATCAGAACAGATCTGTTCCGGCAGCCCATTCCTGGCAAATATGGTCCTTAATACTGTGATGGTTTTTTCCGTGGTGGTGGAGGACATCTTTATTACCTCCGGCCACTTGGAGTGTGCATCCACCGCGATTAGAAACATTGAGTCCATAAATGGACCAGCAAAGTCGACGTGTACCCTTTGCCAAGGAGATGAGGGCCACTCCCATGGATGCAGAGGAGCTTGTGGTGGCGCGTTTTGGACCTTCTGGCATCCTAGACAGCTCTTGGTTATTTCTTCGATGTCTCCATCAATACCTGGCCACCACACAAACGCTCTTGCTAGGTTCTTCATTTTCACTCCACCCAGATGCCCCTCGTGAAGCTCCTTTAGCACCTTATGCTGAAGTTTGGGTGGAATCACCACTCTAGATCCACACATCAAGGTTCCTCGGCACACTGACAGCTGTTCTTTTCTTTGCGAAAATGCGGGCAGCGTTGGTTCGCCATGTGCTGGCCATCCCTCCACTGTTAAATCGTAGACTCGTGAGAGAGTCGGGTCATTTCTTGTTTCATTTTCGATCATCGAATTTGTTACTGGTAGACATTCCACTATGGATGAGTGGAACATCTCTACCGGGTCCACTGTAGCCACCTCTTCTACTACTGGCAACGGTAGGCGCGATAACCCATCAGCATTTCCATGCTGTTTGGACCTTTTGTATTCAATGTCATATTGGTGTGCCCCAAGTAACACGGACCACCTCTGTAGCCTTTGCGCTGTCATAGTGGAAACGGCCTTGTTAGGGTTGAATATGGACACCAACGGCTGGTGGTCTGTCAGTAATGTGAACTTCTTGCCCTGCAGGTAATGATTGAATTTCTTTACTCCCCACACAAGGCTGAGGGCCTCCCTATCTATCTGAGCATAATTTCGCTCAGCGGAGGTCAATGATCGGGACGCAAATGCGACTGGCCTTTCCGAGCCATTTGGTAACTTGTGTGAAAGTACTGCTCCAATTCCATAAGGGGAAGCATCACAAGCTAGACGAAGAGGTAACGTTGGGTTGAAATGAGCCAACACTTCCTCAGAGGTAATCAACGCCTTGCTTCTGCGAAAGGCCTTCTTACAGTCCTCGCTCCACTTCCATGGTACTTCTTTCCGCAACAGAGCATTCAGCGGATGCAGCACCGTGGATAGATTTGGCAGAAACTTGTGGTAATAATTAATCAACCCCAGGAACGATCTCAACTGTGATACATTTTCTGGAGCGGGGGCCTTCACGACAGCTTCTATCTTGCCAGGTGACTTGTGCAGCCCCTCTTGGTCAATGACATGACCGCAGTACGAGATCCGTTGTGAGGTGTTCCTCCTCGTCTTCTCCCGTAATCAGGATATCGTCCAAGTAACACTGCGTGCTTGGAATACCCTGTAAGACCTGCTCCATGGCCCTCTGCCAAATTGCTGGAGCCGAAGCTACTCCAAAAACCAGTCTATTATAACGATACAAGCCTCTGTGCGTGTTGATTGTGAGATACTGGCGCGACTCTTCCTCGACTTCCATTTGTAAGTATGCTTGTGCCAGGTCTATCTTGGTGAAGTGTTTCCCGCCAGACAATGAAGCAAAGATATCCTCAATCCGCGGGAGCGGGTATTGTACCGTGTGAAGCACCGGATTAACTGTGATCTTGAAGTCTCCGCAGATGCGGACCTTTCCCGGTCCCCCTGGCTTGTTACTTGATGAAGACTTCATGACGGAAACAATGGGCGTGGCCCACTCACTCCAGTCCACCTTAGACAGTACCCCTGAACGTTCAAGTTCTTCTAGTTCTGCCTCCACAGCAGGTCGTATCGCGTAAGGTACCGATCTGGCTTTGAAAAATTTTGGGCTTGCATGTTCTGCAATCTTGATTTTTGCTTTAATTCCTCTCAGTGTTCCCAGTCCTTGCTGGAATACCTCTTTAGCTTCGTCCAATATTCTGGACAACCGTTCAGGTTTGGCATCTTCCTTTCCGGAATCTACCGTCATTGTGTTTAGTGAATGCCAGTCTATCTTTATTTTCCTGATCCACTCCCGTCCCAGAAGTGGTGGACCTCCCTTGGGCAGCACATACATGTCCATCCCTTGGTGATCTTTGTCCTTGTATCTCACCTTGACTTTTATCTTTCCGATGGGGTATACTTTGTGCCCCGTGTATGTCTGCAATACTATCTCCGTATCCCGTAGGGGAATATGTTTGAATAACTTTTTGTAATCTTGCTTATTCATGACCGTCAACGCCGATCCGGTGTCCACTTCCATCTTCACTTGGACTTTTGCAATCTGTAGTGTGACCCAGATAGTTTGTCGGTCAGCTTCTTTACTCACATTGTGAATCCTCAGACTACCCAGTTCCTTGCTGTTGGAGTCTGAGTCCGAATTCTGTTCATTGGACTCTTCCCAGTCACCTTATGTACCTTTCTGTACTTCTTCTGCGGTGACTTATTATTGCTGGTCTTCTTTCCTGACCGGCATACCTTAGCTATGTGACCAAGCTTGCCACATTTTCTACATTCCTGGTTTTTAAACCAGCATTGGTTCTGGTCGTGTGTTGTCTTCCCACAACGATAACATTTCGTTGTACCCGAAGTCATTTGATCCACACTGAGTACCGCTGTCTTCCGCTGCATTTCCGCCGTGCCTCTCGCTGCGGCTTCGTGCGATGCTGCAATAAGGACAGCCTTATCAAGTGTAAGATCGTTCTCTTCGAGCAGTCGTTTTTGTGTTCCTTCCTTCGACATCCCGCACACGAACTTGTCTCTCAGTGCCTCTGTCAGATTTACCCCAAACTGACAGTATTTTGCTAGCCTACGCAGTTCAACCAGGTACTCCGCGTTGCTTTCCTCTTTTCGTTGCGTTCTCACGTAAAATTTTGATCATTCCGCTAACATCAGCGGTGCGGGGTTAAAATGATCCTTCAGGACAGCAACAATATTAGCGAAAGACTGATCCGCCGGTTTAGCTGGTGATAGAAGATGCTTCAATAACCCGTATGTCTTCGCACCCATTGAGTTTAGTAAGGTTAGAGCTTTGTCATAATTTGCTATCTTATTGACCTTACAATATATCTCGATGCGTTCTACATACGTGGCCCAATCTTCCACATCGGAATCGAAACCGTTGATGTTACTACGCTTAGGCATCTTCACACTCTTCCTGAGAAACAACAACGAAATATTTCTTTAACTTTTTTTTTCAAAATGGCGGTTTCCCGCGCTTGTCTTCTTTCCCTGCCCACTTTCAAAATGGCGGTTTCCCGCTTCTGTCTTCTTCCCCGCCTACTGGCGGCTTCCCGCGTTTCTTCCCCTGGCAGGAGGGGTAAGCTTTTCCCTCGGGCGACGACCGCTGGCTTTCGGGGTTCGCAGCCTGCGCGTCGGCTTCAGTGCGTTCCTTGTTCCCTTTTCTCGGCAGGGCAACCGGCGCTGGGTACAACCCGTTGACGGTGAACAGTTTCAACCGCTGGGCTGGATCTCGCTCAGTCTCCCTCGCTCGGGCTCTGTCTCTCCCGCTCGCTCGGGCTCTGTCTCTCCCTCAGCGGCTTCCAATCGCGCCTCCCAGCCCTCTCGCAGTCCGGTGCTTTCCTCCCCGGCTGCGGCTGAGTTCTCCGCGATTTATTTATTTTTATATCTTCCCGCGCCTTACGATCCCGGTCGCAGCGCTTCGTGGCCTCGGTCGCTGCCCTGCCTTTTTCACTCCAATCGCGCCTCCCAGCCCTCTCGCAGTCCGGTGCTTTCCTCCCCGGCTGCGGCTGAGTTCACCGCGGTTTATTTATTTTTATATCTTCCCGCGCCTTACAATCCCGGTCGCAGCGCCTCGTGGCCTCGGTAGCTGCCCGGCCTTTTTCGCCGGTCGCGGTCTAGCTGTCTCACGACGCCGTTGCGTCTCCCAGCCCGCTTGTACCGCGGCTTCCGTGCTCCACGCTGCCCCAGTCTCAGCGCCTCTGGGCCCGACTTCTGTCCGGCTCCTTTCTCCCGACCGTGGTCGAGTTCACCGCCCTTATCCTCCGTTTATTTTTTTTATTTTCCCTTTACTCACAGTCACCGTGGCCGACTTGCTTCTCGTGCTGATCGGCTCACTCACCACCGTGGCAGAAGGGACAATCAGTGGCTGTTGCTGATGGAAGGCTTCGTGTCTGAATTCTTCCTTCTTCCTTGCTCTGCAGACTCGAGTTTTCTCTCAGCAGAACGACGAGGGCGGTTGCCTCTTCTCGACGCTCGTTAACTGCTTCGGAAGTATTGTTGCCGCAGGGTAAGATCGAACTCGTCGCCACTGTAAAGTCTGTAGGTATTATGGCGAATTAATACACAGACTACAAGAGTAACTTTAACAGGACTTTACTATTCGAAGGTCAGGGCGAATCTGCCCAATAAATCCTGACACAGCACTTATATACCGGTGTGGTCACCGTCGGTATTACAGTATACAGCAGCCAAGATAAAGTAGTGCCACACCTAAAATAGTTCTCTTAAAGGTGACGGTTACATACAATAGTTCTCTTAAAGGTAGAACAGTTACATACACTACATTAGGTTTAAATTGTCCCCAACCTATCTCTACATAACTGTATAAAAACAATGCACATGATACACTACCCCACTGCAGATTTTGCTTGACTTAAACAGAAGGGCCTAGAAATTCAGTTGGGCGCGCCAGCCGTTAGCGCCTTAGGAGGAGTAGATCTCGAGCGCTAGGCGCTTAGCGCCCGGACGCAGCGCGATCTGCGCCTCGCCCCAACTTCAGTACACATTTAGCGCCGGCGCAAAGTCTTAGCGCACGCCCTGCTGCGCGCGAAGATCATGACGTCATTTACTAGTGCAACGCCCTTTGTGCGCCCCGAACCGGAACTTCACTCGCGCCGGGCCATTGTGCGCCGGGCGGCCCTAACGACTGTGAAGTGGAACGGTACACAGCCGAGGCGGGCCGCGGGGAGCGCTAATTAAAGGGCAGTTACCCTGCACTATAAAGGGCAGCCATTTTGCAGCATTCACTCTTGTGCAACGGTTTTTTGGAGAGAGACCAAGGAGGAGAGCTTACCGGTTTGGACCAACACTAGGACAGGTATTTTTGGCTCAGGCCAGAGCTTAGCAATTATCTTTGCCTTCATTGAGAGCTCATTGTTTGCCAGCATATAATGGGGGCTGCATTGGGTGCCAACGCTGACTTTCAGCCTTATGCCAGAAGGGCTTACAGACGCCGTGAGAGAGTGGCAGCCCTGGCTAGACGCAGAGGGGGCAACAGGCGTCGCCAACTGAGGCCTTACCCACCCAGGGTATACCGCCAGCAGTCCTCCTATCTGACCATGTCTGCCGCGATGTGTGTAAGGAGGCTGCGATTCAGAAGGGAGGTGGTTGCAGACATCTGCCAGCTGCTTCAGAGAGATCTGCAGCCACAGCTGATGCGCAGGACGTCTCTGCCGGTGGCAGTGAAGGTGACGGTGGCTCTCAACTTCTATGCCACCGGCTCCTTCCAATCCGCTGCTGGGGACATCGCTAACATCTCCCAGTTCGCCGTGCATTGCTGCATCCGCCAGGTGACCGAAGCCCTTTTCAGAAGGAGACATCAATTCATCTCCTTCCCCATGACCCTGGACAAGCAGCAGCAGCGTGCAGTGGGATTTGCAAGAATAGCGGGCTTCCCCATGGTGCAGGGCGCCATTGACTGCATGCATGTGGCTTTGCGGGCACCTCTGGAGCATGCCGAGGATTACCGCAACCGGAAGGGCTACCATTCCCTCAACATACAGCTGGTGTGTGACCACAGGCAGCGCATCCTAGCTGTCAATGCCCGCTTTCCAGGCAGCAGCCACGATGCCTTTATCCTGCGACAGACAACTGTGGCTGACATGTTCCAGGCACAGCCTCCCCCAAGAGGATGGCTTATCGGGGACAAAGGCTATCCTTTGTGTACCTGGCTCATGACCCCGCTCCGCGCGCCCACGACCCCTGCTGAAGAGGCATACAACGAGAGCCATCAAGCGACTAGGAACATCATAGAACAAACAATCGGCATCCTCAAGCAACGGTTCCGCTGTCTCGATCGCTCCGGGGGAGCCCTCCAGTATCCGCAGGACCGAGTCTCCCAATTCGTCGTCGTTTGCTGCATGCTGCACAACCTGGCTATCCGCAGGACTCAGGCACTGCCACCTCACGTTGGACCCCCACCTCAGGAGGAGGAGCAGGAGGAGCATGAGGAGGAGGAGGACGAGGAGTACCAGCCCAGGAGGGAGGCACAAGGTCCAAGGGCCGCCCGTCGGCGGCTTATTGAACGTCACTTCTAGGCCCCCTGTCAGGGAATGGCTTGTGCCAATGAAAGAACATGATTGCAGCCGCTCCGCAAGCCCTCAGCCGGTTAAGGCAACAAACACTTCAAAGATCAAACATGGACAATGTTAATAAATAAAATGCTTTATTGTACAAACTCAGGGCCCTTCCCACATGAAAACCAAAAACAGACGAAACCCCCAAAAAACACTCAAACACATTACTCGCTCCCACAACCTGGAGAGGATTAACAAAACAGTGCAACTAAAATGGCCGTCATCCTCGGACTTCGTAAAATACAAACATCACATCGTCGGCCTTCAAAAAACAAACATCCAATTCTCGGCCTCAAAAAACAAACATCCAATTCTCGGCCTCAAAAAACAAACATCCAATTCTTGGCCTCAAAAAACAAACACAACTGGCCACACATTCAACTTTTTGGCCCGCTAGGGCGATGCCTTGGCCATCTTTGTGTGGCCCCTGCCCGCCCTGCTGCTCCTCCTCAAAGTAAGGCCATTGGCTGCTGCAAGGCTGGGGGCAGGCTCCAGAGGGGCACATGTCGTGACGGCAGATGCCCTTGGGGGTCGGCCTAGTCGAGGTCTGGCCGTCGAGCGGGCGGCTGTTGAATGCTGCAGCTGTGGCTGGCCAGCATCAGTCGCTGCAGCAGCTCCTGGCAGCTCCACTGGGGGAGTGGCAGTGGCGGCTGGAGGAATGGGGGCAAGCTGGCGGATGGCAGGCGCTCGCTGGTCGCCTGAGACACTGGCCCGGGCCAGCACTGCAGCATGCGCACCAATCTGCCGAGGGACAGACCGCTGTGCTGCTGCAGCGCGCCGGGTGCCCTGGCGATGCCTGGCTGACACAACGAGTGTGGCAGCAGTGAGTGCCCGTGTTGACCTGTTCAGTGACCTCATCAGAGCACCCAGTGACTGCACGACACCACTGATCAGCTGCCCACTTGCTGCCTGAGCTGCCCCGAATGCCGCCCGACTCGCTGCCTGATCTGCCCCGAATGCCGCCCGACTCGCTGCCTGCTCTGCCCCGAATTCCGCCAAACTGATGGCCTGTGAGGCCCTGACGTCGGTGACACTCCGAGAGATGGACTCGATGGCCTCAGGCAACTGTGCCTCTACCCCCATGAGCTCCGTGTGCCGGTGCTCCGAGTCCGCGGACATGTCCTCGAGGCGTTCCATCTCCTCAGCGAAGACCATCTCCGGACTGGAGGCCGGACTCTCCCTCTGGGGAGAAGGCCGCCGAGCTGGCCGACCCTTCCTGCGTTGCTGGAGGCCGCTGGGCCCAGCAATTGGACTCCCCTCCGACCCTTCCCCCCTCTGGGGAGAAGGCCGCCGAGCTGGCACCCCCCTCCCGCATTTCTGCAGGCCGCAGGTCCCATGAGCTACCCTCCCCTCCGACACTTCCGCGACGCTCCCCTCCAGGGAAGACGTGTCCCCTACATTGGCATGGGTTGCCACGGCTGAGGGTTCCCCTGATGGGCCGCCTTCCTCTTGCTCCTCCTCCTCCTCCTCCTCTGAGGGGCTGTCACTGGCAAGTTCAGGGACCTCCTCCTCACCATCTGAAAGCAGGAAGGCACAAGAGTAGCTTTAGAGTGAGGAGAGGGCATCAGCGAGGGATGCATGAGTGGTGGCATTCAGCGCATTGGTCGGACAGTGGCAAAGGATGTAGATCTGATGCGCAAGTGGGACGAGAGAGGTCCAAACGTTGATGTCCTTACCATTGGTGCCCAGAACAGGGTCGGTATCTCCACATGCAACGGGGCCAATCACCCGGCCACCCATGATGCGCTCCACGCGATGTTGCAGCTCGGTGAGTGGCTGGATCTGGGGTCGGCCTCCCCCGGTCGCAGTGCGGCTCTTCTTGTTATTGGCCAGCTTGGCCTGCAAGAGAAAGGACGGCCTCTAAGTACAGTGTGTCGCCCTGATCTTGTGTGCACTGCCTCCCATGGTGGAATAGCCTGGCCAGTGTGTCGCCCTGATCTTGTGTGCACTGCCTCCCATGGTGGAATAGCTTGGCCAATGTGTTAAGTGCAGAATGTGCAATTGATGTTCATGCCTGTCCCATAGCTGCTGGATGAGGGCTGGCCATTAGGGCTTTCAGGTCCCTTTGCCCATAATGTGAGGTGCACATGCAAGGATGAGGAGGTCACTGGAAAGGGTACTCACCCTGACAATCCGCGTGAGGTCATTAAACATTTTGCGGCATTGCACACCGGTCCTGGGGACCTCGCTGTTGGCTGACACCTTGCTGGCGACATGCCTTCAGGCTCTCCGGTAGGCGTGGACCGGCGCCTTCCTGCCATTGTCCGGGTACAAAATATGGCGCCTCTTCTCCACACCACCAACCAGCACACTCAGATCATGCTCTGAGAAGCGCTGCGCTCGTTCACGGGCCCTCTGCATGGCTTCAGGTGCTATTTGGGTCCAGCAGCAGTGTTCAGGCCTAGCTGGAGGGCTCCACTATCCGGGGCGTGGCAGCAGACAAAGTCGACCCTTCCCCCTTAAGAGCTGGCCGGCGCCAGGGTGTCTGCTGTCAATCACGAGATGGCCGCACCTGCGCTGCGCCTGGCCTGGGCGCTCTCGCTCAGCACCTCCGGCTTAGCGCCTAAAGAGAGGCGTCCAGCACCAGTTTTAGCGCACGAGCAAACTCTTAGGGCGAAGCTAATGAATATCGGAGAAGTGGCCTCGATTTGGCGGCGGGCGCAAACTTTAGCGGCCGCCCGACTTTAACGCCCCAAAAGTGGCTACAATGAATTTCTAGGCCAAGGTCTTCTAACTGTACTCCATCATTTCTAACCTCTCTAGCTCAGTAAAACCCCTCAGATTTGCAGCTCTTAAAAGCCTAGCTGATTCAAAACCTTCCCTCGACAGCAAGCTGGCTTGTTGAACCATAACAGCTTGCATTTTTATATGAGTAAGATGCCCCAAAGCACCTCACAGGAACATAATCTGACAAAAATGGACCCAGCGCCGAAGAAGGAGATAATAGGATGGGTGACAAAAGTTTGGTCAGAGGTAAGTTTTAAGGAGGGTCTTAGAGGAGGAAAGAGAGGTGGAGAAATTTATGGACAGAATTCCAGAGCTTAGGACCTAGGCAGCTGAAGGCGCGGCCACCAACAGTGGGGCGTAAGAATTGGGAGACGCACAAGAGACCAACATTGGAGAAGCACAGAGATCTCGGAGGGTTGTAGGTTTGGAGGAGGTTACAGAGGTAGGAAGGGGGGAAGCCATGGGTGCATTTGAACACGAGGATGTAAATTTTAATTCAGGACCAATGACTGGCTAGTGGAGCTGCCAATCAAGCCTGCGTGGCTGCAAGCTGCCCTAGAAACTAGCTCCCTTCAAAGCTCAAGTAAAGGTCGAGGCATTTGAATCCCTAATGTCTGAACGTTTGCTGGGAAGTATTTTAATGAGTCTGAGGCCGTGTAGCCTGATGCTTTGTCTGCCTTCTGATGCACATCCCAATCGGAGCTGTCACAAGAAGCTGACCCCTTTCAAGCAACATTTAACTCGGAAGCAATTTTTAAAAGCTAACTCTTTCATATAGATCCTTTCCACAGAAAAATGGTTAACATAATCTCAAACGTGACAGGTCTCTTTGTGTTTGTTCATTTTATCTGGATCCTGGAATAATTTAAGAAAAAAAAAATTCTATAATGGGGGGAGTGTAGGCTCTTTCTAGACAGATGAACAAAAATGGCTTTCCACATCTGTCTTTATGTTGTGATTTACTTTCTACTTGCACTTGACCTTTCTGTCATTGTGTTTTGTTCTCTCTGCAGCTAGAGATGGAAGCAGAGTTACACCTTGGCACGACTACATTATTCTCTCAATGTTAATCTTATTTGCTCTAGTCCAGTGTGACTCGCTTACGTTAAGGATGGAAATTCTATGCTTTTCTTTCACAAGCAAATTCATTTTTCATGAAGAATTTGTGGGTTCGGTCGTGACTCAGTGGGTAGCACTCTCTAGGTGGGAGGGGCTAGGAGTGAGCAGCTGCTGCTGGGTGCTTGATTACTGCAGGGAGTTGAAGTGAATTTGTAAAAAGTTGGTGGTGGTTTTTTTTTCAAGTTTTGGGGCCTTTTTGGTTCTTAAATAGCTGCCAGGGGCCCGGAGTGTTGGGCCCCTCAGAGGACAGTGGTCCCAGGATGAATTTAATCAGGGGAGAAAATGTTGGGGGAAGGGAGAAAAAAAGGCCCAAAGATTTGGGTCGGGACCCCAGGAGGTTTGGAAAAGAAAACACGGTGGTGGTTCAGTGCGAGGATATGGAGATATGAGCTTGGGATATTATCCAGGCGGTACATGAGGACTGTGGCGAGGGAAGCTGCTTTGCCTGCTGACCAAAGCCGAATGTTGGGTTTGAGGTGACGGTCAGTGGCCAAGAGGAGGTGGAAAGACTTTTACTGAGTTTGAAGGTTGGAAATAAGTTCTTGGAGATATCTCTGCTATATTCGGAAGAGGTGGTGGTCTCATGCTTAAGCCTACCGGTTTATATTGAGGACGATGTGCAAATAAAAAGTTGAGTCGTGGGATATTAAAATTTGCTCAGCAATAAAGAGGAGATACTACCCAGGAACGCAGGTAGCAGATGGAACCCGTTATGTAAAGGTGCGGTTCCAAGAGGGGATGAAGTCACTGCCGTATAGCATGAAATTCGAGACAATGGAAGGAGTGCAGTACTTCCGGGTACTGCATGATAACCAGGTGAAGGTTTGTTATTATTGTCTTGGACACGTCCATCTTGAAAGAAGCTGTCCAGACTTGTACTGTTATAATTGCGGCGAGTCTGGACACATCACTCGGAATGCAAGGCGGAGAACTGTGGGGTGTGTCACAAAGGCCCCACCCGCTGTGAGTGTGAGGCAGAATTAGCCCCTTGAGTGATGAGGAAATGGGAGAAGGAGAAGGAGCAGGAGGTGTGAGTGGAGCAGCTGGAGGAGTGGAGCTGGCAGTGACACCGCTGGTGAATGGAAGGAGAAAAGAGCGCAGGAAGAGGCAGAAAGTTGGGGAGCAGAGAACAGGATGGAGATGGTGGAAAACACACCAAGTCCGGTGGAAAAGGACAAAGACAGCAGCGGGCAGCACGGGTCGAGGGCAGAGTCGAGCCATAATACGGCTCGGATCTCCCTAAAGAATCTGGTGTCCTCGGGGGGAGAATATGCGGGAGCAAGTGTAAGTACTTCAAAGAAAGACGGATGAGTTGGACATCTCTTTGAGCAGGAGGAGGCAAGACAAGGAGAGGATGCAAGAGGCAGTAGCCTTAAAGGGGCAGCAGGACGGGAGCGGGGAGGCAAGGGCGCCAGAAGGGAGCAAGATAGGTGCAGATGCGCCATTGTCCCAGAGAGAGAAGAAACGGGGAGCAAGGGTCAACGGTGGAGATGAGGCCGAAGGGAGTGGCACTGTTGGAGAAACCGTGATAGCAGGAAGACTCTCTAAGGGAGTTTATGTATCTGACGGGGAGCAGGGATGGGAGGTTACAGAAGAGCTAGAGAGTGAGGAGTCAGAGAGGGACAGAGACATGGAAGTGAGGGGTGGGGTGGCATTGTGTGGAAAGGGAAAGGTTAGTGAGGGGCAGAAGGAGGGAGAAGGGGCAGCTCCTTGGCCCAAACCTAATGTAAGGAAGTGGCTGAAACTGCAGGGAAGGTTCAAACAGGAGGTGAAAAAGAGCCGGAGGCTGCAGGAGAAAGCAACAGCTGCCTGAAAAGTTGGGAAGGAGCATGAGATGAGAGAAGGGTCAGAGATTAAATGATGGGGGGATTATCAGGCACACTTCCCTTATTCGGAGCCATGATTACTGATCAATTTTTAAAGTACAATAGATTAGTATATGTTATGGGAGACAAATTAAACTTCAGGTTTTGATGTTAATATGTGGTGGAGGAATGGCTGTGCAGAGCGGCAGAATGGATTTGTATGATACAATGGAATGATCACGATGTTGTAAATGTTTTTAATGTTCAATAAATAATATATTTTTATAATGCACTCTCACCTCTGAGTCAGAACGTTTTCGGTTCAAATCCAACTCCAGAGACTTGAGCACAAAAGTGAGGTTGGTTCTCCAGTGCAGAACTGAGGTTGTAAAGGCACTCTATAAATGCAAGTCTTTCTTTCTTTCTGTTTCATGGCCCCAATATTTCAGGGTGGAATTAAGCCTTCTAGGCCAGGCAGGGCACAGGTTCTGTGCTGAGTTAGCTGATTTCAGACAGGGTAGTGGTAGGGGTGATAGAGTTTTCCTTGGTCTCAGCTGTGGCTCAGTGGTAGCACTCTGAGCTTCTAGTAATAGGAGGTTGTGGGTTCAAGTCTCACTCCAGAGACAGGGAGCGCTCCACTGTTGAGATTTAGACCGAGGCCCCGTCTGCCCTTTCAGGTGGTTGTAGAAGATTCCATGGCACTATTTTGAAGAAGAGCAGGGGAGCTCGCCCCGGTGTCCTGCCCAATATTTATCCCATAACCAATATCACTAAAACCGATTATCTGATCATTATCACACTGCTGTTTGTGGGACCTTGCTGTGCGCAAATTGCCAGTGTTTCCTACATTACAAAAGTGACAACACTCCTCGGCTGATTTAAAAAAAAATTCATTCTCAGAATGTGGGTGTCGCTAGCAGGCCTGCATTTATTGCCCATCCCTAGTTGCCCTTGAGAAGGTGGTGGTAGGTCTTCTTCTTGAACCGCTGCAGTCCGTGTGGTGAAGGTGCTCCCACAGTGCTGTTAGGTAGGGAGTTCCAGGATTTCGACCCAGCGACAATGAAGGAACAGTGATTTATGTCCCAGTTGGGATGGTGTGTGACTTGGAGGGGGGCATGGAGGTGATGGTGTTCCCATGCACCTGCTGCCCTTGACCTTCTGGAGCTGGAGGTCGTGGGTTTGGGAGGTTTAGAAATGGAAGATCATTCAACGTTCAAATTTTTGTACTCCATAATGGGGCAGATTTTGCTGTAGCAGGATATTTAACGGCGTCTGCCGATAGTTAGACTTGCCCTTGCACATTTAGGTTTTTACATTTTTTGCGTGGCAAGTCGCTGAATGTGTGAGCTGATAATGTCGCAGCGAGGGAAACCGGGCATCTGGGACCTGAGTGAACAGGGCAAGCAACTGTGTATCTCATTAACCAATCAGATTGAAGGGTTGTGAAATAAATAGTGCCAAGGATTGAGAAGGAAGTGTAAAATAGAGTGGGTGAATTCAATGTCAACTCAGGTACAGAAAGAGAAATAAAGGGAGGGGGCGGGCGGGCGGTGATCACTAAAATACAAGCTCCCAAATGGAAGCTGAATGGGAAAGAGAAGTATAGAAGGCAAAATATAACCTGGTGAAGCCATAAGGAACGGCTGACGTCACCTGGGAAAGGGCACAGCAGTCAGAACAGAGGCTGGTCACAACCAGGGGTGCCAACCCTCCAGGATTGCCCTGGAGTCGCCAGGAATTAAAGATTAATCTCCAGGACACTGCTGCGAGCAACACCCAGGGAGAAAAATCATAGGGGCAGTAAACAAAATTGTCGTTTTTTTTAAGAAGAAAATTCTTTAAACACTCTTGTTTACTGGTTATAAAAATATTGGGGTACAAAGGTTGTTTGATTGACAGTCAACATTCATCCAGTCGGCTAATGAAGAGATTATTCGCTTTCCAATTGGTGCGGGCAGGCAGGGTGTCGCGAGGATGGACATGTCGGGCGACCAATGACGGGAGTGTGGGGGCGGGGCGTTTGGAGGCAGAAGGTCACGTGATGACACCTTCAGGAATATGGCCAACTTGAATTGGCTACCCTTGCCACAACCAGAGTATAACGCTCGCTCCATCATCGAACGGCGCATCATGCGACTTGCTGTGAATAGCACCTGGGGAGATCACTGGTGTGTGTATAGGCATATGGGGCAGCTCCTATTCTTACAGCTGGGTGTGTCGGATCTCTTGTGTGCATTGCGTAGAGGAGAATCAGGAGAGGACCACACACCTATAGGGGTGCCTGCCTGATTTTTCTGTCCATTTGAATTGACCCTCCCTACCCAGTTTTTCTCTCTGCACTGCACGCAAGCTGTTCAACACTTGTTAGGGCAAGAAAACCCTCCCCGCCTTCTCCGCAATACTTACGCCATTCAAAATGAGCCCGCCAATTAAATTAGTGCGGTTTGTTGTTTTATTCCCTCCAGCACTATGTCTGCAGTTGGTTGATACTACAGACAAAGCAGCGCACAGAAAGGTGGACTAAGAACCTTAATTTGTGCACTTTCATTTTTCACTATAAGGAAAATATTATACACGTTAGCAACAACAACTTGCATTTATATAGCGCCTTTAACATAGCAAAACCTTCCAAGGTGCTTCACAGGAGCGTTATCAAATAACCGAGACACATAAGGAGATATTAGGACAAGCGACCAAAAGCTTGGTCGAAGAGGTAGGTTTTAAGGAGCGTCTTAAAAGAGAGAGAGATGTAGAGCTGCGGAGAGATTTTGGGAGGGAATTCCAGAGTTGATGGGCTAGGCAGCTGTCAGCACGGCCGCCAATGGCAGAGCGATGGACATCAGGGATGCGCAAGAGGCCAGAATTGGAGCCGCGCAGAGATCTCGGAGGACCTCTGGATAGCAACTGGAAAGTGAGACTAAAGGGAGGATTAAATCAGTGTCGGAAACAAAATCCAAATGATGAATTCACATATATTTACTCAAAAATCTGTTTAAAGTACCCACATCAAACGCGCTTGATTTAGTGTTGGAAAACTCGGGGGATCGTCTTCAGTATACTGCACCAGAGAGCAGGGATAGCATTGACTCCTGACCATTTTATAGAATCATACAGCAGAGAAGGAGGTCATTCAGCCCATCATGCCTGTGCCGGCTCTTTCAAAGAGCTGTCCAATTAGTCCCACTCCCCTGTTCTTTTCCCCACAGCCCTGCAAATTTTTCCTTTTCAACTATATATCCAGTTCCAATTTTAGCTGATCATTTCTGTTGGGCTGCCCCCTTGTGGTCATTGTCATAATGTTTCAGTTGTTCTTGATTCGTGCACTTAAAAAAAAAATTCTTATTTTAACATTCCCTTTTACTTCTTAAATCCTAATCATGCTCACTTGCAGTTAATATTTGCTTCACCATAGAGAAAGTGTTAGTTGATCTTAAACCAAGGGAATTGAAAGACACGCTTTGCTAACTAAGTAATTAGACCCATGAATATTCACTCATTTGAGAAGACACTGGAATCAATTGCTTGTATAAAAAAAATTATTAAGTTGCAAATCCCGTGAACCATGTGTAGCTATTTAAAACTTAAATCTGTGCGCTTAACACAATATCAAAACGTGGTGTACTTAAACTCTCGGTTTTATTAATTATGACTTAATTTTGTTTGCTTCTTAGCATCACTTTGTGTTTTGATTATCCAACAGTGAATAAAGATGTATTTATTTATTCTTGTTTTGGCGTCACTTTTGTCCTTGTCATGGTGAGGGGATGTTCATAATGGGGAATGGAACACTTTTTGTCATTGATGTGCCCAGTAATCAAAGAAAGAAAGAAGTTGCATTTATATAGCACCTTTCACGACCTGAGGACGTCCCAAAGTGTAGTGTATGTAACTGTTCTACCTTTAAGAGAACTATTGTATGTAACCGTCCACCTTTAAGAGAACTATTTTAGGTGTGGCACTACTTTATCTTGGCTGCTGTATACTGTAATACCGACGGTGACCACACCGGTATATAAGTGCTATGTCAGGATTTATTGGGCAGATTCGCCCTGACCTTCGAATAGTAAAGTCCTGTTAAGGTTACTCTTGTAGTCTGTGTAGTAATTGGCCATAATACCTACAGACTTTACAGTGGCGACGAGTTCGATCTTACCCTGCGGCAACAATACTTCCGAAGCAGTTAACGAGCGTCGAGAAGAGGCACCCGCCCTTGTCGTTCTGCTGGGAGAAAACTCGAGTCTGCAGAGCAAGGAAGAAGGAAGAATTCTGACACGAAGCCTTCCATCAGCAACAGGCACTGATTGTCCCTTCTGCCACGGTGGTGAGTGAGCCGATCAGCACGAGAAGCAAGTCGGCCACGGTGACTGTGAGTAAAGGGAAAGTAAAAAAATAAACGGAGGATAAGGGCGGTGAACTCGACCATGGTCGGGGGAAAGGAGCCGGACAGAAGTCGGGCCCAGAGGCGCTGAGACTGGGGCAGCGTGGAGCACGGAAGCCGCGGTACAAGCGGGCTGGGAGACGCAACGGCGTCGTGAGACAGCTAGACCGCGACCGGCGAAAAAGGCCGGGCAGCTACCGAGGCCACGAGGGAAGATATAAAAATAAATAAACCGCGGGGAACTCAGCCGCAGCCGGGGAGGAAAGCACCGGACTGCGAGAGGGCTGGGAGGCGCGATTGGAGTGAAAAAGGCCGGGCAGCGACCGAGGCCACGAAGCGCTGCGACCGGGATCGTAAGGCGTGGGAAGATATAAAAATAAATTAATCACGGAGAACTCAGCCGCAGCCGGGGAGGAAAGCACCGGACTGCGAGAGGGCTGGGAGGCGCGATTGGAAGCCGCTGAGGGAGAGACAGAGCCCGAGCGAGCGGGAGAGACAGAGCCCGAGCGAGGGAGACTGAGCGAGATCCAGCCAGTGGCTGAAACTGTTCGCCGTCAACGGGTTGTACCCAGCGCCGGTTACCCTGCCGAGAAAAGGGAACAACAGAGCCCGAGCGAGGGAGACTGAGCGAGATCCAGCCCAGCGGCTGAAACTGTTCACCGTCAACGGGTTGTACCCAGCGCCGGTTGCCCTGCCGAGAAAAGGGAACAAGGAACGCACTGAAGCTGACGCGCAGGCTGCGAACCCCGAAAGCCAGCGGTCGTCGCCCGAGGGAAAAGCTTACCCCTCCCGCCAGGGGAAGAAACGCGGGAAGCCGCCAGTAGGCGGGGAAGATGACAGAAGCGGGAAACCGCCATTTTGAAAAAAAAAGTTAAAGAAAAATTTCGTGTTTGTTTCGCAGAAAGATAGTGAGAGATAGTGAAGATGCCTAAGCATGGTAACATCAACAACTTCGATTCCGAGGTGGAAGATTGGGCCACGTACGTAGAACGTATTGAGATATATTGTGAGGCCAATAAGATAGCAGATGATGATAAAGCTCTCACCTTATTAAACGCAATGGGGGCAAAGACATACGGGCTATTGAAGCATCTTCTATCACCAGCTAAACCGGCGGATCAGACTTTCGCTAATATTGTTGCTGTCCTGAAGGATCATTTGAACCCCACACCACTGATGTTGGCGGAACGATTCAAATTCTATGCGAGAACGCAACGGGAAGAGGAAAGCAACGCGGAATACTTGGTCGAACTCCGTAGACTAGCGAAATACTGCCAGTTTGGGGAAAATCTGACAGAGGCATTGAGAGACAAGTTCGTGTGCGGGTTGTCGAAGGAAGGAACACAAAAGCGTCTGCTAGAAGAGAACGATCTCACACTTGATAAGGCTGTCCTTATTGCAGCATCGCACGAAGCCGCAGCGAGAGGCACAGCGGAAATGCAGCTGAAGGCAGCGGTACTCAGTGTGGATCAAATTACTTCGGGTACATCGAAATGTTATCGTTGTGGGAAGACAACACACGACCAGAACCAATGCTGGTTTAAAAACCAGGAATGTAGAAAATGTGGCAAACTTGGTCACATAGCTAAGGTATGCCGGTCAGGAAAGAAGACCAACAACAACAAAAAAAAGTCACCGCAGGAAAAGTACAATAAGGTACACAAGGTGGCTGAGAAGAGTTCAGATGAACAGAATTCGGATTCAGACCCAACCGTTCAGGAACTGGGTAGTCTGAGAATTCACAATGTGAGTAAGGAAGCTGACCTGCAAACTATCTGGGTCATGCTAAAAATAGCCGGAGTCCAAGTGAAAATGGAATTGGACACAGGATCAGCCCTATCAGTCATAAATCGAAGGGATTACAACCGGCTATTCTCACACATACCCTTGAGAGATACCAAGATCGTATTGCAGACATACACGGGGCAGAAAGTATACCCCATGGGAAAGATAAAAGTCAAGGTGAGAGACAGGGGCAAAGAACACCAAGGAATGTATTTATATGTACTACCTGAGGGAGGTCCACCACTTCTGGGACGGGAGTGGATCTGGGAAATAAACATGGAATGGCACTATTTAAAAGCAATAATGAGTGAGAACTCGGTGAAGACAATCAGCTCAGACTCTGAAACGGATGACGATAAGACCAGCCCAGGTGCGAAAGACAAGTTTAAAATGGACTTGCTGACTAAGGTTGGAAAAACGAAGGAGTGCATAAATGCTTATGCTTCAGAGGAGAACAAAGTTTCAGAACAGAATTCCACTGAACAACAACAACATAGTTTGACAGAGAATTCTGAGTCTGTCCAGTTTACAGATATGCACAATTCTGAGGAACACCGGGCTCGAACTCAACTCCATTTCAAATTACAACAGCAATTAGAACAATTGAGTTGCCGTCTCGAACAAGAGATGAAAGCAATGAAAAAGTTCTGTGACACAGAGTGGGAGAACCTGGAAAGACAACAGAAACAGCTGATGGAGAAAAAGGAGCAGGAGCACACAAACCGTCGGGGCAAGGAGGCCAAACGAATCAAAGCTGATTCGGTTTCAGAAGGTGCGTGCTTTAATCTGGTGGAGCAAGAGGTTCAGCAACTGAAAGCGCTTGTTAGCGGATTGCAGGCAGAAAAGACTGATTTGGTCGCCATGAACTCCGAGCTCCTACTGAAGTTGGGTGCAGCATCACCGGACGATTCAAGTGGGGAAATTCGAATGGTGGAGGCTGCGGATGATGGCGAAGTAGAAACAGCAAAGGAGCCCCAGGGCAAGGTTATAAACAGCCCTGCAGCTACTGGGAAACGTATGAGGTCAGAAGAGTTAACGGTCAGCCAACTCTTTCATATGCTGAAGGACAAGACTCTGAAATGGGAACAAATTGAACATGAGTTTAAATCTTCAAAGGAGAGGGGTTTGGAGTTAACGGTCAGCCAACTCCTTCATATGCTGAAGGACAAGACTCTGAAATGGGAACAAATTGAACATGAGTTTAAATCTTCAAAGGAGAGGGGTTTGGAGTTAACGGTCAGCCAACTCTTTCATATGCTGAAGGACAAGACTCTGAAATGGGAACAAATTGAACAGGAGTTTAAATCTTCAAAGGAGAGGGGTTTGGAGCTCCCAAAAGTTATTGAAATAGCTGAGGTTGCAACACAGACTGAGAAGATGGCAGCAGAGCAACCCTTGGATGCCAAAAGTACGCTGACTCACGTCAATGTTGAACAACAGAAGGTTGAAACAGCTGCTGCAGTAGAGGGATTGAATAGTCCGATCAACCAATCTCCGAATGAAGTTGAAGTATTGAAATCACAAATGACGTCATTAGTAAAAGACTTGCAGGAAGCCCAGAAAAAGCTGGATGAAGCTGAACGCCTGAAGAAGTCTCTTCAGGAAAGATGTCTGGATTTGGAACAAAAGCTGGCTAATGTCCAGCTGGGTATGGAGGAAATAGAAGACCCTCTCACTGGCCTAGCTCAAGATGACACCGAATATTACCATGACCTGTTGGACGACATCGAATATTACGATGACCTGTTCTGCCCTACTCAACATAACAATGTACCTCCAGCCAAATTTCAGAAGAGCACCCACTTCTGTTCCAATGTAATACTCTTTTCTGATATCGGGCAGGCAATGGTAGACGTGCTACAATTGGGGCTGGGCTGGGCTATGGAGAAGAAAATCAGCCAAGATTTACTCTGCTGATTGCTAGCCAATGACTCCTGTTCCAAAATGTTTATTGAGTGAGAATAGGATTAGGTTGTGTTGCGATACTCTCTGCCAACACTTGAACCTGGCTCTTTTCACCTCTGTGCTCATCAGTCCGCGCCTGTCTTGCCTGTTCACTTCACCGGGTGGAAGGTTACAGGCTGGGGGAGCACAGAAGTGGAAAACCCCAGCGTCTTAAAGTAGGAGAGAAAGGCGGCGAGCTTTAGGGAGAGTATTCCAGAGCTTAGGGCCTCGGCAGCTGAAGGCACAGCTGCCAGTGGTGGAGCGAAGGAAATTGGGGATGCGCAAGAGGCCAGAATTGGAGGAACACGGAGATCTTGGAGGGTTGTAAGGCTGGAGGAGATTACAGAGATAGGGAGCGCCGAGGCCATGTAGGTATTTGACCATAAGGATGAGAAGTTTAAAATTGAGGTGTTGCCGGACCAGGAGCCAGTGTAGGTCAGCGAGCACAGGGGTGATGGGTGAGCGGGACTCGGTGCGAGTTAAGACACGAGCAGCAGAGTTTTATCACCAGTGTTGAAGACAGCATTTACATTATCACTAATGTCGCACCAACACTAAGAAGTTGTAGTGTAAGGCTGGAGTTAGGGCCCAACTTAACTGTAGAGTGAGACATCCTTTCCTGGGAGAGGAGGGCACGGTGGGAGTAAACTGCCTCACACTGACGCTCTAGTTGTAAATGCAGCCTGGGAGAGAAGTGATGAATATCAAAAATGAAACAACAGTGGGGGTAATTTTCACTCTCCACTGAAGTCAACGGAGAGGAAAATTGAGCTGGGTGTATAGAATGTACAGCACAGAAACAGGCCATTCGGCCCATCTGGTGCGTGCCAGTGTTTGTGCTACACACGAGCCTCCTCCCACCCCACTTCATCTAACCCGATCAACATATCCTTCTTTTCCTTTCTCCCTCATGCATTTATCTAGCTTTCCCTTAAATGCATCTCTGCTATTCGCCTCAACTACTCCACGTGGTGGCAAGTTCCACATTCTAACCACTCTCTGGGTAAAGAAGTTTCTCCCGAATTCCCTATCTTATATTTATGGCCCCTAGTTGGCCACAGTGTCAGCTGTGGTAGCATTCTCATCTCTGAGTCAGAAGGTTGTGGGTTCAGGTCCCACTCCAGAGACTCGAGCATAAAATCTAAGCTGACACTTAATATTCCCTCTAATTTTTTTTTGTACTGAACGGGCCACGAACTCCTTTGAGCATGACCTTGTCGTCCGTGAGCAAATTTTAAAACAACAATAACTTTCACAACAACGACAGCAACAGCAACCACTTAAAAGCATATATACACCAATGCCATATTACCACCCCACCGTCTCAAATCATGAGACAATCAGACAAGGTTCTATACAAGTTTAACATAACTTCTCTGCTTTTGAATTCTATTTCTCTAGAAATGAACCCCAGTGCTTTATTTGCACTGTTATGGCATTTTTAACCTGCATTGCTACTTTTAATGATTTGTGAATCTATACCCCTAGATCCCTTTGCACCTCTACCCCATTTAGACTCCTATTTTCCAAGGAGTAGGTCGCCTCCTTATTCCTCCTACCAAAATGCACCACCTCACACTTACCTGTATTGAAATCCATTTGTCATTTACATGCTCATTCTGCAAGTTTGTTTACGGTAGAATTAATTAAAAGCTTTTAGTTCATCATGTATAAACTCTATTTAATAAAAAATACTTGTCAGAAATGACTGGGATATAAAAGAACTGCATAATAATGCATTAACACTTCAGAAACGTCACTCAGTTACTGGGTTATGCATCGACAAACAATCCAAAAGCCCAAGGTGAGCTGAAAGAGGCATATCTATTCGTGAAATTTGTATTAATTTTAAAGTTTTCAACATATTAGCCCATCCCTCAGGTCACTATAGCAGTGGCTGCACAAGCAGCAGGAGCAGCGGCTTTCCAATAGCGCTGAAGTGCCGTAAGTCCACATAAGTCATTAGAATATTAATCACAATGCAACCAGACAGCCAACTAATATAAAGTGCTGTAGTTCTTTAGTTCACAGTATTAAAAAGAATTGAACAAAAACGGGTATCCGTATTTCCAACTTCAATCATTTCCATTAATAAACGTTGTCTTCTTGAACCAGCACCGCCCCCCCCCCCCCGCCCCACCCCATGTAACAAGTCAGATATGCAGCACTTATTCACAAGTGCAGAAAAACACATACACAATTTGCGTCACTGAATTAAAAACAAAAAGCAGGAAAAGCTATGATTTAATAGAAATAAACATTCATCTTTCTTCCTGGACAGGAGAACCAATCAGGCTGACTTGGAAATGTTTACTAATATGTTGACGCAAAGATGTTAATTTACAAATTTCGCTTCTAATGTTTTTCCCTCAAACATTCTCCACAATATTAATCCCTGCTCTTATCACGAAAAGTGTTGAATTACTTTAGGTACTTCCCAATTAAATAGTGGGAAACAAACTTCATTGTACTCTCAATTTTTTATCTCCTATTTCAAACATTTATACCAAATCAAAATTGTACATTATCAGTTTAATCCAAGTATTTTCTGTGTCTTTCTCAATAAACAAATAGTAGTTTCTTCTAAAGTAGCTTCCTGCAATTTTTATACATCATTACATAACTCGTGTTTCTATTAACACTCCATCCACTAAACGTTTAAGAGGACATCTATATTTACACTATTCCTGGGACTTGTTAGGACTATAGAACGACAGACAAAATAAAATGGTTTGTGTTTTTCCCCTTTTTTGGTTAGTTTCCTAAACGTAATGGCCCAGATATTCCGATGTCCCTATGGGTGTGTACGCGCTGTGTACCCACCCGTCGGGACATCGGAGATGCCGGTTTCAGGCATGCGCTGAAAACCAGCATTTCCAATCTGTCAAGAATGGTCTTGACAGATCCTCCGGCTGCCCTGGAGAAGGGCCTCTGCGGGCAGAGAGTTCCACTTTTTGGAGATCCTCCGCCCGCAGAAAACCCTTACAATTCTTACGCCTGGTAAAAGCAGGCGTAAGGCCTGCTTTTACCAGGATAAGAGTTGAAAAAAGTAAAAAAAAATATTTTCACTGATTTATCATTTAAAAATACTTTAAAAAAAGGTACGTTTATTTTTAGCCCCGTAAAAAACTTGAATTATTTTCTTCAAAAAATTACATTTTTGTTTAAACTACTTAATTTATTGTAATTTCAAGTCATTTTAAAAATGTGATTTTTAAAAAATTTATTTAAAGTTTTACTATGTTTTTGGGGTAATCTCCATTCATATATTTGACAGGTCTTCCTGTCAAGTGTATGAAGGGAGATTCCCTTCTGTGATTGGCTCCCCATGGCCCACATGATCCCAGGGACGCTGTGAACTACCTGTGGCTCTGGGATACGTGGGCCCTGCGCACTTAGAGTTGGAGAGGCCCAGGAGCGGAAGCCTGTGCGTCCCGGGCGCCATCAGGTAAGGGTGTAGATTTTTCCAGATTGCAGGCCTCTGCCCGCGGGAAGCCTGCGATCAGAAAATATGGGCCCTTAATGATATTTTTTTTAAATGTAAGTAATATGTAACTCCAACAAATCCTCATATAATTGCAAAATACTGCGGATGCTGGATCTCTGAAATAACAACAGAAAATGCTGGAAATACTCAGCAGGCCAGGCAGCATCCGTGGAGAGAGAGAGAGCAACAGCATTTTCTGTTGTTGTTCCCTACAAATCCTCCCCGCCCTCCCCCTCCTCAACAGCATGGTTGCATGTTTGTGTAAAGCTACTCTCTTCAGTCAATCATTCAAAATCAAACATTGGGAAATTACAATTTTAAAATGTTTTAAGCATTTCAGAAACTCTTTAAAAGCGTTTAGACTTCAAGACCTGGTTGAAACTTGTTTAGATGAGGGGAAATGAGAGATGATGAGAGATTGTGTTGAATAGAAACAGAGAAACATAGAAGATAGGAGCAGGAGTAAGCCATTTGGCCCTTCGAGCCTGCTCTGCCATTCAATGAGATCCTGGCTGATCGTCCAAATTCAGTACCCTGTCCCTGCCTTCTCTCCATATCCCTTGATCCCTCTAGCCTTAAGAAATATATCCAACTCCTTCTTGAATATATTTAATGAATTGGCCTCTACTGCCTTCTTTGGTAGAGAATTCCACAGGTTCACCACTCTCCGGGTGAAGAAATTCCTCCTCATCTCTGTCCTAAATGGCTTACCCCTTATCCTTAGACTGTGACCCCTGGTTCTGGACTCCCCGACCATCGGGAACATCCTTCCAGCATCTAGTCTGTCTAGTCCTGTTAGAATTTTATAAGTTTTGATGAGATCCCCTCTCATTCTTCTAAACTCCAGCGAGTACAAGCCCAATCGACCCAATCTCTCCTCATACGTCATTCCTGCCATCCCAGGTATCAGCCTGGTGAATCTTCGCTGCACTCCTTCCATGGCAAGAACATCATTCCTCAGATAAGGTGACCAAAACTGCACACAATACTCCAGATGTGGTCTCACCAAGGCCCTGTACAACTGCAGCAAGACATCCTTGTTCCTGTACTCAAACCCTCTCACTACGAAGGCCAACATACCATTTGCCTTCTTAACTGCCTGCTGCACCTGCATGCTTACTTTCAGCGACTGGTGCACAAGGACGCCCAGGTCTTGTTGGGCCTATACTCTCTGGAGTTTAGAAGAATGAGAGGTGATCTCATTGAAACATACAAGATTCTGAAGGGGATTGACTGGGTAGATGCCGAGAGGTTGTTTTCCCTGGCTGAAGTGTCTAGAACTAGGGGGCATAGTCTCAGGATAAGGGGTAAGCTATTTAAGACCGAGATGAGGAGGAATTTCTTCACTCAGAGGGTTGTGAATCTTTGGAATTCTCTGCCCCAAAGGGCTGTGAATGCTGAGTCTTTGAGTATATTCAAGACTGAGATAGTTATTTTTGGACTCTAGACAAATCAAGGGATATGGAGATCGGGCGGGAAAGTGGAGTTGAGGTCGATGATCAGCCACCATCTTATTGAATGGCGGAGCAGGCTCGAGGGGCAGTATAGTCTACTCCTGCTCTTATTTCTTATGTTCTTATGAAAACATTTTTTTTCCTGTTTCTTCCAAAATCATATTTGAAACTTAGAGGGGGAAAAAGTGTTTTTAACATTCATTGTTTGTGAAAAGTTCATTAAAAACCTTAAAATTCTTTCAAGTCTCGTTGCAGCTTTGACAGAAGTTGCTTCAGGTTTCTCTTTCCCTCTTCAATGCTGTCGTTAAACATACAACAAATAATAATAAAATAAACTCCAATTCCAAACGGAGCTCAAATAAGAATGTGAATAAAGTGGTTAAACCTCCTAAGAAGGCAGTGAGGTTACCTATCCCCAGCCTTGGCGATGAGTTGGGATCAGTTTTGGAGAAGTTGTTTCCTCTTTTTCTGCTGCCGTTCCCTCTGTCTCTCACAGACTCTGAGGTACAAACAGGGGCACAAACTTTTTACCCTCTCTCATAGCATGCATTTTTAAATAACCCTGATAGACTCTTTCAAAAAGGGGACAACACCTGGCAAAATTTAACTGGAACTTACCGTGGGACATTCAACATTACTTTCCTGTATTATTTTCCGACTTTAAACAATTTTCTGAATTAAAAAAAAAAATTCTCATTTTTGTTTCACCGGGGGCCTAAAACCTGTTTGCTTTAGCCTCCTTCCAGCGACCATTGTACATGTGCTGCGCCTCCACCTGTGTTGTTACAAAGTGCGGCTGCCGCTCAGTCCCCGGGAAAGGACTACACACGTCTGGACCCTCACCCCTCTCTCTGTCCCTCTCTCTCTGTCTCTCTCTCCCTCTCTCTCTCTCCCTCCAACTCCCTCTGTCTCCCCTCTCTCTCGCCCTCTGTCCCCCTCACTCCCTCCGTCTGTCCCTCTCTCTCCCCAATATCTCTCTCCCCAGACTCTCTCTCTCCCCAGTCTCTCCCTCCCCAGTGTCTCTCTCCCCCAGTGTCTCTCTCTTTCTCCCTAGTGTCTCTCTCTCCCCAGTCTCTCTTGTTCTCCCCTACTCAGTCTCTCTTTCCCCAGTGTGTGTCTCTCTCTCCCTAGTCTCTCTCTCTCCTCAGTCTCTCTCCCTTAGTCTCTCTCTTCCAGTCTCTCTCCCAGTCTCTCTCTCTCTCCCAGTCTCTCTCTCTCTCTCCTCTCTCTGTATTGATTTCTTTGTGGGTTCAATGACGAGACATTTATGAAAGAGAATGTCTTTTAATCTAAAGTATGTTCAACTCTTTATACAGCATTTACAGGAGACATCATGTAAAAGATCCATCTAAAGCGAAACTGAAACTAAACCAAACTGCCTTGCTTGTCTCGGTCACATGCCCTCTGCTGGTCAGGCACAAGCAATCAATACATGCAAACATGCTGGTAAGGCATCATAATCAAACAGGCAAATACCATCTCTATTTGCTGATATCATTACATCTCCTTTTCTTAAAACAAAAGTATTTTACCTTTAACTAACAACATGTTTTCTTTGTATTAATCTGCATTTTAACTGTAACACTTAATGAACTTACATTATCATTATCATGATCAAGGTTTTTTAACCTTGCTTTGTGTGTTCACATGAAATATGTCAATACACTAGAACTTGAAGAAAGAATAAGATAACATTACTTCCTTCTATAACAATAGTCCTTAAGTTTGCTCAATGAGTCTCTCAGGAGGCTTCACGTGTCTTGAGGATTTTCTGATTGATTGTCCTTGAATCTGAGTTGTTGCCTCAGATGATGTGTTCTCAGCTGTGTGATCAGGTTGTTCAACAGTATCAGTCTTTTGACCTGCTGTGTGAGCAGGTTGTTCAACAGTATCAGTCTTTTGACTTGCTGTGGCTGGTCCCATGAGAAGATCTCGACGATTTCTTCTCAGAACAGCACCCTCATCTGTCTGAATGGTGTATGATCTTGGTTGAACTTCACTCAGGACAGTTCCCTTCTGAGTCTTTGAACCTTACTTGGTCACCAGTGTGGAGTTCAGGTAGGTTTTGTGTTCCTCTGTCATAGTAGTACTTTTGCTTTTCTTTCTGTTGCTCTTTGAACTTCCTCACTTTCTCCCCCTCTTTTGTTTTCAGGAGGTTCTCCGGGATGGGTAGGTTTGACCTTAGCATACGTCCCATAAGGAGTTGGGCTGGTGACATACCACACTCGAGCGGCGTTGTGCGGTATACAAGCATGCTTTGGTAGAAGTCAGTTCCACTGTCTTTTGCCTTGTACATCAGTCTTTTCACTGTGTTTGCGGGCTCTCCTGGGTCAACAGCTCTGGACAACGTGTCTGCTGTATACATCAGCTTACCCGGTGTGTACGCAACATTCAGTTCATCATAGACTGTCTCTCCTTCGCTTTCCATAACAAGGACTCTCTTTACCAGGTTCAGTCTCTCACAGGCTTTTAAACCTAGTATGGCTTGCACATCCTTTGGCACCACGATTAATGCTAGCATGTGCTCTCTGTCCTTGTGTGTTACTTTGACAATGCATCTTCCTTTCACTAGTATATCAGTACCTGTGTATCCTGTCACTTTCACTTTTATTCCATGTATCTTTGGTCTGGGTCTAATTTTCTTAAAATCAGTCTCTGATATCACATTAACTTGTGCTCCAGTATCCAATTTAAATGGAATGTGTATGTCATTCACTTTTAGTGTCAACATCCAGTCTCTTTTTTGTTTTCAGACACAACATCTACATAGAACTCCTCTATCTCGCTTTCATCTACTGTATGGACCTTGCTTTGGTGTGCTTGGTTCTTACAGCAACGGGCATAATGGTTGTTTTTGTTGCAACTATTGCATGTTTTACCATATGCTGGACACTTTCTTGGTGGATGCTGTGTACCGCATCGACTACATGACTTTCGATTGTCCCTTTCATTTTCGTTCGCTGGTCATTCTCACTGCATCCACGTTGCAGCTATTGTCACTGAACAGCTCCTTTGTCTGCAACTTCACAGTCTCTGTAGCCCTACACAGTGCTATGGCTTTTCCCAGGTCTAGATTTTGCTCTCTTAGCAGTCTTTCCCTTAGACCATTATCTGGAATACCACACACCAGTCTGTCTTTTATCAGCGAGTCTGTCAGTTCCCCAAATTCACACGATTTGCTTCTGTTTCTCAGTTCAGTCACATACTGATCAATAGTCTCTCCCGTTTTCTGTACACATGTGAAAAATCTGTGCCTCTCAAACGTCACGTTACGTTTAGGTATGCAGTAGGCCTCAAACTGTTGCATTATTTTATCTAGTTTCATTTTGTCTCCATCAGCAGTGAATGTGAAGTTATTATACACCTCCAGCGCTTCATCACCCACGACATGTAAGAACAGTGACGATTTCCTTTTATTACTTTTCTCGTCAGCTCCGATTGCCGCTAAATACAACTCTAAATGTTGTTTGAATCTCCTCCAATTTTCAGCCACATTACCTGTTAACTGAAGCTTCGCCGGTGGGTGTAAACCTTCCATTTTTTCACTTCGTTAGCTATTCTCCAATGGTAAGCAACGATGTTCTCTTTTGGCTTGCTAATATGTGGAGAGCTGATTTAACTTCAGATTTTTCCTCTTCATCTCTTTCAATCACTTCTGACACCATGTGTTGATTTCTTTGTGGGTTCAATGACGAGACATTTATGAAAGAATGTCTTTTAATCTAAAGTATGTTCAACTCTTTATACAGCATTTACAGGAGACATCATGTAAAAGATCCATCTAAAGCGAAACTGAAACTAAACCAAACTGCCTTGCTTGTCTCGGTCACATGCCCTCTGCTGGTCAGGCACAAGCAATCAATACATGCAAACATGCTGGTAAGGCATCATAATCAAACAGGCAAATACCATCTCTATTTGCTGATATCATTACACTCTCTAGCCCCAGTCTCTCTCTCTTCCCCAGTCTCTCTCTCCCCGTCTCTCTCTGTTTCTCTTTCTCCCCAGTCTCTCTCTCTCTCTCCCCCGCTCTCTCCCCAGACTCTCTCTCCCTCGTCTCTCTCTCTCCGTTGTCTCTCTCTCCCCCAGTCTCTCTCTCTCCCCGTCTCTCTCCCCAGTCTCTCTCTCTCTCCCCAGTCTCTCTCTCCCTCCCCAGCCTCTCTCTATCCCAGCCTCTCTCTCCCCCAGTCTCTCTCTCTCCCACTTTCTCTCTCCCCAGTCTCTCTCTCCCCATCACCAAAGAATCCAAATGTTCTCTAAATTATTTGTAGGTTTTGTTTGGTCAGGTATGACTTCAGCTCGAAGGTGATCAACAACAACTTGCATTTATATAGCGCCTTTAACATAGTAAAAATGCCCCAAAGCACTTCACAGGAGTATTATCAAACAAAATTTGATACCAAGCCCACATTGGGAGATATTAGGGCAGATGACCAAAAGCCTGGTCAAAGTGGTAGGTTTTAGAAGCGTCTTAAAGGAGGAAAGAGATGGAGAGAGGCGGAGAGGTTTAGGGAGGGAATTCCAGAGCTTAGAACCGAGGCAGCTGATAGCATAGCCACCAATGATGGAGCGATTAAAACCGGGGGGTGGGGGGTGCAAGAGGCCAGAATTGAAGGAGCGCAGAGATCTTGAACGGGCAAAATTACATGCGTCAATTCTTGAAAATTCTACTTGTGCTGGTAAGTTTTTAATGGTTTGCATGTTCCAATCACTGGTCACATCATTTATAATAAAGCCATCAATCTTTCTTCAGTGCAACAGGCATTACATTGCTAATTCTATTTCTCAACAGGCAGTCTTGTTTTGTTTGACATTTAACGCAGCATTATATAGCACCTTCGGATCTTTACTGAGATTGTGCGGTTTATGTAGACACAATGGAAAGTGCACTGGGTAGCTTGGAGCTCCCCGAGCAAGCAGTTATTTATTTAAAGAGATTCCTGTTGGCTCCATACACCTGTAACAATATCTGCTTTAAATTGCATCAATTCTCAATACCCAAAGCGCAGGCTTATTTCCTAATTTCTTTCCTATACCATGGAACTTCAACTTTGCATAGTATGAGTGGCAATCCTATCTTTATTTACCCAGTACTTTTCCATCTCAAGGGAACAGACTCGCAATAGATGGTACAGTCCAAATTTGTAATGCTGTGATAGTCCCTGTATTGTGCCCCAGTGAAGAAATTCTGACCTTTTGTTCCGTGCATGAACTTCTTCCAAAAATATCCCAAATTTATTCTGTTTTATGTAAGTATTGTAGAAAAACATATGAAGAATACGGAGGATGCAGCAGTGAGAAGCCACTGGTTGCTGGCATGTTGCCTGAATTGCCTCTTCTGCCCAGTGCAGCAATGCCAAGAAGGAAAAGGATGTGCAGCACACTGTGATATCGGGCTTCTCTTTATACGGGGGAAGGGGGGGCGGGGGTAGAAATTCGACTTGCTCCCGAAATCACTGAAAGTTAACATGCAGGTACAGCAAGCAATTAGGAAAGCAAATGGTATGTTGGCCTTTATTACAAGAGGATTTGAGGATAAGAGTAAAGGGCCTAGAAATTCAGTGGGCTGCGCCACCCGTTAGCGCCTTAAGAGGGCGCTAAGTGAGTCGGAAGCCACTGGCCACGCCTCCCGCTAAGTTCAGCGGGAAGCTAATGGCGGCGCTAGCCGTTAGCGCTACGCCGCTATCGATGACGTCATCGGTGTGCGCAGCGCCCCGCTAACACCCTGATCGCGATATTTAGATGCGCCCCCTGCTTTAACGCCGGACGCTATTTGCGACCGGTTCAGGGGGGCCTACCTGCGGCGGTAGAAGCGCTAATTAAAGGAGAGGTGCGGGGCGGCCATTTTTTTTGCTGGCCGCCTGCTCTCCGCGCTGCCGTCCCCAGCCTCCTGAGCCCCCACCCCCCCCCCCCGCGGAGTGCCGACTGCGTTCCAAGAGCCCGGCACTTCTCCTCGGTGCCGGGCTCTTTTGCCGGCACTCGCAATCCTCGATCGCGCTGCACAAGGCCCCTCCTCTTTAAGAAGGGGAGGAAGGCCTGCAGCGCCCCAAGAGGGATGCGGGGCGCCTCCAGTAGTGCCGCGCTTCCCTCTGGGGCGCGCAAACTGAATTTCCGGCGGGCAGCCGCGATTGTTTCCGGGGCGCTACTTTTAGTGCCCTGGTGAGGCTGGCGCCCCAAACGGGGCGCGACTGAATTTCCAGGCCAAGATGTCTTACTGCAATTATAGAGGGCCCTGGTGAGACCACACCAGGGCCGAGAAGTTATATGACGATCAGCAGGTCACACCAGGTGTATTCCTCTTTGTTTCCCAAGCTTTTACATGAATTTCATTACATTATGTAGAAGCAAACCATTGGCAGTACTACACTAGCAAACTTCACCAGATGGCACGAAACTTGGAAATGTAGTAAACAGTGAGGAGACGAGTAGCGGATTTCAGGAGGACAGAGACCGGTGAACTGGGCAGACACATGGCAGATACAATTTAATGCAGGGAAGTGTGAAGTGATGCATATTGGAAGGAAGAATAAGGATAGGCAGTATGAACAAAATAGTACAATTTTAAAGGAGTTACAGAAACAGAGACCTGGGTGTGCATGTACACAGGAACAGAGACCTGGGCGTGTATGTACACAGGAACAGAGACCTGGGGGTGTATGTACACAGGAACAGAGACCTGGGGTTGTATGTACACAGGAAAAGAGACCTCTGGGTGTATGTACACAGGAACAGAGACCTGGGGGTGTATGTACACAGGAACAGAGACCAGGGGGTGGATGTACACAGGAACAGCGACCTGGGGGTGTATGTACAAAAGAACAGTGACCTGGGGGTGTATGTACACAGGAACAGAGACCTGGGGGTGTATGTACACAGGAACAGAGACCTGGGGGTGAATGTACACAGGAACAGAGACCTGGGGGTGTATGTACACAGGAACAGAGACCTGGGGGTGTATACACAGGAACAGAGACCTGGGGGTATATGTACACAGGAACAGAGACCTCGGGGTGTATGTACACAGGAACAGAGACCTGGGGGTGTATGTACACAGGAACAGAGACCTGGGGGTGTATGTACACAGGAACAGAGACCTCTGTGTGTATGTACACAGGAACAGAGACCTGGGGGTGTATGTACACAGGAACAGAGACCTGGGGGTGTATGTACACAGGAACAGAGACCTGGGGGTGTATGTACACAGGAACAGAGACCTGGGGGTGTATGTACACAGGAACAGAGACCTGGGGGTGTATGTACACAGGAACAGAGACCTGGTGGTGTATGTACACAGGAACAGTGACCTGGGGATGTATGTACACAGGAACAGAGACCTGGGGGTGTATGTACACAGGAACAGAGACCTCTGGGTTTATGTACACAGGAACAGAGACCTGGGGGTGTATGTACACAGGAACAGAGACCTGGGTGTGTATATACACAGGAACAGAGACCTGGGGGTGTATGTACACAGGAACAGAGACCTGGGGGTGTATGTACACAGGAACAGAGACCTGGGGATGTATGTGCACAGGAACAGTGACCTGGGGATGTATGTGCACAGCAACAGGGACCTGGGGGTGTATGTACACTGGAACAGAGACCTGGGGGTGTATGTACACAGGAACAGAGACCTGGGGGTGTATACACAGGAACAGAGACCTGGGGGTATATGTACACAGGAACAGAGACCTCGGGGTGTATGTACACAGGAACAGAGACCTGGGGGTGTATGTACACAGGAACAGAGACCTGGGGGTGTATGTACACAGGAACAGAGACCTCTGTGTGTATGTACACAGGAACAGAGACCTGGGGGTGTATGTACACAGGAACAGAGACCTGGGGGTGTATGTACACAGGAACAGAGACCTGGGGGTGTATGTACACAGGAACAGAGACCTGGGGGTGTATGTACACAGGAACAGAGACCTGGGGGTGTATGTACACAGGAACAGAGACCTCTGGGTTTATGTACACAGGAACAGAGACCTGGGGGTGTATGTACACAGGAACAGAGACCTGGGTGTGTATATACACAGGAACAGAGACCTGGGGGTGTATGTACACAGGAACAGAGACCTGGGGGTGTATGTACACAGGAACAGAGACCTGGGGATGTATGTGCACAGGAACAGTGACCTGGGGATGTATGTGCACAGCAACAGGGACCTGGGGGTGTATGTACACTGGAACAGAGACCTGGGGGTGTATGTGCACAGGAACAGAGACCTGGGGGTGTATGTACACAGGAACAGAGACCTGGGGTTGAATGTACACAGGAACAGAGACCTGGGGGTGTATGTATATAGGAACAGAGACCTGGGGGTGTATGTACACAGGAACAGAGACCTCTGGGTGTATGTACACAGGAACAGAGACCTGGGGGTGTATGTACACAGGAACAGAGACCTCGGGATGTATGTACACAGGAACAGAGACCTGGGGGTGTACGCACACAGTAACAGAGACCTGGGGGTGTATGTACACAGGGACAGAGACCAGGGGGTGTATGTACACAGGAACCGAGACCTGGGGGTGTATGTACACAGGAACAGAGACCTGGGGGTGTATGTACACAGGAACAGAGACCTGGGGATGTATGTACACAGGAACAAAGACCTTGGGGTGTATGTACACAGGAACAGAGACCTGGGGGTGTATGTGCACAGGAACAGCGACCTGGGGCTGTATGTACACAGGAACAGAGACCGGGGGTGAATGTACAGAGGAACAGCGACCTGCAGTGTATGTACACAGGAACAGGGACCTGGGGATGTATGTACACAGGAACAGGGACCTGGGGATGTATGTACACAGGAACAGGGACCTGGGGGAGTATGTACACAGGAACAGAGACCTTGGGGTGTATGTACACAGGAACAGAGACCTGGGGTGTATGTACACAGGAACAGAGACCTGGGGGTGAATATACACAGGAACTGAGACCTGGGGGTGTATGTACACAGGAACAGAGACCTGGGGGTGAATGTACACAGGAACAGAGACCTGGGGGTGTATGTACACAGGAACAGAGACCTGGGGGTGTATACACAGGAACAGAGACCTGGGGGTATATGTACACAGGAACAGAGACCTCGGGGTGTATGTACACAGGAACAGAGACCTGGGGGTGTATGTACACAGGAACAGAGACCTGGGGGTGTATGTACACAGGAACAGAGACCTCTGTGTGTATGTACACAGGAACAGAGACCTGGGGGTGTATGTACACAGGAACAGAGACCTGGGGGTGTATGTACACAGGAACAGAGACCTGGGGGTGTATGTACACAGGAACAGAGACCTGGGGGTGTATGTACACAGGAACAGAGACCTGGGGGTGTATGTACACAGGAACAGAGACCTGGTGGTGTATGTACACAGGAACAGTGACCTGGGGATGTATGTACACAGGAACAGAGACCTGGGGGTGTATGTACACAGGAACAGAGACCTCTGGGTTTATGTACACAGGAACAGAGACCTGGGGGTGTATGTACACAGGAACAGAGACCTGGGTGTGTATATACACAGGAACAGAGACCTGGGGGTGTATGTACACAGGAACAGAGACCTGGGGGTGTATGTACACAGGAACAGAGACCTGGGGATGTATGTGCACAGGAACAGTGACCTGGGGATGTATGTGCACAGCAACAGGGACCTGGGGGTGTATGTACACTGGAACAGAGACCTGGGGGTGTATGTACACAGGAACAGAGACCTGGGGGTGTATACACAGGAACAGAGACCTGGGGGTATATGTACACAGGAACAGAGACCTCGGGGTGTATGTACACAGGAACAGAGACCTGGGGGTGTATGTACACAGGAACAGAGACCTGGGGGTGTATGTACACAGGAACAGAGACCTCTGTGTGTATGTACACAGGAACAGAGACCTGGGGGTGTATGTACACAGGAACAGAGACCTGGGGGTGTATGTACACAGGAACAGAGACCTGGGGGTGTATGTACACAGGAACAGAGACCTGGGGGTGTATGTACACAGGAACAGAGACCTGGGGGTGTATGTACACAGGAACAGAGACCTGGTGGTGTATGTACACAGGAACAGTGACCTGGGGATGTATGTACACAGGAACAGAGACCTGGGGGTGTATGTACACAGGAACAGAGACCTCTGGGTTTATGTACACAGGAACAGAGACCTGGGGGTGTATGTACACAGGAACAGAGACCTGGGTGTGTATATACACAGGAACAGAGACCTGGGGGTGTATGTACACAGGAACAGAGACCTGGGGGTGTATGTACACAGGAACAGAGACCTGGGGATGTATGTGCACAGGAACAGTGACCTGGGGATGTATGTGCACAGCAACAGGGACCTGGGGGTGTATGTACACTGGAACAGAGACCTGGGGGTGTATGTGCACAGGAACAGAGACCTGGGGGTGTATGTACACAGGAACAGAGACCTGGGGTTGAATGTACACAGGAACAGAGACCTGGGGGTGTATGTATATAGGAACAGAGACCTGGGGGTGTATGTACACAGGAACAGAGACCTCTGGGTGTATGTACACAGGAACAGAGACCTGGGGGTGTATGTACACAGGAACAGAGACCTCGGGATGTATGTACACAGGAACAGAGACCTGGGGGTGTACGCACACAGTAACAGAGACCTGGGGGTGTATGTACACAGGGACAGAGACCAGGGGGTGTATGTACACAGGAACCGAGACCTGGGGGTGTATGTACACAGGAACAGAGACCTGGGGGTGTATGTACACAGGAACAGAGACCTGGGGATGTATGTACACAGGAACAAAGACCTTGGGGTGTATGTACACAGGAACAGAGACCTGGGGGTGTATGTGCACAGGAACAGCGACCTGGGGCTGTATGTACACAGGAACAGAGACCGGGGGTGAATGTACAGAGGAACAGCGACCTGCAGTGTATGTACACAGGAACAGGGACCTGGGGATGTATGTACACAGGAACAGGGACCTGGGGATGTATGTACACAGGAACAGGGACCTGGGGGAGTATGTACACAGGAACAGAGACCTTGGGGTGTATGTACACAGGAACAGAGACCTGGGGTGTATGTACACAGGAACAGAGACCTGGGGGTGAATATACACAGGAACTGAGACCTGGGGGTGTATGTACACAGGAACAGAGACCTGGGGATGTATGTACACAGGAACAGAGACCTGTGGATGAATGTACACAGGAACAGAGACCTCTGGGTGTATGTACACAGGAACAGAGACCTGGGGGTGTATGTACACAGGAGCAGAGACCTGGGGGTGTATGTACACAGGAACAGAGACCTGGGGGTATATGTACACAGGAACAGAGACCTGGGGGTGTATGTACTCTGGAACAGTGACCTCTGGGTGTATGCACACAGGAACAGAGACGTCTGGGTGTATGTACACAGGAACAGAGACCTGGCGGTGTATGTACACAGGAACAGAGACCTCTGGGTGGATGTACACAGGAACAGAGACCTGGGGGTGTATGTACACAGGAACAGAGACCTGGGGGTGTATGTACACAGGAACAGAGACCTGGTGGTGTATGTACACAGGAACAGTGACCTGGGGATGTATGTACACAGGAACAGAGACCTGGGGGTGTATGTACACAGGAACAGAGACCTCTGGGTGTATGTACACAGGAACAGAGACCTGGGGGTGTATGTACACAGGAACAGAGACCTGGGGGTGTATATACACAGGAACAGAGACCTGGGGATGTATCTGCACAGGAACAGTGACCTGGGGGTGAATGTACACAGGAACAGAGACCTGGGGGTGTATATACACAGGAACAGAGACCTGGGGATGTATCTGCACAGGAACAGTGACCTGGATGTGTATGTACACAGGAACAGTGACCTCTTGGTGTATGTACACAGGAACAGAGAACTCTGGGTGTATGTACACCGGAACAGAGACCTCTAGGTGTATGTACACAGGAACAGAGACCTGGGGGTGTATGTACATAGGAACAGAAACCTGGGGGTGTTTGTACACAGGAACAGAGACCTGGCGGTGTATGTACACAAGAACAGAGACCTCTGGGTGGATGTACACAGGAACAGAGACGGGGTGTATGTACACAGGAACAGAGACCTGGGGGTGTATGTACACAGGAACATTGACCTGGGGAAGTATGTACACAGGAACAGAGACCTGGGGGTGTATGTACACAGGAACAGAGAATTGGGGGTGTATGTACACAGGAACAGTGACGTGGGGGTGAGTGTACACAGGAACAGAGACCTGGGGATGTATGTACACAGGAACAGAGATCTGGTGGTGTATGTACACAGGAACAGAGACCTGGGGATGTATGTGCACAGGAACAGTGACGTGGGGGTGAGTGTACACAGGAACAGAGACCTGGGGATGTATGTACACAGGAACAGAGACCTGGTGGTGTATGTACACAGGAACAGAGACCTGGGGATGTATGTGCACAGGAACAGTGACGTGCGGGTGAGTGTACACAGGAACAGAGACCTGGGGATGTATGTGCACAGGAACAGAGACCTGGGCGTGTATGTACACAGGAACAGAGACCTCTAGGTGTATGTACACAGGAACAGAGACCTGGGGGGGGCGTTATGTACACAGGAACAGAGACCTGGGGGTGTATGTACACAGGAACAGAGACCTGGGGGCGTATGTACACAGGAACAGAGACCTGGGGGTGTATGTACACAGGAACAGAAACATGAGGGTGTATCTACACAGGAACAGAGACCTAGGGGTGTATGATCACAGGAACAGAGACCTGGGGGTGTATGTACACAGGAACAGAGACCTGGGGGTGAATGTACACAGGAACAAAGACCTGGGTGTGTATGTACACAGGAACCGTGACCTGGAGATGCGTGTACCCAGGAACAGAGACCTGGGGGTGTATGTACACAGGAACAGAGACCTGGGGGTGTATGTACACAGGAACAGAGACCTGGGGATGTATGTACACAGGAACAGAGACCTGGGGGTGCATGTACACAGGAAAAGAGACCTGGGGGTGTATGTACACAGGAACAGAGACCTGAGGGTGTATGTACACAGGAACAGAGACCTGGGGATGTATGTGCACAGGAACAGTGACCTGGGGGTGTATGTACACAGGAACAGAGACCTGGGGGTGTATGTACAGAGGAACAGAGACCTGGGGGTGTATGTACACAGGAACAGAGACCTGGGGGTGTATGTACACAGGAACAGAGACTTGGGGGTGTATGTACACAGGAACAGAGACCTGGGGGTGAATGTACAGAGGAACAGCGACCTGGAGTGTATGTACACAGGAACAGGGACCTGGGGATGTATGTACACAGGAACAGTGACCTGGAGTGTATGTACACAGGAACAGGGACCTGGAGGTGTATGTACACAGGAACAGAGACCTTGGGGTGTATGTACACAGGAACAGAGACCTGGGGTGTATGTACACAGGAACAGAGACCTGGGGGTGGATGTGCACAAGAACAGAGACCTGGGGGTGTATGTACACAGGAACAGAGACCTGTGGATGAATGTACACAGGAACAGAGACCTCTGGGTGTATGTACACAGGAACAGAGACGTCTGGGTGTATGTACACAGGAACAGAGACCTGGCGGTGTATGTACACAGGAACAGAGACCTCTGGGTGGATGTACACAGGAACAGAGACCTGGGAGTGTATGTACACAGGAACAGAGACCTGGGGGTGTATGTACACAGGAACAGAGACCTGGTGGTGTATGTACACAGGAACAGTGACCTGGGGATGTATGTACACAGGAACAGAGACCTGGGGGTGTATGTACACAGGAACAGAGACCTCTGGGTGTATGTACACAGGAACAGAGACCTGGGGGTGTATATACACAGGAACAGAGACCTGGGGATGTATCTGCACAGGAACAGTGACCTGGGGATGTATCTGCACAGGAACAGTGACCTGGGGGTGAATGTACACAGGAACAGAGACCTGGGGACGTATGTGCGCAGGAACAGAGTCCTGGATGTGTATGTACACAGGAACAGAGACCTCTGGGTGTATGTACACCGGAACACAGACCTCTAGGTGTATGTACACAGGAACAGAGACCTGGGGGTGTATGTACATAGGAACAGAGACCTGGGGGTGTTTGTACACAGGAACAGAGACCTGGCGGTGTATGTACACAAGAACAGAGACCTCTGGGTGGATGTACACAGGAACATTGACCTGGGGAAGTATGTACACAGGAACAGAGACCTGGGGGTGTATGTACACAGGAACAGAGAATTGGGGGTGTATGTACACAGGAACAGTGACGTGGGGGTGAGTCTACACAGGAACAGAGACCTGGGCATGTATGTACACAGGAACAGAGACCTCTAGGTGTATGTACACAGGAACAGAGATCTGGGGGGGGGTGGGTATGTACACAGGAACAGAGACCTGGGGGTGTATGTACACAGGAACAGAGACCTGGTGGTGTATGTACACAGGAACAGAGACCTGGGGATGTATGTGCACAGGAACAGTGACGTGCGGGTGAGTGTACACAGGAACAGAGACCTGGGGATGTATGTGCACAGGAACAGAAACCTGGGCGTGTATGTACACAGGAACAGAGACCTGTAGGTGTATGTACACAGGAACAGAGACCTGGGGTGGGCGTTATGTACACAGGAACAGAGACCTGGAGGTGTATGTACACAGGAACAGAGTCCTGGGTGTGTATGTACACTGGAACAGAGACCTCTAGGTGTATGTACACAGGAACAGAGACCTGGGGGGGTATGTACACAGAAACAGAGACCTGGGGGTGTATGTACACAGGAACAGAAACATGAGGGTGTATCTACACAGGAACAGAGACCTAGGGGTGTATGATCACAGGAACAGAGACCTGTAGGTGTATGTACACAGGAACAGAGAGCTGGGGGTGAATGTACACAGGAACAGAGACCTGGGCATGTAAGTACACAGTGACAGAGACCTGGGGGTGTATGTACACAGGAACAGAAATGTGGGGGTGTATGTACACAGGAACAGAGACCTGGGGGTGAAAGTACACAGGAACAGAGACCTGGGTGTGTATGTACACAGGAACAGAGACCAGGGGGTGTATGTACACAGGAACAGAGACCTGGGGGTGTATGTACACAGGAACAGAGACCTGGGGGTGTATGTACACAGGAACAGAGACCTGGGAGTGTATGTACACAGGAACAGAGACCTGGGGGTGTATGTACACAGGAACAGAGACCTGGGGGTGTATGTACACAGGAACAGAGACCTGGGGGTGTATGTACACAGGAACAGGGACCTGGGGATGTATGTACACAGGAACAGAAATGTGGGGGTGTATGTACACAGGAACAGAGACCTGGGGGTGTATGTACACAGGAACAGAGACCTGGGGATGTATGTGCACAGGAACAGTGACTTGGGGGTGAATGTACACAGGAACAGAGACCTGGGTGTGTATGTACACAGGAACAGAGACCTGGGGGTGAATGTACACAGGAACAGAGACCTGGGGGTGAATGTACAGAGGAACAGCGACCTGGGGGTGTATGTGCACAGGAACAGCGACCTGGGGCTGTATGTACACAGGAACAGAGACCTGGGGGTGAATGTACAGAGGAACAGCGACCTGCAGTGTATGTACACAGGAACAGGGACCTGGGGATGTATGTACACAGGAACAGTGACCTGGAGTGTATGTACACAGGAACAGGGACCTGGGGGAGTATGTACACAGGAGCAGAGACCTTGGGGTGTATGTACACAGGAACAGAGACCTGGGGTGTATGTACACAGGAACAGAGACCTGGGGGTGTATATACACAGGAACTGAGACCTGGGGGTGTATGTACACAGGAACAGAGACCTGGGGATGTATGTACACAGGAACAGAGACCTGTGGATGAATGTCCACAGGAACAGAGACCTGTGGATGAATGTACACAGGAACCGAGACCTCTGGGTGTATGTACACAGGAACAGAGACCTGGGGGTGTATGTACACAGGAGCAGAGACCTGGGGGTGTATGTACACAGGAACAGAGACCTGGGGGTATATGTACACAGGAACAGAGACCTGGGGGTGTATGTACTCTGGAACAGTGACCTCTGGGTGTATGCACACAGGAACAGAGACGTCTGGGTGTATGTACACAGGAACAGAGACCTGGCGGTGTATGTACACAGGAACAGAGACCTCTGGGTGGATGTACACAGGAACAGAGACCTGGGGGTGTATGTACACAGGAACAGAGACCTGGGGGTGTATGTACACAGGAACAGAGACCTGGTGGTGTATGTACAGAGGAACAGTGACCTGGGGATGTATGTACACAGGAACAGAGACCTGGGGGTGTATGTACACAGGAACAGAGACCTCTGGGTGTATGTACACAGGAACAGAGACCTGGGGGTGTATGTACACAGGAACAGAGACTTGGGGGTGTATATACACAGGAACAGAGACCTGGGGATGTATCTGCACAGGAACAGTGACCTGGGGGTGAATGTACACAGGAACAGAGACCTGGGGACGTATGTGCACAGGAACAGAGTCCTGGATGTGTATGTACACAGGAACATTGACCTCTTGATGTATGTACACAGGAACAGAGACCTCTGGGTGTATGTACACCGGAACAGAGACCTCTAGGTGTATGTACACAGGAACAGAGACCTGGGGGTGTATGTACATAGGAACAGAGACCTGGGGGTGTTTGTACACAGGAACAGAGACCTGGCGGTGTATGTACACAAGAACAGAGACCTCTGGGTGGATGTACACAGGAACAGAGACGGGGTGTATGTACACAGGAACAGAGACCTGGGGGTGTATGTACACAGGAACATTGACCTGGGGAAGTATGGACACAGGAACAGAGACCTGGGGGTGTATGTACACAGGAACAGAGAATTGGGGGTGTATGTACACAGGAACAGTGACGTGGGGGTGAGTGTACACAGGAACAGAGACCTGGGGATGTATGTACACAGGAACAGAGATCTGGTGGTGTATGTACACAGGAACAGAGACCTGGGGATGTATGTGCACAGGAACAGTGACGTGGGGTGAGTGTACACAGGAACAGAGACCTGGGGATGTATGTACACAGGAACAGAGACCTGGTGGTGTATGTACACAGGAACAGAGACCTGGGGATGTATGTGCACAGGAACAGTGACGTGCGGGTGAGTGTACACAGGAACAGAGACCTGGGGATGTATGTGCACAGGAACAGAGACCTGGGCGTGTATGTACACAGGAACAGAGACCTCTAGGTGTATGTACACAGGAACAGAAACCTGGGGGGGTATGTACACAGAAACAGAGACCTGGGCGGGTATGTACACAGGAACGGAGACCTGGGCGTGTAAGTACACAGGAACAGAGACCTGGGGGTGTATGTACACAGGAACAGAAACATGAGGGTGTATCTACACAGGAACAGAGACCTAGGGGTGTGTGATCACAGGAACAGAGCCCTGGGGGTGTATGTACACAGGAACAGAGAGCTGGGGGTGAATGTACACAGGAACAGAGACCTGGGTGTGTATGTACACAGGAACCGTGACCTGGAGATGCATGTACACAGGAACAGAGACCTGGGGGTGTATGTACACAGGAACAGAGACCTGGGGGTGTATGTACACAGGAACAGAGACCTGGGGATGTATGTACACAGGAACAGAGACCTGGGGGTGCATGTACACAGGAAAAGAGACCTGGGGGTGTATGTACACAGGAACAGGGACCTGAGGGTGTATGTACACAGGAACAGAGACCTGGGGATGTGTGTGCACAGGAACAGTGACCTGGGGGTGAATGTACACAGGAACAGAGACCTGGGGGTGTATGTTCACAAGAACAGTGACCGCTGGGTGTATGTGCACAGGAACAGAGACCTCTCGGTGTATGTACACAGGAACAGAGACCTGGGGGTGTATGTACACAGGAACAGAGACCTGGGGGTGTATGTACACAGGAACAGAGACCTGGGGGTGTATGTACACAGGAACAGAGACCTGGGGGTGTATGTACAGAGGAACAGAGACCTGGGGGTGTATGTACACAGGAACAGAGACTTGGGGGTGTATGTACACAGGAACAGAGACCTGGGGGTGAATGTACAGAGGAACAGCGACCTGGAGTGTATGTACACAGGAACAGGGACCTGGGGATGTATGTACACAGGAACAGTGACCTGGAGTGTATGTACACAGGAACAGGGACCTGGGGGTGTATGTACACAGGAGCAGAGACCTGGGGGTGTATGTACACAGGAACAGAGACCTGGGGGTATATGTACACAGGAACAGAGACCTGGGGGTGTATGTACTCTGGAACAGTGACCTCTGGGTGTATGCACACAGGAACAGAGACCTGGCGGTGTATGTACACAGGAACAGAGACCTCTGGGTGGATGTACACAGGAACAGAGACCTGGGAGTGTATGTACACAGCAACAGAGACCTGGGGGTGTATGTACACAGGAACAGAGACCTGGTGGTGTATGTACACAGGAACAGTGACCTGGGGATGTATGTACACAGGAACAGAGACCTGGGGTTGTATGTACACAGGAACAGAGACCTCTGGGTGTATGTACAGAGGAACAGAGACCTGGGGGTGTATATACACAGGAACAGAGACCTGGGGATGTATCTGCACAGGAACAGTGACCTGGGGGTGAATGTACACAGGAACAGAGACCTGGGGACGTATGTGCGCAGGAACAGAGTCCTGGATGTGTATGTACACAGGAACAGTGACCTCTTGGTGTATGTACACAGGAACAGAGACCTCTGGGTGTATGTACACCGGAACACAGACCTCTAGGTGTATGTACACAGGAACAGAAACCTGGGGGTGTATGTACATAGGAACAGAGACCTGGGGGTGTTTGTACACAGGAACAGAGACCTGGCGGTGTATGTACACAGGAACAGAGACCTCTGGGTGGATGTACACAGGAACAGAGACCTGGGGGTGTATGTACACAGGAACAGAGACCTGGGGGTGTCTGTACACAGGAAGATTGACCTGGGGAAGTATGTACACAGGAACAGAGACCTGGGGGTGTATGTACACAGGAACAGAGAATTGGGGGTGTATGTACACAGGAACAGTGACGTGGGGGTGAGTGTACACAGGAACAGAGACCTTGGGATGTATGTACACAGGAACAGAGAACTGGTGGTGTATGTACACAGGAACAGAGAACTGGTGGTGTATGTACACAGGAACAGAGACCTGGGGATGTATGTGCACAGGAACAGTGACGTGGGGGTGAGTGTACACAGGAACAGAGACCTGGGCATATATGTACACAGGAACAGAGACCTCTAGGTGTATGTACACAGGAACAGAGATCTGGGGGGGGGGTGGGTATGTACACAGGAACAGAGACCTGGGGGTGTATGTACACAGGAACAGAGACCTGGTGGTGTATGTACACAGGAACAGAGACCTGGGGATGTATGTGCATAGGAACAGTGACGTGCGGGTGAGTGTACACAGGAACAGAGACCTCTAGGTGTATGTACACAGGAACAGAGACCTGGGGTAGGCGTTATGTACACAGGAACAGAGACCTGGGGGTGTATGTACACAGGAACAGAGTCCTGGGTGTGTATGTACACCGGAACAGAGACCTCTAGGTGTATGTACACAGGAACAGAGACCTGGGCGGGTATGTACACAGGAACAGAGACCTGGGCGTGTAAGTACACAGGAACAGAGACCTGGGGGTGTAAGTACACAGCGACAGAGACCTGGGGGTGTATGTACACAGGAACAGAAATGTGGGGGTGTATGTACACAGGAACAGAGACCTGGGGGTGAAAGTACACAGGAACAGAGACCTGGGGGTGTATGTACACAGGAACAGAGACCAGGGGGTGTATGTACACAGGAACAGAGACCTGGGGGTGTATGTACACAGGAACAGAGACCTGGGGGTGTATGTACACAGGAACAGAGACCTGGGGGTGTATGTACACAGGAACAGAGACCTGGGGGTGTATGTACACAGGAACAGAGACCTGGGGGTGTATGTACACAGGAACAGAGACCTGGGGGTGTATGTACACAGGAACAGAGACCTGGGGGTGTATGTACACAGGAACAGGGACCTGGGGATGTATGTACACAGGAACAGAAATGTGGGGGTGTATGTACACAGGAACAGAGACCTGGGGGTGTATGTACACAGGAACAGAGACCTGGGGATGTATGTGCACAGGAACAGTGACTTGGGGGTGAATGTACACAGGAACAGAGACCTGGGTGTGTATGTACACAGGAACAGAGACCTGGGGGTGAATGTACACAGGAACAGAGACCTGGAGGTGAATGTACACAGGAACAGAGACCTGGGGATGTATGTACACAGGAACAGAAATGTGGGGGTGTATGTACACAGGAACAGAGACCTGGGGGTGTATGTACACAGGAACAGAGACCTGGGGATGTATGTGCACAGGAACAGTGACTTGGGGGTGAATGTACACAGGAACAGAGACCTGGGTGTGTATGTACACAGGAACAGAGACCTGGGGGTGAATGTACACAGGAACAGAGACCTGGAGGTGAATGTACACAGGAACAGAGACCTGGGGGTGTATGTACACAGGAACAGAGACCTGGGGGTGTATGTACACAGGAACAGAGACCTGGGGTTGAATGTACACAGGAACAGAGACCTCTGCCTGTATGTACACAGGAACAGAGACCTCTGCGTATATGTACACAGGAACAGAGTCCTCCGGGTGTACGTGCACCGGAACAGAGACCTGGGAGTGTATGTACAAGGAACAGAGACCTGGGGGTGTATGTACACAGGAACAGAGACCTGGGGGTGTATGTACACAGGAACAGAGACCTGGGGGTGTCTGTACGCAGGAACAGAGACCTGGGGGTGTATGTACACAGGAACAGAGACCTTGGGGTTTTTGTACACAGGAACAGAGACCTGGGGGTGAATGTACACAGGAACAGAGACCTGGGTGTGTATGTACACAGGAACCGTGACCTGGAGATGTATGTACACAGGAACAGAGACCTGGGGGTGTATGTACACAGGAACAGAGACCTGGGGGTGTATGTACACAGGAACAGAGACCTGGGGATGTATGTACACAGGAACAGATACCTGGGGATGTATGTGCACAGGAACAGTGACCTGGGGGTGAATGTACACAGGAACAGAGACCTGGGGGTGTATGTACACAAGAACAGTGACCGCTGGGTGTATGTGCACAGGAACAGAGACCTCTAGGTGTATGTACACAGGAACAGAGAGCTGGGCGTGTAAGTACACAGGGACAGAGACCTGCGGGTGTATGTACACACGAACAGAAATGTGGGGGTGTATGTACACAGGAACAGAGACCTGGGGGTGAAAGTACACAGGAACAGAGACCTGGGGATGTATGTGCACAGGAACAGTGACCTGGGAATGAATGTACACAGGAACAGAGACCTGGGGGTGTATGTACACAAGAACAGTGACCTCTGGGTGTATGTGCACAGGAACAGAGACCTCTCGATGTATGTACACAGGAACAGAGAGCTGGGGGTGAATGTACACAGGAACAGAGACCTGGGCGTGTAAGTACACAGGAACAGAGACCTGGGGGTGTATGTACACAGGAACAGAGACCTGGGGGTGAATGTACACAGGAACAGAGACCTGGGGGTGTATGTACACAGGAACAGAGGCCTAGGGGTGTATGTACACAGGAACAGATACCTGGGGGTGTATGTACACAGGAACAGAGACCTGGGGGTGTATGTACACAGGAACAGAGACCTGGGGATGTATGTGCACAGGACCAGTGACTTGGGGGTGAATGTACACAGGAACAGAGACCTGGGTGTGTATGTACACAGGAACAGAGACCTGGGGGTGTATGTACACAGGAACAGAGACCTGGGGGTGAATGTACACAGGAACAGAGACCTGGGGGTGTATGTACACAGGAACAGAGGCCTAGGGGTGTATGTACACAGGAACAGAGACCTGGGGGTGTATGTACACAAGAACAGTGACCTCTGGGTGTATGTGCACAGGAACAGAGACCTCTAGATGTATGTACACAGGAACAGAGAGCTGGGGGTGAATGTACACAGGAACAGAGACCTGGGCGTGTAAGTACACAGGAACAGAGACCTGGGGGTGTATGTACACAGGAACAGAGACCTGGGGGTGAATGTGCACAGGAACAGAGACCTGGGGGTGTATGTACACAGGAACAGAGGCCTAGGGGTGTATGTACACAGGAACAGAGACCTGGGGGTGTATGTACACAGGAACAGAGACCTGGGGGTGTATGTACACAGGAACAGAGACCTGGGGATGCATGTGCACAGAACCAGTGACTTGGGGGTGAATGTACACAGGAACAGAGACCTGGGTGTGTATGTACACAGGAACAGAGACCTGGGGGTGTATGTACACAGGAACAGAGACCTGGGGGTGTATGTACACAGGAACAGAGACCTGGGGGTGTATGTACACAGGAACAGAGACCTGGGGGTGTATGTACACAGGAACAGAGACCTGGGGGTGAATGTACACAGGAACAGAGACCTGGGGGTGAATGTACACAGGAACAGAGACCTCTGCCTGTATGTACACAGGAACAGAGACCTCTGCCTATATGTACACAGGAACAGAGACCTCCGGGTGTACGTACACCGGAACAGAGACCTGGGAGTGTATGTACAAGGAACAGAGACCTGGGGGTGTATGTACACAGGAACAGAGACCTGGGGGTGTATGTACACAGGAACAGAGACCTGGGGGCGTCTGTACGCAGGAACAGAGACCTGGGTGTGTATGTACACAGGAACAGAGACCTTGGGGTGTTTGTACACAGGAACAGAGACCTGGGGGTGAATGTACACAGGAACAGAGACCTGGGGGTGTATGTCCACAGGAACAGAGACCTGGGGGTGTATGTACACAGGAACAGAGACCTGGTGGTGTAAGTACACAGGAACAGAGATCTGGGGGTGTATGTACACAGAATCAGCGACCTGGGGGTGTATGTGCACAGGAACAGAGACCTGGGAGTGTATGTACACAGGAACAGTGACCTGGGGGTGCATGTACACAGGAACAGAGACCTGGGGGTGAATGTACACAGGAACAGAGACCTGGGGGTGAATGTACACAGGAACAGAGACCTGGGGGTGTATGTACACAGGAACAGAGACCTGGGGGTGTCTGTACACAGGAACAGCGACCTGGGGGTGCATGTACATAGGAACAGAGACCTGGCGGTGTATGTACACAAACCTTTCAAGGTTGCAGAACAAGTTGATAAGGCAGTTAAAAATTCTGCGGGATCCAATACAGGGAGTTGTTATGATCTGGAATGCACTGCATTGAAGGGTGGTGTAAGCAGATTCAGTAATAACTTTCAAAAGGGAATTGGATAAATACTTGAAGGGAAAAAAAATTGCAGGGCTATGGGGAAAGAGCAGGGGAGAGGCACGATGGGCCAAATGGCCTCTTTCTGTGCTGCATGATTCTTTGATTCTCTTAGTTCATCTGCCTTGTTTAACCTTTTCCATTCCAATCACCCGAAGTTCTTCTCCAACACGGGCCTCATTATGATGGAAGTCACGAGCTATGGCTGCCAAACAGGCGTCTCGATCCAGCTCGCCGGCACATATTAGATATGTGATCTAAAAGAACAACGTTTGAATCCAGAGTCTTAAAGATACTGAAAATATTTAACCAGTAAAAGGGCAAGAGATATGATCCTTTTCAATTTGAAGAAAATGTTTGACCTCTTGCGCATCTCCAATTTTCATCACTACATTGGTGGCCATGCCTTCAGCTGCCTAGGTCCTAAGGTCCTAACTTCTCTGCCTCTCCACCTCTCTCTCCTTCTTTAAGATGCTCCTTAAAACCTACTTCTTTGGCCAAGCTTTTGGTCACCTGTCTGAATATCTCCTTATGTGGCTCGGTGTCCAAATTTGTCTGAAGTGGCACGTTAAATGTTAAGTATGTGTATTGTATTGAACAATTAACACAAAGACTTAAACGTATAACTCAAACAGGTCTTTACTGGTTGGAGGTAGGGACTATACATAGGTCTTTACTTCATGCCCACAGGCGGGAACTGAGGGGGATCAGTACCCACAGTACTATTTATACCCCTATGGCCAGGAGTGGTACTGCGTATCACTACGCCCAACAAGTAGTGCAGTCCTGTCCATAGGTTCAAAGTAGCACACATATTACATACACAACATTCCTCCCTTCCTAGCTTTACAGTCATCTCCCCATTTAACATAACGTAATAACATATATACATATATAACTTCAGGTTTACATAACAGAATAACATAGATAACTTCATGTCAAAACAGATCACAGATTCAGTCTCTGCGGAAAACAGTTCACAGATTCAATCTCTGTGGTGGAGTCGGTTCACGTTGCTGGAGTGACTCATTCAATAGTCCTTCCATGGATTTAACAGTTTGAACTTCCGAACTGAATTGGCTCCGTTCGGAGGGACCACGTGTGTGATCTGGTAGAGGTAATAATGGTTCAGATGGGTCATCTTCTGTTTCGACTTTTCCTTTTCTGCTTCTTGGAGACTCTCTGGGCTCCACTGTCAGCTGCCAGCTGCATGCGCAGTTCCTCCTTCTCTCCCTCCTTTTTCCGTAGTAGAGCCACCTTCTCCCGATGTTCTGTAGACTTTCGGTGCTCCTCCATGATTTCTGTATGGTGGGAGTCGAAGTTACAAGTTGGGCAGGACAGGACATAATAATATTCGGTGTCGTCCTGATCTAGGCCAGCGAGAGGGTCTTCTATTTCCTCCATACCCAGCTGGGCGTTAGCCAGCTTTTGTTCCAAGTCCAGACATCTTTCCTGAAGAGACTTCTTCATGCGTACCTCTTCATCCAGCTTTTTCTGGGCTTTCAGCAAGTCGTTTACTAATGACCTCATTTGAGATTTTACTACTTCAACTTCTTTTGGAGATTGATTGATCGGACTATTCAATCCCTCTACCGGAGCAGCTGTTTCAGCGGTCTGTTGTTCTACGTTGACGTGAGTCAGCGTACTTTTGGCATCCAAGGGCTGCTCTGTTGCAGTCATCTCAGTCTGTGTTGCCACCTCAGCTCTTCCAATAACCTTTGATAGCTCCGAACCCCTTTCCTTTGAATATTGAAGTTCGTGTTCAAGTTTTTCCCATTTCAGAGTCCTGTCCTTCAGCATATGCAGGAGTTGGCTGACCGTTAACTCCTCTGACATCAGACGTTTTGTGTGCTCCTGCTCCATTTTCTCCATCAGCTGCTTCTGTTGTCTTTCCAGATTCTCCAACTCTATATCAAAGAACTCTTTCGTTGCATTCAACTCTTGCTCACAACGGCGAAGCATTTGTTCTAATTGCTGTTGTAGTTTGAAATGGAGTTGAGTTCGAGCCCGGTGTCCCTCAGAAATGGGCACATCAGGAGACTTGCCAGACTCAGAATCCACAGTGAAACTATGTTGTTGTTGCTCAGTGGAATTCTGTGCTGAAACTTTGTCTTTTGCACCTGAGTTGGGCTTACCATCATCCGTTCCAGAGTCTGGGCCGACTATCTTCACCGAGTTCTCACTCGTTATTGTTTGTAGGAAATGCCAGTCCATATTCATTTTCCTAATCCACTCCCGTCCTAGTAGTGGAGGACCTCCTTCAGATATCACATATAAGTCCATTATTTGACTGTCTTCGCCCTTGTGGACCACTGCAACCTCTATTTTCCCGATGGGGTACACTCTTTGCCCCGTGTATGTTTTCAATATAATCCCCGTATCCTGTAGGGGAACATGTTGGAATAACTTTCCGTAATCTTTCTTATTTATGACCGTCAATGCCGATCCAGTGTCCAATTCCAGTTTTACTTGGACTCCTTCTATCTGAAGAGTGACCCAAATTGTCTGGAGGTCTGCACCCTTACCAGCGTTGAGTACTCTTAAGCTAGCCAGTTCATTACTGCTAGCGTCTGAATCGGACTCCTGTTCGGTCACCTTGTGTACCTTTGCGTATTTTCCTTGCGGTGACTTCTTGTTGCTGGTCTTCTTCCCTGACCTGCATACTCTAGCTATATGTCCAAGCCTACCACAAGTTCTACATTCTTGGTTTTTAAACCAACACTGGTTCTGATCATGCGTTGTCTTTCCACAACGATAACATTTGCCAGAACTCACACCCAATTTGTGTGCACTGAGCTCCGGTGACCGTAGCTGCATTACTGCCATGCCTCTCGCTGCGGCTTCGTGTGCTGCTGCCATAGTGACCGCCTTCTCAAGCGTCAGCTCATTCTCCTCGAGCAGTCGCTTTTGTGTATCCTGTTTAAATAAACCACACACAAATTTGTCTCGAAGTGCCTCTGTCAGTCCCGTTCCAAACTGACAATATTTCGCTAATTTACGCAATTCCAGCAAATATTCAGCATTGCTTTCATGCTGTAGCTGCCTTCTGTCGTAAAATTTAAATCGTTCCGCTAGCATCAGCGGCGTGGGGTTTAGATGATCTTTCAGGACAGTAACAATCTCATCGAACGTCTTATCCGCCGGTTCATCTGGTGATAACAGGTGTTTCAATTGCCCGTATGTCTTCGCACCCATTAAATTTAATAATGTTAGTGCTTTATCAGACTCACGAATTTTATTGGCCTTACAATAATTTTTAACTCGTTCAACACATATGGCCCAATCTTCGATGTCACTATCAAAGTTGCTAATATTCCCGTGTTTAGGCATTGTAGTACTTTATCAGATTTGCAATTTCTCAGATTTTTTTTTTTTTTACTGCTATCCAAGATGGCGGCTTCCCGCTCTTGCCGTCGTCCTCCGCCCACAAAATGGCGGTTTTCCCGCGCTTGGCGGTCTTACCCGTCCCCCGACGCCGTCTCCCTTCAGCCCCGAGTGCGGCCCTTATCTTTGGTCCCGATCGCTGGCCCGCGCTTTTCACCGCGGCTCTCGCGCCTTCAGTGTCTGCCGACGCTGCGCCTTCCAGCCCGAGTGCGGCCCTTATCAGGGATTTCGATCGATCGCCCTTCTACCTCCGACTTCCCCCAGCCCTGTCTTTGCAGCCAACGCTGCTTGGCTTACCCACCACCGAGGTTGAAAAAGCTGCAGGATGTCTTCTGTCCTCCCGTTTTCAGTCGCTGATGGAGGCTTCAGGGTCCTAATGCCTGTCGCTTCCAGTGGGGTGGTGAGATTTGAAACCTCTCTTCAACGTCCTGTCTGTGGACGAAGCCGCCGTGGAATAACTGCCGCAGGGTAAGAACCTGACTCGTCGCCAGTGTTAAGTATGTGTATTGTATTGAACAATTAACACAAAGACTTAAACGTATAACTCAAACAGGTCTTTACTGGTTGGAGGTAGGGACTATACATAGGTCTTTACTTCATGCCCACAGTAGGAAACTGAGGGGGATCAGTACCCACAGTACCATTTATACCCCTATGGCCAGGAGTGGTACTGCGTATCACTACGCCCAACAAGTAGTGCAGTCCTGTCCATAGGTTCAAAGTAGCACACATATTACATACACAACATTAAAGGTGCTACAGAAATGCAAGTTGTTGTTGTTGAGGAACCCAAATTTAAGAATGTGGAGCTCACGGGTGCAGTTGTCAACTGCATTGGAGATGGATCTGAATGAATCCAGGTCACCACATTGTCCCTAGGAAAGAGAAGTCCTCGCCATGTCAAAGCATTGTAGCCCTATCTCCGACCCATGCTCCTTTTGAACTTGGTTCCACATTGGGAGTGCAGGGCTGCTAAATTTCCTTATAGGGTTTTATTGGTAAAAAAAATTAATGGTAGCGCTATCTGAAATGAGTCATTGTTCAGAAATCGAACGTGCAGTGTACCCTTTCAATGGTTTCCTGGCCATTCTTGCCAACCTGTAATGAGCTTCATTTGGGAGAATGACCTTTTGACATTGACGAGGCCAAGTTGGCATAAACACATGATCTGAAAGCTCAGACCACAGCTAAAGCTTTGCTGCCAGAATTGATGAAGTTAAAGGTCCTTGCTTGCAGGGTTAGGTTCAGTGAGGTACTCAAGTGATCATATATCAGAAGCATTCAATCCATGAAAAAAAATAAAGGCATTCGTCAGAGTTTGAGCAGGATTCATCCTCTCTGTATGTAGGTCAACAGCGTGTGTTGAAATAACAGAGTGATGCTTCATCCACCTCAAAACTGCATCGCAAGTGGCAGTGCAGAGAAGTTTGCAGTTCAGAAAGGTCATCGGCCTGAAACGTTAACTCTGTTTCTCTCTCCACAGATGCTGCCTGACCTGCTGAGTATTTCCAGCATTTTCTGTTTTCATTACAGAGATTTAATAGTTTTTAAGCAAGTGCAGGGGCAGGGAAAAGGGCGGAGGGGAGGAAAGAACAAAAGGGAAGGTCTGTGATAGAGTGGAAGGCAGGAGAGATTAACTGACAAAAGGGATGATGGTGCAAGGCAAAAGGGGGTGATAATGGGGCAATAAAGAAACAAAAGATGGGTCTAGAGGAGGTGTAAATGACAACAGCAGAACGATTACCAGCACCTGCTCGCTGGGAAAATGGGAGCGATGGTTAAGATCTGAAGTTGTTGAACTCAGTTTTGAGTCTGCAAGGTTGTAAATTGCCTAATTGAAGATGAGGTGCTGTTTCTCGAGCTGAGCATTTCAGTTAGATGGTGCAGACTGCTGATACTTCTGCATAAAGTCTTCAAAGCCTTTCCTCTGCAGCACAATTATCTTCACGCCTGAAATAGTGTAGATTGCCGTTGCACTGTATTAAGTGTAGTAACCCATGCAAACAAGCAGCAAAACGTGCCCAGTAAACCACAGGCAAGTTAAAATATCCAAGCATCTACCACTCGCAAATTAATTATTTCAAATACCATGTCATCCATTGGTGACACAGATTACAGTGAATAACTATGTTCCAGATCAAAGACTTAATTATTACGTGTAGGTTTTATCGTTGACTTGAGAAGTCGTGATGCTGATTTCCATTTTTGTTCCTCTGTTTATACATGCGAATCGTTAGCTTTCTTTGTTAAAAATGGAACACCTCTGATGCCAAGGGAACAGCTTTAAAGAAGATTATATATTGCTATCTAGTTATCAGTATTGCTTTGCTCAACATTGCAATTTATTCTCTTAATAACTTGTCAATAATTAGAGTATAATTACACCCACTTTCTTTATCAAATTAGTATGCACTCTGAGTGGAATAAAGTAGAAATCAGTTACTGCTCTTCCATCTGATAAAATAGTAATTAACTTTCACCCATTAAGTTGTGCTTTTAAACAATTAAATGTAATTAATATTTATATAGCAGTCAGCTATATACAGTACAAAGAGTCTTCCTATGCAGGACATTCCCCTTCATTGAAGCGCTATTTAGCTCCATTTGTGTTCACTAATGGCAAACTGTAAAGGTTGTAGTGTCACAGCCAGCGGAGTAGATCTATTGAAACATCAATGACTCCTACATATGGCACACACTATTGCACCAAATCAGCTGCACACATAAATGTCAACTGTCATTACTGGTGAGATTAGGAACCTCCCGTTGAAATAGAATCAGAATTGAAAGCCTGGGAGCCCTGCTTCAGCACTGGATTTTTCCAATTAAGGAAAAAAAACCTGAAGTTTTCCACTGATTAAATGACACAGTTAGTAATGTTCCTTCTCAAATTACGCCCTTGAGCTCCTTATTTGACACCAGAGAAGACCTTTTTGCTAGATGGGGCACATGCTTGTTTTCATACATTAGCAATGCTGACCAGTGCCAATGGGCAGGGGCGCAGTCAGTGGGTGTTGGGTTGGGAGTCAAAGAGAGGGCAAGTTTTCCAAATGGTAGGATCATTCCCACCAGTATGATCCAGGTGTATAAGGGTGTCAAATAAGACCATTTTGCAGACTGCTGCTCAAGTCGCACTTTGTGGGAGCTTTATTTATGTGGTGATTTTCATGGCAGTGCCATGCAAATGACTCCTGGTAGGATTTCCCAATCTTCTCATCGGGAATGCTTTCTGCATTAAGCTCACGAGTTATAATCTCGGGATTATTACCCGAGCCATGTGCGAATTGGCATAGGGACAAACAGATTGGAAAAGTCAACACATGGCTAAAGGAGTGGCTTGGGAAGGAGGGGTTCCATTTCATGGGACACTGGCACCAGTACTGGGGCAGGAAGATAAGAAGGGATCCACCACCCTAATAGGAATAAGCTGAAGCTGAACCTGAACCGGGCTGGGGCCAAGGTCCTAGCGTAAAGGATAACGAGGGCTGTAAATAAGACTTTAAACTAATAACATGGGGGAAGGGAACAAAATAACAGAAACCTAACAATAAAAGAATCAGGAAAAGAGAGTAACGGACAAACTAAAGGAAGGAATAAGGATAACATGAATGACTAGAGATCAGATAAAGTCACAGAGCATAAAGATAAAATAACTACTAAATACAAAGAGAGAGAGAGGAATAATAAATAAAAATAATTTAAACTATTTGTACAGCAATTCACATAGTATTCAAAACAAAATGGATGAACTGGAGAGAGGATCTGGATATAGTAGGGGTTACTGAAACATGGCTACACGGAGAACAGGATTGGCAACTAAATATTGCAAGATATAACACATTTAGGAAGGAAAGGGAAGGAAGGAAGGGAGGGAGGTGGAGTAGTTATACTGGTTAAATATAACATAATGGCTGCAGAAAAAAAGGATGTAACTAGCAGTAAGATAGATACAGAATCCATATGGATTAGATAAGATAAGAAGGGATCCATCATCATAATAGAGGTATACTATAGACTACCAAATAGTGGAAGCGAATTGGTGGAAGTAATATGTAGGCAAATCTATGAGGTGAGTAGCAGACATAGGATAATAATCATGGGAGATTTCAAATACTCCCAAATAAACTGGCAGGAAGAAGTAGCAAAAGGAAAAAAGGGAATCCAGTTTTTACAATGTATTCAGAACTCCGTTCTCACTCAGTAAGTAAGAAGTCCAACAAGAAAAGAATCACTGGTGGATCTTGTATTGGGTAATGAACCAGACAGAAAGAAGAAGTAACAGTGGGAGAGCAGCTTAGTATTCGTGATCACAACATAGTAACGTTCAAGATTAGGATTGAGAGTGACATAAGTAGAACAAAGATTAAGGCTGTTCTGGACATTATGTGACATTCTGGACATTTTTACAAGCAGTAGCACCCTCTGGTGGTGGTTATTGTGTTAGCAGTGTGTTTGTATGAAGCAGAGGTCATTTGACCTTTGTTCCTTTCTTCCTGTGAGAGGTCATTTGACCTTCGTACCTTTCTTCCTGTGTAACACAGGAAGTAGAATTCCAGGAAGAACCTGGCAGTAATGGAGGATTCCATAAGGGTTTCACAATCCAATGTAATCTGATTTCATATGTTAGGCCAAGCGCAATATCTGTGAGTATCTTTGTTTCTTAGCATAATAGCAACATTGTCAGAGTAGTATTTTGATAACACTATGTTTATAAAAGGTTAATATTTGATAGTTATAGAAGTTAGTCCAAATGTTAGTTAGTTATACAATTAGTCTATTCTACTGTTGTAAATATGTTTATATCTTATGTAATATTGAATGTATAGTACTCAGTTTATGTACAAAACATACTTTATCTTTGTTTACAGTTTCACAAATTTGTTCAAGTAAAGCTTCAAAACAGCAAACGGCTTCACGAAGAATTATTTTTGAATAAGTGTTTAACTTGCTGGATAACTAGATAGGAGCACGTCTAGCGCGGCCAGTACAAAGGCAGTAGATTGGGAAAGAGCAAACTATGCGGAAATTAGGGTGGAACTAAAGAAGGTAAACTGGGAGAAAATCTTGAAAAGCAAAAAGACAGAAAATAGTGGAAATAAAACTCCAGGTCCAGATGGTATGCACCCACACATCCTCATGGAAACTAGGGAGGAGATAGCAGAGGAACTAGTTTATATATATATATATTCCGTAGAAGAGGGAATCGTGCCAGAGGACTGGCGGGAAGCTAATGTTATTCCTATATTCCTATATACAAAAAGGGAGTTAGAACAAAACCTGGGAACTATAGACCAGTCAACTTAACGTCAGTGGTAGGAAAGATACTGGATTCTATACTAAAATAAGTTATAGAAGAGCATTGAGAAAATATAACAAAAAATAGTCAGCATGGATTCCGAAAGGTTGAGTCATGCTTAACTAACCTGATAGAATTATTTGAAGAGGTAACGGAAAGAGTAGACAAGGGTAATACAGTGGATGTCAAATACTTGGATTCTCAAAAGGTCTTCGATAAGGTACCACACAGTAGGCTCATGACAAAGGTTAGGGCATGTGGAGTCAGGGACAAATAGCTGAATGGCTAAATTGGCTAAAAAATAGAAAGCAAAGAGTAGGGGTAAAGGGTAGTTATTCAGATTGAAGGGAAGTAGAAATCAGTGTTCCACAAGGATCAGTGCTGGGACCACTGTTATTCATAATTGACATTAATGATTTTGATTTAGGGACAAGTCATCGTCATACGTGTCTTCACACTGTTCCCTTTAGGGAACTGTATGAAGTGGTGGAAGGACTTCTGGCCGCGATTAATGCTCCTTCTGTGACCGTAACCATCTTCGTACCAGCCATTAGGGTGGTTAGTCCTATGGCGGGAGGGTTTTACGGGCTCCCACAACCCATACGAGGGGGGGGGGGCCACCCACACCCACGGACGCAAGTATCCCGCTGGATGTCAACCCAGAATTTAGAGCCGGAGCTCCGACTCCACTTGCCGGGACTGTCTGGAGTGGGGTTCGAAACCCTACGCCTTCTGGCCCAGCGGTGGGGATGCTACCGCTACGCCAAAGGCCCACTCCCTAGGGACAAGTAACCCAATATCAAAATTTGCAGATGATACAAAACTGGGGTGCAGCTAACACTGAGGACTAATGCAACATAATCCAAGAAGACATTAGAAAACTTGCAGATTGGGCGGTTAAGTGGCAAATGAACATTATTAACATAGATAAATGTGAAGTGATGCATTTTGGTAGGAAAGATAGAAACATTACCTATATCTTAGAAGATAAGAAACTGAATGGGGTAGAAGAGAAAGGGACCGAGGGATACAGGTGAACAAATCATTAAAAGCAGCATCATAGGTCTGCAAAGCAATAAAAAATGCTAACAAAGCACTGGGATTTATCTCTAAGGATATAGAATTCAAAAGTAGTGAAGTTATGTTAAACTTGTATAGAACCTTGGTTAGGCCTCACTTAGAGTATTGGGCACAGTTCTGGTCTCCATACTATAAAAAGGACATAGAAGCACTGGAAAAAGGGACAAAAAAGATTTACAAAGATGATACCAGAACTGAGAGATTACAGCTATCTTTTTTTCTTCAGAAAAGATAAGACTTAGAGGGAACCTGATAGAGGTCTTAAAAGTTATGAATGGGTTGGACAGGGTAGATGTAGCGAGAATGTTTCCTCTTGTGGGAGAATCCAAAGCTAGGGGCCAAAATAGAAGAGTTACTAATAAATCCAATAGGGAAATAAGGAAAAATGTCTTTACTCGGAGCGTGGTTAGAATGTGGAACTCACTACCACAGGAAGTGGTTGAGGCAAATAGCCTAGATGCTTTCAAAAAAGAAACTAGACGAGTACATGAGAGAAAAGGGAATAGAAAGATATGCTGAAAGGCTGAGATGAGGTAGATAGAATGGGAGGAGACTCATATAGAATGTAAACAACAGCACAGACTAGTTGGACCGAATGGTCTGTTCCTGTGCTGTATAGTCTATGTCATTCCATGTGAAATGGCCAATGAAGAACATTCTAGGCTATCAGGAAGTGAGTTCTTAAAGCTGTAGTTTAGAGATATTGGACCGAGATCTCGTGATAGTTCTCCTGGTCTGCCACCCCAACTCCAGCCCCTTGTTCTTGATTCTCCCACCAGAGGAAATAGTTTCTCTCTATCTACCTAGTGAATCCTTTTAAGATTTTAAACATCTCGATCACCCCTCAATCTTCTATACTGAAGGGAATACAAGCCTAGTTTATGCAACCTGTCCTCATAATTTAAGCCTCTTGGCCCCAGTATCAGGAAGTCCAAATAGGCCAGCAGGTTACCACGAATATTAAGTTATTGCCAATCCTGGGGGAATCTGACTGGATTGGCAGAAGTGTTGGTCACCAGAGGACACAGATTTAAGGTAGTTGGCAAAAGAGCCAGAGGTGAGATGAAAGTTTGGTGGAAGCAGACACAATTATAACTTTCAAAAGGGAATTGGATAAATACTTGAAGGGGAAACATTTGCAGGGCTATGGGGAAAGAGCAGAAGAGTGGGACTAATTGGACAGCTCTTTCAAGGAGCCAGCACAGGCAAGATGGGCCGACTGGCCTCCTTCTGTGCTGTATGATTCTATGATTACCCAGGTGCCAGATGTGCAGGTGCCACAGCAATAGAAAATCTACCCTCCAGTATTTGCATCACGGTGAAAAGTTAGGTATTGGCCCTGAATTTTGTGGTCGGTATGACGGCGTACTCACAGAGTACACTGTCATACCGCCTTTGAAGTTGACCGTAAGTTCGCACTAAATCCCAAACTTGCGATCTGTCAAGTTCTGAATAGAAAGATGATGTGCTGTGACTTTCAAATCCTCATTGCTGGCGAAAAGTTGGACTAATTGCCCACCAACTGCGCACAGCTCTGCAGCGTTTCAAAGCAAGTTTTCGCTTGAGGCTTCGCACTCGGTAAGTGCGGATTTCGTTCGGAGGTCGGCGGCATACTACTTAAGCTACACCGCCGGCCGCAATTTCAGGGCCATTACATTTATTGTGAGTGCCGTGCCGTGACATTTTGAAGGGAAATGAACACCACTCCCCCTCAGCCCTCGATCCGTATCCTGTAAAAGTTTAATGGGAAATAAAAAGGAAATGCATTTGTGAAATTGTGTAGCGCAAGAGAAAATGGAATTGGCCGGCCTTTGAATGAAGCAGCAAGTCGTTTATCGAATCGACATTTTAATTACCTCACCAATTGCTTCATTAAATTTGATATATTTTGATCTCTTTACAGAAATTGAACAATTCCAGGACAGCGACACAAAAAAGGAAGAGAAGCAATACCTTGATGTTATCAGCAACAAAAACATTAAATTAGCCGAAAGAGTGCTGATTCCGGTTAAACAGTATCCAAAGGTACAAGAAGCGGGATTAGTCTGTTTACATGTCAGATACTCAGACTGTGATGTGATCCACTAATACATGCTTAATTGCTTTCTTGGAATTACATAGCATGTACAACACAGAAACAGGCCATTCAGCCACACCAGCCTCCTACCACCATGACTTCTATCCCTTGCTACTGCAAGCAGCGGTTGAGACGAATAGCATAGATGCCTTTAAGGGGAAGCTAGATTAGTACAAGAGGGAGAAATGAATAGAAGGATATGCTGATAGGGTTAGATGAAGAGGGGTGGGAGGAGGCTCGTGTGGAGTTGGGCCGAATGACTTGTTTCTTTGCTGTAAGTACTGCGTAATTCTAGGTAATTCCTTTCTACGTCATGTGTTTATCTAGCCTCCCCTTAAATGTATCTATGCTATTCACCTCAACCACTCCCTGTGGTACAGGAAACTTTGGTTTATCCGGAGGTTAACTGTCCGGAATGCTCGATCCACCTGCAAAAATCAGGAGCCGTTTCGTTAGTTTTTTTTTCTTTTTGTTGCTTTTTTTCACCAGTCAGGCTCTGCAAGGTCTCGCTGAAGCTGTTGCTAAGCTACAGAGACACTTGCAAGGTATGGCCGACTGTTTAGAAGCAACAGGGTTTGTTGCCAGAAAGCTCCGTATGTTTCAACATTAGCGCTGGTTTGTCCGGCAGTTTTGATGGGACAGCAACAGCTCGGTCCCATCGGTGCCGGATATCACAAAGTTTCCTGTAGCAAGTTCCACATTCTCACCACTCTTTGGGTAAAGAAGTTTCTCCATAATCAAAGATAATTAAAAACATAATCAAAGTGTTTCATTAATGTGTATGTAGTGTGATTTCTTCGCTCATAACTGCAGGTATTGAATGCTCATTTGACTTGCATAACTTACTATAGGTGTTGCCCCCGATGACTTGTACAGTTTGCTATTTGTCATTCCCATACTCTGTCCTACGTCTTTTTTCAACCATCCTTCACTTTAATTTCTTTCTCTTTATTGAATTTTCAAAAACCCATTTCTCTCCACTGCTGGTTTAGTTGGCCACCCATTGTGATCAGTCAGTCCCACTCAATATCTACTCCGATATTTCCTCTCTGCAATAGTTCTAAGAAATCCATAAATGTTGACACCCATCACCTACATTGGCCCCCAGTCCGACAACGCATCGATTTAAAAATTCTCATCCTTGAGTTCTAATCTCTCCATGACCTCACCCTTCCCTGTCTCTGTAACCTCCTTCAAACCTACAACCCTCCGAGATCGCTACGCTTCTTCAATTCTGGCCTCTTGCACATCCCCGATTTTCATTGCTCCACCATTGGCGGCCGTGCCTTCAGCTGCCCAGACCCTAAGCTCTGGAAATCCCTCCCTATACCTCACGCCTCCCTCCTCCTCTAAGACGCTGCTTAAAATCTATCTCTTTGACCAAGCTTTTGGTGATCTGTCCTATTATCTCCTTATGTGGCTCCGTGACAACTTCTGTTTGATAACGCTCCTGGGATGTTCTCCTGTATTTAAAAGCACTATATAAATGCAAGTTGTTTGTAAATGCATTCATGGATTCATTAAAATGATTGCACTGAGAAAGATATTGAAGCCAGTCATAACTGCTTTGAAGCTTTGCTTCAGTTGAAGTCAAGCCCAAGGTTTTGAAAATTACACTTCTTGTTGCTGAACATTCTGAGCAAGAGATAAGAACCACCTCAGTTGTCTTTCTTTGACACACAAGTCCCAGGAGTGCTTATCCTGCACTCCGTCATCTCAAAGAACATGCCTTGAGCATCCGGAATGCTGACGCTGGATTCTCATTAGAGGATGGCACGACTTGATCCTTCTCCTCCAGTCACTGAGCACTCAGAAACTAGTTCAATTAACACAAACAGTTCAGCATAGATTGGGTTACAAACGATATGACAGCCAATTGAGGTTTCTGCAGAAGCATTAGGCAAAGCAGGTTGCTTAGTACCTTACAGCAGCCAAAATATGGCCCCATGACTTGATCAGTCATACCCTAGAACTACATACAGCTTCAGCAAGCAGTCTTAACATCTTTTGATGCTGGTGACACAAACATGGACCCTCTCCAGGTCCTTTTTGGCACTATTGTTAGTGCCATTTCAACTGCAAGTTCTAAATCATCCTTTCCACCCTGTCTTTCTTTGTTAGCTCCCCTAAAGAGAAAGCTGACCTTTTTTGACAACTTTTTCCGCTAGCGCAAACCTTCAAGATCGTGTGGTAAAGAAACTCATAATGACTGATGGACTGGCAAAAAATGTAATATTTTGTCCATTTTTTTTTAAACGGAACCTTTTAATTTTTTATTAAAACATACTCAAAATGGACGTTATCCATTCATTAAAAAGCCAGCATGTTGTCTTGACACAACATCTACAGTAGCACTTTGAAAGGACAAAGAATCCTTAATATGCTAACATTTTAATTGCAATATTGTTAAGTGGCAGTGTCCCACTGAAATACTTCCTGATGAGTATTTGAATGGTTAGTATCTGCTGTTAGCTCATTGCCTTTCCTTGGTTGTGTTGGTAAATTTGTACTGTAAGTCTAAGTCAGGACAGACAGCTGAGAAAGCTTCTAGGTCAAAGAGCAATCAAACATAAATGTTACAATTTTGGTTAACTTGCTTTTGGCTTAGTGTTCAAACAAAGAGGTAAAACATGACTCTATTGGTATATACATCTGTGTAGATCTTGTAAAGACTGTATCCTGTTGGTTCACTAAAGAATTAGACTATTACTTCCCTGAAAAGCAGTTCTTCAATTCAAAGTTCTCTAAGTAGATTCTCACAAGTGTACAAACTGATACTGATGAGCATCTTGGTCACTTTTTGTGGGTAGAGTTGTTGCATAGCAATGCACATCACTTTGCTGATTGCTATGTAATTTGTGGTAGGATATGCTTTCTATAAGAGACTGATTTTATGAATTGACTCCAGTGTATTGGAATTGACTCCAGTATCTCAGAATTGACTCCAGTATCTCAATGTTACCATTTGATTCCATATATAATTCTATCCATTAATAAACTTAGTTGATCCTGTTAGAAAAGTGTCTTGCGTGACTGATATTAACCACCTTCTGAAGTGATACGAGGCCCAGAAGAGGTCCTATGTGTTATCCACTATCAATAAAAAGATTCATTGTTTACTTGGGTCTGCTATCCCAGATTACCTCATGCATAAAGTCATCGGGAGCAAGGAACCTCTTTTGGGTGCTGATTTTATTTGGCTGCATCTCGTGACACCGCTACTCCTGGCCAGAATAGAGACGATTAGGTAATTCACGACTGCTGTAAGTCTTACTGGGATTGATTTTACACACATAATTTGTATTATATAACTATTCTCTACTCACTGCATTTTGCTGGAGTAATCACCCTGTTTTTATCAGGAGATGTTACTGTAGTTTCGGTCATGAGTTCTGTTTGCTGTAGTTTGTGGAGACTCTTTTGAAATAGATTCTGTTTGTTGAGTAAATTTTGTAAAATAAACTGTTTGTTGTGAGTCCTGCTGTAAGTCCAGTCCCGCCTCCAACTCATTGGCTGACACAGTGGTGTCAATAGACACTTTGGCCGGAATTTTCTCAAGGGTTTTCCGCAGGCCTTGCCGAATTTAATGGCAGGGCCTGATATGAATGTGAGGCCTCGGATTCCCGCCGCAGCCACCCAGATTGGGAGGCTGGCTAGCTGCGGGCGGGTAGGCCTCAGATGCGAGGGATCGCGGGGTCGGCATGGTCGGGGATCAGTGGGGGGGGGGATCGTGGGGTCAGCATGGTCGGGGATCAGTGGGGGGGGAAGATCGCGGGGTCGGCATGGTCGGGGATCATGGGGTCAGCATGGTCGGGGATTGTGGGGTCGACATGGTCGGGGATCAGTGGGGGGGAGATCACGGGGTCGACATGGTCGGGGATCGTTGGGGGGGGTCGGGGATCGGCATAGTCGGGGATCGTGGTGGGGGGAGATCGTGGGGTCGGCATAGTCGGGGATCGTTGGGGGGGGGGAGTCGGGGATCGGCATGGCAGTATCAGGGATTTGGGATTGGGAGCGGGCAGTATTCGGGAGTGGGGCAGTTTCAGGGATCGGGAGTGGGGCAGTTTCAGGGATCGGGAGTGGGGCAGTATCAGGGATCGGGAGTGGGGCAGTATCAGGGATCGGGAGCGGGGCAGTATCGGGGATCGGGAGCGGGGCAGTATCGGGGATCGGGAGCGGGGCAGTATCGGGAATCGGGAGCGGGGCAGTATCGGGGATCAGGAGCGGGGCACTATCGGGGATCAGGAGCGGGGCAGTATCGGGGATCGGGAGTGGGGCAGTATCGGGGATCGGGAGCGGGGCAGTATCGAGGATCGGGACCGGGGCAGTAACGGGGGTCGGGAGCAGGGATCACGAGCGGGGCAGTATCTGGGATCGGGAGCGGGGCAGTATCTGGGATCGGGAGCGGGGCAGTATCGGGGATCGGGAGCGGGGCAGTATCAGGGATCGGGAGCGGGGCAGTATCGGGGATCGGGAGCGGGGCAGTATCGGGGATCGGGACCGGGCCAGTATCGGGGATCAGGAGCGGGGCAGTATTGGGGATCGGGAGCGGGGCAGTATCGGGGATCGGGAGCGGGGCAGTATCGAGGATCGGGACCGGGGCAGTAACGGGGGTCGGGAGCAGGGATCACGAGCGGGGCAGTATCTGGGATCGGGAGCGGGGCAGTATCTGGGATCGGGAGCGGGGCAGTATCGGGGATCGGGAGCGGGGCAGTATCAGGGATCGGGAGCGGGGCAGTATCGGGGATTGGGAGCGGGGCAGTATCGGGGATCGGGACCGGGCCAGTATCGGGGATCAGGAGCGGGGCAGTATTGGGGATCGGGAGCGGGGCAGTATCGGGGATCGGGAGTAGGGAAGTATCGGGGGTCGGGAGCGGGCAGTATCGGGGGTCGGGAGCAGGGCAGTATTGGGGATTCGGGATCGGGAGCGGGGCAGTATCGGGGATCGGGAGCGGGGCAGTATCGGGGATCTGGAGCGGGGCAGTATCGGGAATCGCGAGCGGGGCAATATCGGGGGTCGGGAGCGGGGCAGTTTCGGGGATCAGGAGTAGGGAATTATCGGGGATCGGGAGCGGGGAAGTATTGGGGATCGGGTTCGGGAGTGGGGAAGTATCGGGGAGCCTGCTCCCATCCCTCTTCATCTATTAGCATATCCTTCGATTCTTTTCTCCCTCATAAAGAAAGACTTATATAGCGCCTTTCACGACCTCAGGACGTCCCAAAGCGCTTTACAGCCAATGAAGTATTTTTGAAGTGTAGTCACTGTTGTCATGTAAGTACACAACACAGGCAAAAGTATCACCAGAGGAATGGCCTTTGCCAAAAATCTATTTTGTGTGATCAATATAAAGGCTTGAATTTTCAAGGTGATGGATAATTTGAGAGATAACAGTGGTTGGGGATAGCAGGGTGATTGGGGGCCTCCTTTCTTAGCAATAGGATGAACATAAGCAAATGTCCAAGGATGAAAAATGGAGCGAGAGTAATTTGGAGTAGAGTTCTTGAAGACAATAGAACAGCATTATTTTATTGGAGTCTAGAGACAGGAACATCTGACTGACCTTGCAAGGATAAAACTAGATGTCGGTGTTACAATTTGAAGTTAAACCAGATACTTCTCTTTTATCCAATATAAATAAAATCAAAGGCCAGAATTTTCCCCTAAAAACAATGGGTGGGTTTGGAACATGGGGGCAGTTAAATTGTTAAAAATGGGATTCCCAAACTGAACCCTCCTCCAACCCGCCCACTTCCGGTTTTAATGGAGGTGAGACGGGGGGCGGGCAACCAACCTGCTCCCAGGGCCGGGACGTCAATTTGATTATTGTAATGAGGCACCTGTCGGCAGCACTGGTTGGGTGGTTGCTAGCCCGCAGCCCCGTGATTTTTCATCCCTTCAAATTAACAGATTGAAAATCAAGGGTTAGTGGGGTGGCAATTTCCTGACCAGTGCTGCTACACATGGGAGCTCTCCAACAGGGAATCAGCTCATAAGGGATCAGCATCTCCAAAGTTTTGGGGTGCTGAGGAAGAAATGAGTTGGAGTAGGGGACGGTGCAATGAGTCTTGATATCGACACGGTGTTACTACGCCAATCCAGAAGTAGCCAATTAAAAGATGGTTCCAATACTTCATTTTCTTACTTGTTCCAAAAGGCCAGACGTTACTATTTATTTGTTTTTACACCCAGTTTTCTGTACTATTTGAAATGCTGAGCACAATAAGCTTTCTTAGGCTGCAGTCAGTACTTTGTTCAATGCGGAAGTACCTGTTTATCCCTAAAATTGGGGTCATTAGACCCAATATTAAGTATCTGTCAACAATACCCTGGCTCAGCAGAACAGTAAGTGATATTGTTAATCCTGTTCATCCCTACCTTAGAACAGCGACTACATTTCACAAAGTGCTATGAAGTGCTTTGGGACATCCTGAGGTTGCGAAAGGCGCTGTATAAAGGCAAGTTCATTTGTTCTTAATGTTCAAGCATGAATAATGTTTATCCCAAAGGTCTTGCCCCAAAGGAACCATTTGGAGAAAAAAAATCAACAACCTAAATAGTGCAATAAATAATCTAAAATATTAATGTCAACTGTTTGAATATAGATAGAATAATATAGATAGATAGAAAACTCAGGCCTAGAAATTGGACATCGACAAAAACCTGCCGGTGTCACCACGGCCTCGGGTTAACGGCTGCTGAAAATCGCCGCAGCGCAACTGGGCAAAAATTCGCGCTGGGGGCTAAAGATCTTTAGCCCAGCACTAACTTACAGTGTAACGCCCTCCTGGTGGTGTTAGTGGAGGCATCCAACCCAAAGTTCCCGTCCAGGAGTGGCGTTCCAGCTTCTTACAGCCAATGGGTGCAAGGCTGTGGAGTTCGCAATGAATTGTGGGCAATTAAAAGGGCTATGAATTAAAGGGGCAATGCTTCAGAACTAATAATAATTAAAACCATGTGAAAAAAAATGCATTTTTCAGCCCTTACTGCCTTTCAAAAAAAATTAACATTAAAAAAAGACCCAAATGGGAGTCTTCAGCACTTAAAGCTGAATTCCTTTCCGAACCTCAAAAAATGGGAATAGTGCTTCAGTGCTAACGCAAATGGGGCACCCAAGGTCTCGCACGCAGCACTCCAGCTTTGTGCAGGGGGTCAACCACTGCAAGACTGGCCATCTACCCACAGGGGCCAGGATACCCTCCAGAACAAATGATATGGGACCACATCACTGAGGCCATCACTGCCAGCAGTGTCGCCCCCATCACCTGGCTCCAGTGCCCAAAGAAGCTTCATGATCTCAGACCACTGGTCAAAGTCAGTTAATGCATCTTCAAAAGCCGTCTCCTACCAACTGAATCACTAGCCTCACACACTGCTCAGTGCATGTATCCAACACCGCCACCCCCCACCATCCCAATCACTCACCTACCAACAATCTGTACCAATCACGAGGCACATCTCCCATTGTTAGCCACACCTCAGCCCCTTGGAGGAGACGGTGCTGGCCATTCTTGGAAGAGGCATGGCTGAGCCCTTGGCCAGCAGCTGGGCAGAAAGGATACAAGATGCTGGTATCCTCATACATTATCCTCCTTCTCGCATGCACCTCTTGCTTTGCTGCCCTCCCCTCACCACAACTCCACCCTTGTGTCTTCCTCATTTCACACACCCAAGAAATGCAGCCTGCCCCACCAGTGGGTGACCAAGAAGAGGGAGAGGAGAATGACTAGAACTAGGTGGCATAATCTAAGAATAAGGGGCTGCGCTTTCAAAACTGAGATGAGGAGAAACTTCTTCACTCAGAGGGTAGTAAATCTATGGAATTTGCTACCCCAGAGAGCTGTGGAAGCTGCAACATTAAATACATTTAAAATGGAGATAGACAGTTTCCTAGCAGATAAGGGAGTTAGGGGTTACGGGGACAGGGCAGGGAAGTGGACGTGAGTCTAGATTCGGATCAGCCATGATCCTATTGAATGGCGGAGCAGGCCCGAGGGGCCGTATGGCCTACTCCTGCTCCTACTTCTTATGTTCTTATGAAGAAGAAAAAGAAGAAACACCATCACTTGATTTCACACTCCCAGCCACCAGCTCCTCAAGGTCAATCAGCAAGGCCATTTGCAGTGTCCCCCACTGAAAGTCAGCAGCCTTCCACCAGCCATGCTGCAGCCACTGGGGTAGCACTGCGTGACATCAGTAGGATAGGCAAAGGCACACATAAGACGGTCACTAAGAGAATGCATAAGGGTGATGAGTTGATTTCTTGATGTCACATTGGATGGATAGATGTATAACGTTGGATTGGAAAGTTTGCTTTGTGGTGGCTTTTATTTCAGCATCATGGCCAAGAGGACATTGTGATGGTCAGTAACAGAGGGAAGGTAAGGTGTGGGATTACTGTTGAAAGGGGAATTGGAGTTGTGGTCACTGGGACCTTAGGCGGATGATTCCATCCCGGATATCCCGGCCACAAAGGGGCTGTCTGGGTTGCTTCCTTCCTTCTTCCTTCTCTTCTGCTTCCTCTTCTTCTGCTTCTTCCTCTTCTGTGTCTTCCTCTTCCCTCTGTGAGCGGATGCTGTAAATCTGAAATGACAGTATAAAGTGCTGGAAATACGCAGCAGGTCAGGCAGCACCTCGACCTGAGACGTGAACTCTGTTTCTCTCTCCACGGATGCTGCCTGACCTGCTGAGTATTTGCAGCATTTTCTGTCTTCTCTGAGGCCTTCCTTTACCATCCGAGGCATTGCAAGTGTCCAGCAGCGCTCCCTACACACTTAAAAAACTTTTAACATCTATTGCAGCAAGCCACTACTTCAGTAAAATCAAACTTACCAGTCTAAAACTTAAATGCAAACTTACCTGAAAGATGTGTGTGTCCCTTTAAGAGGTGCTAACAGCGCCTCTGTCAGTCTGCTTGCACGCTGAGTTTACATGGCAAGCTTAGGACCCAGCACTGAACTCAGCGTTAGGGTTGTAGTTTGCCGTGGTGACGTTAAGTCAGCGTTGTACGCCGACTGACGTCACCACTGTGCCATTTTTCTTTTCCGGGCGATACCTGATAATGGCAGCGCTACCGGGACCACGAAAATGGTGGACGCAGCAGGACCTGCCACCAGTTGGTGGAAGAGCGGCCGCTCTCTCCACATTACGCCGCGCTAATGTGTAGCGATAAGGTATGGAATTTCTTCCCCTCAGTTTTATGAATAGTTATTACTAAATTTAAAAAGCATATACTTTTCATATGTTTGAATAAAGAATAAATGTAGTGAACAAAGGTTTATTATTTACTGCCATGTTACATTTTAAATAGAAAATGGGGGAGAAATTGGGCTGGGTAACATCCGTTTTTTAGGCACTACCGCCGCCACTAACCTCCCGCTGAATTTCGTGGGAGGCATTAGCGGTGCCGCGCCCGGGCACTAGTTGCTTTGCGCCCCCTTAGGGTGCTAACAGGAGGCGCAAGACAACCGAATTTTGCCCCCTTAATGTTAGCTTAAGTGGATTCGATTTCTTATTTCTCCTTCAGTTTCTTGCACTTGTTTAACCTCGTTAACATAGCAACACCATGTTCTACCCCATAGTCAATCACCTCTATCTCTATCTGCACTTATGCAACTCGATCCCATTTCTAGCCAGATATTTATCCAGTTCTGACTCACTAACTGCTTTAGCTGTGAGTATGTTCCACAAATCCATAACACATTCCTTCTAGTGTTGAATCTTGTCCAAATCCATGTATTTGTTAGCTCTAGAATTGACTGTTCCAATGCTTTCCTGGCCGACCTCCCATCTTCCACCCTACATAAACTTGTGCTCATTCAAAACTCTGCTGCCCGTATCTTAGCTCGCTCCAAGTCTTGTTCACCAATCACCCCTGTGCTTGCTGACCTACACTGGCTCCTGCTCCGACAATGCCTCAACTTCAAAATCCTCATCCTTGTTTTCAGATCCATCCATGGCTTTGCCCCGCTCTATCTCTGTAACTTCCTCCACCCCTCCAAGCATTCGAGATCTCTGCGCTCCTCCATTCCTGGCCTCTGCGCATCCCCGATTTGAATTGCTCCACCATTGGTGGCCATGCCTTCAGCTGCTTTGGCCCTAGAAAGGGACACAGCTAACCTGTCTAATTACACCTTAGTTAGGTTTAACACCTGTGGTTGGGAAGATTTTGAAATCTTTAATTAAAGATGAAATGACTAAATATACATATGAAGAAAAAATCATTAGAAGCAGCCAATTTAGATTCCAAAAAGAAAGATCGTGCTTGGCAAGTGTGATGAAGATTGTTGAGGAGGTGACAGAAATGGTGGATGGGGGAAGTGCAGGGGATGTGGTGCACATAGACTTTCAGAAATCCTTTACAACAACAACAACTTGCATTTATATAGCGCCTTTAAAGTAGTAAAACGTCCCAAGGCGCTTCACAGGAACGTTATCAAACAAGCGTTGACACTGAGCCACATAAGGAGATATTAGGACAGGTGACCAAAAGCTTGGTCAAAGAGGTAGGATTTAAGGAGCGTCTTAAAGGAGGAGAGCAAGGTAGTGAGGCAGAGAAGTTTAGAGTGGGAATTCCAAAGGTTAGGGCCTAGGCAGCTGAAGGCACGGCCGCCAAAGGTGGAGTGAAGAACATTGGAGATATGCAAGAGGCCAGAATTGTAGGAGAGCAGAGATCTCAGAGGGTTGTAGGGCTGGAAGAGTTACAGAGATAGGCAGTGGCGAAGCCACGGAGGGGTTTGAAAACAAGGATAAGAATTTTAAAATTGAGGCGTTGCCAGACCAGGACCCATTGTAGGTCAGCAAGCACAAGGGTGATGGTTGAACGAGACTTGGTGCGAGTTAGGACACGGGCAGCAGAGTTTTGGTTGAGCTCAAGATTTACAAGTTTAAGGGTTATAGAATTAGGGGGAAGGCTAGCAAACTAGTTATAAAGAAGGAAACAGAGTGGAATTTAAAGGCAATCTCTCAGAGGAGCTGAAAGTAGGTCATGATGTTCCACAGGGTCCTGCTCTGTTCTGGGACCGCTTCTGTTTGGATAGAGATCTAGAGTGAGTGGTGGCCAAAATTTGCAGACAATACTAAAAAAGAGGCATAGTCAATAATTTTGAAGAGCAAAAGAAGTTGTAAGGTGGTGGAATAGGCAAAAAAGTGGCAGATGGGACGTCACTCAATGTGGTACGTTTGGTTAAAACAATAGAAGTAATAATTTTGGAGGAAAGCTGGGTGATGTGAAAACACAGAGGGATTTAGGGATTTAGATTCACAAGACAATAAAAGCAGCACCTCAAGTGGACGAGGCTGTTTTTTTTTTAAAGTTAATCGTCCAGTGGGTTTTATGGCAACTGATTAGAATATGAAAGTCAAGATGTAATGGTCGTCGTCGTACGTACCTTCACACTGTTCCCTTTGGGGAACTGTATGAAGTGGTGGAAGGATTTCTGGCCACGATTAACGCTCCTTCCATGACCGTAACCATCTTCGTACCAGCCATTAGGGTGGTTAGTCCTATGGCGGGAGGGTTTTACGGGTTCCCACAACCCATACGGGGGGGGTGGGCCACCCACCCACGAACGCAAGTATCCTGCTGGATGTCAACCCAGAATTTAGAGCCGGAGCTCCGACTCCACTTGCCGGGACTGTCTGGAGCGGGGTTCGAAACCCTACGCCTTCTGGCCCAGCGGCGGGGATGCTACCGCTACGCCAAAGGCCCACCCCCGATGTAATGGTGAATCTCAGTAAGACCACAGTTGGAGTATTGTATGCAAATTTGGGCTTCACACTATAGAAAGGGTGTTGAGGTAATAGCGAGCATACTTCACAGAGTCACTAAGGTCCTGTCTGGTAGGTGGAAATAGAAATAGGGAGATAGATGAAAAATTGAGGATGTTTTAATTCGATTAGAGGAGATTAAGGAGTGATAATAGGGGGAAATATTTGGTTGCCTTTGTTGTGTATGTAACCTGTTCCACCTTAAGAGAGCTTAAGCCTGTTCCACCTTAAGAGATGTACTACTTTCTCAGGCTGCTGTAGACGTAATACCGGGGGTGAACACACCGGTATATAAGCACTGTGCAGTAATCTTGTATTCAGTATAGTCCCTACCTCCAACCAGTAAAGACCTGTTTGAGTTATACGTTTAAGTCTTTGTGTTAATTGTTCAATACAATACACATACTTAACACTGGCGACGAGTCAGGTTCTTACCCTGCGGCAGTTATTCCACGGCGGTTGAAGAGAGGTTTCAAACCACACCACCCCACTGGAAGCGACAGGCATTAGGACCCTGAAGCCTCCATCAGCTTGTGAACCGGAGTAGAAGACAGGGCTGGGGAAGACAGGTACAGGGCGATAGCGATCGGCAGATAAGGGCCGGGCCGCTTTGAAGTGAGGGGCGCAGCCGGGCCATCGATCGCAATCACCGATAAGGGCCGCACTCGGGCTGAAAGGGCAGCGGCTGCAGAAATTGAAGGCGCGAGAGCCGCGGTGCACGGGCCATCGATCGCGATCGGGAGATAAGGGCTTTGGAGTGCGAGGCGCAGCCGGGCCATCGATCGCAAGCACTGATAAGGGCCGGGCCGCTTTCAAGTGCGAGGCGCAGCCGGGCCATCGATCGCATCCGCTGATAAGGGCCGCACTCGGGCGATCGCGGCGAAGATAAGGGCCGCACTCGGGGGCTGAAGGGAGACGGCGTCGGGGGACGGGTGAAGACCGCCAAGCGCGGGAAAACCGCCATTTTGTGGGCGGAGGACGACGGCAAGAGCGGGAAGCCGCCATCTTTGATAACAAGTAAAGAAAATAAAATCTGAGAAATTGCAAATCTACAATGCCTAAACACGGGAATATTAGCACCTTTGATAGTGACCTCGAAGATTGGGCCATATATGTTGAAAGAGTAAAAAATTATTGTAAGGCCAATAAAATTCGTGACCAAGATAAAGCTCTAACATTATTAAATTTAATGGGTGCGAAGACATACGGGCAATTGAAACACCTGTTATCACCAGGTGAACCGGCGGATAAGACGTTCGATGAGATTGTTACTGTCCTGAAAGATCATCTAAACCCCACGCCGCTGATGCTAGCGGAACGATTTAAATTTTACGACAGAAGGCAGCTACAGCATGAAAGCAATGCTGAATATTTGCTGGAATTGCGTAAATTAGCGAAATATTGCCAGTTTGGAACGGGACTGACAGATGCACTACGAGACAAATTTGTGTGTGGTTTATTTAAACAGGATACACAAAAGCGACTGCTCGAGGAGAATGAGCTGACGCTTGAGAAGGCGGTCACTATGGCAGCAGCACACGAAGCCGCAGCGAGAGGCACGGCAGTAATGCAGCTACGGTCACCGGAGCTCAGTGCACACAAATTGGGTGTGAGTTCTGGCAAATGTTATCGTTGTGGAAAGACAACACATGATCAGAACCAGTGTTGGTTTAAAAACCAAGAATGTAGAACTTGTGGTAGGCTTGGACACATAGCTAGAGTATGCAGGTCAGGGAAGAAGACCAGCAACAAGAAGTCACCGCAAGGAAAATACGCAAAAGTACACAAGGTGGCCGAACAGGAGTCCGATTCAGACGCTAGCAGTAATGAACTGGCTGGCTTAAGCAGTATTGAACTGGCTAGCTTAAGGGTACTCAACGTTGGTAAGGGTGCAGACCTCCAGACAATTTGGGTTACTCTTCAGATAGAAGAGTCCAAGTAAAAATGGAATTGGACACTGGATCGGCATTGTCGGTCATGAATAAGAAAGATTACAGAAGGTTATTCCAACATATTCCCCTACAGGATACGGAGATTATATTGACAACCTACACGGGGCAGAGAGTGTACCCCATCAGGACAATAAAGGTTGCAGTGGCCAACAAGGGCGAAGGAAGTCAAATAATGGACTTATATGTGCTACCGGAGGGAGGCCCACCACTACTAGGCCGGGAGTGGTTTAGAAACATAAATATGGACTGGCATTCGCTAAAAGCCATAAAGAGTGAGAACTCGGTGCAGATAATCAGCCCAGACTCTAGAACTGATGATAGTAAGACCAACCCATGTGCAAAAGACACAGTTTCAGCACAGAATTCCACTGAGCAACAACAACATAGTTTAACAGAGAATTCTGAGTCTGTCAAGTCTACTGATATGCACATTTTTGAGGGACACTGGGCTCGAACTCAACTCCATTTCAAACTACAACAGCAATTAGAACAAATGATTTGCCGTTTTGAGCAAGAGATGAATGAAATAAAAAAGTTCTTTGTTACAGAGTGGGAGAATCTGGAAAGTCAACAGAAGCAACTGATGGAGAAAATGGAGCAGGAGCACACCAACCATCTGCGCGAGGAGGCCGAACGAATCAAAGCTGATTCAGGTTCTGAAGGTGCGTGCCATAACTCTTCTGACACCAGATTAACGGTCAGCCAACTCCTTCATATGCTGAGGGACAAGACTCTGAAATGGGAAAAACTTGAACACGAGCTGCGATCTTCAAAGGAAAAGGGTTCTGAGCTCTCAAAAGTCATTGAGATGGCTGATGTGACGACACAGACTGAAACGACTGCAACAGAGCAGCCATTGGATGCCAAAAGTACGCTGACTCACGTCAATGTAGAACAACAGACCGCTGAAACAGCTGCTCCGGTAGAGGGATTGCATAGTCCGATCAATCAATCTCCAAAGGAAGTTGAAGTATTAAAATCACAAATGAGGTCACTAGTAAATGACTTGCTGAAAGCCCAGAAAAAGCTGGATGCAGAGGTACACAGGAAGAAGTCTCTTCAGGAAAGATGTCTGGATTTGGAACAAGAGCTGGCTAACGTCCAGCTGGGTATGGAGGAAATAGACGACCCTCTCACTGGTCTAGCTCAGGACGACACCGAATATTACCATGACCTGGTGGACGACACCGAATATTACGATGTCCTGTCCTGCCCAGCTTGTAACTTTGACTCCCAAAGTGCAGAAATCATGGAGGAGCACCAAAAGTCTACGGAACATCGGGAGAAGCTGGCTCTACGACGGAAACAGGAGGAAGAGAAGGAGGAACTGCGCATGCAGCTGGCAGCTGTGGCAGCTGACAATGGAGCCCAGAGAGTCTCCAAGAAGCAGAAAAGGAAAAGGAAAAACAGAAGATGACCCATCTGAACCATTATCACCTCTACCAGATCACACACGTGGTCCCTCCGAACGGAGCCAAATCAGTTCGGAAGTTCAAGCTGTTAAATCCATGAAAGGACTATTGAATGAGTAACGTGAACCGACTACACCACAGAGATTGAATCTGTGAACTGTTTTCCGCAGAGACTGAATCTGTGATATGTTACGTTAAACATGAAGTTATATATGTATATATGTTATTACGTTATGTTAAATGGGGGGGATGACTATAAAGCTAAGAAGGGAGGAGTGTTGTGTATGTAACCTGTTCCACTTTAAGAGAGCTTAAGCCTGTTCCACCTTAAGAGATGTACTACTTTCTCAGGCTGCTGTAGACGTAATACCGGGGGTGAACACACCGGTATATAAGCACTGTGCAGTAATCTTGTATTCAGAATAGTCCCTACCTCCAACCAGTAAAGACCTGTTTGAGTTATACGTTTAAGTCTTTGTGTTAATTGTTCAATACAATACACATACTTAACAGCCTTGCGCCTCCCGTTAGGAAATGGGGCGCAAAGCAACTAGCGCCCGGACGCGGCGCCGCCAACGCCTTCCACGAAATTCAGTGGGAGGTTAGCACCAGCACTAACCATTAGCGCCCCGTGGCACTGCGCCGCTGGCGATGACGTCATCGCTGTGCACAGCGCCCCGCTCGAGCCCCAGTCGCAATCTTCGGTGGCGCCCCCGACTTACTGCCGGACGCTATGTCTGACGGGGTCAGGGGGACCTACCTGCAGCCGGGGTGGCGCTGTTTAAAGGCAAGGTGCCGAGCAGCCATTTTTGTCGTTGGCCGCCTGGCAGCACCTGCCTCCGCTCCCGTCCCTGGCCTTCTGACCCGCCGCCCCCCCCCCCCCCCGCGGAGTGCCGGCTGCATTCCATGAGCCCGGCACTTCTCTTGACTGCCGGGCTCTTTTGCCGGCACTCCCAATCCCCGGGGGCCCAGCTGGGCCCTGGGTCGCGCTGCGCAAGGGCCCTCCCCTTTAAGAAGGGGAGGAAGGCCTGCAATACCGTGGCGCGACGTGCCGCAGCGCCCCAAGAGGGAGGCGGGGCACTTCCAGTAGCTCCCCGCTTCCCTCTTGGGGCGCTACCACTCAATTTCAGCCGCGGGGTCGCTAATTTTTCTGGAGCGCTAAGTTAGCACCCCAAAGGGGGCACGACTCAATTTCTCCCCCTAAGCGTTTAAAATGATTGGCACCAATCTGCCTTTAACTCAAGGGGGCTGGGATGCAAAGGGGTAGAAGTTAGGTTACAGTTATATAAAGCTCTGGTCAGACCCCATCTGGAGTATTGCATTCAGTTCTGGGCACCGCACCTCAGGAAGGATATACTGGCCTTGGAGGGGTACAGCACAGATTCACTAGAATGATACCAGGGCTTAAAGGGTTAATTTATGAGGACAGGTTGCATCGGCAAGATTTATATTCCCTTGAGTACAGAAGATTAAGGAGTGATCTAATTGAAGTGTTTAAGATGATTTAAGGATTTGATAGGGTAGATGGAGAGAAATGATTTCTTCTGGTGGGAGAGTGCATAACCTTAACATTCGAGCTAGGCCTTTCAGGGCTGTTGTCAGGGAGCACATCTTCACACAAAGGGGAGTGGAAATCTGGAACTCTCCCCCAAAAAGCTGTTGAGGCTGAGGGTCAATTGAAAATGAGATTGATAGATTTTTGTTCAGCAAGGTATTAAGGATTACAGAACCAAGGCAGATGGATGGAGTTAAGATACAGATCAACCATGATCGAACTGAATGGCGGAACAGACTCAAGGGGCTGACTGGCCTACTCCTGTTCCTATGTTCTTCCCTATGTACAGGCCATTCGAGGTGCTTGAAAAGCAATGTTCCCTCTTGGGGCGTCCAGCGCAGCCGGCCCGCTGGCTTTCCAATGCAGAAAACCGCGCATGCGCGGTATTTTGAATGGGCCGCACAGCCCCTTAAAGGGGTCGTGCACCCAAAAAAAAATAAGAGGGAACATTTTCGAGAATACAGGTGCATCTATCTGCCTCTTCTCCGTCAATGCTGTCTTTGAATTTGTATTGGACAGAACCAGAGAAGTAAAACCAGGAGCACCCATCCATTTTATTTGGTCGCCGTTAAACATGAATCACAAAGATTCTTTAACTGTTTTTGAGCAATGTACCCGTTAATCTTGCTTTAACAGAGTCAGTCTCTTAATGTTTATATTGGGACAGGACTGGTCAATTAAACCCATCCTCCAGCATTAGATTTAAATTTGGTGGAGTTCAGATCATGTTGAATCATTTTTTTTAATGTGTTGTGACATTAGATTTTTAACTTAGAAAATAGCGTTGCCTTCAGCCATGCATCAGCGAGGCAACATCAGTGAATGTCAAGCTCCAGTCAGTCAGCCACAACGGGTCTGTCGTGTATCTTCCTTAAGGGAAATTTCAGATGAATGTCGTTTGTCATGGCTTTCCTCCTAAGTAGCATTATTCTGGGAGTCTGCTCCTTTTGTCTCATTGCATCCTATCAAAAGGAAGAGGCGGTGATTGCTGTTTTTCCACGCAATAATGGCCCTGTCATCCTCTACCTCTTAATTACCTATAATCTTTCTTTTATTAAGTTGGCAATTGTTAGAAGTGACAATGTTTTGTTCAGTGGAGTGTCTTCTTCTTCTTAGGCAGTCCCTCGGAACTGAGGATGACTTGCTTCCACATTAAAAATGAGCTCGCAGGTGGCTGATTAGTCCAATGCGGGACCTACAGTCTCTGTCACAGGTGGGGCAGACGATGGTTGAAGGGGCGGGTGGGTGGGGCGCTTGGATTGACGTGCGCTGCTTGCGCTTGGCTTCCGCTTGCTCCCGGCGAAGAGACTCAAGGTGTTCAGCGCCTTCCCGGATGCTTCTCCTCCACTTTGTGTGGTCTTGGAAAGGGGCACCTGCTGGGCCAGAGTCAGGCAGCACGGAAGGAGGTTCATTTGGCCCATTGTGGCTGTGCCGGCTCTGAAAATCCTGCAGATTGCTCTGGTCGACAGCAGTCACAGATTTAACACACTGGTCTGTGTGCAAAAGATGCTGCTCATGGTTAAACTGGGTAGTTAAAATAGTGTAACTATGTAAGAGCCCATTCAGAACTGCTGATGGAAGGGCCCACCTAAAACACAAACCTATCTTTCTCTCGCAGGTGCTGATTGATATGTCATGCGTTTTATTCACAAACACAATTCTTCTTGTTCTTCGTGGCGATTTGAAGGCAGCTCTCCGACAGTTTAACCTGTATAAATTAGATTTCATCTCCCTCGCTAGGCAATGCCTGAGGCTGAGTCAGACTGTTCGCAACCTCAGCGTCCTATTTGACCTTGAGTTAAGCTTCCGACCCCATATCCTCTCCATCACCAAGACTGCCTAGTTCCACATCCATAGCATCGCCCGTCTCCGCCCCTGCCTCATCCCATCTGCTGCTGAAACCCTCATCTATGCTTTAGTTACCTCCAGACTCGACTATTCCAATGGTCTGGCCAGCCTCCCATCTTCCACCATCTATGAATTGTGCTCACCCAAAACTCTGCTGCCCGTGTCCTAACTCGCACCAAATCCCATTCGCCCATCACCCCTGTGCTCGCTAACCTACATTGGCTCCCGGTCCGGCAATACCTCGATATTAAAATTCTCATCCTTGTTTTCAAATCCCTTCATGGTCTTGCTCCTCCCTATCTCTGTAACCTCCTCCAACCTTCCAAGAACTCTACATTCTTCCAACTCTAGCTTCTTGCACATCCCCCACTCTTTTCGCCCCAACATTCTTCTAAGCGTCTTGGCCCTAAACTCTGGAATGGCCTTCCTAAACCTCTCCACTTCTCTCTCCTTCTTCATGCCCCTCCTTAAATCATGCCTCTTTGACCAAGGAGTCACTCCTCCTAATATCTCCTTCTTTGGCTCGGTGTCAATTTGTGACTGATTACGCTCCTGTAGAGGTTTTTCCTACGTTAAAGGCAAGTTATTGTTGTAAATTAGATGAAAAATTGCACGTTTCAATGAAAAATATTCCACAATTATTCACCGGTTAAGTGTTTTATAGACTTTTCCACCTCCATGAGTCTAAATTTTTTTCCTCTTGCAAGGGAGCTCTGGTTGGGAAATTGCATTTGAGTGGACAAAAAAGAATAATGAGGGGCCTTGAGCCTGCAATTTACTGACCAGTGCCAGCCCTTGCCAGCAGTGACAAGTAGGGGTATCAACTTGGGAGTGCCTGATGGTTGATTCCACAACACTGCAATCCAAACAGGGAAGCCTACACTAGCGGGGAGCGTAGGTTGGAGAGGGGGTAGAGCAAGTGTGTCCCTAATTCTCTGGCTCTACAGTCCCAGCAAGCACAGCTCCATTAGTGGGAATGTAGCGTTATGCAGTCTCACCTTTGATATTGCTACTTTTGACTCCATCTCACCTTCTCTCCTACTCCTTGCAACCTAGGCACTGTCATGCACTGTGGGCTAGGTACAACTTGGCTTCTGAATAATATAAGATAATACGGCCTAGAAATTCAGTATAGCCACGTTTGGGGCGCTACAGCCGGGCGGCCGCTAAAGTTTGCGCCCGGCGCAACTTCGCGCCACCTTCGCCGATATTCAGTGGCATCGCCCCAAGAGGTTGCTGCTGCGCTAAAGCAGGCGATGCACGACTATCATTAGGCGCTAAGCCGGCGATCCGGGGCGCTAACACCGAGGACGGGCGCAGCGCAGGTGCGGCGAGTTGCTCAATGAAGGCAGACACGCTGGCGCCGGTCAGCTCTTAAAGGGGAAGGGTCGACTTGTTTGGCTGCCATGCTCTGCACACTGCAGCCCTGAAGCAAGGCCTGACCATTGCTGGTTCATCAGTTCTACGCCCTCAACCATGGGGAAGTCCGCTATTCTTCCAAAGCCGATTGCACGCTCTTGCTGTTTGTCCAGGGTCATGGGGAAGGAGATGTACTGACGTCTCCTTCTGAAAAGGGCATTGTTCACCTGGCAGATGCAGCAATGTACCGCAAACTGGGAGATGTTGGCAATGTCCCCAGTAGCGGATTGGAAGGAGCCAGTGGCATCGAAGTTGAGAGCCACCGTCACCTTCACTGCCGCTGACAGAGACGTCCTGCTCCTCAGCTGTGGCTGCAGATCTCTGCGAAGCAGGTGGCAGATCTCAGTGACCACCTCCCTTCTGAATCGCATCCTCCGAACACACTGCTCCTCAGACATGTTCAGATATGAGAACTGCTGGCGGTATACCCTGGGTGGGTAAGGCCTCCTGTGCCGACGCCTGTTGGCTAATCTCCGTCTGGCCATGACTGGCACTCTCTCACGGCGTCTCTGATCCATTTGAATGCAATGCAGAAAGCCAACGTTTCCACCCATTGCAGCCCCCATTATATGTGGCGACTCAAGGCTATGGCACTGAAAGTGAAATCCAAGTGCAAAGCTCTGGCCTGAAGCCACAAGTACCTGTGCAAGCGCTGAGTCAAAGCAGAAAGCTCTCTGCCTTTGTCTCTCTCCAAATATCCGTCTCTCACACAGAGGGATTGGCACAAAATGGCTGCCACTTATACTGCAGGAGGAGTCCCCTTTAAATAGCGCCCCCCGCGCCCCGCAGCGACTGGGAACCGTTCCCCTCTACCAGTCGCTGGGGGCGCCAGACGCAAAGAAGGGCGGCGCCACTGAATTTCCGGTTCGGGGCGCACAAAGGGCGTTGCACGATGAAATGACGTCAGGATCTGCGCGCGCAGCTGAGCGCGCGCAAAGGCTTTGCGCCGCCGCTAAATCTTTACTGAAGTTGGGGAGAGGCGCAGATCGCGCTGCGCCCGGCCGCTAGCCGCCTAGCGCCCCACATCTCCTCCTCCTAAGGCGCTAGCGGCTGGCGCAAACAACTGAACTTCTAGGCCTACGTGTCTTATTTATAATGCACAGTGTGAAGATAATTGAGATTGCTCTTGATATGTTGATCCACAATACTCAGCCAGATCATGAATGACACTGCAGTAACAGTTGAAAATAACACAATGAAAACAACATCAAACAGCTACTTGAATAGAAGGCTGCATTTTTTGTGACTACCTGAAGTAATAGATTCGAAAAACATCAATACCAGACTGATGTTTATGTAACATAATAAATAATCTATTAGCAGCCATAGTGCTGACTGTATTTTCCACTTCATGCATTGAATCAATGGCTTTTAATGTTCTATGGCTGTATTCTGAATCCTACGGGGTAGAAATTGGACCTCGTTGCACCCATTTCATGCTTGTAAAATTGGTGTTATGAGGGCCAATTTTGCGGACCAATGTCCTGCACCCCAAAAACGGCTGAAAAACATGCGACCCAATATTAGGTCGGTCCATTTTTCAGGCATCTGGGGAGTGGGGGGGTTGGGGGGGGGAGCGGGGGCAAGCCCAAAACGGGCATTAGGACCAATGTTCCCCCTAATTTTGGGGGGGGATGTGGTCCCTTTAACAGACTGTGCGGCCCATTCAAAATTTTGCGCATATCCCATTGTGAAGCTCATGATCGGCCTGCACGGGGCCTCCGGTCGGCTGCCCAGCTTAATGGGAACATTGGTTAGGACCCCTTGCATATGTTAATGAGGAACCTCTGGCCTGTCTTAGGACCCCTCAGAGAGGTTGGATTTTCTTGAGCGGATCAGCTGTTGATCCTCAGATTTTCCAGGTGTGGATGCAGCCTAGTCAGCAGACACCACCAAAAAGGTAGGCTTTTGTTTTTAAGTTTGATCTGGAGCCAGGAGGAGCAGGAGTGACGCTCTCCCACCTCCCCCTGCCCCCTCCCCCAGAGACTTACCTTCGGGCCGCTGCTGGCGAGTTGAGGTGAACAGCCCAACATTCACCCAAATAAAATGGGCGAGCGGCCTGTGGAGGTGCGAAAGGTGCTGTCAGCTCGTCCAAGTAATGTTAAGGCCCGAAGCCCAATTTTGGGGCCTGTGCTCAGTGAGAGGTGCCCATTTCGGGTCTCAAAGCAGGCCTAAAGAAATTTCCACCCCAATATAATTCAGAGTTAGTCCATTAGCTTAAGCAGCTGAGCACTTGAGATCTTGAGGCCTGCCTGTATGCTCTTGGTTGCCTTTGTTGGCTAACTGGCATCAGTTCATTGTCATCCTGCTGGATAGATATGATACCATTGTTGGTGTGGAAAGAAATAGTCACACTTCTATCACATATATTGGCCGTCGGTAAGTAGCTTTGATAATACCAGTGGGCATATTATTTTCTGGACTGTCCTATATTCCTGGTAGAAAGGGTTCGGTTCGAATTGGGTGGCACACACAATGAAAGTAAAGAGGACAAAAAGTGTCAAGTAAAAGAAATAACTTGCATTTCTAAAGCGCTTTTCACAACCTCAGGACATTCCAAAGCGCTTTACAGCCAATGTAGCACTTTTGAAGTGTAGTCACTGTTGTAATGTAGGAAATGTGACAGCCAATTGGCGCACAGCAAGCTCCCACAAACAGCAATGAGAAAATGACCAGATCATCTGTTTTGTAGTGATGTTGGTTGAGGGATAAATGTTGGCCAGGACACCGGGGAGAATTCTCTTGCTCTACTTTTTTATTTGTTTCTGGGATGTGGGCATTGCTGGCAAGGCCAGCATTTATTGCCCACCCCCGATTGCCCTTGACAAGGTGGTGTTGAGCCGCCTTCTTGAACCGCTGCAGCCCTTGTGGTGAAGGTACTCCCACAGTGCTGTTAGGGAGGGAGTTCCAGGATTTTGACCCAGCGACGATGAAGGAACGGCGATATATTTCTAAGTCAGGATGGTGTGTGACTTGGAGGGGAACTTGGAGGTGGTGGTGTTCCCATGCGCCTGCTGCCCTTGTCCTTCTAGGTGGAGGAGGTCGTGGGTTTGGGAGGTGCTGGCCAACAAGCCTGGCAAGTTGCTGCAGTGCATCTTGTAGGTGGTACACACTGCAGTCACAGTGTACCGGTGGTGGAGGGAGTGAATGTTTAAAGTAGTGGATGGGATGCCAATTAAGCAGGCTGCTTTGTCCTGGATGGTATCAAGCTTCTTGAGTGTTGTTGGAGCTGCACTCATCAAGGCAAGTGGAGAGTATTCCATCACACTCCTGACTTGTGACTTGTAGCTGGTGGAAAGGCTTTGGGGAGTCAGGAGGTGAGACACTCGCCACAGAATACCCAGCCTCTGACCTGCTCTTGTAGCCACAGTATTTATGTGGCTGGTCCAGTTGAGTTTCTGGTCAATGATGACTCCCAGGATGTTGATGCTGGGGGAATCGGCGATAGTAATGCCATTGAATGTCAAGGGGCGGTGGTTAGGCTCTCTCTTGTTGGACATAGTCATTGCCTGGCACTTAGGTGGTGCAAATGTTACTTGACACTTATCAGCCCAAGCCTAAATGCCGTGCAGGTCTTGCTGCATGTGGTCATGGACTGCTTCATTATCTGAGGAGTTGCGAAAGGAACTGAACACAGTGCAATCCTCAGCGAACATCCCCATTCCTGACCTTATGATGGAGGGAAGGTCATTGATGAAGCAGCTGAAGATGGTTGGGCCTAGGACACTGCCCTGAGGAACTCCTGCAGCAATGTTCTGGGGCTGAGTCGATTGGCCTCCAACAACCACAAGTATCTTCTTTGTGTTAGGTATGACACCGGCCAGTGGAGAGTTTTACCCCTGATTTCCATTGACGTCAATTTTACTAGGGCTCCTTGATGCCACACTCGGTCAAATGTTGCCTTGATATCAAGGGCAGTCACTCTCACCTCACCTCTGGAATTCAGCTGTTTTGTCCATGTTTGTACCAAGGCTGTAATGAGATCTGGAGCTGAGTGGTCCTGGCAGAACCCAAACTGAGCATCAGTGAGCAGGTTATTGCTGAACAAGTGACGCTTGATAGCACCATTGACGACACCTTCCATCACTTTGCTGATGATTGAAAGTAGACTGATGGGGCGGCAATTAGCCAGATTGGATTTGTCCTGCTTTTTGTGGAAAGGACATACCTGGGCAGTTTTACACATTGTAAGGTAGTTTGGCTAGAGGCGCGGCTAGTTCTGGAGCACAAGTCTTCAGCACGACAACTGGGATGTTGTCGGGGCCAATAGCCTTTGCTGTATCTAGTGCACTCAGCTGTTTCTTGATATCACATGGAGTGAATTGAATTGGCTGAATACTCGCTTCTGTGATGGTGGGGACCTCAGGAGGAGGCCAAGATGGATCATCCATTCGGCACTTCTGGCTGAAGGTGGTTGCAAACGCTTCAGCCATGTTGTTTGCACTCACGTGCTGGGCTCCACCATCATTGAGGATGGGGATATTCATGGAGCCTCCTCCTTCCGTTAGTTGTTTAATTGTCCACCACCATTCACAACTGGATGTGGCATACTACAGAGCTCTGATCTGATCTGCTGATTGTGGGATCACTTAGCCCTGTCTATAGCATGCTGCCTACGCTGTTTAGCATGCATGTAGTCCTCTGTTGCAGTTTCCCCAGGTTGGCACCTCATTTTTAGGTGTGCCTTGTGCTGCTCCTGGCGCGCTCTTCTACACTCCTCATTGAACCAAGGTTGGTCCCCTGGCTTGATGGTAATGGTAGAGTGAGGGATATGCTGGGTCATGAGGTTACAGGTTGCAATGGAATACAATTCTGCTGCTGCTGCTGATGGCCCACAGCACCCCATGGATGCTCAGTTCTGAGCTGCTAGATTTATTCTGAATCTATCCCATTTAGCATGGTGGTGGTGCCACACAACTCGATGGAGGGTGTCATCAGTGTGAAGACAGGACTTCGTCTTCTAAAGAACTGTGCGGTGGTCGCTGCTACCAATACTGTCATGAACAGATGCATCTGCGACAGGTAGATTGGTGAGGATGAGGTCAAGTAGGTTGATCCCTCGTGTTTGTTCATTCACCAGCTGCCGCAGGCCCAGTCTGGCAGCTATGTCCTGCAGGACTCGGCCAGCTTCTTGCCCATGTTTGACCTGAAGCCATGAGACTTCATGGGGTCCGGAATCAAAGTTGAGTACTTCCAGGGCCACTCCCTCCCAACTCTATACCACTGTGCCACCACCTCTGGTGGGACAGGACATATCCAGGGATGGTGATGGATGAGTTTGGGATATTGCTGAATGTTATGATTCTGTGAATATGACAACATCAGGCTGTTGCTTGACTAGTCTGTGGGACAGCCCTCTAGATATTGGCACATGTCCCCAGGTGTTAGTGAGAAGAACTGCCAGGAGTCAACTGGGCTGGGTGTGCCTTTGTCGTGTCCAGGCCATTCTTAGTATTGTGTTTCGTAGCAGTTTGATACAACTGAGTGGCTTGCTAGGCCATTTCAGAGGGCAGTTAAGAGTCAACCACATTGCTGTGAGTCTGGAGTCAGGTATAGGCCAGCCCAGGTAATGATGGCAGATTTCCTTCCATAAAGGACAATAGTGAACTTGATGGGTTTTTACAACAATCTGGTTGCTTTTTATTTCAGATTTATTTAGTTAACTGAATTTAAATCGGTGGTGGGATTTGAATTCACGTCTCTGGATCATTAGTCCAGGCCTCTGGATTACTAGTCCAGTAACATAACCACTATGCTACATTACCGCTTCAAAATAGTGCCACGGGATCTTTTACGTCCCCCTTAAGAGGAAGACGGGGCCTCAGTTTAGCGTCTTATCCGAAAGACTGCACTTCCGGCAGTATAGCACTCCTTCAGTACTGCACTGGGATGTCGGCCTGGATTATGTGCTCATGTCTTTGGAGTGTGACTTGAACCCACAACCTATGTGTGAGATGTGAGGGATTTGATGAAAAAATGATGTGTGAACGAAGCTTGCTGTTACTACTGTGTAAATCATCCATCAACTTGTGGTGAGAAAGAGATACCCCGTGAGTTGCGAATCGCCACAAACTGCTGGACAATTTGCACTGCTCCGCCATTAACCTCACGAAAACAGCCGCTCACCCGAATCTCCCCATGAGTTTCACGAAATTGCTGCATTTGCGCATTAATTGCCCATTAAGCTTGTCGCAGAAAGTTAAGTCTAGTAATTAATAGCGTAAGTATCCTTTTGATGACATGATAATTGTTAATGACTGTCAATCATCCTCTCTAGCCCAAAAAGTGAATAAATAAAAGTGTGGACTCATTCCTTCAGGTTGTGAATTATTGTTGTAGATTTTTTAAAAATCAAATTTAAAAATTTAATTTTTTTTACATATCCTTTCTTTCTCCTTTTTTCTTTTTCTCTTAATCCAGTCTTTCTCTCCCTCTCTTTATTTCTCTTTCTGTACCTGATTTGACTCTATTTCCTTCTCTGTCATTCCTTGGTTTCTTTCTGAATCCTTAAATCTCATTGGTTGAGGAGCTAGACTGTTGGTCCCACCGTTCACCAAGATCCCAGATGCTCCGCTGCCCTCGCCACGCCGTTATCAGCTCACATTTCCAGCAGCTAACACGGCAAATCACTTTCAAGCTGTTTAACTCACAGGGCGCACCGTGAGATGTCCTGCTCCAGCAAATTCTGGGCCATTGCATTTACATAAGCGCCAGGTATACCACTGTTACTGCTAGTTCTGTAATATCAGTAACTAAAGCATTTTACTGCCTCCAATTAATTCCGTAGTGGGTGTGTATGGACATGACAAGTCAAGACAGTCATTAAGATTCCAGAATCCTGCAGTGATGTATGAATGAGAGATATGTAAATTTCCTCTTCTTAAACCATCCTTAATTCTGTCAATTCCCTGCTACCTACTGTTCACTCAGTGTTAAATTGATTAGTAGAAACTGCTGCAATTATTTTTTCACTGAACAAATCTTTGACATTTGGGTCTAAGCACAGTGGAACAATGCCACTGAACTGGCAATAATCAAAGAAAATTTAAAAAACAGTGCATTTATTACTCTACAATACCCCACATGAAGCATCACTGATTACTTTGAACACTTGTTTGTAAGTGTTGCATCGGCTGGCAAAACACTGAGTAATCAGACGTCAGGTGCTGTTGGTTAGGTGTATTATTTTCAATTGTAATTTTATTTTTAAAATATAATACATTTTTAAAGATGCAGTGGTCTTGTTTAAATGAAGGGGGGGGGCAAATAAGATTTACAAAGATGATTCAAGAACTGAGAGGTTATATCTGTCAGGACCGACTGAACAGGCTGGGGCTCTTTTCTCTAGAAAAGAGAGGATAGAATGTGGAACTCGCTACCACACGGAGTAATTGAGGTGAATAGCATAGATACATTTAAAGGGAATCTAGATAATTACATGATGGAAAAAGCTATAGGAGGATATGCAGATAAGGTTATATGAAGTAGGGTGAGAGGAGGCTCGTGTGGAGCTTAAACACTGGCATGGACCAGTTGGGCTGAATGGCCTGTTTCTCTGCTGTAAATTCTATGCAATTCTATGCAAACCGAAAGACAATATGACTAAATGGTAAAATTTTAGAGGGGGTGCAGGAACAGATATCTGGGATTTTATGTACACAAATCTTTGAAGGTGGCAGGACAAGTTGATAATGATAAAAAATGCATATCCTTGGCTTTATAAATAGAGTGCAAAAGCATGGAGGTTATGCTAAGTCTTTATAAAACACTGGTTAGGCCTCAGCTGAAATATTGTGTCCAAATTCTGGGCACCACACTGGAAGAAGGTTGTCAAGGCCATGGAAAAGGTGCAGAGGTGATTTACCAGAATGGTACCAGGGATGGGGGACTTCAGTTATGTGTGTGAGACTAGAGAAACAAGAGTTGTTCTCCTTAGGACAGGGAAGGTTAAGGGGAGATTAAATAGAGGTGTTCAAAATGATGAGTGATTTTGATAGAGTACATAGGGAGAAACTGTTTCCACTGGCAGAAGGGTCGGTAACCAGAGGAGACAAATTTAAGGTAATTGACAAAAGAAACAGATGGGAGATGAGGAGAATTTTTTTTTATGCAGCAAGTTGTTATCATCTGGAATACACTGCCTGAAAGGGCGGGGGAAGCAGATTCAATAGTAACCTTCAAAAGGGAATTAGATAAATTCTTGAAGAGGAACAAATTGCAGGGCTATGGGGAAAGAGTGAGGGGAGCGGGACTAATTGGACAGATCTTTCAAAGGCCGAACAGTCTCCTTCTGTGCTGTATGGTTTTAAGATTCTATGATTCTAATATGTGTCATCAATGAATTTACAGTACAGTATATGTATTCTCAAATTTAAAATATGTATCACCTGGAATATTTCATTTAGAATATTTTTGGTTTATTAGTACCACGTGCTCACTCAACATTTAACATATGGCTAAATATTAGCTTGTTCAAATTGATTGAATTAAACCCCAAATCATACTTTATCTGTTGCTGCTAGTTCCATGTACAGCACCTTCCCAGAGTTTCTTATGCTTGAGCTGTGTTGCAAATAGGCAAACACGCAAAAGGCCATATTGCCGACAGGCTGTTTATGTGAGATAAGAGTCTAGGGCCTATAAAAATAGATGGGGTAACAGCTACAATACACCAGGCAGAGAGAACATGTGCTTTTGCATAACTGAAGCAGCTGATTGCATTGAAATTACTTTTTCTAAGATTTAAGTACAATTCATAGTGAAGGACAGGTGTAACATTGGGTTACACACACACACAGTTTTTTCATTTATTAATTGAAACATTTCAATTAACAGTCTTGTCTTCGCAGCCAGTCTAATTAGTAGGTATCCACCTCACATTAGTTCTGGATGTAACACTTGCTAAAGTTCTTGTGATATAAACAGCAGCTTAGCAGCATTGCAATCTCTAATTTGGAAGAACAAATCACAAAGGAAAACCTTCTAGCCATTCATTCCTCTATTAATAAAATCAGTACAATAACATATAGAACAGCAGCCCATAAATGTCATAAATATTAGATAGTCACTAATAAATCCAATAACGAATTCAGGAGTAATTCTAGTTACACTATTCTTCGGTAAAATAGATCACCATTCACTTCAACGAACATTGCATTTACATTGCAGTTGTGTTTCGAAGTGATTCTGCAATGCTAGTTACAATTTGCATTTATAGAGCGCCTTTAGTGTAGTTAAAATGTCCCAAGGCACTTCACTGGAGTGTTATCAGACAAGAAATGACACCAAGCCACATAAGGAGATATCCAGGCAGGCGACCAAAAGCTTGGTCAAAGAGGTAGGCTTTAAGGAGCGTTTGAAAGAAGGAGAGAGAGTTTTAGGGAGGAAATTCTAGAGCTTAGGGCCTAGGCAGCTAAAGTCATGGCTGCCAATAGTGGGGCGAAGGAAATGGGGAATACGCAATAGGCCAGAGTTGGATGAGAGCAGAGTTGGAAGAGGGTTGTAGGACAGGAGGAGGTTACAGATATAGGGAGCTACAAGTGAAAATTACTTTACATGTATTGTTGGATGCTTTCTGCAACATTAGATCCACATTTAAACACTTGCACATGCGTGGCAAGGTTTTTTTCAGAGTCCTCTCCTGTACTGGGCAAATGCAAATGTTTCAACTCCTCAGTTTGTTGGCATCCAAAACAAAAATGATCGCATCTAATGGAATGACCACTGGTGTTTATATTGATGTTGGAGATGTGAGTGAAAATAACTTCTTTCAGTGTGTACCACTTCCAATTACAGCAAGTCACATCATTAACATTGCCAGTTTGCATTATCATACCAATGATTAACACACTTCCAACAAATTGCTCTCTATCTCTCTTTTTTCATAGAATCATACAGCATTCAAGGAGGCCATCTGGCCCATCGTGTCGGTATTGGCTTGAAAGAACGAGTCCCAGTCCCCTGCGCTTTCCCCCATAGCTGTGCACATTTCTCTTTTTCAAGTATTTATCCAAATTCCCTTTTGAAAGTTACTATTGAATCTGCTTCCACCACCCTTTCAGGCAGTGCATTCCAGATCACAACAACTGGCTGAGAGAGCAGATGAGGCCTTGGTTTAACGTCTCAGACGGCACCTCTGACCGTGCAACACTCCCTTGGTACTGGACTGGAATGTCAGCCTAAATTTTGTGCTCGAGTCTCTGAAGTGGGACTACGAACCCACGACCTTCTGACTTAGAGAGTGCTACCAACTGAGCCAGTAAAGAGATGAATTTGATATAGGCAATGTGATGAAATAACTCTGTGTTCTGGCATTTGTATTGTTGTTGTTGTTGTTGTACTTGTTAATGCCTGGAATGTTCTACCGGTGTAACCACTAATGCTCCTCCCTAGCCCTGCCCCTCTTCTGGAATGTTCTACCAAGGGCGGGGTCGGTGATGAATGATGGTTGCCCTGTGTTAACTTGATGCCATGTTCTTACTTAATAAAAGCCTTTAGCTTTAAGCTTAACCTCATGGATTCAGGCAGTTATAATCCTCTGGGAATGACGTAACTCTTGCTGAGGCTCCTCCCGGAGTACTAACTCCGGTTCATTCGAATTCCCAGAATCATCAGTATTTTCCACACTGAGGGTTTGTGTCTCTGAAGGTCCAATACCATGATTGAAAACTCTACTCTCAGAGTCGAACTCTTTTCGAGCTCCAGCAGGTGCAAGATCTTTAATAGAGACCGTATCCTCTCGCCCATCCAGATATTGAATATACGCATACTGGGGATTAGCATGGAGGAGTTGTACTTCCTCCACCAGTGGATCAGTCTTGTGGCCTCTCACATGTCTGCGCAACAACACAGGGCCCGTGGTTGTCAACCATGTGGGTAACATTACTCCATTAGTAGCTTTTCTTGGAAAACTAAACATCCTTTCATGAGGGGTGGCATTCGTCACTGTACACAAAAGAGACCTTATGATATGCAGCATGTCTGGCAGGACATCCTGCCAGCGAGAGGTCAGCAGGCCTCGCGACTTCAGAGACAGCACGATAGCCTTCTACACTGTCGCATTTTCTTTCTCGACCTGCCCATTACCACGAGGGTTATAGCTGGTAGTTCTACTCGTTGCAATCCCCTTCGATAGCAAAAACTGTCGCAATTCTTCGCTCATAAAGGAAGAACCCCTATCACTATGTATATAGTTAGGCATGCCAAATAAGGAAAACAGTTGGCAGAGGCATTTAATTACTACAGCACTAGTCACATCCGGACAGGGGATAGATAACAAAAGGGAACCGAGAGTACTCGTCTATAATATTAAGAAAATAGACATTACGGTCGCTCGATGGAAGGGGACCTTTAAAATCGAGACTCAAATGCTCAAATGGTCGAGTTGCTTTAATAAGATGAGCTGGCTCGGATGGCTTATAGAAGCGGGGTTTGCATTCAGCACAAACACGACAGGTTCTGGTCATTGTCCGGACCTCCTCAATAGAGTAGGGTAGATTGTGGGACTTAATGAAGTGGTTCATTCTGGTAACCCCAGGGTGGCAGAGTGCATCGTGGAGACTTTGAAGCTTATCTATTCCTAGACTAGCACATACTCCTCGTGACAAAGCATCTGATGGCTCATTAAATACTCCAGGCCCGTACTGAATATCATAGTCATATGTTGACAGTTCTATTCGCCATCTTAAAATCTTATCATTTTTGATCTTGCCTCTCTGCTTAGTATTGAACATAAAGGCCACGGATCGCTGGTCAGTAATGAGCATAAAACGTTGGCCAGCGAGATAATGTCTCCAATACCTGACTGCTTCGATAATCGCCTGTGCCTCCTTTTCCACTGAAGAATGTCGAACTTCTGGTCCTTGCAATGTACGAGAGAAGAAAGCTACTGGTCTAACAGCTTGGTTAAGAGTTGCTGCCAATGCAAAATCAGATGCATCACTTTCCACTTGAAAAGGGATCTTCTCATCCACGGCACATACCACTGCCTTCTCAATGTCCCGTTTGATATTAAGGAAAGCCTCCTGAGCTTCCGCCGATAGCGGAAAAGACGTCGACTTAATAAGAGGTCGGACTTTATCTGAGTAGTTAGCCACCCACTGGGCATAGTACGAGAAGAATCCTAGACACCTTCTTAAAGCTTTTACAGTGTGAGGTAAAGGTAATTCCTTAAGTGGGCGTAATTTTTCAGGATCTGGCCCGATTACCCCATTCTCCACAACGCAACCAAGAATACACAAACGTGTAGTATTGAAGGTACACTTGTTTTCGTTGTAGATCAGGTTTAACCTCTTTGCAGTCTCTAAGAACTTCGCGAGATTTTGATCATGCTCCCGTTGGTCGTGCACACAGATAGTAACATTGTCCAGGTACAGGAATGTTGCTTCCAACGCGTATTCATCCACCATACGATCCATCTCCCATTGGAAGACGGATACCCCATTCGTCACTCCAAGGGGCACCCTAAGGAATTGGTACAGGCGCCCATTAGCTTCGAAGGCCGTATAAGGTCGGTCTTCTATTTTAATGGGGAGTTGATGGTAGGCAGACTTTAAATCAGTGGTGGAGAACACGCGGTACTGAGCTATCTGGTTCACCATCTCGGAAATACGAGGCAAAGGATAGGCGTCGAATTGGGTATACAAGTTTATAGTCTGGCTATAATTGACCGCAAGTCTTTTCTTTTCATTAGTTTTAACCACCACCTCCTGTTGAAGCCTTTCCACTTCTTTTATAAATTTTTTATCTTCTGAACTATACTGTCGAATCTTAGTCACTATAGGTCTACAATTAGGAGCAAGGTTCACGAACAAATAAGGCGGACTTATTTTTAAAGTAGAAATGCCGCAGACTGTGAGCAGAGGCTGGGATCCACCATACTTAAGGGTGACGCTCTCATGCTGACACTGGAAGTCCAAGCCTAAAATTAAGTTCACACACAACTGAGGTAATATGAGGAGTTTTAAATTCTTATACTCCGTATCCTTAACGGTCAATGTGACTTTACAATATCCAGTTACCTCTGAAGTAAGGGACTTGGGCGCCATCATGATTTCACTTTGAGTAGGATACACCTTCAATGAACAGGAGTTAACAAGGTTGGGGTGTATAAAACTTTCAGTACTGCCACAGTCTATCAAACACCCAGTAGGACGACCATTAATCTTGATGTCCATCATAGATTTCGACAAGGAACATGGTATGGTCTGGTCAACCGTAACTGAGGTTAGAGTAAAACGATAGGCGGCAGCAGAAAAGACATCGGGTACAGGATTATCCTTACACACTTTACTAAAATGTCCCCGTTTCTTACATTTAAAACAGGTAGCCTCTCTGGCTGGGCATCATTGCCTGGGGTGTTTAGATTGGCCACAAAAATAACACTTAGACCCATGGGGTACAGCCGCAACAATAGGATTGAGTGGAGGCTCCATTGGTGTTTTGGATGCCTCCATACTCGGAACACACGAGGCTGAGAAAGACGCGTGGGCTGATGCATCCACTTCTATGGTGGCATAGTGGTTAGCACTGTTGCCTCACAGCGCCAGGGATCCGGGTTCAAATCCGGCCTCGGGTGACTGTCTGTGTGGAGTTTGCACATTCTCCCCGTGTTTGCGTGGGTTTCCTCCGGGTGCTCCGGTTTCCTCCCACAGTCCAAAGATGTGCGGGTTAGGTTGATTGGCCATGATAAAAATTGACCCTTAGTGTTAGGGGGGATTAAATACGTGGGGTTACGGGGTTACGGGGATAGGGCTTGGGTGGGATGGCTGTCGGTGTAGGGACCAGGTGCTAGGGTTTGGATGATCAGCCATGATCTTGTTGAATGGCGGAACAGGCTCGAAGGGCCGAATGGCCTACTCCTGCTCCTATCTTCTATGTTTCTATGTAAATTCTTCTGGGCTGCATCTAACGATCGAGCAGTAGCGACGACCGTTTTTAAAACTAACGAGTCATTTTCGAGAAGTCTCTAATATAATTAGATCGGAGGCCAGATATGAAAGAATCGCAGATGGCCTCTTCCTGATACAATATGGCAGAGACAGCCTTGTAGTTGCAATCCTTAGCCAAAGCCTTAAGGTCCTGCAGGAAATCGTCCAGAGATTCCTCGGGTAATTGCGAGTAGACAAAAGATACCTGGCGTATACTTCGTTAACCGACTTAAGTTACTGGGCCTTAAGGGCTGCGAGGGCCTCTTCATATGTAGTAATATCTTCAATTATTGAGTAAGTTTGATGACTTAGCAAGTTGGTTAGAAGACCCAACTTGTTAACCGTCGAATCGACCGATGCGATGAAGTGTTCAAAACATCGAAGCCAATGCGTAAATTTCTTCGATGCGTCTGCCGAATGGGGATCGATATCCAGACGCTCTGGTTTCAAAAATCGATCTATCTTCCAAAAGTTGTTACTTAATAAAATTGATGTGCCAAATTACTGCCTGAATCCAGTTAAGCTTAAAACTAAAGGCTTTTATTAAGTAAGAACATGGCATCAAGTTAACACAGGGCAACCATCATTCATCACCGACCCCGCCCTTGGTAGAACATTCCAGAAGAGGGGCAGGGCTAGGGAGGAGCATTAGTGGTTACACCGGTAGAACATTCCAAACATTAACAAGTACAACAACAACAACAACAATACAAATGCCAGAACACAGAGTTATTTCATCACAGGCATATGTAGTGTTTGCATGATACCATTGTCAACTGTAATTTCTACCTTACTGTGAATTGAATGGCCTTCACTTGTTTTTAGGTCTTTTCACTTTATATGCAATGCTCCTGCTCACAGACACCACTAAACAATTAACTCTGCTCCCAGTCAGCAAACCTTCCAGCCCTTTCTTGATGGTCTCATCAATATTAATTAAATCCTCAGCAAGCTGAAAAGTGTTTTCAGAGATGTTAGTCATGTTTTGTGAAAATCAATTTAACACTAGAATGGAGCCATCGAGACTTTAAGTTTTCTATGCGCGTTAACCTCTACCACTGCTATAGGTTTAAGTAATCTTTGTACCCCGTTGACTCATAAGAACATAAGAAATAGGAGCAGGAGTAGGCCATTCGGCCCCTCGCGCCTGCTCCGCCATTCAATAAGATCATGGCTGATCTGATCTTGGCCTCAGCTCCACTTTCCTGACAACACTCCCTTGACAACAGTTATAAAACACTGGCACAGGACTTGTCCAAATACAAGCTTTTAACAGCATATGTGGACTTAGGAACAGGAGTAGGCCATTCTGCCTGTCCCATTCAATTAGATCATGGCTGATCTGTACCTCAACTCCATTGACCCGCCTTTGCTCCATATCTCTCGATACCTTTAACTAACATAAATCTATCTATCTCAGTCTTGAAAGCCCCAATTGACCCCGAGCAGCCACAGCCATTTGGGATAGAGAATTCCAGTTTTCTGCTGCCCTTTGTGTGGAAAATGTGCTTCCTGATTTCCCTCCTAATTGGCCGAGCTCGAATGTTAAGATTATATCCCCCAGTTCTTGATTCCCCCACCAGGGGACATAGTTTCTCGGTATCTGCCCTATCGAATCCTTTTAACATTTTAAACACCTCAATCAAATCACCCCTCAATCTTCTTGATCTTGAAGCATGTTATTTGTCTTTCGACTTGCAAGCCCTTCACCACTTGTTACAGTTTAGGTACATCCAAGTGTTAGGGTAGTCATCCCTCCAGGATTGTCCTGGAGTCTCCAGGAATTGAAGATTAATCTCCTGGACACTGCTTCCAGCAACCCTGGAGAAAATTTATTGGGGTGTCAACATTTTAAAAAAAAATTTCTTTGAAATTTATGAGTTATAAAAATATTGAAGATGGGTAGAAAGGCTGTTTGATCGACTGTCAAGAATCAACCATTCGGGTAATGAAGAGTCCGTTCATGTTCTGATTGGTGGGGGAAGGCTGTGAGGTTGGTCGTGTCGTGCGACCAATGGCGGGAGTGTGGGGGCGGGCAGTTGGGGGCAGGCAGGAGGTCATGTGATGATACCTCCCGGAATATGTCCAACCAGAGTTGGCAACTGTATCAAGTGCATCAATGAATTTAAAAACAAAGCCTGCATTATTTGTTTTTGTTAGCTTACTCATAGCAGCACTGGGTGGTGTTTTGAAAATAGCGGGGTAGATTTTACTGATTAGTGTCCCCAGTGGGAATGCATTAGGAATGCAGGTGTGGACGTCAGTGGGCCTTTGTGGTTGACTATCTGAGCAATCTGCCTTATATAGCTAGTAGAGCTCCCGTGGCAGTGTCTGTGGTTGACTCAGGATACACTGGCTTGAAGCATGGTTGCAGGAAGTCAAATTAGGAGCCTCAATGACACTCAATCCTGCAGAATTCCTTTGACCAATCAGATAACAAATCACTTCTGCCCCTCCAACCAATCACGCAATGACACATTGAGCACTAACCAATCAGCAGGTCCGCTATTACGACCAGCAGGAGTTATTGAGATGAGCGCTACTTTATACTGACATGCATGCACACAGATACTAAACAGCTAATAAAAACAGTTGGAAACACTTGATGGTGTATATGTTATAATTGGAGCATATTATAAGATTAGGGAGACAGAGGACAATTTGTAGGGGAAAAGATAGAAAATGATCTTCATTTCAATGGTTTCCTTGTGTTTAAACCTCTCCAAGACCTCGCCCCACCTTATTTCTGTAACCTCCTCCAGCTCTACAACCCACCAAGATCTCTGCGCTGCTCCAGTTCTGGCCTTTTGCGCATCCCCGATTTTTATCGCTCCACCATTGGTGACTGTGCCTTCAGGACCTTGCCTAGGCCCTAAGCTCTGGAATTCCCTCCCTAAACCTCTCTGCCTCTATTCTCTGTCATCCTTTAAGACGCTCCTGAAAACCTACCTCTTTGACCAAGCTTTTGGTCACCTGCCCTAATATCTCCTTATGTGGCTTGGTGTCAAATTTTGTTTGATTACACTCCTGTGAAGAGCCTCGGGATGCTTTTACTATGTTAAAGGTGCTGCATAAATGTAAGTTGTTGTTGTTCATCTCATTGGTCTTCGCTTGCTGGAATAATAATATTAATAGAAAAAAGTATTTAAGTAAACTTGGTTCAGTTTTGCCTCTGAATCAGCAAGTTGCAAGTTCACGCAACTTGAGTGCATAATATAGGCGGACACTCAGTGCAGAAGGAGTGCTGCATTATTGGGGCTGGTGTCCTTCAGGTAAAGCTCCCCCTGCCTCTACTAGTGTTTCAGGTGAATGCTAAACTGTCTCGCGACACTATCAGAAGAGCACCAGGGAGTTCTCTTGACTATCATTCCATCATCAACTAGCATCCTCAAAAACTGATCAACTCGTAACTCACCTTATTGCCATTTCTGGTACCTTGTTTTGTGAAAAATGGCTACTATTTTTTTTTATTCGTTTATGGGATATGGGCATCGCTGGCAAGGCCAGCATTTATTGCCCATCCCTAATTGCCCTTGAGAAGGTGGTGGTGAGCCGCCTTCTTGAACAGCTGGAGTCCGTGTGGTGACAGTACTCCCACAGTGCTGTTAGTTGGGGAGTTCCAGGATTTTGACCCAGCGACGATGAAAGATCGGCGATATATGTCTAAGTCAGGATGGTGTGTGACTTGGAGGGGAACTTGGAGGTGGTGGTGTTCCCATGTGCAGCAGGCACATGGGAACACCATTTGTCTATGAAACAATAGTGACTGCGCTTCAAATCATTTATTTGTATGTGAAGTGCTTTAGGATATTTGAGAAATGTGATAAGATATCAATGCATGTTCCTTCTTTAATGTAAACTAAGTTATGTCGCTTTAGTAGTGTGACAGGAATCTATACTCTTAACTTGATCTGGAGGCCAGTAAGGTGTGTAGTTACGTCTTATGAAGCAGTACGCACAGGCACTTTCCCAAATAATTTGAATATTATGGGATATGGCGGCTGGAAACCCAGCCTTAAATGTCAGGAGGACCTGCCTGCCAGCGACCTCCGGGAGTGTCCCTACCAAAGTTTGCGGGTTCAGGGGAGGTCATGTAATTTAAATACTGGCTGTGGGTTCCCACGTTGCTGGGAGTGCACCTTGGGTGGAGCCTACCAGAAGAAGCTGGAAATTGCAGTCTAGGGAGCCTGGTCCTGGGCACTAGACACCCCACCTCCTCACCCATCCCCCACCGCCCAAGCCACAAATTGTACCCATTGTCCTTTTTTATAAGGAGGCCAATAGGAACATTTTAATTTTTTTTCATCTTCTGAGGTTCAAGCCAAGCAGCCAAGGCCTGGGTCCCACCTCCACTGCTTGGGGGCTGGGGCATCTCATTCCATTCGGTATGCCAGCCCACTGATGTACCCTGCCTGGTGAGGAGCGAGGAAACTCCCAGCCTGGGAGTCCCCACCCTCGTGGCTATGCCCACCCATGCCCTTATTCCCTTATTTGGGGTGAACAGAGGTTCCTCCCCTGACCAGGCCCACCAGGAAAGGTCAGGATTTGCCATATCCAGACCCTGCCCTAAGTTACTGTGAAATCGAAACAAACCTACCAGGGATGCTATGTTGGAAAACCAACTTAGTTACGCCATCAGATTGTGAAAAGTTTACAATTCTATAGCTAAAGGGGAATTTAAATACTTAAACATTTAAAGTAATCATCCTTGTATTCAAATCCCTGCATGGCCTTGCTCCTCCCTCTCTCTCTAATTTACTCCAGCCCTAAAACCCTGCGCGAACTCTGCGCTCCTCCAAATCTGGCCTCTTGTGCATGCCTCACTCTCTTCATCCCACCATTGGTGGCCGTGTCTTCAGCTGTCTAAGCCCTAAGCTCTGGAATTCCCTACCTAAACCTCCTCACCTCTCTCTCCTCCTTTAAGATGCGCCTTAAAACCAACTCTTTGACCATCTGTCCGAATATCTCCTTATGTAGCTCAGTGTCAAATTTTGTTTGATAATGCTCCTGTGAAGTGCCTTGGGATGTGATACAACGGGCTGGATTTTGCCAATGGGGAGCTTCTGGAGGTGGGACTTCCACTTGTCCGGTTTCAGTCCCACCTCCTTCAACTTCTGGCCAACCCACGCTATTTCCTTTGATTGACCTTGTTGAGCCCGCCCAGCGGGTTTAGCAGGCCAATTAACGGAAAGCCGGTTACAGAGAACGTCAACGTATGACGTTTCATCTGTCAAAAATTTTTGACAGATGAATTGTCATCGTTTGACAGCTCTGTGAAGCTGTCAAACACAGACATTCTCAATAGTTTGATGAGTTCTTGAATTCAAGACCTCATCAAACCTCTTTCTTTTGCAGAAATTAGATGGTTGTTGCAATGGAGAATGCGATGGCCATCTGTCATCTCTGCCGCGGAGGTGCGAGACTCTCCGCATACCCACCGACTGAAGCCTGCAGGAAGAAACAAAGGTAAGTACACTTTTTCTAACACTTTCCACTTACTTCACATACTCACCGCTCCACACTTGCACCCATCACTTAGCTTCACAGCGTACTTTTGCACCCCTCCCACCCCCGCAGACTCACTACTCGCCTCAGTGACCCTGGCGGGGTTCACACCCTTCGGGAAGCCCGCACTTGTATGGGTAAAATGGGGATAATCCTCTTATCTGCCTGTTAACTACCTAAGTGGCACTAATCCCCTTCCCGCCTCCAAGGAGACGGGACCTGGCATGGGTCGGCTACCCACCTCCTGGCAAGATAGCATGGAGGCGGGTTGGGGGCAGTGGATTCTGCCATTTTCCCGGCATTCCCACCTCCACAGGGCTGGCAAGATCACATTTAACGTTTCTATTTCCCCCTTTTCCCTCTCATGGTTGATGTCCATTGTTTCCCACAATCCAGCAAAGTAATTTGGGATGCCATTCTATACACGAGGAACATTAGTTATATATTTGAGATTGCTTGGTTTACTTTTTTTTTATTCGTTCATGGGATGTGGGCATCGCTGGCAAGGCCAGCATTTATTGCCCATCCCTAGTTATCCTTGAGAAGGTGGTGGTGAGCCGCCTTCTTGAACCGCTGCAGTCCGTGTGGTGAAGGTACCCCCACAGTGCTGTTAAGGACGGAGTTCCAGGATTTTGACCCAGCGATGATGAAGGAATGGCGATATATTTACAAGTCAGGATGATGTGTGACTTGGAGGGGAACTTGGAGGTGATGGTGTTCCCATGTGCCTGCTGCCCTTGTCCTTCTAGGTGGCAAAGGTCTGATTTGGGAGGTGCTGTCGAAGAAGCCTTGGCGAGTTGCTGCAGTGCATCTTGTAGATGGTACACACTGCAGCCACGGTGCACCGGTGGTGGAGGGAGTGAATGTTTAAGGTGGTGGATGGGGTGCCAATCAAGTGGGCTGCTTTGTCCTGGATGGTGTCGAGCTTCTTGAGTGTTGTTGGAGCTGCACTCATCCAGGCAAGTGGAGAGTATTCAGGAGGTGAGATACTTGCCGCAGAATACCCAGACTCTGACCTGTTCTTATAGCCACAGTATTTATGTGGCTGGTACAGTTAAGTTTCTGGTCAATGGTAACCCCCAGGATGTTGATGGTGGGGGATTCAGCAATGGTAATGCTGTTGAATGTCAAGGGGCAGTGGTTAGACGCTCGCTTGTTGGAGATAGTCATTGCCTGGCACTTGTGTGGCGCGAATGTTACTTGCCACTTATCAGCCCAAGCCTGAATATTGTGCAGGTCTTGTTGCATGCAGGCATGGACTGCTTCATTATCTGAGGAGTTGTGAATGGAACTGAATACTGCGCAATCATCAGCGAACATCCCCACTTCTGACCTTATGATGGAGGGAAGGTCATTGATGAAGCATCTGAAGGTGGTTGGGCCCAGGACACTGCCCTGAGGAACTCTCACAGCGATGTCCTGGAGCTGAGATGATTGGCCTCCAACAACCTCTGATTCTCATTGACTTAAATTTTATTAGGGCTCCTTGATGTCACACTTTGTCAAATGCTGCCTTGATTTCAAGGGCAGTCACTCTCACCTCACCTCTGGAATTCAGCTCTTTTGTCCATGTTTGGACCAATTAATGAGGTCTGGAGCCGAGAGGTCCTGGCAGAACCCAAACTGAGCATTGATGAGCAGGTTATTGGTGAGCAAGTGCTGCTTGATAGCACTGTCAATGACATCTTCCATCACTTTGCTGATGATTGAGAGTAGACCGATGGGGTGGTAGTTGGCCAAATTGGATTTGTCCTGCTTTTTGTGGACAGGACATACCTAGGCAGTTTTCTACATTGTAGTGAAGATGCCATTGTTGTAGCTGTACTGGATTAGCTTGGCTAGAGGCATGGCTAGTTCTGGAGCACAAGTCTTCAGCACGACAGCCGGAATGTTGTCGGGACCCATAACCTTTGCTGTATCCATTGCTCTCAGCCATTTCTTGATATCTCGTGGAGTGAATTGGATAGGCTGAAGACTGTCTTCTGTGATGGTGGGGACCTCAGGAGGAGGCCGAGATGGATCATCCACTCAGTCCTTCTGGCTGAAGATGGTTGCAAATGTTTCAGCCTTGTCATTTTCAACCAGGTGCTGTGCTCTGCCATCACTGAGGATGGGGATTTTCATGGAGCCTCCTCCTCCAGTTAGTTGTTTAATTGTCCACCACCTTTCACGACTGGATGTGGCAAGTGTGCAGAGCTTTGATCTGATCTGTTGGTTGTGGGATCGCTTAGCTGTCTATAGCATGCTGCTTCTGCTGTTTAGCATTCATGTAGTCCTGTGTTGCAGTTTCCCCAGGTTGGCACCTCATTTTTAGGTACGCCTGGTGCTGCTCCTGGCATGCTCTTCTACACTCCTCATTGAGCCAGGGTTGGTCCCCTGGCTTGATGGTAATGGTAGAGTGAGGGATATGCTGGATCATGAGGTTATAGATTGTGGTGGAATACAATTCTGCTGCTGCTGCTGATGGCCCACAGCGGCTCATGGATGCCCAGTTTTGAGCTGCTAGATCTGTTCTGAATCGATCCAATATAGCACGGTGGTTGTGCCACATAACTCGATGGAGGTTGTCCTCAGCGTGAAGACGGGACTTCGTCTCCACAAGGACTGTGCGGTGGTCACTGCTACCAATACTGCCATGGACAGATGCCTCTGCGGCAGGTAGATTAGTGAGGATGAGGTCAAATTGGTTTTTCTCTCATATTGGTTATCTCACCACCTGCCGCAGGCCCAGTCTGGCAGCTATGTCCATCAGGACTTGGCCAGCTCGTTCAATGGTGGTGCTACCAAGCCACTCTTTGTGATGGACATTGAAGACCCCACCCAGAGTACATTCTGTGCCCCTGCTACCCTCTGCTTCTTCCAAGTGGTGTTCAACATGGAGGATTACTGATTCATAAGCTGAGGGAGGACAGTAGGTGGTAATCAGCAGGCGAATTCCTTGCTCATGCTTGACCTGAAGCCATGAAACTTCATGGTGTCTGGGGTCAATCTTGAGTACTTCCAGGACCACTTGAGATTACCCCTGTATACCCAAGTCTAAGTCATTAATATTAGAATGATTCCTCAATCTAATGCTCCCAGCAGGGAATGACACTCACAGGGAGCGTAACTTGGGAAAGTGCAGGATGTAGCTCGTGATATCCCAAAATGCGCTCCCTTTGAGCACTACATCACTATAAGATGATGAAGGAATTAAATTGTGTTCATGTCGATAGTTTGTTTCAACTAAATAGGTTAGGGAGGACCAGGGGTCATAATCTTAAGTTGGATAAGGCCAGATATAGGTTAGATGTCAGGAAGTGGACCTCTGGAACAGGCAGCCGACTTGTGTGGTGGATGCAGACTCGCTGAATTCCTTCAAGCGAGAGCTGGACCTGTTTCTCACTGGGGCGGAGATCACCCCTTACGAAAGGTAGATACTGCAAGGAATTATCAGGGCCAGAGTGATCTCCTGGACTAGCTTTAATCGCCTAAGGGGGTCAGAGAGGAATTTCCCAAAGTTTTTTCCCTAATTGGCCTGGATTTTTAATCTATCTTTTTGCCTCTTCCAGGTGATTACATGGGGTTGGGAGCAATGTTCCCCCTAAGGTGCGCGTCCGCGAGGTCCCGCGTAGGCTGCTCAATAGCTGCTGCCGCTGGAAGGGATACCGCACATGCGTAGCCGTTGGCAGCAAATTGAAAAGGGCCAGCGCAGGGGAAAAAAATTAGAGGGAACAGTGGTTGGGAGTGGCTGTATTGTAATGCACAAGACATCACGTTTGTGTGGGACAAGTTGGATGGACCAGAGGGTCTTTTTCTGTCCGTCATTGTTCGTATCACAGAATCACTGTTAATGATTTTGGAGTATGGTGAACACAGGGGAAGGATTTGAAGGACAGCACGTCAACTATGCAATTTATTTGATTTTAGGATTGGCTAAAGTTCAAACAACAGTTGTTGACAAATGAAGAGTTAATTTAGCTCAGTTGAAAGAGCATGTAACACTCACCAAGCAGCAAGCTCTTCATCTTTACACTGAGTGAAGAGATAATATTACAGGCAGAATTTATCAGTGCTACACTTGTACATGTGCCACCTGGCTCCATACTTGAGCAGATAATCAACTCCTGTTAGTGTTAAAGTACTATGGGCTTGTCAAAAAACAGACAAGACTTGGAACAGCTAAACAAACAATTTTTTAATCCCGACGGAACTTGCTCAGTTAATTAGATGAGATTCAATGAATTAACGTCCATTTTCAATCATTCACCGTGATAGTGGAATGAGAGATTTACCTGCACATATTGGTGGCAATCTATCAAGTTTTTCTTTTACTGGGACCTTTGCGCAGTACATTCTGGCCTAGATGTCACATTGCGCTCGAATTGTCTCATGATCCCGGTTCTGCGCACACTGCATGCGCCTGATGAGGCCGGTGACGTGACCACAGGAAATGAGTTCGCCGACTTCATTTGGTTATTATTGGTGAGCTGCGGGTGCCAGTCACGGCCTCAGAAGGTAAGTTAAAAAAATATTAAACTTAACCTCTCTGGGGGCAGCCTCAGGCTGTACCTTTAAGGTATAACTGATGAGAATAGTGACCGCAGCATGCAAAGCGCAAATATAAGGGGCCAGATATTTCGATCCCTATGGGTGTGTACGCACTGTGTACTCACCCGTAGGGACATCGGAAATGCCAGTTTTAGGCATGCACAACGCATGCGCTGGAAACCGGCATTTCTGATCTGTCAAGAAAGCTCTTGACAGATCCTCTGGCTGCCCTGGAGTCGGGCCTTTGTGGGTGGAGAGTTCCGCTTTTTGGAGACCTTCCGCCCGCAGAAAACCCTTACAATTCTTGCGCCTGGTAAAAGCAGGTGTAAGGCCTGCTTTTACCAGGATAAGAGTTGAAAAAAGTTTTAAAAAAAGTTCCACTGACTTATCATTTAAAAATACTTTATAAAAAGGTAAGTTTATTTTTAGCCCCGTTAAAAACTTTAATTTTTTTTTCAAAAATTTAAATTTTTGTTTAAAATACTGTAGTTAATTTAAGTAATTTCAAGCCATTTTAAAAATGTGATTTTTTAAAAATGTATTTGAAGTTTTACTATGTTTTGGGGGTGATCTCTATTCATATAATTGACAGGTCTTCCTGTCAAATGTATGAAGGGAGATTCCCTTCTCTGATTGGCTCCCCATGGCCCACATGATCCCAGGGACGCTGCGAACCACCTGCGCCTCTGGGATACGTGGGCCCTGCGCACCAGCAGTTTGGAGAGGCCCAGCAACGGAACTGTGCGCCTCCCAGGAGCCCTCAGGTAAGGGCGTAGATTTTTCCAGATCGCAGCCCTCCACCCGCGGGAGGCCTGCAATCGGAATATCTGGGCCATTTTGCAAAGGGGGCCTCAAACAGGCGTTATGCCCCCATTGCATACGCAAAGGACCCAATGCTTATTTCAGGCAGGATGAGTGCGCCACCCGCCATATTGGACTCTTCGGCACCCAACACCATCGAATTTCTATTTAATTCCCTTGCTCTGTACTGCACATTACATATCTAAGGTGAAGTGTCAGCTTTGGCTCAGTCGTAACTCTCTTGCCTCTGCGTCAGAAGGTTGTGGGTTTGATCCCCACTCCAGAGCCCTGAGAATATAATTTAGGCTGATGCTCCAGTGCAGAACTGAGGGAGTCCTGGCCAACATTTATTCCTCAGCCAACAACACCAAAAAATAGATTAACCTTTCATTCATCCTGTTGCTGTTTGTGAGACCATGCTGTGTTCAAACTGGCTGCCGCATTTCCCTACATTATAACAATGACTACACTTAAAGTTCTTAATTGGTTGTTGGAAGCATTTGGGATGTCCTGAGTTTTTCTAGCTTTTTCTGTTGTTATTTTTGCATTTACAGGAAACTCTCTTTTAACCAGCACCTAAATTATCCGGAAATCTCTCTTAACTGGTAAAATTCAGGAGTAGGTTCAGGTAAGTTTTACTATATATTAGTGGTCGTGTAACCGGGGTTCCTGGATCTGTGGCCATGTAACCGGGGTTCCTGCACCTGTGGCCGTGCAACAGGGACTCCTGGATCGGTGGCCGTGTAACCGGGGCTCCTGCACAAGTGCCATGTAACCGGGGCTCCTGCACCTGTGGCCGTGTACGGGGCTCTCGTACCTTGGTAAGTAAACCTCTCTGTAATCCGGACTTTTTGACCAGCCGGTCCCGTCGGTGCCGGATAAAAAAGAGTTTCCTGTAAATGCAAAAATAACAACAGAAAAAGCTAGAAAACTCAGCAGGACAGGCAACATCCGTGGCGAGAGAAACAGAGTTAACGTTTCAGGTCGCAACCCTTCTTCAGACCTGAAACGTTAACTCTGTTTCTCTCTCCACGGATGTTGCCTGGCCTGCTGAGTTTTTCCAGCTTTTTCTGTTGTTATTTCAGATTTCCAGCATCTGCAGTATTTTGCTATCATATATAAATGCAAGTTCTTTCTTTTCTAAGATGGTGTTATAAACTGCGAGAGTGAAACTCAAGCAATTTACCATTCCAATTTCCTGTCATATGATTAATACAGCCTACTCCAGATTGTTATTCTATATTATTAAGGCGGATAGTGACAGATGGCAGAACTCCACACTCCAATCACATGCTTTGACAGGCATTGACTTTACATTTATTATACTGACCCAATACGAGATAATACGGGCTAGTATCTAATTCCCAGTATTGAGGGCTTGACAGGGTAGATGCTGAGAGGCTGTTTCCCCGCCTGGAGAGTCTAGAGCTAGGGGGTGATAGTCTCAGAATAAGGGGTTGGCCATTTAGGACTGAGATGAGGAGAAATTGATTCACTTCAAGGGTTGTGAATCTTTGGAATGCTCTACTCCAGAGGGCTGTGGAGGCTCAGTTGTTGAGTATATTCAAGACCGAGATTGCTAGATTTTTGGATATTAAGGGAATCAAGGGATATGGGGATAGGGCGGGAAAGTGGAGTTGAGGTAGAAGATCGGCCATGATCTTATTGAATGGGGGAGTAGGCTTGAGGGGCGGTATGGCCTACTCCTGCTCCTAATTCTTATGTTCTCATTATGCATCATACAAGTTTGGAAGTTACTGGGGTAGATTTTCGACTTGCCACCCAGACATTGCGGATTGGCTTTCCATTATAGGAACCAATTGGAATAAAAAATTGGGCGGTTGTCCAGGTGAATGGTGTGTGACGTCTAACACCTAATCTACTATTGCTAAGTTATTCCCTTCTTGAGGGAGTAAGTGTACTGGCTGCCTGCAGGGTTTCATTGTTGAGCGGCTGGTGATTCTGGTGACCTTACCTCTCCTCGTGGCTTGCAGAGCAAGGGCCTTGAATCTGAGTCAACCATGCCAGTGTTGTGTTGGCTGCTTGGAATACGTCCAACCAGGGTTGGCAGCCCTATGATGCGCGTGAGAGTAAAATATGAATCCCAGTCTTGCTGCTGTCTCTAATCAATCTCCCAGCATCTGTGAGAGATACTCCCTGTGCCATTGAGGGTTCTGGCACAGGGGTTTTTCTATGCTGCATGGTAGACTGCAGTGCAGACAACTAATCGCCCATGACTACACAAATCTGGGTTGTGGTCTCCTCCTGTTTAAAGACTTAGATGGTGGCAATAGCAAACCGAATTTTTCATGTGTTATGCTAAGCCTTTATAAATCACTGGTTGGGCCTCAGCTGGGGTTTTGTGCCCAATTTCAATCACCGCACTTTAGGAAGGATGCCAAGGCCTAGGAGAGGGTACAGAGGAGATTTACAAGAATGCTACCGGGGATGAGCGACTTCAGTTATGTGGAGAGACTGAAGAAGCTGGGATTGTTCTCCTGAGAACAGTGAAGGTTAGGGGAGAATTAATAGAGGCATTCAGAATTATGAAGGGTTTTGATAGCGTAAAGAGGGAGAAACTGTTTCCAGCAGCAGAAGAATCGGTAACCAGAGGACACAAGTTTAAGATAATTGGCAAAAGAACCAGGGGGGGGAAATGAGGAGAAATATTTTAACGCAGCAAGTTGTTATGGTCTGAAATGCACTGCCTGAAAGGGTGGTGGAAGCAGATTCAATAGTAAGTTTCAAAAGTGAATTGGATAAATACTTGAAAAGGAGAAATTTGGAAGGCTATAGATAAAGAGTAAGGGAGTGGGACTAATTGGATCGCTCTTTCAAAGAGCCGGCACAGACACAATGGGCCGAATGGCCTCCATCTGTGTTGTATCATTCATACTCCTTCCCAATTCTTTCAGTGTATTGTGCATGGACATAAAAAAAAAGACTTACATTTATATAGCAACTTTCACAACCTCAGGACGTCCCAAAGCGCTTTACAACCATTGAACTACTTTTTGAAGCGTAGTCACTGTTGTAATGTAGGAGACGCGGCAATCAAATTGCACACAGCATGCGATTAAATGCCATCTACTTTAGAGAGCAGGAGACTAGTACAGAGGTATTGAAGTACGTAGAACAGTGACAGGATCATCCAACTGCAGGGGTTTACTGCATGCTACAAATTGCCATATGCACTTCCTAATTCTAACAATACCATACATCCTAAGTCTCCCTAGTCAAACAAAGGCTTGTTGCATGGTTCTATTATACCAGCACTACAACTAGGTAACCTAATCTTATTGCTTAGTATCTTCCAGTATTAAACAACAACAATTTGTATTTATATAGCGCCTTTAAAGTAATAAAACGGCCTAAGGCGCTTCACAGGCGCGTTATCAAACAACATTTGACACTGAGCCACATAAGGAGATATTAGAACAGGTGACCAAAAGCTTGGTCAAAGAGGTAGGTTTTAAGGAGCACCTTAAAGGAGGAGAGAGAGGTAGAGGTGGAGAGGTTTGGGAGGAAATTCCATGAATTTAGGACTTAGACAGCTAAAGGCAAGGCCGCCAATAGTGGAGCGATGAAAATCAGGAATGTGCAAGAGGCCAGAATTGGAGGAATGCAGAGATCTCGGAGGGTTGTAGGGCTGGAGGAGGTTACAGAGAGAGGGAGGGGCGAGGCCATGGAGGGATTTGCAAACAAGGATGCAAATTTTAAAATTGAGGTGTTGCCAGATCGGGAGCTGATGTAGGTCAGCGAGCACAGTGGTGATGGGCAGTGCTCCTGCTAAGGTGCGCGTGTGCGCTGCCGCGTAGTACAGGTAGAGTACCTTTTATCCGAACTTCCGAAAACCGAAACCCTCTAAAAACCGAAGGTTTTTTCGTTCAGCGTAAGTCGTGCGCACGACATGACCAGAGTGGCGCACGACCCCCCGCGGACCCCCGCCGATCCCCCCGCCGACCCCGACCCCCGCCGACCCCCCCGCGGACCCCCACCGACCCCGACCCCCGCGGACCCCCGCCGACTTACGCTGAGCAGAGGGTCAGCGTAAGTCATGCGCACGACCCCCCGCCGACCCCCCCGCGGAACCACCTGACTCTCTTCCAAAGGCTCGAAAGCAACGAGAGCTCTGAGCCCGCGGCGGTGCCGGCCCCTGTTCCGACCGAGCACGACGACCTGTTGGTGGAAATGCGGAACTTCATTGCATTCCAGGCTAGCAGCGACGGACAAGCCACAACTGCGGACCCCCCCGCCGACCCCCCCGCGGACCCCCGCCGACCCCGACCCCCCCGCGGACCCCCGCCGACCCACCTTCCGAAATCCGAAATTTTCCGAAAACCGAAACACAGCTGGTCCCGAGGTTTTCGGATAAAGGATAGTCTACCTGTAATCTGAAAGGTCCCGCGCAGGCCACTCACCGGCTTTTACATTGTAAATACCGCATATGCACAGAAATTTAAAGGGACCGCGCATTAAAATAAGCAGGCCGCGCAGAACCAAAGCGCAGATTACAGGGAACATTGGTGATTGCTGAATGGGACATGGTGTGAAGATAAGAACATAAGAAATAGGAGCAGGAGAAGGCCATTCGGTCCTTCGAGCCTGCTCTGCCATTCAATAAGATCATGGCTGATCTTTGACCTCAACCCCACCTTCCCACACTATCCCCATATCCCTCAAGTCCCTTCGTATCCAAAAATCTATCGCTCTCTATCTTGAATATACTCAACGACTGAGTATCCACAGCCCTCTGGCGTAGAAAATTCCAAAGATTCACAACCCTTTGAGTGAAGAAATTATTTCTCATCTCAGTCCTAAATGGTCGACCATTTATTCTGAGACTGTGACCCTTAGTTCTAGACTCCCCAGCCAGGGGACACATCATCCCAGCATCTACCCTGTCAAGCCCTATAAGAATTTTATATATTTCAATGAGATCACCTCTCATCCCTCTAAATTCTAGGGAATATAAGCCTAGCCTCCTCAATCTCTCCTCATAGGACAATCCCCCCATCCCAGGAATCAGTCTGGTGAACCTCCGTTGCACTCCCTCTATGGCAAGTATATCCTTCCTTAGGTAAGGAGACCAAAACTGAACACAATACTCCAGGTGTGGTCTCACCAAGGCCCTATATAATTGCAGTAAGACTTCTTTACTCTTATACTCAAATCCTCTTGTAATAAAGGTCAACATACCATTTGCTTTCCTAATTGCTTGCTGTACCTGCATGTTAACTTTCAGTGATTCATGTACAAGGATACCCAGGTCCCTCTGAATACCAACAATTCCCAATCTCTCACCATTTTTAAAAAATTCTGTTTTTCTATTTTTCTTAGCAAAGTGGATAACTTCACATTTCTCCACATTATATTCCATCTGCCATGTTCTTGTCCACTCAGTTAACCTGTCTATATCCCTTTGCAGCCTTTTTGCATCCTCCTTACAACTTAGTTTCCTACCTAGCTTTGTATTGTCAGCAAACTTGGATACATTGCACTTGGTCCCCTCATCTAAGTCATTGATATAGATTGTAAATAGCTGAGGCCCAAGCACTGATCCTTGCAGTACCCCACTAGTTACAGCCTGCCAACCCAAAAATGACCCGTTTATTCCTACTCTGTTTTCTGTCCATTAACCGATCCTCTATCCATGCTAGTATATTACCCCCAATCCCATGAGCCCTGATTTTGTGTAATAACCTCTTGTGTGGCACCTTGTCACATGCTTTCTGAAAATCCAAATACACTACATCCACTGGTACCCTGCTAGTTACAACCTCAAAAAACTCAAATGACAGGGACAGTAGCATAGTGGTAATGTTACTGGACCAGTAATCCTAAAGGCCTGGACTAATAATCCATTGAAACAAGAGTTCAAATCCCACCATGGCAGCTGGGGAATTTAAATTCAGTTAAATAAATCTGGAATATAAAGCTAGTATCAGAAATAGTGACCATTGTTGTAAAAACCCATCTGGTTCACTAATGTCCTTTAGAGAAGGAAATATGCTGTCCTTACCCAGTCTGGCCTGTATGTGACTCCAGACCAATAGCAATGTGGTTGACTCTTAAATGGCCTAGCAAGCCTCTCAAGAGCAATTAGGGATGGGCAATAAATGCTGGCCTTACCAGTGACGTCCACATCCTGTGAATTAATTTTTTTTTTTAATTGCCAAATACAATTTCCCTTTCATAAATCTGTTGACTCTGCCCAATAATATTATGATTTTCTAAGTGCCCTGTTACCATGTCCCTAATAATATATTATGGCATTTTCCCTACTACTGATGTCAGGCCACCTGGTCTATAGTACCCTGCTTTCTCTCTCCCTCTCTTGAATAGCAGGATTACATTTGCTACTTTCCAATCTGTGGGGACCATTCTAGAATCTAGGGAATTCTGGAAGATCAAAACCACTGCATCCATTATCTCTGTAGCCACCTCTTTTAAAACTCTAGGATGTAGGCCATCAGGTCCAGGGGATTTGTCGGGTTTTAGTCCCATTAATTTCTCCAGTACTATTTCTTTACTAATACTAATTTCTTTAAGTTTCTCATTCTCACTACACCCTTGGTTCCCCACTATTTCCGAAATGTTTTTTGTGTTTTTTTCTGTGAAGCCAGATAACAAAGTATTTGTTTTAACGTCTCAGCCATTTCTTTATTCCCCATTATAATTTCTCCTGTCTCTGCCTGTAAGGGACCCATATTTACTTTCACTAACCTCTTCCTTTTTACACACCTATAGAAGCTTTTATAATCTGTTTTTATGTCTCTCACTAGTGTAGTCTTATATTCCCTTTTCTCTCTTTTTATCAATTTATTGGTCCTCCTTTGCTGAATTCTAAAATCCTCCCAATCCTCAGGCCAACTACTCTTTTTGGCAACATTATAAGCCTCTTCCTTTAATCCAGTACTATTTCAACTATTTCAACTTCTCTTGTTAGCCATGGTTGAACCATTTTTTTCATGGAGTTTTTATTCCTTAAGGGAATGTATATTTGTTGTGAATTATGAATCATTTCTTTAAATGTTTACCATTGCTTATCTACCACCATATCTTTTAATCTAGTTTCTTAACCTATCTTAGCCAATTTGCCTCTCATATCTACGTAGTTTACTTTGTTCAGATTGAGACCCTAATTTCAGACCTAACTAAATCACTCTCAAACGCAACATAAAATTCTATCATATTATGATCACTGCTCCCCAGAGGCTCCTTTACTACAAGGCTATTAATTAACCCTGTCTCATTTCACAATACTAGATCTAAAATAGCCTGTTCCCTATTTGGTTCCTCGATATACTGATCTAGAAAACTATCTTGAATGCCTTCCATGAACTCGTCCTCTGCACTATTACTGCAAATTTGGTTTTCCCAGCCTATATGAAAATTAAAATCCCCCATGATTATTGTATTATCCTTGTTACATGCACCTCTAATTTCCTGATTTATACTCTGCCCGACACTACAACTACTGCTAGTGAGCCTATAAACTACTCCCACCAGTTTTTTCTGCCCCTTGTTGTTTCTTAGCTCCATGCAAAGTGATTCTACATCTTGTTTTTTTGAGCTAAGATCCTTTCTCTCTACCGTCTTTATCCCATCCTTTATTATCAGGGCCATTCCGCCCCCCTCCCCTCCCTTTTCCATTCTGCCTATCTCATCTAAAAGTCAAGTATCCTGGAATATTTAGTTTCCAACCTTGGTCACTCTGCAACCACGTCTCCGTAACAACTATTAGATCAAACCCATTTATTTCTATCTGTGCTATTAATTCATCTATTTTGTTGCGAATGCTCTTCACGCATTCAGATATAGTGCCTTTAGCTTTTACTTTTTTCTATTTTTCCCTGATGTCACCTTAATCACGGATGCCCTATTACCTTTGTTAAGTTCTCTCTCCCTTATGAGGGAAATCATGTTTGACAAATTTGCTGGAGTTCTTTGAGGATGTAACGAGCAGGGTGGATAAAGGGGAACCAGTAGATGTCGTGTATTTGAATTTCCAGAAGGCATTTGATAAGGTGCCACATAAAAGGTTACTGCACAAGATAAGAGCTCACGGGGTTGGCTAACTAACAGAAAACAGAGTCGGGATAAATGGGTTATTTTCAGGTTGACAAACTGTAACTAGTGGGATGCCGCAGGGATCAGTGCTGGGGCCTTAACTATTTACAATCTATATTAATGACTTGGATGAAGGCAGCATGCCCCACTTCAGCTGCTTAAATGGCTCATTGTTGAATGTGGGGACTCAGACTCTAGTCTCACTCAAATAGCTCACTGTGAAGCTATTGAATACGCATTTTACTGCTGCTCCAGGAACAGTAAAATGGGGAGGGGGGGTTAGAGAGACCTGCTTAACAATCCTGAAAAGCCTGAGGCAATGCGCAGTTAACCCCTCAATGGTACTGAAACAGTAATTTCTAGGCGATAGCGTCAAGTGATTGTACCACTTGTGCATCAGTTCACCATGGTGAAATTGGTGCGCAATTCTGGTCCTCCATCACCGAATGAACAGAGATTTATCAAATCCTTTGCTATGGGGATGGGGGTCCTTTAAAATACCTCACTTCCTCACTTTTGTATTCCAGCCCTCTTGAGATAAAGGGTCAACATTCCACTAGCCTTTTTGATTACTTTTAGTACCTGTGCGCTAGCTTTTAGTGATTTGTGAACATTGGCACCTAAATCGCTTTGCTCCTCCACAGTTCCTAATCTCTCAACATTAAGGAAATATTCCAATTTTTCCTTCTCAGATCCAAAATGGATGACCTCACACTTCCCACATTGAACTCCATCTGCCACAGTTTTGCCCACTCCCGTAATCTGTCTTTGTCCCTTTGTAACTTCCTGCTCCCTCTACACAACTTACTGTGGCATCTAACTTATTGTCATCTGCAAAGTTGGATACACAACTCTCTATTCTTTCATCCAAGTCATTAATATATGGACAGGTTGGGTGATTGAGTAGATGCATGGCAGATGCAGTATAATGTGGATAAATGTGAGGTTATCCACTTTGGTGGCAAAAATAGGAAGGTAGATTATTATCTGAACGGCAATAGATTGGGAGAAGAGGAAGTGCAACGAGACCTGGGTGTCCTTGTGCACCAGTCGCTGAAGGTAAGCATGCAGGTGCAGCGGGCGGTTAAGAAGGCAAATGGTATGTTGGCCTTCGTAGCGAGAGGGTTCGAGTACAGGAACAAGGATGTCTTGCTGCAGTTGTACAGGGCCTTGGTGAGATCACATCTTGAGTATTGTGTGCAGTTTTGGTCGCCTTATCTGAGGAAGGATGTTCTTGCCATGGAGGGAGTGCAGCGAAGATTCACCAGACTGATACCTGGGATGGCAGAAATGACGTATGAGGAGAGATTGGGTCGATTGGGCTTATACTTGCTGGAGTTTAGAAGAATGAGAGGGGATCTCATTGAAACTTATAAAATTCTAACAGGACTAGACAGACTAGATGCAGGAAGGATGTTCCCGATGGCTGGGGAGTCCAGAACCAGGGGTCACAGTCTAAGGATAAGGGGTAAGCCATTTAGGACAGAGATGAGGAGGAATTTCTTCACCCAGAGAATGGTGAACCTGTGGAATTTTCTACCACAGAAGGCAGTTGAGGCCAATTCATTAAATATATTCAAGGAGGAGTTAGATATATTTCTTAGGGCTAAAGGCATCAAGGGATATGGGGAGAAGGCAGGGACAGGGTACTGGATTTGGATGATCAGCCATGATCTCATGGAATGGTGGAGCAGGCTCGAGGGGCCGAATGGCCAACTCCTGCTCCTATCGTCTGTGTTTCTGTGTGGTAAAAAGCTGAGGCCCCAGTACAGAGTGCCAGGGAACACCACTTGTCACATCCTGCCAATCAGAGAATGTTCCCTTTATCCCTACTCTCTGCCTCCCAACCAATTAGCAACCCATGTCACAAGGTTACCTCCAATTCCATGCACTTTTGTTTTTGATAGTAATCTCTTGTGCAGAACCTTATCAAATGCCCGCAGGAAGTCCATATAGACAACATTCCCCTGTCCACCATGTTAATGAAGTGACCTCCTCAAAAAATCCAACCAGATTAGTCAGTCATGACCTTCCTTTCACAAATCCATGCTGACTTTCTTTGATAAGCTCATATTTGTCGACGTGCTCAGTCACTTTGGACCTGATGATAGATTTCAGTAACTTCCTCATGACTGATGTTAAACTGACAAGTCTGTAGTTACCTGGTTTCTCCTTCCCTCCCATCTTAAATAATGGAGCGACATCTGTAGTTTTCTAATCAAAAGTAATTGCATAGCACAGTTGCATGTCAACTTTTAGTTCAACTCATCATCATTTCTGCATGAACCCACACAAAATAAGTTTCAAAGAAAAATTTCACTTGGTCAAAATAAATATTTGAATAGTGTATGTTTTTGCAAAAGTAAACCGTGGCCTCTGAAGATTGTGTTTATATCATTATGCAGGCTGGGTGAGTAGGGTCGGTTTATTTTAAAGCGCTGGGTCTTTTACAATACTCATTGCAATCAGAAACAGAGGGGTGTATAAAACTGTATAATTTCCCTATCAGTATGATTGCATCGCTTACTGTATCCCCTGCTGGTAATATTTATGTTTTGTCTTCAGCTTGTTTTGAATAACCTTTAAAATTTGCAGTGGAGAATTTACTTTTGCAGCAGAGCTTTCTTTGTAGGCATTTGCTGGGTGTTCCAGCAACGCAGCCACAAGGCAGTTGCACATCATTGAAGAGTGGGCATTACCATTTAAAAAAATCTATTTACCCGTCCTGATTTTTGAACATATTTTGAAAGAGAATATAGGACAAACAAAGCACTGGGGTTCATTTCTGGAGGGATAGAATTGAAAAGCAGAGAAGTTATGTTAAACTTCTGTAGAACCTTGTTTCGATCACACTTTGAATACTGTGCACAGTTCTGGTTTCCATATTATAAAAAAGGATATAGACATACTGGAGAAGGTGCAAAAAAGATTTACAGGGTCGATACCAGAACTGTGAGGTTATACTTATTAGGAAAGGTTGGAACAGGCTGGGTCTCTTTTCTCTTGAAAAGATATGGCTGAGGGGTGACCTAATAGAGGTCTTTAAAATTATGGAAGAATTTGATAGAGTAGACACAGAGAGAGTGCTTCCACTTGTGGGGAAGAGCATAACTAGAGGCCATCAATATAAGATAATCACCAAGTAATCAAATAGGGAATTCAGAAGAAACTTCTTTACCCAGAAAGAGGTGAGAACGTGGAACTCGCTACCACAGGGCATTGTTGAGGCGAATAGTATAGATGTATTTAAGGGGAGGCAAGATAAGCATATGAGGGAGAAGGGAATAGCGGGTTATGCTGATAGAGTTAGATGAGGAAGGATGGTAGGAGGCTCGAGTGGAGCATAAATGCCAGCATGGACTGGTTGGGCCGAATGGTCTGCTTCTGTGTTGTATAGTCTATGTAATCCCATCTGCAATATTTTTACAAAGAAATTTTTTTTTTAACTTTCTTTTAATGACTCTAGATTTTACATAAATTACATCGAGTGTACAGCACAGAAACAGGCCATTCGACCTAACTGGTCCATGCCAGTGTTTATGCTCCAAATGAGCCTCCTTCCACCCCTCTTCATCTATTAGGCCAGTAATTCCTGTCCCAACGCGTGAGTACGGATGGGGTACACAGCGCATGCGGGGAAAACCGGCATTTCCTCTCCTCTGACCCAAGGGGTTAAGAGGCGGAACGCGTGCGAGGTTTCAGGTAGCGCGTGCGCGCTGAACTTCCCTTTTTTTTGAAGAGTTGCCCGTGGGGAAAAGACTCCGGTTTTTACGCGTGAAAAAAGCAGCCGTAAGTACTTACTTTTAACAGGTAAGTGGTCTATTAAGTAAAATTGGAAATTTTTTCCATAGGTTCATTATTTTTGAAGACTTTACAGTAAGGTAAGTATTTTTAGCCCCGATTTTTTATATAATAATTTTTTTCAAAATTTAAAATTATTGATTAAAATAGTTTTTTACAGTTATTTATAGTTTAAGTAGTGTTTCAAGTTTAAGTAGTGTTTTGGGGCCAGGAGTTTTCATGAGTTTGACAGTTCTTACTATCAAACTCATGAATGAACTTTTGCAACCTCCCATTGGTTGCCCAGTGCTCACGTGATCCCAGCCGGCTCATCGCACTAAGTACGCCGCTGGGTCACGCACGCACAGCGCGGCAGGACCTGAAGCGGGCCAGTGACAGGAAATGCAATGCGGGCCAGGATTGAAATGTCAGCGCGCCGGGTAAGTGCACATCGGGGGCTTGCACGCGCGGCAAGCCCCCGAACCTAATTTCTGGGCCAATATCATTCTATTACTTTCTGTCTCATGGACTTATCTAGCCTCCCTTAAATGCATCTATGCTATTCGCCTCAACTATTCCATATAGTCGCGAGTTCCACACTCTCACCACTCTCTGCGTAAAGAAGTTTCTCCTGAATTCCCTATTGGGTTTATTAGTGACTATGTTATATTTATGGGCCCTTGTTTTGGACTCCCCCACAAGTGGAAACATCTTCTTTATGTCTACCCTATCAAACCCTTTCATAATCTTAAAGACACTATCAGGTTATCCCTCAGTTCCTTTTTGTCAATTTCATAAATTAGTTTTAGGAAATAAGTGGATTTGCTCAGTAACTTGTCAAACGCATCCATTTTGTTCCACTCACTGTCATATGAAGTATCCAAAATCAAAGCATGCCTCCGTGACTCTCCTAGATTGTTTGCAGTAGTGGCCTGGAGACACCAGAACAATCCTGATGAGTTGACAACCTTAGACCCTGGAGTTAAAATTCCGTGGGCCTGAAAGTTGGACACATGGTACAGTTATACCCATAGCTTCATTTTATGTATGGTGAATCAATTGCCAAGTCACCGAACTGTGGCTATACCTGCATTATACTCCAGAACAAGGAGGCATAACCTTAAAATTAGAGCTAGGCCATTCAGGGGTGATGTGAGGAAGCACTGCTTCACACAAAGGGTAGTGGAAATCTGGAACTCTCTCCCCCCAAAGGGCTGTTGAAGCTTTGTACAAAGCACATTTTTAACTAATCAATTACTCTTGAAATGCCGACGCTATTATTGTTAAGGCATATATGAAAGGCAGAAAGTTTAGTTAAAATGGGTGAAGGAAATGTTCTGCCTATGACATTAAGAAGAACGAATGCTTAAGGTATGAGCTGTCCGTGGTCATTTGCCAAGGAGCACAATTTACTATATACAACATTTTCAGATGAAACTGTGAAGCCTTTTGCACATAACATACAGTTAATGACAAATATCTAAAATGAATGATTTCACAGTGACTTGGAAATGTTCACGGTTATTTCTGGGCAAGTGTTGATTTATGAATACTGCATAATGTAAAATAGATAAACCTCTATTAAAAAAACATTTGGAAATGCTACTATTGTGTAGATTTCTAGGTAACATAATATTAACTTACCTGGCAAATACTGTACCTGTAGTGATAATTCTCTGTGAAATTTCTCTCAGCATCTTATTTACATTCCAATTGCTATGCCTCAGTCATCAATTTTTCTTGCTGAATTGCCTCCCTTCGCACTTCAATGTACTTGTGTCAATTAACATAATTTTAAAAAGCAGTTGAATGAATATCTGGTTAGGAATGAGATTAACTGTTATAAGAATAGTTAGAGATGATTGTTGTGTGAAACATGACAGTTGTAAACTTTTGGGGCCACGGAAATGTATCAACAGATCAGGGATAAATAATCATAAAATTATGATCATTATGAGGAATTAAATTATGAGGAACATTACCTCATCTATCTGGAACGACCCCAAAGTCCCGCAAAATTGTGCCATCCTGTTGGTTTTTAACTGATTCCAGTTTTTTTTTGCCTCCACTGCTCTATCTGTGAGTCCATTCATAGGAACATAGGAATTGCTAGTTGGAAAACGACCACGGTCCATTTAGTTCGCCTTCTACCATCCTGGTAGTCACATGATACAACAATAATGGAGTTGTTGACTAATCATAGCAATCAATTTCTATCAATTAGTCTACAACAGAACCAGACACGAGGTGAGGAAAACCCCAGTGGTGGAGAGCTTTGGAAACCATGGGTCCAAAGTCACCTTTGCGTTGATCACTCTCAGAACTTCCTGACATCAATCCTAAATTTGCCTTTTACTCATTTAAACCTGTGACCTTGTGTCCTAATCTCACTTAATTTAATGCAATTTTCCATATTTCTTATCTATAGCCAAGATTTACCCTGAATCCCCACAGCTTTGAGCTGACCTAATAGCCTTACATGTGAAACTTTGTGCGATGTCTTCTGGAAGTCCAGGTACAACATGTTATTCCATAATAACCGTTATGAAGATGACAGTTAATCAAACAGAAAACATGCTGTTGCCATATTTGTGCTATCATGCAGAAGTGTTCCTAGGTTGCAGCAGATGAGATTCCAAAGCCACCTCCTCCTCAGCTCAGGCTTTGATCTACATTGGAAGAATAAATCTTTTTCTGGCCGGCCTCCCTTAACAAACTTGAGCTCACCCAAGATTCTGCTGCCCATATCCTAACCTGCACCAAGTCCCCTTCACCCATCGCCCCTGTGCTCGCTGACCTACATTAGCTCCTGTCCACTAATGCCTCGATTCGCATCCTCATGTTCAAATCCCTCCATGGCCTCACCCCTTTCTGTAACCTCCTCCAGCTCTACAACCCTCTGAGATCTCTGTGCTCCTCCAATTCTAGCCTCTTGTGTGTTCCTGACTTCCTTTGTCCCTCCATTGGCAGCCGTGCCTTCAGTTGTCTAGGCCCTAATCTCTGGAATTCCCTCCCTAAACCTCTGTAACTCTCTCCTCCTCCTTTAAGATGCTCCTTAAAACCTACCTTTTTGTTGTGTCCGTGTATAATAAGACACAGACTACGGAGAACGGTACAACAGGTGTTTACTCAACGTGGCTCACACTGCAACTGATCTGTACAGATTACTACTCAGGGCTATATACAGGCGTGGTCACTGCTGGTACTGCAGTATACATGAGCTGTAAAAGATAGTTCCCTCCTTAAAGGTATATACATTACAATTCCTCCCCTTTTAGATTAACAGTACCATAACACTCATTTAACAATTAAATATCAACTAATTACAATTAACACTTTTAACATGCAACATTAGATGAAAATAGTCTATTTATATATTCAGTCTTTGGGGAGGCTTCCTGATCCTTTCTGGATAGCACCTTTCCCGAGTGTCTTGCTCTTGGTGCGGAGGCGATTCTGGCCCCCTGTCGTCGGTTGGTTCATCAGCTTCCGATGCTACTGTTTCTGGGGTAGATGCGACCTGTATGTCGGGTTCATCACCAGGTACGTATGGGCGAGGCATGGGGTTGACTTGTTCCTGTGACTCTAGGATCTGGTCAGCATGGCGTCTCACGATGCTCTCCCCAACGTCCACTGTTTACATTAGTGGGCCCTGCCGTGTGCATATCGTTCTTTCTGTTCGGTAGTCGCGGGCCAAGACTGGTTGCCCTACATTGAAGCTCCTTGTTGGCTTCTCATGGATGTGCTGGAATTGCTTACTCTCAACATCTCTTCGTACGTTTGGTCTGAGCAAATCCAGGCGAGATCTTAACCTTCGGTTAAAGAACATCATGGCTGGGGCCTGGTTGGTGACTGCATGTGTTGCATTCTGGTAGGCGAACAGGAAATTGTCCACCTTGTGCTGCAGCGGAATGTTGTCATTGTACATAGCCTTTATTGCCTTCTTAAAGGTTTGTACGAACCTCTCAGCCAATCCATTTGTGGCTGGATGATACGGGGCGGATGTGTAATGCCTTACCCCATTCTTTTTCAAGAACCTCCGGAACGCTTCAGACACAAACTGTGGTCCGTTGTCAGAGCAAATCTGTTCTGGCAAGCCATTCCTGGCAAAAATGGTCCGTAGGATTGCAATAGTTTTCTCCGTGGTGGTGGAGGACACTTTGATGACCTCAGGCCATTTCAAGTGCGCATCCACGGCTATTAAAAACATTGAGTCCATGAATGGACCAGCAAAATCAATATGCACCATTGCCATGGAGATGAGGGCCACTCCCATGGGTGTAGAGGGGCCTGTGGTGGTGCATTTTGGACTTTCTGGCATCCTAAGCAGCTCTTGGTCAGGTCCTCGATTTGTTTATCGATTCCCGGCCACCACACATAAGCCCTGGCTAGGCTTTTCATTTTTACCCCTCCCAGATGACCCTCATGAAGCTCATTGAGCACTCTATCCCTTAACTTGGGTGGAATTACTACTCGGGATCCACACATCAAGGTCCTCCGGCACACTGACAGCTGTTCTCTCCTTGTCGAGAATGCTGGCAACAGTGAGTCGCCATGTGCTGGCCATCCCTTCACCGTCAAATCATATACCCGAGACAGTGTCGGGTCACTTCGGGTTTCCTTTTCGATACAAGCGTTAGTTACCAGTAAGTATTCAACTATAGTCGAATGGAATATTTCAACAGGATCCACTGCTGGTGCTTCCTCCACAGTAGGCAGTGGCAGGCGTTATAGCCCATCAGCATTTCCATGCTGTTTCGTGCCCTTATATTCAATCTCATAGTGGTGCACCCCTAGAAAAAGTGACCATCTTTGTAGTCGTTGCGCAGTCATCACCGGAACGCCCTTCTTCGGATTAAAAATGGAGACAAGAGGCTGGTGATCCGTCAGCAAGGTGAATTTCTGCTCGTGCAGATAGTGATTGAACTTTTTCACTCCCCACACTAGGCTGAGGGCCTCCCTGTCAATCTGGGCGTAGTTACGCTCGGCTGAGGTTAGTGATCGTGATGCAAAGGCTATTGGCCTCTCTGAACCGTCCGAGAATTTGTGCGACAGCACCGCTCCAATGCCGTAGGGTGACGTATCACATGCCAACCGAATTGGTAATGCTGGGTTGTAATGGGCCAATACCTCTTTCGATGTGATTAGTGTTTTGCTCTTCTGGAAAGCTTGTCTACATTCGTCACTCCACTTCCATGGCACCCCAGTTTGCAGTAGGGTGTTCAGTGGGTGTAGTATTGTAGACAAATTTGGCAAGAACCTATGGTAGTAGTTTACCAGCCCGAGGAACGACCTCAGTTGTGACACATTTTCCGGTGCTGGAGCCTTGACTACTGCCTCAATCTTCTCTGGGGACTTATGTTGTTATGTCCGTGTATCTTAATGTTGTGTCCTTCAATAATCAGACAACAGACTGCAGGGAACGATTCAACAGGTGTTTACTGAATGAGGGTTACTCTAGAACTAATTGTACAGATCACTACTCAGGGTTTATATACAGGTGTGGTCACTGCCGGTACTACAGTATATAGGAGCTGTAAAAAGTACTTCTCTCCCTTAAGGTATATATACATTACATACATTACAATTCCTCCCCTTTTAGATTAACAGTACCATAATACTCATTTAACAATTAACATTTTTAATATACAATGTTATATGAAAATAGTCAATTCATATATTCAGTCTCTGGGGAGGCTTCCTGATTCTTTCTGGATAACGCCTTTCCCGAGTGTCTCGCTCTTGGTGCGGAGGCGATTCTAGCACCTTGTCGTCAGTTGATTCATCAGCTTCCAATGCAATTGTTTCTGAGGTAGATGCGACCTGTACGTCGGGTTCCTCACCAGGTACGTATGGCCGAGACATGGGGTTGACTCATTCCTGTGACTCTAGGATCTGGTCAGCATGGCATCTCACAATGTTCTCCCCAACATCCACTGTGTACATTAGTGGCCCCTGCTGTGTCCATATCGTTCCTGGTTGCCATTTCTCTGTTCGGTAGTCGCGGGCCAAGACTGGTTGCCCTACATTGAAGCTCCTTGTCGGCTTCTCATTGATGTGCTGGAATTGCTTACTCTCAACATCTCTTCGTACATTTGGTCTGAGCAAATCCAGACGAGATCTCAACCTTCGGTTAAAGAACATCATGGCCGGGGCCTGGTTGGTGACTGCATGTGTCGCATTTCTGTAGGCTAACAGGAAATTGTCCACCTTATACTGCAGTGGAATGTCGTCATCGCACATGGCCTTAACTGCTTTATTAAAGGTTTGTACGAACCTCTCAGCCAATTAATTTGTGGCTGGATGATATGGGGCGGATGTGTAATGCCGTACCCCATTCCTTTTCATAAATCTTCGAAACTCTTCGGACATAAACTGTGGTCCGTTATCAGAGCAAATCTGCTCTGGCAAGCTGTTCCTGGCAAAAATGGTCCGTAGGACTGCAATAGTTTTCTCCGTGGTGGTGGAGGACATTTTGATGACCTCAGGCCATTTCGAGTGCGCATCCACGGCTATTAAAAACATTGAGTCCATGAATGGACCAGCAAAATCAATATGCACCCGTTGCCATGGAGATGAGGGCCACTCCCATGGGTGTAGAGGGGCATGTGGTGGTGCATTTTGGACCTTCTGGCATCCTGAGCAGCTCTTTGTCAGGTCCTCGATTTGCTGATCGATCCCCGGCCACCACACATAAGCCCTAGCAAGGCTTTTCATTTTCACCCCTCCCAGATGACCTTCGTGAAGCTCATTGAGCACTCTCTCCCTTAACTTGGGTGGAATTACCACTCGGGATCCACACATCAAGGTCCCCTGGCATACTGACAGCTGTTATCTTCTGGATGAGAATGCTGGCAACAGTGAGTCACTATGTGCTGGCCATCCCTTCACCGTCAAATCATATACCCGAGACAGTGTCGGGTCATTTCGGGTCTCCTTCCCTATACCAGTGTTAGTTACTGGCAAGCATTCAATTATAGTCGAATGAAATATTTCGACAGGATCCACTGCTGGTACTTCCTCCGCAGTAGGCAGTGGCAGGCGTGATAGCCCATCAGCGTTTCCATGCTGTTTCGTGCCCTTATACTCGATTTCATATTGGTGCACCCCTGGAAAAAGGGACCATCTTTGTAGCCGTTGCGCAGTCATCACCGGAACGCCCTTCTTTGGATTAAAGATGGAGACAAGTGGTTGGTGGTCAGTCAGCAAGGTGAACTTCTGCCCGTGCAGATAGTGATTGAACTTTTTCACTCCCCACACTAGGCTGAGGGCCTCCCTGTCAATCTGGGCGTAGTTACGCTCGGCTAAGGTTAGTGATCGTGACGCAAAGGCTATTGGCCTCTCTGAGCCGTCCGAGAATTTGTGCGACAGCACCGCTCCAATGCCGTAGGGTGACGCATCACATGCCAACCGAATTGGTAATGCCGGGTTGTAATGGGCCAATACCTCTTTCGATGTGATTAGTGTTTTGCTCTTCTGGAAAGCTCGTCTACATTCGTCACTCCACTTCCATGGCACCCCAGTTTGCAGTAAGGTGTTCAGTGGGTGTAGTATTGTAGACAAATTTGGCACATTTTCCGGTGCTGGAGCCTTGACTACTGCCTCAATCTTCTCTGGGGACTTATGTAATGCCTCTTTATCGATAACGTGGCCACAATACAAGATCTGCTTTCTAAAAAACTCGCATTTGGGACGGTTAGCTCGGAGCCCATATTCCTGCAATCTAGTGAGCACCTGCTCCAGGTTGGCAAGGTGATCACTGTCATTTTCGCTCGTGACCAGGATGTCGTCCAAATAACACTGGGTCCCTGGGATCCCTTGCAGGACTTGTTCCATTGCCCTCTGCCAAATAGCCGGAGCTGATGCTACCCCGAATACCAGCTGGTTGTATTGGTAGAGACCTTTATGGGTGTTGATTGTGAGGTATTTTTTTGATGCTTCTTCTACCTCCCATTTGCAGATACGCCTGGGCCAGATCAATCTTAGTGAAGCGTTTCCCTCCAGATAGCGAGGCGAAAATATCTTCAATCCGCGGAAGTGGATATTGTACGGTGTGAAGGACCGGGTTCACTGTTACCTTAAAGTCCCCACAGGTGCGAACCTTCCTTGGTTCCCCAGGCGTGCTGCTCAATGACTTTTTCATCACAGGGACGATGGGTGTAGCCCACTCGCTCCAGTAATAATAATAATAATAATCAACTTTATTGTCATTGTTAGTGCACAAGTCCAGTACAACGAAATGTAGGCTTGCGGCTCCCGAGAGTGTACATTTTGATTAAGACATTTAACATTCAACATTCATTTGGCTTGTAATACATAAACATAAACATAATAAAGTGCATTGGCAGATGTGCAGGCTTTAGAGTTTATTTGTAGAGTTCAGTAGGATGACAGCCCTGGGAAAGAAGCTGTTCCTTGGACAGTACACCTGAACGTTCCAGACTCTCCAGCTCTGCATCGCTGTCATGCCTTTTAGTGTTCCGAGTCCTTGCTGGAACACTTCTTTTGCGTCAGTTAGGATCTTTGACAGTCGCCCAGGTGTGATGTCGTCATCCTTTTTGTCAGCCACAGTCAGTGCCTGTATGGAATGCCAATCTAGCTGTATCTTCCGGATCCATTCACGTCCTAGTAGTGGTGGTCCTCCATCTGGCAATACATATAAGTCCATTTTTGGTGTTTCCTTGCCGTTATATATAACGTTCACCCTTATTTTTCCTTTGTGGTAGACTTTTTGCCCCGTGTACGTCTTCAAGACAATCTTTGTATCTCTCAAGGGTATATGTGAGAATAGCCGCTTGTAGTCCCTTCGGTTTATGACTGTTAGGGCTGATCCTGTGTCCAATTCCATTTTCACTTGGACTCCTGCTATCTTGAGCGTGACCCAGATAGTTTGGTGATCCTCCGTTTTGATCACATTATGTAGTTTCAGACAACCCAGCTCCTTGTTTCCGGAGTCTGTATCACTCTTCTGTTCGTCTGAACTACTCTCCGTCACCTTATGTACCTTCTTGTACTTCTCCTGTGGAGATTTCTTGCTGCTGGTTTTCTTTCCCGACCTGCAGACTCTTGCTATGTGTCCTACTTTTCCACACTGTCTGCACACTTTGTCCTTGAACCAGCAATCATTATGGTCATGTGCTGTTCTGCCGCAGCGATAGCACTTCACTGTTCCGTATGACATTTCATTTGTGCCATATTCTTGCGGTCTCCGTTGTATCTCTGCAGCGCCCCGTCCTGCTGCTTCGTGTGATACTGCAATGCTGAAAGCCTTTTCCAGCGTAAGATCCTTTTCTGATAGAAGCCGTTTCTGGGTTCCTTCACTTTGAAGCCCACACACAAATTGTCCCTTAAAGTATCTGCTAGTCCCATTCCAAACTGGCAGTGTTTCGATAGCTTGCGCAGTTCCGTTAAATACTCAGCATTACTTTCATCTTTATGCTGGTTCCTTTTGTGAAACTTAAATCTTTCTGCTATCAGCAGCGGTGTGGGGTTCAAGTGGTCCTGTAGGATTGACGCTATGTTTTCAAAATCCTTTTCTACTGGCTTCTCTGGGGTTACTAGGTTTCGTAGTAAGCCATACGTTTTTGCACCCATTGAATTCAACAATACCAGCGCTTTCTTGTCATCTGGCACTTCATTCGCCTTGCAGTATACTTCTATGCGTTCGACATATGTCGTCCAATCTTCGACTTCATTGTCGAACGCTGTGATACTGCCACTCTTCGGCATTTTTGGGTGTGGTTAGACTGGCTTAAAATGGCGTCTCCCGCGCTTTCCTTTCTTCCCCGCTGCGGCTTAAAATGGCGTCTCCCGCGCTGCTGCCAACGCCGCTCTCGGCGGTCCTCGTGGCAAATGGCGATGCCCTGTGGGTTTTGTGCGCTGCTCCTGCGCTGCTGCCAATGTCGCTCTCTGCGGTCCTCGTGGCAGTGGCAGCGCCTCGCGTTTTCCTGCGCGCCTCTCTCCCCCGTTGACGCTGCTCTGCGCTTGAACACCGGCTGCGCCCTGTGCGCTCTGCCCTCTCTCTCTCCCCCGTCGACGCTGCTCGGCCTTTTTCTGTGCCACTCGGTCCTGAACACCGGCTGCGTCCTGTGCGCTCTGCTCTCTCTCTCTCCCCCGTTGACGTGCTCGGCCCTTGAACACCGGCTGCGCTCTGGTCTCTCGGCTCTAGCCCGCCGCTGTCCGGGAAGGGTCTACGCAGTACCTGTTGCCAGCCCGTTTCGCTGGACCACCGTGACTGGAAAGCCAAGCCTGGCTCTCGACAGCCTCCCCTGCGATGCTCAAATCTCCGCTGGATGACTGGGCGGTTGCCCGCGGTCGACGCCCGTGCTTCTGGGCTCGACCTTCTTCCACTGTTCTCCAGGAGCGAATCCCTGGGAGGTGATGCAGAGTTGCAGGTAGGTTCGAATCTGCATCGTTGCCAATGTTATGTCTGTGTATCTTAATGTTGTGTCCTTCAATAATCAGACAACAGACTGCAGGGAACGATTCAACAGGTGTTTACTGAACGAGGGTTACTCTAGAACTAATTGTACAGATCACTACTCAGGGTTTATATACAGGTGTGGTCACTGCCGGTACTACAGTATACAGGAGCTGTAAAAAGTAGTTCTCTCCCTTAAGGTATATATACATTACATACATTACATATGTAACCCCTCTTTATCGATAACGTGGCCACAATACGAGATCTGTTCTCTAAAAAACTCGCATTTGGGGTGGTTAGCTCGGAGCCCATATTCCTGCAATCTAGTGAGCACCTGCTCCAGGTTGGCAAGGCTTGCGTTTTCTTCAATTTTAATCGTCGCTGTCATGCATTTTAGTGTTCCGAGTCCTTGCTGGAACACTTCTTTTGCGTCAGTTAGGATCTTTGACAGTCGCCCAGGTGTGATGTCGTCATCCTTTTTGTCAGCCACAGTCAGTGCCTGTATGGAATGCCAATCCAGTTGTATTTTCCGGATCCATTCACGTCCCAGTAATGGTGGTCCTCCATCTTGCAATACATACAGGTCTAGTTTTGGTGTTTCCTTACCGTTATATATAACGGTCACCCTTATTTTTCCTTTGGGGTAGACTTTTTGCCCCGTGTACATCTTCAAAATAATTTTTGTGTCTCTCAAGGGTATGTGTGAGAATAGCCGCTCGTAGTCCCGTCGGTTTATGACTGTTAGGGCTGATCCTGTGTCCAATTCCATCTTTACCTGGACTCCTGCTATCTTGAGAGTGACCCAAATGTTTCAGTGGTCCTCCGTTGTGATCACATTATTTAGTTTCAGACAACTCAGTTCCCTGCTTTCGGAGTCGTTATCGCTCTTTTGTTCGTCTGAACTATTCTCCGTCATCTTATGTACCTTCTTGTACTTTCCTTTGGTAGGTTTGTTATTGCTGGTTTTCTTTCCCGACCTGCAGACTCGTGCTATGTGTCCTACTTTTCCACACTGTCTGCACACTTTGTCTTTGAACCAGCAATCATTCTGGTCGTGTGTTGTTCTGCCGCAGCGATAGCACTTCTCTGTTCCATATGACATTTCGTTTGTGCCATATTCTTGCGGTCTCTGTTGTATCTCTGCAGCGCCGCGTGCTGCTGCTTCATATGATACCGCAATGCTGAAAGCCTTTTCCAGCGTAAGGTCCTTTTCAGATAAAAGCCGTTTCTGGGTTCCTTCACTTTGAAGCCCACACACAAACTTGTCCCTTAAGGTATCTGCCAGTCCCGCTCCAAACTGGCAGTGTTTCGATAGTTTGCACAGTTCTGTTAAATAATCAGCATTGCTTTCATCCTTATGCTGTTTCCGTTTGTGAAACTTGAATCTTTCTGCTATCAGCAGTGGTGTGGGGTTTAAATGTTCCTTTAGTATCGTTACTATGTCTTCAAAACTCTTTTCCATTGGCTTCGTTGGGGTTACTAGATTTCGTAATAAACCATACGTCTTTGCACCCATTAAATTTAACAATACCGACGCTTTCTTGTCATCTGACACCTCATTTGCCTTGCAGTACACCTCTATTCATTCGACATATGTAGTCCAATCTTCGACTTCATTGTCAAATGCGGTGATACTGCCACTCTTCGGCATTTTGGGTGTGGTTTAAAATGGCGTCTCCCAATGGCTTAAAATGGCGTCTCCCGTGCTTTCCTTCCTCCCCCGCTGCTGCCAATGCCGCTCCCGGCGGTTCTCGTGGCAATGGCGGCACCCTGTAGGTTTCGCGCGCTTCTCCTGCGCTGCTGCCAGCGCCACTCTCGGCGGTCCTCGTGGCAATGGCGGCGCCTCGCGGGTTTCTGCGCGTCTCTCTCTCCCTCTCTCCGACGCTGCTTGGCCCCTGAACACCGGCTGCGCCCTGTGCGCTCTGCCCTCTCTCTTTCTCCCCCGTCGACGCTGCTCGGCCCTTTGCTGTGCCGCTCGGTCGGGCTCTAGCCCGCCGCTGTCCGGGAAGGGTCTGCGCACTGCCTGTTGCCAGCCCGTTTCGCTGGACCACCTCGACTGGAAAGCCAAGCCTGGCTCTCGACAGCCTCCCCCGCAATTCTCGAGTCTCTGCTGGATGACTGGGCGGTTGCCCGTGGTCGATGCCCGAGTCTCTGGCCTTGACCTCCAATCCACTGATCTCCAGGAACGAATCCCCGGGAGGTGATGCAGAGTTGCAGGTAGGTTCGAACTTGCCTCATCGCCAATGTTGTGTCCGTGTATAATAAGACACAGACTGCGGAGAACGGTACAACAGGTGTTTACTCAACGTGGCTCACACTGCAACTGATCTGTACAGATTACTACTCAGGGCTATATACAGGTGTGGTCACTGCCGGTACTGCAGTATACATGATCTGTAAAAGATAGTTCCCTCCTTAAAGGTATATACATTACACTTTTAATCAAGCTTTTGGTCACCTGTCCTAATATCTCCTTATGTGGCTCGGTGTCAAATTTGTGGTTCTCTGATCCATGCCCTCCCCTTTTTATAAACCATGCCAAACAATGTACAGCCAATTTTGTTCCCACACCTTTAGCACCTGGTCTGTGTTTCACCAAATTAGCAAATTCAGCAAATGTGTGTGCGCGTGGGTGCACATGCCTGTACACTTTTTTTCTGCTATTTCTACGACTTCAGTTATTCCATCTCTTATCTGAGCTGAGAAAGTGGCAGTTCTGTTCCAAAGTCAGGCCATCAAATCATTAAGAATCATGCACCCCACATCAATCTGCCTACAATCTTGCCATCGACACCTCTTTTAAAAAATTCAGACAAATGGAATTAACTTTTTCATCCCTTTGCTTTATTTGTCAATACTCAGTGAGAGTTCATGGTAGCATGGGGGGATGGTAGAGTTGGAGAGCATGCCTTATGGAAGTTCATGAACCCAATGGTACAAGGGAGTTGAATTTCACAGAGAGTTGGCGATAGTTCTGTCTGGGAGCACAGGATTGTTGGGTGAACGGGATTAGGTGCGGGTTAGAATAGGGGCAACAGAGTTTTTGATGAGCTCAAGGTTACTAGGAGTGACAAAGGTTTCATGATACACAGTCTGTTGATTATTTCACCTGTCAAAATTTCTTGAACATATGGGCAAACATGATGTCACGCTAATGAGGGAAATACATTTTTCCTTGTTAGTTGGGCCCTAGCAACACACCTGTGTGTTCCTGGTGTCCAGCACTGCTAAGGGCCTTGAGGGTGATTTAACATTTTAAATGCTGACTTCCCAAAAGCAATTGATGATTGATTTGCCGTCAGGAAAGTGTTCTAATGGGAAACTGGCCAACATTTTTTTTTTAAATGAAACCAGTTGGGATGGATTTGCAGGCCCACTTAACATTACAACAAGGTGCCACCATAAAATCCTTCCCCCCCACCCGACCCCTCCACTGAAGTCCCAGATGCTCCCTTGCCCTCGCCACACCATTATCAGCTCACGCTACAAGCACAAAAATATTTGAGCTAACAGCAGCAGGAAAAAGTCTAACTAATGAGGCACGCCAAGAGATTCCCCGCTCCAGCAAAATCCAGCCCAATATTGTGTTAATGAAATGCTTAAACTGACAGGTACAGACAGCTAAAATAATATTCCAGTTGCATTACTGGTTTTAAAATAAAGACCAACTTCTCTTTCTATTCAGTAAAACAATCTTTCCTAAGGCATCACAGTGGATGAGCAGAATTGATTTAATTGACTACGTTGTTGCAATCTTGCAGCGTGTGTGTGGGGACTTATTTTAAGAGTTGGTTTGCGATGGTTTCTTTTCTGCCTACAGCACTACTCGGACCATTTCTGGTGCATCAATAATACTCTTAACTTGTCAGATCCACACATTATTCCTGACATCGGATGAACTGAACTTGGAGACAGAAAGACTGGTACGATGTGAAGTGCGTGGAAACATCGATCTGCTCCTCGCAGATACGAGTTCAATTCCCCCACCTCACCGAGTTCCTGATCTTAGTGGTGCCGTTCGCACAATCACAGAAATGACAACACAGAAGGACCTCATCACACCTGTGCCAGCCCTGGCTCCTCAATTGGAGCTGTGCACTCTGATCACACTTTCCTCTAACCGTTTATCATAGAATCATAGAAATTTACAGCACGGAAGGAGGCCATTAGGCCCGTCGTGTCCACACCGGTCGACAAAGAGCTATCCAGCCTAATCCCACTTGCCAGCTCCTGGTCCGTAGCCTTGTAGTTTACTTCAAGTGCACATCCAAGTTCTTTTCGAATGTGGTGAGAGTTTCTGCCTCTACCACCCTTTTAGGCAGTGAGTTCCAGACCCCCACCACCCAGACCCCCTCAAATCCCCTCTAAACCTCCTACCTTTTGCTTTAAATCTGTGCCCCCTGGTTGTTGATCCCTCTGCCAAGGGAAACAGTTCCTTCCTATCCACTTTATCTAGGCCCCTCATAATTTTATACACCTCAATAAGGCCTCCCCTCAGCCTCCTCCGTTCCAAAGAAAACAACCCCCAGCCTATCCAATCTTTCCTCATAGCTAAAATTCTACAGTCCAGGCAACATCCTCGTAAATCTCTTCTGTACCCTCTCTAGCGCAATCACGTCCTTCCTGTAATGTGGTGACCAGAACTGCACGCAGTATTCTAGCTGCGGCCTAACTAGTATTTTATACAGTTCAAGCATAACCTCCCTGCTCTTATATTCTATGCCTCAGCTAATAAAGGCAAGTATGCCTTCTTAACCACCTTATCTACCTGTCCTGCTACCTTCAGGAATCTGTGGACAAGCACTCCAAGGTCCGTCTGTCCCTTTGCACTTATCAGTGTCCTACCATTTTTAGTGTATTCCCTTGCCTTGTTAGCCCTCCCTAAATGCATTACCTCGCACTTGTCCAGATTGAATTCCATTTGCCACTGTTCTACCCACCTGACCAGTCCATTGATATCTTCCTGCAGTCTGCAGCTTTCTTCTTCATTATCGCACGGCCAATTTTTGTATCATCTGCAAACTTCTTAATCATACCCCCTACATTCAAGTCTAAATCATTGATATATATCGCAAAAAGCAAAGGACCTTATACTGAGCCCTGTGGAACCCCACTGGAATCAGCCTTCCAGTCACAAAAACACCCGTCGGACCACAACCCTTTGCTTCCTACTTCCTACTTCTGAGCCAATTTTGGATCCAAAACTCTTCCTTTTAGAATAGTTATCCAATTCCCTTTTAAATGATCCACACATGCCAACCCACGAAACTTGGAGAAGCTGATGGATGGTTTCAAAATAGCTGACATGGCCCGTAGGAAGCTAACAATTCAAAAGACGGCATACAGCTAATACAGCATACAGCCCTGATTAAAGCCTAAGGGATCACATTCCACAATTCAGGTTGTGTTTGGGGGAAAACTGTAACCAAATGGCCTGTTGTATGACATTGAGAAAGAAATAGCTACAATGGGAGTGCAGTGGGACATTAACTTCTTGTGACCTCTACTGCAGCTGGACCCAATATTCCATCCGTTGTGTTGTCTGGGGAAAGTGAAGTGCAGAAACATAATTTTTGCAGTGGTAGAAAATTTTAAGGGGGAAAGTGAGCTTTGTAGATGTGAAATGTATTTCATGGGGAAGGCACGTTTCCCAGGAAATTTTAACCCTTTGTTGGTGCATTTGCCAGCATTTTGACGTGTACTGTGACTCAGCATTAAAGAGAGGTAGAGACAGATAGAGCTCAGCAACACCTAGGAGAGGAAGGCAGCTGTTCCTCATGTTGTGACCTTTGAGATGCTCATGGCCGGTGACCTCTGGGTACCCGAGCCTGTGAGGGCTTGGCCGCAGATTGTAATGGGCACCCAGCTAGATTGTAATGGGACAGCACCCAGCCAGATTGTAATGGACGGTACCCAGCCAGATTGTAATGGATGGCACTTGGCCAGATTGTAATGGACGGCATTAATTTATACTGAGGGAATGCTGCACTGTCATTCGGATGAGATGGTAAACCAAGGTCTTGTCTGCTCTCTCAGGTGGATGTAAACGATCCCATGGCACTATTTCGAAGAGTTCTTCCCAGTGTCCTGGCCAATTTTTATCCTTCAACCAACATTACTAAAAACAGAATATTTGATCATTATCACAGATAAAACTATAAATCCAAGTTCTTTCTTTCTTTACACTTACCACGTTATGTCTCAAATGATTCTTTTGCACTGTTGTATGATTGTATGTCAGTCAAGTGCTTTCCCACTAAGGAAGGAAAAATAAAAGGGAGAGGGAGAGTTGTCCCCAGGTCACTGTCACATGCACACCAGCAGCCAATTCAGAACATCACTGGCAATGTTCCCCCTAATTTTAAATTTGGATGCGCGGTCCCTTTAATGGGCTGCGCGGCCCATTCAAAGCTTTGTGCATGCACGAAATTTCACACTGGAAAAGCCAGTCCTATGCTGCGCAGCTTAGAGGGAACTTTGATCACTGGTAGAGGCCAGGAAGCAGGTCAAACATCTGACCTCTTGACCACAGTAGGCAAGGGGCTGAAACATCAGGGCAGATATAACTTGGATTTTTCTCAGAAGAAAACAGGGTCAGAAACTGTCTCACTGATAACTCTTACAAGTTACCCAATGCTCAGTGAGTAAATGTGCTGAGAGATGTAGCACTGAGATTGCCAAGGTAGAAGATCCCCGTTTTGATGTCTGGTCTGTGTTGACTTAACTGGTCTCTGTCTGGGAAGCAGTAAAGATTTTACAATGGATCTCAGTGACCCTGGGCTAAGGAGATGGGGAGAGGAAATCAACCAGAGATCCCACCATCTAATTGCTTCCCAAGTGACTTCTGCTGGAAAGTTTATTAAGCGCCAGGCAAGAAATTGACCGCAACTGTGATGCTCCCCATGGTTGATCAAAGCCTGCCAACAGTCATGGGGGGGCCTTCACATGAAGGCACCAGAGGAGAGCCAAAGCATGTGGAAAGGTAGCCTTGTCTGAGAGTCGCTCTCTTGGGGGTGGGGGATAGGCAATGAAAATAGGAAATATTATTAGCTCCACCCACTGCAGTAAAATGGTAAACATCAATCGGAACTCCCTGTGGAAGCACCTTCGCCACACGGACTGCAACGGTTCAAGAAGGTGGCTCACCACCACATCCTGAAAGACAACTTGGGATGGGCAATAAATGCCAGCCTTGCCAGTGACGCCCACATCCCGAGAATGAATAAATAAATAAAAACTATAGTGAATGTAGCTAGATTTGTAGACAGTGTAAGCTGCTGCTCAAATCACTTTGAGTTTTGAAGTGAAGACCTTTCATTGTGTGAAAACAGACTTTTCAACCAGACTTTTTCTCTCTTCATAGTTCAATTTTGTGGGGAAATTGCTCGGACCACGAGGAAACTCACTCAAGCGGTTACAAGAAGAAACGGGCGCAAAAATGTCGATCTTGGGCAAAGGATCAATGAGGGACAAAGCCAAGGTAAGGACATCTAGGATAGTAACTAATAGTGATGGATGTTTTTAACCTTGTGAATGTGACCATCAGTTTCCAAAATACACCAGTTTTCTGTCATGTTAAGATTTTCTCAGGTTCAATTAGGAGCACGTAGAAAAAATTGTTATAACATCCAGGGGAAAACATTCTGTATTTGAATAAAAGTTTTATTCTGATAATGATCTCGCCATTCTGATGTTGAGTAGCTAAGAAGTCAAAAATGACTCGGAAACGAAAGGGAGTCATTACGCATTTGTTTAACACCGTTTAAAAACATTTTATAAAGTGACTCCAGTTTAAGAAAAAAAGAATCAGCCTTCGGTTCTGTTTAATAATTGAAATTCAGCAGTGTAATTCTTCACGATTATGTATCCAATGGGATGTTTTTGTACGACTTCAGAAATTAGGTTTTGGTTAAATCTGTTAAATCTGTGAGTTGTTCAAGTAATTAATACTCAGACTTAATCAGTAACAATAAAACAGGTCTTTACTGGTTGGAGGTAGGGACTATACGTAGGTCTTTACTTCATGCCCACAGGCGGGAACTGAGGGGAGATCAGTACCCACAGTACTATTTATACCCCTATGGCCAGGAGTGGTACTGCGTATCACTACGCCCTACAAGTAAGTAGTGCAGTCCTGTCCATAGGTTCAAAGTAGCACACATATTACATACACAACATTCCTCCCTTCCTAGCTTTACAGTCATCTCCCCATTTAACATAATGTAATAACATATATACATATATAACTTCAGGTTTACATAACAGAATAACATAGATAACTTCATGTCAAAACAGATCACAGATTCAGTCTCTGCGGAAAACAGTTCACAGATTCAATCTCTGTGGTGGAGTCGGTTCACGTTGCTGGAGTGACTCATTCAATAGTCCTTCCATGGATTTAACAGTTTGAACTTCCGAACTGAATTGGCTCCGTTCGGAGGGACCACGTGTGTGATCTGGTGGAGGTAATAATGGTTCAGATGGGTCATCTTCTGTTTCGACTTTTCCTTTTCTGCTTCTTGGAGACTCTCTGGGCTCCACTGTCAGCTGCCAGCTGCATGCGCAGTTCCTCCTTCTCTTCCTCCTTTTTCCGTAGTAGAGCCACCTTCTCCCGATGTTCCGTAGACTTTCGGTGCTCCTCCATGATTTCTGTATGGTGGGAGTCGAAGTTACAAGTTGGGCAGGACAGGACATAGTAATATTCGGTGTCGTCCTGATCTAGGCCAGCGAGAGGGTCTTCTATTTCCTCCATACCCAGCTGGGCGTTAGCCAGCTTTTGTTCCAAGTCCAGACATCTTTCCTGAAGAGACTTCTTCATGCGTACCTCTTCATCCAGCTTTTTCTGGGCTTTCAGCAAGTCGTTTACTAATGACCTCATTTGAGATTTTACTACTTCAACTTCTTTTGGAGATTGATTGATCGGATTATTCAATCCGTCTACCGGAGCAGCTGTTTCAGCGGTCTGTTGTTCTACGTTGACGTGAGTCAGCGTACTTTTGGCATCCAAGGGCTGCTCTGTTGAAGTCTGTGTTGCCACCTCAGCTCTTCCAATAACCTTTGAGAGCTCCGAACCCCTTTCGTTTGAATATTGAAGTTCGTGTTCAAGTTTTTCCCATTTCAGAGTCCTGTCCTTCAGCATATGCAGGAGTTGGCTGACCGTTAACTCCTCTGACATCAGACGTTTTGTGTGCTCCTGCTCCATTTTCTCCATCAGCTGCTTCTGTTGTCTTTCCAGATTCTCCAACTCTATATCAAAGAACTCTTTCGTTGCATTCAACTCTTGCTCAAAACGGCGAAGCATTTGTTCTAATTGCTGTTGTAGTTTGAAATGGAGTTGAGTTCGAGCCCGGTGTCCCTCAGAAATGGGCACATCAGTAGACTTGCCAGACTCAGAATCCACAGTTAAACTATGTTGTTGTTGCTCAGTGGAATTCTGTGCTGAAACTTTGTCTTTTGCACCTGAGTTGGGCTTACCATCATCCGTTCCAGAGTCTGGGCCGACTATCTTCACCGAGTTCTCACTCGTTATTGTTTGTAGGAAATGCCAGTCCATATTCATTTCCCTAATCCACTCCCGTCCTAGTAGTGGAGGACCTCCTTCAGATATCACATATAAGTCCATTATTTGACTGTCTTCGCCCTTGTGGACCACTGCAACCTTTATTTTCCCGATGGGGTACACTCTTTGCCCCGTGTATGTTTCCAATATAATCCCCGTATCCTGTAGGGGAATATGTTGGAATAACTTTCCGTAATCTTTCTTATTTATGACCGTCAATGCCGATCCAGTGTCCAATTCCAGTTTTACTTGGACTCCTTCTATCTGAAGAGTGACCCAAATTGTCTGGAGGTCTGCACCCTTACCAGCGTTGAGTACTCTTAAGCTAGCCAGTTCATTACAGCTTAAGCTAGCCAGTTCATTACTGCTAGCGTCTGAATCGGACTCCTGTTCGGTCACCTTGTGTACCTTTGCGTATTTTCCTTGCGGTGACTTCTTGTTGCTGGTCTTCTTCCCTGACCTGCATACTCTAGCTATATGTCCAAGCCTACCACAAGTTCTACATTCTTGGTTTTTAAACCAACACTGGTTCTGATCATGCGTTGTCTTTCCACAACGATAACATTTGCCAGAACTCACACCCAATTTGTGTGCACTGAGCTCCGGTGACCGTAGCTGCATTACTGCCGTGCCTCTCGCTGCGGCTTCGTGTGCTGCTGCCATAGTGACCGCCTTCTCAAGCGTCAGCTCATTCTCCTCTAGCAGTCGCTTTTGTGTATCCTGTTTAAATAAACCACACACAAATTTGTCTCGAAGTGCCTCTGTCAGTCCCGTTCCAAACTGGCAATATTTCGCTAATTTACGCAATTCCAGCAAATAATCAGCATTGCTTTCATGCTGTAGCTGCCTTCTGTCGTAAAATTTAAATCGTTCCGCTAGCATCAGCGGCGTGGGGTTTAGATGATCTTTCAGGACAGTAACAATCTCATCGAACGTCTTATCCGCCGGTTCATCTGGTGATAACAGGTGTTTCAATTGCCCGTATGTCTTCGCACCCATTAAATTTAATAATGTTAGAGCTTTATCTTGGTCACGAATTTTATTGGCCTTACAATAATTTTTTACTCTTTCAACATATATGGCCCAATCTTCGAGGTCACTATCAAAGGTGCTAATATTCCCGTGTTTAGGCATTGTAGATTTGCAATTTCTCAGATTTTATTTTCTTTACTTGTTATCAAAGATGGCAGCTTCCCGCTCTTGCCGTCGTCCTCCGCCCACAAAATGGCGGTTTTCCCGCGCTTGGCGGTCTTCACCCGTCCCCTGACGCCGTCTCCCTTCAGCCCCCGAGTGCGGCCCTTATCTTCGCCGCGATCGCCCGAGTGCGGCCCTTATCAGCGGATGTGATCGCTGGATCGCGAAGCGGCTCTCGGCTCTTATCAGGAGATGCGATCGCTCTGTTGAAACGCCTCCCGCTCGAAGCGGCTCTCGCGCCCTATTCCTCCAGCTCCCCCAGCCCCGTTCGTGCGGCCAACGCGGTCGACTGCCTGTCGCGTCGCTGCCCGACTCAGACAACGGCTTACCCACCACCAAGCTGGAGAAGAAGCTGACGGTCGCCGATGGAGGCTCCGAGGTCAGGATGTCTTCCAGTGGGGTGGAGAGGGTGGAAACCTCTCTGCAACGTCCTGGCTGTGGACGAAGCTGCCGTGGAGTGACTGCCGCAGGGTCCGAATCAGACTCGTCGCCAGTGTTAAATCTGTGAGTTGTTCAAGTAATTAATACTCAGACTTAATCAGTAACAATAAAACAGGTCTTTACTGGTTGGAGGTAGGGACTATACGTAGGTCTTTACTTCGTGCCCACAGGCGGGAACTGAGGGGAGATCAGTACCCACAGTACTATTTATACCCCTATGGCCAGGAGTGGTACTGCATATCACTACGCCCTACAAGTAAGTAGTGCAGTCCTGTCCATAGGTTCAAAGTAGCACACATATTACATACACAACAAAATCTGTAATAGTTATTTCACAGCAGAGTATAAGGAGTGATTCAGCAGTCCGGTGTTCCCAGTGGGAAGTGCCGTCAGCACAAACTGCAGCTCAGGAAATCACGGCTGTGATCTCCCAAGCTAAGATATCTATGAACGCTGCTCCCTGCTGGCAGCTCCGAATCATGAAGACATCCTTGTAATAGTTTTCACCGGATCTCGTTTGACACTGTGCTAATATTCCGGAGCAATTCTGAGACACAAAAATACTTTCACAAAGTTTAGAATGTTTGTGTACGTTAGAATTTCATACAGCGTAATGTGCATCAGGGGAGTAAGTTAAAGGCGATTCGGTAATCACATGAGATTGCTAGAGAACACAAGCTTCACTCTAATGATTTAACATGCCACTCTATCTGTGTCACCCATGGATCAGTGGTATCACTCTCGCCTTTGAGTCAGAGGTTGTGGGTTCACGTCCCAATCCAGAGACATGAGCATGTAATTCAGGCTGACACTCCCAGTGCAAGTGCTGCACTGTCGGAGATGCCGTCTTTCGGATGAGACGTTAAACCTACGAAGGACGGGGAGCCTGCTTAAAACTTGCAAGGTGGTGTGAAATAAGAACATAAGAAATAGGAGCAGGAGTAGGCCATATGGCCCCTCAAGCTTGCTCTGCCATTCAATAAGATTATGGCTGATCTTCGACCTCAACTCAAGTTTCCCGCCGTATCCCCCATAACCCTTGATTCCACTAGTGTCCAGAAATCTATCGCTCTCATCCTGAATATATTCAATGACTGAGCATCCACAGCCCTCTGGGGTAGAGAATTCCAAAGATTCACAACCCTCTGAGCGAAGACATTTCTCCTCATCTCAGTCCTAAATGGCCGACCCCTTATCCTGAGAAAAAGTAGAGAGTTAATAGGGTATATTCCCCAATTACAGCGTCGAACTCCTTGAAACAACTGCACAAAGATTAAGGGAGTTTGCCTTGCTTCCTTTGGAAAAGAGGAAACATTGAGGTTTTCAAGATTATGAAGGGAATTGACAAAATGAATCGAGGCAAATAGATTCGCGACATAATTAAATGCAATTTTACAGAGAGAGAGTAAGGGACTCTGGGGAAGAAATTCAGTGGTTTGGCTCCTCCCAATAGCGCCCCCAGGGGGTGATAACGGGATGCTAATGACTTACTGCCCGGGCAAGATGAACGGCTCCCACTAACTTGGCTGGGAGTTTTGCAGCGGCGGTAACACTTTGCGCCATGATCTCCTGCGCCCAGAGATTGTGACGTCATTGCCGTGCACATCGCCCCGGACCTGAACTTCGGTTCCGCCCCCTGCAGCATCGGCGGGTGAAAACACCGGCAGCAGCAGGAGGCGTTGTTCGGGAGGCCGGGTGCTTCGGGGGCGGAAGTTAAAGGGGAGTTTGCCGAGGTAAGTAGGAAAATTTCTAAAATGCTTTTTTCAATTTTTTTCAATTCTCCTGGGCCGCGATCGATCAGCCCGGCACTCTGCTGAGCGCATGGGGCTGATCGGGCCGGATTGCGGCTTCTGTCGGGGACCAGCTAACTGGTCCCAATGCAGAGCCTGCAGCGGTGGCCCTTCCCTTTAAGGGAGGGAAGCAGCCTCAGAACGAGACAGTGCTGCACGGGACATTGTGCAGCGCTGCAACACTACCGCCCCGCCTGCGTCCTTTAGCGCTCCAGGAAGGAAGTGGGCTGCTTGATTTAGTGTTCCACTTCCTTCCTGAAGAGCAAAACACTGAATTTAGAAAAAGCTGGAAATCATTAGCGCCTGGCGCTAAGTTTCCCAGCTTTCAAAAGTTACCGCCCCCAAACAGGGTGATACCGAATTTCTCCCCCATAGAATAATAGATTGATACAGCACAGAAGGAGGCCATTCAGCCCATCGTGCCTATGCCGGCTCTTTGAAAGAGCTCTCCAATTCGTTTAATTCCCCTGCCCTTTCCCCATAACCCTGTAAATCTTTCCTTTTCAAGTATATATCCAATTCCTGTTTGAAAGTTATTATTGAATTTGCTTCCACCTCATTGGCAGGCAGTGCATTCCAGATCACAACAACTCGCAGCGTAAAAATAATTCTCCTCATTTCTGCCCCCTCCCCCCTGTTCTTTTGCCAATTACCTTAAAAAATGGTGGGAACATCAGTAGGAAGTGGGCTTGTTGGATCTTAGGGCCTTTTGCTATTGCTGAAAATTCATAACATGAGAATGCTGGTGTAACCTGCAATCACAACACATTTCACCTCTACACCTGACAGGGAAAACAAATTAGTGTGTGGTACTGGACTTACGTTTTCAGAGAACTGCTAGGATCAACCCATTTCTACCTCCTCTCTGGTGCACTCGTTTGGAGGCTGGGGAATGGATGCTGCAAGTTATGAAGCAATAAAAGAACTGAGCAGTTCACATGGCAACAATGCCAAGAGCAAACCTTATTTAGACACATCTGCGGCAAGATTGTGTTGTCACTGTAACACCCTGTTCTTTTTTGCAATAGGGAACATTAACCAATGTAGATGCAAAGACTGATTTCTTGCATCTATTAATAACAAGAAGTCAGGCTTGTATTCTTGGATCTGTTGGGACACAATCAGCTCTCTAACTGCTCTGTATGCTTTCACTCTGAAAAATTCATGAAACATTATCGACAAAATTTCCTTCCTCTTTGCTCCTCAGCCCAATGCACACTGCCATCACCTTTCCTTTCCTCTCGTACTGTTCCCACACCTCCACCCCAGAAGACTGTTACCAGCATGCCTTTCTTTAAAAAGCCAATCCTCAACCCTTCCTTGGCCTCAGTTACCACCCCATCTCCAGTCTCTCTGAGCTGCTCCAATCTGCCACTGGCACCTTACTCCCCGTCCACCTCCCTCACCATTCCCCATTCCAATCCTTTCTGTCTGGTTTTCTGCTTTACCACAGTACCTGAAACCAATCCTGGTCAAGGTCACCAAAGGTATCCTATGTGACTGGAATCATGGTGCATATCTCTCGTCTTCCTTGACATGGTTACCTATGCCATCCTTCTCCACCACTTCTCACCTGTGGTCCACCTCCATGGCACCTCCCTCACATGGTTCCATTACCTGTCCCAAGGTAGGTAACATATCTTCCTCAATGGCTTCTCCTCCGGTGCTTACACAGTCAGCTCTATTGTGCCACACAATTAAGTGCGAGCTGTGGCTCAGTGGGTAGCACTCTCACCTCTGAGTCAGAAGGTTGTGGGTTCATAGTCCCACTCCAGAGACTTGAGCACAAAAAGTCTAGGTTGACACTCCAGTGCAGTACTGAGGGAGTGCTGAACTGTCGGAGGTGCCGTCTTTCGGATGAGACGTTAAAGCGAAGCTGCGTCTGCTCTCTCAGGTGGAGGTAAAAGATCCCATGGCACTATTTCAAAGGAGAGTTGTCCTAGCCAATATGTATCCCTCAATCAACATCACTAAAAAAAACAAATTATCTGGTCACTATCACATTGCTGTTTGTGGGAGCTTGCTGTATGCAAATTGGCTGTCACATTTCCTACATTACAACAGATGACTGTACTTCATTGGCTGTGAATCACTTTGGGACGTTCGGAGGTGTGTCACTAACAGCACTCCTGAAGTCTGCAACAAACTCGCAATATAAAACGTTTGGTGGGCTAGAAGCCATTGGGGGTCATTTTGACTTTGTGCAGTTGTATAAAATGGACAATAGCGAACCGTTTTACGTCTCTCCCGATTTTAATTTCCATTGAAGTCAATCGGGAGAGATATAAAAGGGGCTGCCGATTCGCTATCACCCGTTTTACAGTATTGCACAAAGTCAAAATGACCCCATTGGCTGAAACCGCCACCAATGCTGGTGGTTCCTAGCCATTCTTCTGATGGCAGTGCCACTGCTCCCAGCAAGGTCAGTACAAACGCCCTTGGCACCCAGGGTAAAGGAGACAAATGAACATGGTGCCCACCGCCTCATCGATTTGAAGGGCGGAACAGGCTCGAGGGGCTGAATGGCCAACTCCTGTTCCTATGTTTCACCAGGCTGAATAGTTAAAGTACCTCCGCTCCCCTCATTTCAAGAAGTAAAGTACCACTCACTTGTACTGGAGGTCATAGATATAAGATAGTCACTAATAAATTCAATAAGGAATTCGGGAGAAACCTCTTTATCCAGAGAGTGGTGAGAATGTGGAACTCGCTACCACAAGGAGTTGTTAAGGTGAGCACATGAGGGGGAAAGGAATAGAAGGATATGGTGATAGGGTGAGATGAAGTAGGGTGGGAGGAGGCTCGGGTGGAGCATAAACGCCCGCATGGACCAGTTGGGATGAATGGCCTCTTTCTATGCTGAAAACTCAATGTAATTCCTGAGCTATTTTGGGATATTACAGCAACTTTAAAAAAAAGCACAGCTGCCTTGGAAGAATTTCAAAACTATACCTGCGTGAGACACTTTAAAATAACATTTTATTTTTACCATAAACAGGTTGGCAGCAGAAAGAGAGGAGCCCACGTGTCAGTTTGCCTCCTCTTTCCTGAAGTCTGCTTTATATAATAAATGGACCAAACCTAATTTTGCTAACCAAGGCAATTACTTTTACAGCCTGCATTATCCTCACGTGACTTCCAGGTACGCGCAAGTTCCAGCAAGGATCACTGGATAGTGAACAGGAACCGTGGACCGTTCTTAGTGACCCTACTGCCATCACACTTTAGGAAGGATGTCAAGGCCTTGGAGAGGGTGCAGGGTAGATTAACTAGAATGGTTCCAGGGATGAGGGACTTCAGTTATGTGGAGAGACTAGAGAAACTGGGCTTGTTCCCCTTAGAGCAATAATTATGCAGGGGTTTGATAGGGAGAAACTGTTTCCACTGGCAGGAGGGTTGGTAACCAGAGGACTGAGATTTAAGCAAATTGGCAAATGAACCAGAGGGAAGATGAGGCCATTTTTTATTTTACGCAGCGAGTTGTTACGATCTGGAATGCACTGCCTGAAATGGTGGTGGAATTCAGATAGCAGATTCAATAATAACTTTCAAAAGCGAATTGGATAAAGACTGGAAAAGGAAAAATTTGCAAGGCTATGGGGAAAGAGCAGGGCAGTGGGACTAATTGGAGAGCTCTTTCAAAAAGCCAACACAGGCACGATGGGCCGAGTGGCCTCCTTCTGTGCTGTAAGATTCTATGATTCTATACTGCCAAGTGCCAACTCAGATCAGCGAATTGAACTGGGCATCTTATTTGGTCTGTATAGCTCCGTTACACACAGCCTTTGGCAACTGCGGCATCTGAGGACCCAATATTGGCCAATTCTTTGCCCTGGTTAGCATCCTGGGCTTGGTTCTGCACAGCAGTTAGTTTATATCATGAAGCAGGCTGCAAAGGTGAGGAGAGAAAGTGAGTTGGGGGCTCCACCGCCAACCTATTGATCTTTCTCTTTTTCGTTTTCTTTGCCTTTCCCTCTCTCGCTTTCCCTTTTTATATTTATCTTTATCTCCACCTTGACCACCAAGTCCAAACTCCAATCCTACAACTGAAGTGAGCTGGGGGTGATTGGGCCCTACTCATGGACAGGAACTAATTATTGGTAATTATTATAGACCCCCCCCCAATCCCCCAGGTCAGACACCTGAACATGATGAGTTACTATGGAAACAGATTTCACCTTTTTTGCTCATTCCGTAAGGGCACCAACATCTAACTGTAAATTAAACCAAATTTAAAGGAAACTTGTCAAATTTAATTAAAATTCGGCTCTGGGTGTCGATGAAGCACTCCAGTCCCTCCGGAGCCCACCGGTCGTGGAAGGACTCAAGCGGAAGGCAGACACAGCGTGCTCCCTCTCCAAGGACACCCAGGTATGAACATAGCTGTGGAAGAGAGGCAGGCAGTCGGGCCGAACGACCCCCTCGACCGCGCGCTGACTGGCCACCCACCTTGGCCAGGCCCAGGAGTAGTCCCACGAGGAGGCCCTCTGACTTGCCCGCTCCCCTCCGCACCAGGTGGCCAAAGGTCAGGAGCGTGGGACTGAAGAGCAGCCCCCTTGGAAGCAGATTTCTAAATCCTCTGCCTTTTCTAACAAAGCATGACACGTGCAGCGATGGTAAACAGTTTAAACAGTTTTTGTTTAAAACGCAGTTTGTATTGAAGCTTTAAAACCTCCCAGAAGAAGCACATGTATGTGACTTTTCAAATTATGGGTTTAATCATCTTCACACCCTTTGTAAGAGTCTTAATATAATTCTCATTAAGGAGATTGCCCGGACAGAATTAATGATCAGGTTAAGCAGGCAGTAAATCTAACGGTCGGATGATTTGTTTGATTTGATGGTACGAGTTTCCATTATATAGTTACTGTTAGCTGCAGAGTGCCGAATCCCTTAATGATGCCAGATCAATGTGTGAACACTCGGGAGAGACAGAACTTGCAGCTGAGCCAGGGAAAGCTTTATCACAAGGGGAAGTGAAAACAAAATGTTACTTGTCAGGCTAACCCACTACTCAAGTTGTTTTTTCAGCAGTTGGTTGCATGTTTTTCTGTTCTCGTTACAGCGAATACGATTGGAATTTCAAAGTTTTATTATTAGGATCTGTTTCCACAGATGCTGTACTGTAACTCAGGGAGGGCGATGCAGTCTCCCAGTAGTATTAGAAGTGTCAGCCGTGGCTCAGTAGGTAGCGCTCTTGCCTCTGGGTCAGAAGGCTGGGGGTTCTGAGTCCCACTCCAGAGACTTGAGCATAAAATCTAGGCTGACACTCCAGTGCAGTACTGAGAGAGTACTGCATTATCTGAGGCGCTGAATTTTGGATGAGATACTAAATCGAGACCCTTTCTGCCCTCTCAGATGGACATAGAGAATCCCACAGCAAAACAACAACGGGAGTTTTCCCGGTGTCTGGGCCATTATTGTTTATGATTGTTTAACAATAATGTGTTGTGTTAATCCTCTTTTTTATTAATGAAATTCAAAATACTGTGTAAGATGGCATTTGGCCGCAAACTGACTTGGAACATCATCCTCAATTCTAAACGTCTTTTCCTTTCTACCTGATTTATTCTATACTCCCTTTTGGAAATGTTATTAGCATTGTATGCCCTCAGGGGTTGAGGAATGTTTTCTAAACATGGCTCGACCAGCCAATGGAACACTAGAACAATGTTGTTGTCCTTGTACAAGGATGAATATTTCACCCAGCTGTTCCAGTCACCCTCGCCCACAGAGTGGAGTACACTTCTTAAAAATATCAAAAACGACAGCAATGCCACCTCCCCCCCATTCCCTAATTGGAAGGATACTTTTCTAGACTAGCTTAAAGGGTGTAGATAGGAACTGTTCAACTAAATGCAAAGAAAGAACTTGCATTTCTATAGCATCTTTCACGACCTCAGGATGTCCCAAAGCGCTTTACAGCCAACAAAGTACTTATTTGAAGTGTAGTCACTGTTGTAGTGTAGGGAAAGGCAGCAGCCAACTTGCACACAGCATGGTCCCACAAACAGCAATGTGATAATGACCAGAAATGTTGGCATCAATCTTTAACACCTTACTAAGCTGTCTGATTACCGATTTCCCCCATGAAGTAAGGGTTTATTCCCAATGCTATGGGAATGTAGATACTTTTCTAGACTAACTTAAAGGATGTAGATAGGAACTGTTATCCCTAGGAGATGAAGCATCAAGACTGTAGACTACGGCCACTGAATGCGGCCAACACAGACACAGTAAAGGGTCGTCAGCATGATTTTAAAAGCATTAAGTCATGCCTCATAAATTTATTAGAGTCCTTTGAGGAAGTAACTGAATTAGTGGGTGAATAATATCCAGTGAACAGAATATACTTGTACTTTTCAAAAGGCATTGATAAGGTGCTGCATCTAAGGCTTTTAAGAAGATAAAGGCTGAGAATTAATGGCAAAGCAGCCAGCTGGATTGAAAATTGGGTCGGTAATAGAAAGCAAGGTGATGATAAATGGATAAAGCCCTTTCTGATTAGTAAGTGCTCTTCAGCAGTCTGTGATAAGGCGCCTTTGCTGTTTACTCTGTTCAGAAATGATATGGAGAAAAGTAACTCTAGTAATATTAGATTTACTGAAGACGCCAGACTGTGTGATCAGTTGTGCAGTGCAGGGAAGACTAATAAAGTTCAAAGGGATCTGAACGATTTTAAAACCGATCTGAAGAATGGAAAAATAAATTGAAATGGGAAAAATGCTTGGTACAGGAAAGGTTTTAAATGTGTAGATAATGGATGGGTGTCTGTTAACCAGGATGAAAAGGAAAGGGTTTGACTGTGATTATCAACCATTCAATAAAAGCAACTAGACTGTTGTTGATGTAACTAATCACATCCTGAGATGAATTTCAATGAATAGAAAACATGTCACAAATATGTTGATTTTCTGTGACAGCTCAAAGAAAGAAAGACTTACATTTCTATAGTGCCTTTCACAACCTCAGGTCATCCCAAAGCACTTTGCAGCTAATGAAGCGCTTTTGAAGTGTAGTCACTGTTGTAATGTAGGAAACACGGCAGCCAATTTACACACAGCAAGCTCCCACAAACAGCAATGAAATAACGACCAGATAATGGCCTAGTAATTCCGTTCCAAACGCGTGAGTACGGTCGGGGTACTCACGCGTCTGGCCGGAGGAAATGCCGGTTTTCAGCATGCACAGCGCATGCGGAGAAAACCGGCATTTCCTGTCCTCTGAACGAAGGGGTTCAGAGGCACAGCGCGTGCGCAGTGAACTTCGTCGATTTCATTCATGGATTCAGTGAGGTTAAGTCCTTACAACTTACACATGAAAAAAGCATGTGTAAAGTTGCTCCAGAGGCTGCGGAGGAAGATATATTTTATCGTGGAGCTTCTGAAAGGCAATATTTTTGTTTGGGAAAGGGAGGAAAGTTATTTTAAGAAATGATGAGGTAAGTTTTAAAGTTTAATTTTTTTTTTAAATGGGTTTTCAGTACTGTAGGTAGAAGGAGCAATTGTGGCTGTGTGAATTGAATTTGCTGTGTTTATTAAATGTGAAAATGACTGTTCTAAAATGAGTAATGTAACATTTCCAACATTTTTAAGAAATAAACTGTTCATCAGTAATATATTCTTTTAAGTAATTATGTATGTATGTCCATATATATTCCTTTACGTATATGTAAATATTCCTTTACTTATGTGTATGAATGTATGTATTTAATTATGATTTTCCAATAAGTTACTTTCTCTGAAAGTCATAATTAAATACATACATTCATACACATAAGTAAAGGAATATATACATACATATACGCAAAGGAATATATACAGACATACATACATAATTACTTAAAAGAATATATCACTGATGAAAAGTTTCTTTCTTAAAAATGTTGGAGTCATTGTCACATTTAATAAACACAGCAAATTCAATTCACATAGCCACAATTGCTCCTTCTACCTACAGTACTGAAAACCCATTTTAAAAAACAAAAATAGACTTTAAAATTTACCTCAGCATTTCTTAAAATAACTTTCCTCCCTTTCCCAAACAAAAATATTGCCTTTCAGAAGCTCCACGATAAAATATATCTTCCTCCGCAGCCTCTGGAGCAACTACTCATGCTTTTTTCATGTGTAAGTTGTAAGGACTTAACCTCACTGAAAGCATGAATGAAACCGGCGAATTTTACTGCGCACGTGCTGCCTGTGCAGTCGCACGCGTTCTGCCTCTGAACCCCTTCGCTCAGAGGACAGGAAATGCCGGTTTTCCCCGCATGCGCTGTGCATGCTGAAAACCGGCATTTCCTCCGGCCAGACGCGTGAGTACCCCGACCGTACTCACGCGTTTGGAACGGAATTACTGGGCCAACATTTTACATGTCAATAAAATGAAAAATTTAACAATTGCACGATTTGCCCCCTCGCATCTGCGACTGAGGGTCCAAGGAGGTGCATTGCGCAAGAGGTCATCGTCGTACGTATCCTCACACTGTTCCCTTTCGGGAACTGTATGAAGTGGTGGAAGGATTTCTGGCCACGTTAACGCTCCTTCCGTGACCATAACCATCTTCATACCAGCCATTAGGGTGGTTAGTCCTATGGCGTGAGGGTTTTACGGGCTCCCGCAACCCATCTGAGGGGGGGAGGCCACCCACACCCGCGGACGCAAGTATCCCGCTGGATGTCCACCCAGAATTTATAGTTGGAGCTCCGACTCCACTTGCCGGGACTGTCTGGAGCGGGGCTCGAAACCCTACTCCTTCTGGCCCAGCGGCGGGGATGCTTACCGCTACGCAAAAGGCCCACTCCGCGCAAAAGGTGACACCCATACGTTTCCTGCGCCTTTTCCCTCCCCGTGACTGGAGCCCTATGCTGCCACTTGAAAGACCAAGCTATCATCTGTCCTTTTTGCGGCGCCTTGGACTTCTCATTACCAATGATGAGCAGGCGCTGCGCCTCCACCTCGTTGAGGAGATTGCTGAGGTCATCATCAGTTCAATTGTGAGTTCTTTTAATGCCGTGAATTGTGCTCATTCCAGCCATTTCACGTTGCTAATCTGAGTGGGCCTTTGGCGTAGCGGTAGCATCCCCACCGCTGGGCCACACGGCGTAGGGTTTCTAACCCCGCTCCAGACAGTCCCGGCAAGTGGAGTCGGAGCTCCGGCTCTAAATTCTGGATAGACATCCAGTGGGATATTTGCGTCCGTGGGTGTGGGTGGCCCCCCCCCTCGTATAGGTTGTGGGAGCCCGTAAAACCCTCCCGCCATAGGACTAACCATCCTAATGGCTGGTACAAAGATGGTTACGGTCACGGAAGGAGCGTTAATCACGGCCAGAAATCCTTCCACCACTTCATACAGTTCCCCAAAGGGAACAGTGTGAAGACACGTACGACGACGACGTTGCTAATTAAATAAATGGAATGAAAAAAATGCTTTCAGGGCTTTTAAAAGTCTTTAAATCGCTTTAATTCTGTTTAAAACTACTTCAGATTCTTCAAAATAATGTAAAAGTTTATAAAAGTTACCAAAAGCTGCTTAAAAATACCAAAAACCTATTTAAAATGCTGCTCTCCATGTAAAAATGCTTTGCAGCTTGTGAGAAACATTGGGGGCGTGTCCTTTTAAAATGAGACCTCAAGGGGCGTGTCTCACTTGCACTGCGCGCTCCAGGCTTCGCGCTGGCTGCACTCCTGGGCGGCGTGACGTCAGACGCCGCCCAGGAGTCAACATTTTAAAACAGGAATTCCAGGCATCCCTGAAGCTCAACGGCCGGCGCGTCGGGTAAGTGCAGATCGGGGGCTTGCACGCGCGGCAAGCCCCCGACCCGAATTTCTGCCCCAATCTGTTTTAGGTGTTGGTTGAGGGATAAATATCGGCAAGGACTCCAGGGAGAGCTCCCCTGCTCTTCTTCGAAATTGTGCCGTGGGATCTTTTACTCCACCTGAGAGAGCAGACATGGCCTCGGTTTAACATCTATCCCATTATTGTCTCATCTGAAAGAGGGCATCTCCGACAGTGAAGCACTCTCTCAGTATTGTACTGACGTGTCAGCCTGGATTTTGTGCTCAGATCTCTGGAGTGAGTCTTGAATCCACGACCTTTTTACACAGTGACGAGAGTGCTACCCACTGAGCCACGGCTGACGCTGAAGTGAAAATCAGCTGTGGTTACTCTTTTGAGTTGCTAGTGGCAGCATGGTTATGAACAGTAAAATGCATTGTATCAAGAACCAGCTAATTACTAAAGCATTGTGAATTCTGGAAATCTGTGTATAGAGTTGTTCCAAGCAAACACAAATGCTAATTTCCTGCACATTGTGTCATGTGACTTCAATCAAATGCTACTTGTGTATACATATATTTGAATCGATGATTGTGGCTCTTGTATTTTTTGAAGTGTAATATTTGTGTGCTCAAGAAACCATCTGTTAGCATCTCCTTGCTAATTCTATAGTACAAACCATTGTTTGCATTTGACTGGATAAGGAACTGTTCGAGATGTCCCAGAACAGATGCTTCCAATGCCCAATGGTTTAAAAACTGGATGTTTCTTGAGCTCAGCATTTCATTCTGCATTCTGAGACTGGTTAAGTCAGGACTGCTTAAGGTGAGGCTTGTTATGTGCATTACATTTCAACAACAACAACTTGCAGTTATACAGCACCTTTAATGTAGTAAGACGTCCCACGGCGTTTTACAAGAGCGATTATCAAACAAAATTTGACACCGAGCCACATAAGAGGATATTAGGACAACTTGGTCAAAGAGGTAGGTTTTAAGGAGCATCTTAAAGGAGGAAAGAGAGGCAGAGAGGTTTAGGAAGGGAATTCCAGAGCTTAGGGCCTAGACAACTGAAGGCACAGCCACCAATGGTGGAACGATGAAAATCAGGGATGAGCAAGAGGCCAGAATTGGAAGAGCGCAGAGATATTGGAGGGTTGTAGGGCTGGAGGAGGTTACGGAGATAGGGAGGGGCGAGTCCATGGAGTGATTTGAAAACCAGGATGAGAATTTTAAAATCGAGGCATTGTTGGACCGGGAGCCAGTGTAGGTCAGCGAGCACAGGGGGTGATGGGTGAACGGGAGTTGGTGCGAGTTAGGATAGATGCTGCAGAGTTTTAAATGAGCTCAAGTTTATGGAGGCTGCAAGGTGGGAGGCCGGCCAGGAAAGCATTGGAATAGTCGGGTCTAGATGTTTTACTACGTTAAAGTCGCTACATAAATGCGAGTTGTTGTTGATCGGTTATTGGTTATCTCCACAGCGTGTGTCACCCAGAAGGATATGTGACCTATGTCTGTTTTCTCAAATTGAGATAACGTGACTCAGGCTTATTTTCACATTGGTAGTCGTGCACTTAGTCTCACCTTCAGTGACAGGTAGTTGTAACCATGATTACTACTTTGTAATAACTGTCATTGACCGTTCTGAAGACTCAGCAGTGAAACTAAAAGAAACACTCATGCTGCGCAGTTGACTCAAAACTTATGCCATTTACGGTTTTGATAGAGTAGATGGGGAGAAACTGTTTCCGCTCTTGGGCGGGTCGGTAACCAGAAGACACAGATTTAAGGGAATTGGCAAAAGAACCAGAGGGGAGATGAGGAGAATTTTTTTTACGCAGTGAGTTGTTGTGATCTGGAATGCACTGCCTGAAAAGGTGGAAGCAGATTCAGTAATAACTTTCAAAAGGGAATTGGATAAATACTTGACGGGGAGAAAATTTGCAGGGCTATGGGGAAAGAACTGGGGGTGTGGGACTAATTGGCTAGATCTTTCAAAGAGCCGGCACAGGCACGATGGGCTGAATGGCCTCCATCTGTGCTGTCAAAGCAAGGTCAAATCCTACCAACTCACATACTCATGTACACTGCTGTCCTTTACTATCCCAGCTTGAAAGATGGTGAGCCCTAAGCTATCTCTAATCAAAAATGTTTTAGATTTAAAATGTATTTAAAAAGTAACTCACTGGTGTCCAAAAAGAAAAAAAGAAACCTATTAGTAAAGACACCCTGGAGGACATAAATCATGTCCTCCTAACAACAGCTAGAAGTGTATATTGGCATTTGAAAACAGGAAACACGAGATACCAGATGGCTGTCTAATGCAATTCAATAGATACCGATTAAAATAATGCAAACAACTTCATTTCAAAGAGATGAGGTTTAATGAGCTTCCCAAACTATTTAACGGAGGAAATTCATTCAAAAGCCTGTGGTGATATATTCCAAGGGATAGCCATTATACACTAATAAAGACTTTGAAAGTGTGCTGTGATGAGGCAGCTTAAAATTCAAAGTCGAGGCGCCTAATGATAATTGGGAGAAATAAGAGTATTTTTTATGCAGTCGCAGATTTGTTAGGTATTCCAGAGGTCCAGGGTTGTAATTTTTGCCCTGCTATCACCAAATATTGGGCTGAAGCAGGGCAATTGGGGGCAGCGAGCGTGGTGCAGAATTATTGCTACCGGCCTGCTCTCTGGTGTCTGCTATCACTTTCCACCAGAAGTGATGGGGGAACGTTGAATACGTCCATCCATATTTGGGCAGGTGTACTGCAATGATACATTAATGATAGGAATACATCACCTTGTGGCGGAGCCACTAAGGGACTCCGATCAATTGTATATAATTCCCTTTAATAATATGTTAGCTACAGCCTGAGTCTGTATCTTTGTTTTCACTGTTTACATGTACAGAGCGTGATCACTTTAATAGCGCGGGTAAACGTGATGACGTCACGCTGCTCATCATGTGATCCCCCACCGGCGGGAAAAACGTGATGACGTCATGATGTCAGCCACGGGACCGCCCAAGCAGTCCTCGTGGAGCCTCCGAACTGACTAGACCTATATTCGATGTTCTCCTGTAATTATCCGTTAAGCTCTGTTAGTTTTCATTAAACCTCATTTATTTGATCGCCTGAGTGGACCTCAGTCTTTTGATAGGAACTAGACATTCCTACATTGGTGACCCCGACTTTTGCGAACGGTTTTCGCAGAAGTTACTGAACATGGAAACGAACGCCGTTGCTCTGAAGCTACCACAGTTCTGGGAGCAACAGCCAGCCGCGTGGTTCATCCAGGCTGAAGCCCAATTCGCAATCAGGGACATCGTTGCGGATCAAACCCGTTACTATTACATGGTCTCCGCCCTCGACAGTGCCACAGCCTCGCGGATCGTCAGCCTGCTTGGTAATCCACCAGAAGATCGCAAGTATGAAACGATAAAGGCGCGGTTGTTACAGGTCGTCGGGCTCATGAAGTCGGAGCACACCCGCCGGCTGCTCGCTATGCCCGGGCTCGGGGACTCCAAGCCGTCCGAGCTCATGAGCCGAATGCTCACGCTCCTGGGCTCCGAACCGGAATGCTTCCTCTTCAGGGAGCTATTCCTCAGCCAGCTACTGGAGCAAGTTCAGGCTGCCCTAGCCAGGTCGGAAGTCACAGACTGCGCAGAGCTGGCTGCCGAAGCGGACAAGATTTTCACGGTGACACAGCAGTACTGCGCTGCCACGAGGCGCCCATCCCCCACAGACACTGCTCCAGCCCCTCAACCTGCGGGGTTGTGCTTCTACCACGCCCGTTTTGGCACGAAAGCAAGATGCTGCCGCGCACCCTGCAGCTTTTCGCTCAAAACAAAAAAACAACAGCAACCCTGTCGAAAGAGGACTGCTTATAACGAGCGCCCCGCGGCTGCGATGGCAATCGGTAATTCGGGAAAACTCCTCTTCATCACCGACTCCCTATCTGGTCGACATTTCCTCTGCGACACCGGGGCGCAGTGTAGCATCCTACCCGCGTCAAAGCTTGATATACAAGCCGGGGGGCACGGCCTCTCCCTCGAGGTGGCTCATGGCGGGGCCATTCGGACCTTCAGAAGATGGCGGGTCCAGGTGTGCTTCGGCGGCCAGCGGTTTTACTGGGATTTCATCACGGCCAAAGTCTCTCAAGTCATCCTCGGGGCGGAATTTTTGTGCGCCAACGTACTCCTGGTGGATGTCAGGCACCGCCGGTTAATCAATGCGGCCACTTTTCACTCCATCCTGTGCCACCGCAGTAACGCCGTGTCGTGCACTGTCTCCTGTGCGTTCCCACCTCCGGATGACTTCACTCGCCTCCTCGGAGATTTCCCAGACCTGACCAGACCCACTTTCTCTTCCACGGCCACGAAACATGGTGTCGAACATCACATCACCACCACTGGCTCCCCGGTCTACGCACGGGCCCGGCGCCTCAAACCTGGCAAGCTCGCGGCTGCGAAAGCGGAGCTCGACATGATGGAGCGGCTAGGGATTATTCGCCGGTCGAATAGTCCCTGGTCTTCGCCTCTCCACATTGTTCCGAAACCTGGCGGCGGCCTTGCGGCGACTACCGATGCCTGAATGACGCCACTACTCCTGATTGGTACCCGATCCCTCATATTCAGGATTTCTCTGCCCATTTGGCGGGAAATACCATTTTTCCAAAAGTCGACCTTGTCCGTGGTTACCACCAGGTCCCCGTGCACCCGCAAGACATCCCGAAAACTGCAGTCATCACCCCATTCAGCCTGTTTGAATTTCTGCGGATGCCGTTTGGATTGAAGAACGCTGCACAGGCTTTCCCGTGCTTGATGGACTCCGTGCTTCGGGACCTCAAGTTTCTATTCATCTACCTCGACGCCGTCCTCATCGCCAGCCCTAATAAAGAGGAGCACATCTGCCATTTACGCACCCTCTTTAGACGCCTCAGTCAACACGGCTTGATCATCAACCCGGCCAAGTGTCAGTTCGGCCTGCAGCAGATTGATTTTTTAGGCCATCACATCACATCGGATGGCGCAATTCCCCTGCAAACGAAGGTGAAGGCAGTTACTTCTTTCCCGCACCCGCAGACTGTCAAGGCCCTGCAGGAGTTCCTCGGGATGGTAAATTTTTATCACCGGTTCGTCCCTAATGCAGCTCTGCTCATGCAGCCTCTGTACGAGGCCCTCAAGGGCAAGTCCGGCAAAGATCTGATTAGCTGGACGGTCGACATGGACCGGGCGTTTGTCGACACAAAAGGCGCCTTAGCCAACGCAACCATGCTGGCGCACCTGCTGCCAGGTGCTTACCACTGATGCGTCAGACTACGCCATCTGTGCAGTGCAGGAACAGTGGGTGAATGGGACGTGGCAACCGCTGGCGTTTTTCAGCCGTCAACTACAGCGAAACGAACGGAAGTACAGCACGTTCGACCGGGAGTTGCTGGCCCTTTTTCTGGCCATCCGCCATTTCCGGTTCTTGCTAGAGGGCCATCCGTTCACGGCTTTTGTGGACCATAAGCCACTAACGTTCACTATGGCCAAGACCGCCGAATCGTGGTCAGCTCAGCAACAACATCAGTTGATGTTTATCTCAGAATTCACCACTGACATTCAGCATATGTCCGGTAAAGACAACCTGGTGGCGGATTGCCTCTCCCGTGTGACTGTTCATGCAGTCCAGCTCGGCATCGACTATGCCCTCATGGCTGCGGATCAAGCCTCGGATCCGGAAGTCCAATCTTACAGAACCAACCCCTCTAGCCTCCAAGCGGCCGATGTCAAATTCCATGCCGCGGGCACTACGCTACTCTGCGACGTCTCTGTAGGAGAGCCTCGCCCTATCGTGCCTGTTGCCTGGCGGCGAAAAGTTTTTGACACCATACACGGGTTGTCGCACCCTGGCATGAAGGCCTCGCAATGGCTGATGTCGTCCAAATTCGTGTGGCGGGGCATGCACATGGATGTCCGCGACTGGGCCAACACCTGCGTGGTCTGCCAAAAGGCCAAGGTGCAGCGTCACGTCTGATGTGCCTCAATAAATCCGAGACTCGATGTTAGCGAAACAAAACAAGGCTTTTATTGACTTAGAAGGTAACACACAGAGGAGAATGTATCTTCCATCCAGAGGTCTGCCGTACTGGATGTGCTGCAGGCTGGGCCAGCTTACATAGGAGCCAGGTATGGGCGGAGCCCTACACACAGTACAGTACAATGGAAATGAAACTGAAACCAACCACAGTCACAGGCAGAGAAATACTGATGAGTGATGAATGGAATATTTCATCACATTCACCCCTTCTATAGATTTAGTCTGTTCGGGGGTTTGATAGTCCTCTGCGACCGACGTGGCTGTTGTGGTGCCGCGGGTGTCGGCTGGGTGTCCCCGGTGGCCTCCTGGGTCTCTGCCGGGGGTGCCGCCAGGGTTGTTGAAGGGGTAGTTGGTGGGGGTACCGTTGGTCGATGTTCTTCCGGGGATGATGAGAGAGTAGTGGGTGGGTAAGAGTTGCTGTGGTCGTTGTTGCTGCTGTTGTCGTGGTTGTTGTCGTTACCGGCTGGGGCGACGTCTTTTATGGACACGGTGTCCTCCCTTCCGTCGGCGTGCCGGACATACGCGTATTGGGGGTTGGCGTGGAGTAGGTGCATTGACTCCATGAGAGGGTCCGTCTTGTGGCCCCTCACATGCCTTCGCACGAATACCGGACCTGGGGTGAAGAGCCATGACGGCATGGATACACCTGAGGTGGATTTCCGGGGAAAGACAAACATTCGCTCGTGAGGTGTGGCATTAGTGGCAGTACACAATAGCGACCGTATCGAATGGAGCACATCTGGGAGGACTTCCTGCCAGCGGGAGATAGGGAGGCCTTTGGTCCTTAGAGCTAGAGTGACTGCTTTCCATACTGTCCCGTTCTCTCGCTCCACTTGACCGTTACCCCGGGGGTTGTAGCTGGTGGTACGGCTCGTGGCGATTCCCCTGGACAGCATGTACTGGCGTAGCTCTTCACTCATGAAGGACGCCCCCCTATCCGTATGGATGTAGCTTGGCATACCGAACAGGCAGAACAGGCTGTTGAGGCATTTAATGACCGTGGCGCTGGTCATGTCTGGGCAGGGGAAGGCGAATGGGAAACGAGAGTATTCGTCCACAATGTTCAGGAAGTAAACATTGCGGTCGACGGACGGGAGGGGGCCCTTGAAATCTAAGCTGAGCCGCTCAAAGGGCCATGTAGCTTTGATTAAGTGGGCTCTATCTGGGCGGTAGAACCGAGGCTTGCACTCAGCGCAAGTGCGACAGTTCCTGGTCAGGGACCGAACTTCCTCAATCGAGTAGGGTAAGTTGCGGGACTTTATGAAGTGGAACAGCCGCGTGACCCCTGGGTGGCAGAGGTCATTGTGGAGGGTCTGTAGCCGATCCCCGGTAGCGCTGGCACACATCCCTCATGAGAGGGCGTCGGGGGATTCGTTAAGGGCCCCTGGCCGGTAAATGATGTCATAATCGAAGGTGGAGAGCTCGATCCGCCACCTAAGAATCTTATCATTTTTAATCTTCCCCCTCTGTTTATTATTGAACATAAACGCTACCGACCGCTGGTTGGTAAGTAGGGTGAAGCGTTTGCCGGCTAGGTAGTGGCGCCAGTGGCGCACTGCCTCCACGATGGCTTGGGCCTCCTTTTCTACGGAGGAGTGTCTGATCTCGGGCCCTTGGAGGGTCCTCGAGAAGAAAGCTACGGGCCGCCCCGCCTGGTTGAGGGTGGCCGCCAAGGCAAAGTCAGACGCATCACTTTCCACTTGAAAGGGAGTGTTCTCGTCCACTGCCTGTAGCGTGGCCCACTCAATATCCTGCTTAATGCTTTTGAAGGTGGCATGGGCCTCAGCAGGGAGCGGAAAAGAGGATGCTTTCAAGAGGGGGCGGGCTTTGTCGGAGTAGTTGGGGACCCATTGGGAATAATAAGAAAATAACCCCAGGCACCTTTTCAGGGCTTTGGGAGTGTTGGGCAGGGGCAGCTCCCGTAGGGGGCGCAATCGGTCAGGGTCTGGTCCGATTTCCCCATTCTCCACCACGCTGCCTAGTATGCAGAGGCGCGTGGTGTTGTAAACGCACTTGTCCTTGTTGTAGGTGAGGTTGAGTTTTTGTGCGGTTTTCAGGAACCTCTCGAGGTTCGAGTCGTGATCCTGCTGGTTGTGACCGCAGATGGTGACGTTGTCGAGGTAGGGGAAGGTTGCCTGCAAGTGGTGGTCATCGACCATGCGGTCCATCTCCCTCTGGAAGACCGAGACCCCATTCGTCACCCCAAAGGGGACTCTGAGGAATTGGTAGAGGCGTCCGTTCGCCTCGAAGGCGGTGTACGGGCGGTCCTCTGGTCTGATAGGGAGCTGGTGGTACGCTGACTTGAGGTCGATGGTGGAGAACACCCGGTATTGGGCGATTCGGTTCACCATTTCTGATATGCGGGGTAGCGGGTAGGCGTCTAGTTGGGTGTACCTGTTGATCGTTTGGCTATAGTCGATCACCATCCGTTTCTTCTCGCTACCCCTTACCACTACCACTTGGGCGCGCCACGGGCTGTTGCTGCGTTCAATAATGCGCTCTTTCAGGAGCCTGTCTACCTCGGTCGCGATAAACCGCCTGTCCTCCCAGCTGTACCTCCTGCTTTTGGTCGCTATTGGCCGGCAGTTAGGGGTAAGGTTCGCGAATAGCGAAGGCGGCTTTACCTTCAGGGTAGCCAGACCGCACACTGTGAGGGGCGGCTGGGACCCACCGTAATTGAGCGTGATGCTTTGGTGGTAGCACTGGAAATCCAGGCCCAAGATCACGCTCGCACATAGATTCTTCATGATTAATACTTTAAAATTATCGTATACAGTTCCGTTAACGGACAATTGTACCGTGCAGTAACCCATAATGGTCGATGTCTGGGTTTTATCAGCCATAGAGATGGTACCCCGAGTAGGGACCACCTTTAGGGAGAGTTGTTGTACCAGTTCAGGGTGGATAAAACTCTCCGTGCTTCCACTGTCAATTAAACATTTAACCCTGCACCCGTTTACCTCGATGTCCACCATTGATTTGGATAGTGGGTGCGGCCTGGTCCACTGTGACCGATGCCACTGTAGGGCCCTGATCGAGACAAGATGGCGTCCACGCTGTCTGCTCACAAGATGGCGGACCCCACGAGGTCGGGCAAGATGGCGTCCAAGATGGCCGCTCCCACGGCACACACGCGGCGGTGGCGGGTTTTCCGGCGGAGTTCCCTCTGCACACCTTCCCGAAGTGCCCCTTCTTACCGCACTTAAAGCAGGTGGTGCCTTTCGCCGGGCACAGGTTTCTGGTGTGCTTCAGCTGCCCGCAGAAGTAGCAGTTGGGTCCCCGACGCGTCGCGGCTGTCGTAGGGCTTCTGGGGGGAGAGCGGGGCCCCGACGGTGTCGGGCTGCCGGGCGGGGAAGAGGCCTTCCAAGATGGCGGCGCCCTTGGTGCACACGTGGCGGCGTGGACGGCGCGGGCTGAAGAGTAGGCGTCCGAGTTTCTCTGGGCCACATCCAGGGATCGTGCTGTGTCCGCAGCCTGTTTCAGGTCCAATCCCATTTTTTCCAGCAGTCTCTGCCGGATGTAAGTGGAGCTGAGGCCTGTGATAAAGGCATCGCGAACAAGCTCGTCAGTGTACACTGCGGCTTTTACATCTTGGCACTTGCAGTCTTTGCCAAGCGTTTTCAGGGTGCCTAGGAACTCCTCCACCGATTCCCCAAGTCGCTGTGCGCGAGTAGCGAGCAGATGCCTAGCATACACCTCATTCGTAGGCTGCTGGTAATGCACCTTTAAGATGTCGCAGGCGGCCGGGTACGTGTCGGCGTCTTGGATGAGGGGGTAAACCCGGTGGCTTACCCAATTCCGCAGAATTCCGAGTTTCATACTCGCAGCGTCCGTAGCGTCTTTGACGGCTGCGGAATTGTCCAGGAAGAATTCCATACACATAAACCAGTGTCCGAAGCGTGCCGATGCGTCCGAAGCATGCTGGTCCAAATCCAAACGTTCGGGTTTCAAGAGTTGATCCATTGTGTTGAAAATTAAGTCAATAAAATGGATGTGCCTCAATAAATCCGAGACTCGATGTTAGCGAAACAAAACAAGGCTTTTATTGACTTAGAAGGTAACACACAGAGGAGAATGTATCTTCCATCCAGAGGTCTGCCGTACTGGATGTGCTGCAGGCTGGGCCAGCTTACATAGGAGCCAGGTATGGGCGGAGCCCTACACACAATACAATACAATGGAAATGAAACTGAAACCAACCACAGTCACAGGCAGAGAAATACTGATGAGTGATGAATGGAATATTTCATCACAACGTCAAGGCTCCATTGGCCACTTTCGCTGTTCCGGAACGTAGGTTTGATCATGTGCATGTGGACCTGGTTGGGCCACTTCCGTCTTCAGTTTACTCATCTTACAATGGTGGACCGCACTACTAGATGGCCTGAGGCGGTTCCTTTGTCATCCACCACTTCCGCAGACGTCGCCAGGGCATTCATCTCCACTTGGGTCGCCCGTTTCGGGGTACCGGCGGACATCTCGTCTGATCGTGGGCCGCAGTTTTCTTCTGAGCTCTGGAACGCTGTGGCTCAGGGGCTCGGCATCAAGCTACATCGCACCACTGCCTACCATCCACAGGCGAACGGCCTGTGCGAACGATTCCACAGGTCGCTCAAAGCCGCACTGCGAGCCAGCCTTCAAGGCGCGGGCTGGGTGGACAGGCTTCCATGGGTCCTTTTGGGTCTTCGTACGGCACCTAAAGAAGATCTTCAATCGTCCTCGGCGGAGCTCGTATATGGCCAGCCGCTACGCGTACCAGGGGATTTCCTTCCGACTCCAACAGAGCCATGGTCCGCATCCCGGCAGCTTATCAGCCACCAGGAGGCAGCCAGAAGCTTCGCTCCAGTGGCTATGTCGCATCACGGCTTGCAGAGCTTCCACGTCCCAGCTGAGCTAAAGAATGCTAACTATGTGTTTATCCGCCACAACGCTCATCGGGATCCGCTCAAACCCCCTTACACTGATCCTTTCCGCGTGCTAGAGCCGGGAGACAAAACTTTTTCGGTCGATATCGGAGATAAACCGGACCACATTTCGGTTGACCGGTTGAAGCCGGCACACTTGGACCTTGACCGCCCAGTCGAGATCGCACAACCGCCAAAACGTGGCCGACCGCCCACAGTCGCCGTGCCAGATCAAACGCAACCGCCCGCCAGCTCGCCCGCTGTCCATCAGCTTCCACTTCAAGGCTACAGAAGTCGATCTGGCCGGCTTGTCAGGCCTCCTCGCTGTTTTACTTTTGCTGTTAAAGACAATTCTGGGGGGGCGCATGTGGCGGAGCCACTAAGGGACTCCGATCAATTGTATATAATTCCCTTTAATAATATGTTAGCTACAGCCTGAGTCTGTATCTTTGTTTTCACTGTTTACATGTACAGAGTGCGATCACTTTAATAGCGCGGGTAAACGCGATGACGTCACGCCGCTCATCACGTGATCCCCCACCGGCAGGAAAAACGTGATGACGTCAGCCACGGGACCGCCCAAGCTGTCCTCGTGGAGCCTCCGAACTGACTAGACCTATATTCGATGTTCTCTTGTAATTATCCGTTAAACTCTGTTAGTTTTCATTAAACCTCGTTTATTTGATCACCTGAGTGGACCTCAGTCTTTTGATAGGAACTAGACATTCCTACAATCTGACATATTTCCCATTATTAATAACACTGAGCCTCAGCAACGCCATGATCAATTCCACTAGGCAATGTGTGATGTTTAATGATGAAGCTCCAAGGTTCCTTTATGCAAGTAGTGTTACTCTTTGAGTTGAGACGTTAAACCAAGGCCCCGTCTGCTCTTTCAGGTGGATGTAAAAGATCCCACGGCACTATCTCGAAGAAGAGCAGGGGCGTTCTCCCCAGTGTCCTGGATAATATTTGTCCCTCAATCGACATCACTAAAAACAGATTATCTGGTCATTATCACATTGTTGTTTGTGGAAGCTTGCTGTGCACAAATTGGGTATTGCGTTTTCTACATTACAACAGTGACTACACTTCAAAAGTACTTAATTGGCTGTAAAGCGCTTTGGGACATCCTGAGGTCATGAAAGGCGCTATATAACGAAGTTCTTTCTTTTACTCGGGAAAACAAATTGTGCTCGATGTGGAAGGTATAGAAATTTAGCAGGATGCAGTGCTGCTCCAGGTCACTTGCCCTCACTGTAACATCACCAATACTTGGAGCATGGAGTGCATCGCAGATCATTTGCCCCATATTTCTCCTTTGCATTATTGTTGTATCACTTTACAATTCTTGCTCTTAATTTTATCCTGGGAGACAAATTTTTAATCCTCGGGGGAGGGAGAAGAGGGGAGTGATTTAAATTGGGGTACAGTCTGTCTAAAACTGCTTGAAATAAATATATTTCTTGGAGAGGGTACAGAGGAGATTTAACTGGAATGTTACCAGGGTTGAGCGACTTCAGCTATGTGGAGAGACTGGAGAAGCTGGGATTGTTCTCCTGATAGTAGAGAAGGTTAAGGGGAGATTTAGTAGAGGTGTTCAAAATTAAGAAAAGTTTTGATAGAGTAAATAAAGAGAGACTTTTTTCACTGGCAGGACGGTCAGTAACCAGAGGACACAGATTTAAGATAATTGGCAAAATCGTTGTTATATAAAAATATGACTGTACAACTGTAAGATATAATATTAATCAACAAGTTAGGCTTTGAATACTTGAACATCTTATTTTAATTCTGTGTATTTAAGTATTTTAAGCTATGTCAGTGCCCAAATAGACTATATAGAGTTAGAAAGGCCAGACTACAACAGGCATGTGCAGCACCTTTGGTATATTGCTACTACTCACTAGATTCCTAGAATTTAGAAGACCACAGCGGCCTGGATTTTCTGATGTGGGGTTATCTCCAGTGGGGCTCCTCCTGCCTCAAAGATGTTCCTCTGACCCTGGCCAAATTTCCAGCACCAGGGTCACTTGTATGTGGGAGATGGGATCCCCAGCCACTACCAGGGAGTTGCATTATACACGGGGGTGAAGACTTACTGCATTAGGTCGCAAAGTGTTAACTGTGGCTCAGTGGGTAGCACTCTCTGAGTCAGACGGGTGTGGGTACAAGTCCCACTCCAGAGACTTCAGCCCAAATACAGGCTGACACTCCAGTGCAGTACTGAGGGAGCGCTGCACTGTTAGAGGTGCCATCTTTCAGATGGGATGTTAAATTGAGGCCTGGTCTGTCCTCTCAGGTGAACGTATAAGATCCCACGGCACTAGAGTAGGGAAGTTCTCCCTGGTGTCCTGGCCAATATTTATCCCTCAACTAACACCACTAATCTGCTCATTAACACATTGCAGTTTGTGGGATCTTGCTGTGAGTAAATTGGCTGCTGTGTTTCCTGCATTACAACGGTAACTACACTTCACAAGTACTGGCTGTAAAGTGCTTTGGGACATCCTGAGGTCATGAAAGATGCTATAAATACAAGTCTTTCTTTACGATAGCAGGAGGAAAAGTCAGTCACCAAGCTGCCTAAAAAATTTGAGCAAAATTCTGGAGGCTGCTCCTGGGGCCTACGCAAGACATCACTCTTAAGACTGATTGCATTGGCCCCTCTCTGAACTGACCTTTCAGCTCCCCAACCACTATCTACCATCCTTAGCAAACTGAATGCCAAGGACCCATCAAGCAGCCACAGTTTCTCTTCATTTACCCTATCAAAACGCCTCATGACTTTGAACACCTCTATCAGATCTTCTTTTAAACTTCTCTGCTCTAAGGAAAACAACCCCAGTTTCTCTAGCCTTTCCACATAAATGATTAACTAGTTACTTATTTATTTCATTAGCTATTTATGGGATGTTGCTGACACGGAGTGCCTTCACTTCAAAAATAATTTATTCTGTGACGCCGCTTGAGGCATCTCCTTATATAAGGTATAAATTGCTCCCCAAATTTCATGGTAAACATGATAATAATAATTATGTTATTATAATCCCTTATTCCCTTTCTCTCCAGAAATTAATCTAAATTTCTCTTGAATGCATTTAAACTACCCATTTCAATAACTTTCCCATCTACCTTATTCCACACATTAATTGACTTTGGGTGAAAAAAGTCCAGACAAACTCTCTTTTATTTAATTTTAATTTTTAACGTGTGTCTTTTGGTATTTTCAACTGCTATAAGCAATCTGCTTGGTTCAGTTTTGTAAATCTCCTGCGTAATCTTGAAAACTTTGATTAGAACATCTTGAAGTCTCCCTTTTCCCCCCCAAAGAAAAATAAATGCCTGCTGTCTTAACCGTTCCTTGCATTTTCAATATCCTAAATCATCATCGCTGCTTGCCTCTGTACCTTCTCAAAGGCAATAATGTTCTTCCTATGGTTATCTAACCAAAAGTCCACAAAGTATTCCAAGTAGGATCATATAAATGCCTTATACAGCAACAAAACACTCTTGATTTGTATTCTGCTCATTTGATAATTAAAGTAACATAAGAACATAAGAATATAGGAACAGGAGGAGGCCATTTAGCCCCTCGAGCCTGTTCCGCCATTTAATGAGATCATGGCTGATCTGTGACCTAATCCATCCACCTGCCTTGGTTCCATATCCTTTTATACCCTTGGCTATTAAGTATCTTATCTGTGTCCCTTTTTGCACTAACCAAGCACTGATCTGATGGGTTTTATTGTTATATCCACAACTACCCTGAAGTGACCTGTAGAACTCTTTCCTCAGGACTTCTCTTGTTCCAACGCTGTAACTTCAGGAAATTCACCCCCCACCAATGTTCCCCATCACTTTTTTGGGGCCGTACGGCCCCTTTAACAGGCTGCGCAGCCCATTCAAAAGTCCGCGCATGCGCGTTTTTTTCCAACTTAAAAGCTGCGTGGGACCCCTGGAGCACAGCTTAAAGGGAACATTGCCCCCCCCCTCTCCCCCCACCCCACCACCCCCCCTCCCCTGCCCCCACCAGCATGGCTTAGTTGCTCCAGTTTTCTCTAGCCTACAGCTTGGTCACACCCCTCACTTTAAACTGCATCTGCCACAATTTTGCCCACTCACCTAATCTATCAATGTCCCTTTGCAACTTTCAACTCCCACCTACACTATTTACTGTGTTACATAACTTAGTGTCATCAGCCAACTTAGATATACCATGTAAGATGGTCACTAATAAATCCAATAGAGAATTCAGAAGAAACTTATTTACCCAGTGAGTGGTTAAAATATGGAACTCACTACCATAAGGAGTATTTGATGCGAATAGCATAGGTGCATTTAAGAGAAGCTGGATAAACACATGAGGGAAAAAGGATAAGCTGATAGGGTTAGGTGAAGTAGGGTAGGAGGAGGCTGTGGAGGAGGTCGTGGAGCATAAACACCGGCATAGACCAATTGGGCCAAATGGCCTGTTTTTGTGCTGTTCATTCTGTGTAACCGACAATATACTATAGAACGATTTCCAGGGCACTTGGGAAATGTCCCGATATCCCATATGATCATTCCATCTGGGACACTCAAGAACATGAAATGAAATTTCTCTCTCGAATGCTAATCAAACTGCCCTGCCGTGCATTTCCAGCAAGTTCAGATTTAGTTAAGAACATTGTGCTTTCTGGTAGTTTCATAAAGTAAACAGCAACAAAAGAATTTCAACAGTTGCTGACATCAACTTCTGAGGTGATTTTGGTGTACTAACGAATAGCCTTGCAATTCTTTTCCTTTTTAAGCATATATCCAATTCCCTTTTGAATGTTACTATTGAATCTGCTTCCACCGTCCTTTCAGGCAGTGCATTCCAGATCATAACAACACGCTGAATTAAAAAATGTAAAAATGTCTCCCCATCTCCCTTCGGGTTCTTTTGACAATTACCTTAAATCTGTGTCCTCTGGTTACTGACCACCCTGCCAGTGGAAACAGTTTCTCCCTATCTACTCTATTAAAAGCCCTCATAATCTTGAACCCCTCTATCAGATCTCACCTGCACTTCTCTGCTCTAAGGAGAGCAATCCCAGCTTCTCTGGTCTCTGTAGATGCCCTGGTGCTAGGTTCACGCTTATGCCATTCTGTAACCAACAACTACCAGATTCACAGAATCATAGAATAGCACAGAAGGAGGCCGTTCGGCCCATCGAGTCTGCGCCGGCTCTTTCGAAGAGCAATCCAGTTAGTCCCACTCCCCTGCTCTTTTCCCATTTCATGTATCAGCAGCTGTTATCAGGAGCACTTTCATATTCCACCCGCGCTCTGGGCACAGAGATTCAAGGAGAACAGCGTGGGTTAACTCTTTCATGTTAATTTCAGTTAGGATGACCGTGTCATCATTAAGCGTTCACAAGTGCCGCCTTTTTAAAGGGGCACAACCAAAGGACAGCCTGGGCTAAAGTGTCTGATTTGCCCACACCCCACACCCCCTCCTCCCCTTCTCTGTGGAGCAGCATCTCCACTCAGCACCTCCCTCTGTGAACTTGACATGAACCTGAGGCTTTACAAATACTCAATGACACTTAAGGAAGGCTGATATAAGGCGGGCAATGCTTCGCACTTGGCGACATGAAAGGAATGCATTTCCCATTGATCCATGAAATTTGAAACTGTCTTTTGAGATGAAAAACAATGAAACAGAACATAAGTTGGTAGATGTGGTTAGGCTGATAGCTGCATGAAACACTAGATAGGTATGAGTCACAAGACGATAACACAATTATGAATATCAGATGATAGCATCATAAACTGTAACAGTGAGGATGCGCCCTCAGATTGTGTTACTTCCTAAATAGCTCATTTATAGTACAGAACTCCATCAAAAAAGTGGTTATGTATATTTGGATTTTCAGTTTCCATTTATAATACAGGATGGTTTTAATAGCATGGAGGGAAAAAGAGACAGCATAAAAAACATAGCCACATCCAGGGTGACTGACGAAAGCCCTCCTGCTCATCCTCTATGGAGATATTTGTGGGTAAATTCACTAATTCTACATTCCCGGGGGGGGGGGGAGTGTTCCTCAATGGGAGCAAAGGTCAGAGAATTAGTACAATATTGCTGTAGCCCTATCTTTTAACGGTGCTCCTTTCGAGTGTGGCTCTGCGTTTGGAGAACTGAAATTACCCAATACAGTGATGACAGTTTTTCTATCACTTACCCTGGGATAGACCTCATCACCCCACCACCCCACTCTCCATCCCCTCCCCAGCCCCCGTCCCCCACCAATAGGAGAAATTGTTGGGGTATAAAACATATCAATCTGACATTTAAGAAAACACCAGCACATGCACAAACAGCAGCAACCTTCACAGATATGTACAGCAATGGCTGTACAGGTGTATAAATCAATGACTGTACAGGTGTGTACAGCAATGATAATACAGGTGTGTAGAGCAATAACTGTACAGGTGTGTACAACAATGGCTGTACAGGTGTGTAGAGCAATGAATGTACAGGTGTGTAGAGCAATGACTACAGGTGTGTAGAGCAATGACTGTACAGGTGTGCAGAGCAATGGCTGTACAGGTGTGTACAGCAATGATCATACAGGTGTGTAGAGCAATGACAGTACAGGTGTGTAGAGCAATGATCATACAGGTGTGTAGAGCAATGACTGTACAGGTGTGTAGAGCAATGATCATACAGGTGTGTAGAGCAATGACTGTACAGGTGTGTAGAGCAGTGACCGTACAGGTGTGTATAGCAATGACCGTACAGGTATGTAGAGCAATGACCTTACAGTGCAAAGAGCAATGACCATACAGGTGCATAGAGGAATGACCATACAGGTATGTAGAGCAATGACCGTACAGGTTTGTAGAGCAATAACCGTACAGGTGTGTAGAGGAATGATCATACAGGTGAGTAGAGCAATGACCGTACAGGTGTGTAGAGCAATGACCATACAGGTTTGTAGAGCAATGACCATACAGGTGTGTAGAGCAATGACCGTACAGGTGTGTAGAGCAATGACCGTACAGGTGTGTAGAGCAATGACCATACAGGTTTGTAGAGCAATGACCTTCAGGTGTGTAGAGCAATGACCTTCAGGTGTGTAGAGGAATGACCATACATGTGTGTAGAGAAATGACCGTACAGGCGTGTAGAGCAATGACCGTACAGGTGTGTAGAGCAATGACCGTACAGGTGTGTAGAGCAATGACCATACAGGTGTGTAGAGCAATGACCATACAGGTGTGTAGAGCAATGACCATACAGGTGTGTAGAGCAATGACCGTACAGGTGTGTAGAGCAATGACCGTACAGGTGTGTAGAGCAATGACCTTCAGGTGTGTAGAGGAATGACCATACAGGTGTGTAGAGCAATGGCCATACAGGTGTGTAGAGCAATGGCCATACAGGTGTGTAGAGCAATGACTGTACAGGTGTGTAGAGCAATGACCTTCAGGTGTGTAGAGGAATGACCGTACAGATATGTAGAGCAATGACCATACAGGTGTGTAGAGCAATGGCCGTACAGGTGTGTAGAGCAATGACCATACAGGTGTGTAGAGCAATGACCATACAGGTGTGTAGAGCAATGGCCATACAGGTGCATAGAGCAATGACCGTACAGGTGCATAGAGCAATGACCATACAGGTGTGTAGAGCAATGACCATACAGGTATGTAGAGCAATGACTGCACAGGTGTGTAGAGGAATGACCATACAGGTGTGTAGAGCAATGACCATACAGGTGTGCAGAGGAATGACCATACAGGTGTGTAGAGCAATGACCATACAGGTGCGTAGAGCAATGACCATACAGGTGTGTAGAGCAATGACCATACAGGTATGTAGAGCAATGACTGTACAGGTGTGTAGAGGAATGACCATACAGGTGAGTAGAGCAATGACCGCACAGGTGTGTAGAGCAATGACCATACAGGTGTGTAGAGCAATGACCTTCAGATGTGTAGAGGAATGACCATACATGTGTGTAGAGAAATGACCGTACAGGCGTGTAGAGCAATGACCGTACAGGTGTGTAGAGCAATGACCGTACAGGTGTGTAGAGCAATGAACGTACAGGTGTGTAGAGCAATGACCATACAGGTGTGTAGAGCAATGACCATACGGGTGTGTAGAGCAATGACCATACAGGTGTGTAGAGCAATGACCATACAGGTGTGTAGAGCAATGACCGTACAGGTGTGTAGAGCAATGACCGTACAGGTGTGTAGAGCAATGACCGTACAGGTGTGTAGAGCAATGACCTTCAGGTGTGTAGAGGGATGACCATACAGGTGTGTAGAGCAATGGTTGTACAGGTGTGTAGAGCAATGACTGTACAGGTGTGTAGAGCAATGACCTTCAGGTGTGTAGAGGAATGACCGTACAGGTATGTGGAGCAATGACCATACAGGTGTGTAGAGCAATGGCCGTACAGGTGTGTAGAGCAATGACCATACAGGTGTGTAGAGCAATGGCCATACAGGTGTGTAGAGCAATGACCGTACAGGTGCATAGAGCAATGACCATACAGGTGTGTAGAGCAATGACCATACAGGTATGTAGAGCAATGACTGTACAGGTGTGTAGAGGAATGACCATACAGGTGTGTAGAACAATGACCATACAGGTGTGCAGAGGAATGACCATACAGGTGCGTAGAGCAATGACCATACAGGTGCGTAGAGCAATGACCGTACAGGTGTGTAGAGCAATGACCGTACAGGTGTGTAGAGCAATGACCGTACAGGTATGTAGAGCAATGACTGTACAGGTGTGTAGAGGAATGACCATACAGGTGTGTAGAGCAATGACCATACAGGTGTGCAGAGGAATGACCATACAGGTGTGTAGAGCAATGACCATACAGGTGCGTAGAGCAATGACCGTACAGGTGTGTAGAGTAATGACTGTACAGGTGTGTAGAGCAATGACTGTACAGGTGTGTAGAGCAATCACCATACAGGTGTGTAGAGCAATGACCGTACAGGTGTGTAGAGCAATGACCATACAGGTGTGTAGAGCAATGACCATACAGGAGCAGAGAGCAATGACTGTACAGGCGTGTAGAGCAATGACCATACAGGTGTGTAGTGCAATGACCGTACAGGTGCGTACAGCAATACTGTACAGCTGTGTGGAGCAATGACCGTACAGGTGCATAGAGCAATGACCGTACAGGTGTGTAGAGCAATGACCGTACAGGAGTGTAGAGCAATGACCATACAGGTGTGTACAGCAATGACCATACAGGTGTGTACAGCAATGACCATACGGGTGCGTAGAGCAAAGACCATACAGGTGTGTAGAGGAATGACCATACAGGTGTGCAGAGCAATGACTGTACAGGTGTGTCGAGCAATGACCATACAGGTGCAGAGAGCAATGACTGTACAGGTGCGTAGAGCAATGACCATACAGGTGTGTAGAGCAATGATCGTACAGGTGCGTAGAGCAATGACTGTACAGGTGTGTAGAGCAATGGCTGTACAGGTGTGTAGAGCAATGACCATACAGTTGCATAGAACAATGGCCATACAGGTGTGTAGAGCAATGACCGTACAGGTGTGTAGAGCAATGACCTTCAGGTGTGTAGAGCAATGGCCTTCAGGTGTGTAGAGGAATGACCATACATGTGTGTAGAGGAATGACCGTACAGGCGTGTAGAGCAATGACCGTACAGGTGTGTAGAGCAATGACTGTACAGGTGTGTAGAGCAATGACTGTACAGGTGCGTAGAGCAATGACCATACAGGTGTGTAGAGCAATGACCATACAGGTGTGCAGAGCAATGACCGTACAGGTGTGTAGAGCAATGACCGTACAAGTGTGAGAGCAATGACCGTACAGGTGCGGAGAGCAATGACTGTACAGGTGTGTAGAGCAATGACCGTACAGGTGTGTAGTGCAATGACCGTACAGGTGCGTACAGCAATACCGTACAGCTGTGTGGAGCAATGACCGTACAGGTGCATAGAGCAATGACCATACATGTGTGTAGAGAAATGACCGTACAGGCGTGTAGAGCAATGACCGTACAGGTGTGTAGAGCAATGACCATACAGGTGTGTAGAGCAATGACCATACAGGTGTGTAGAGCAATGACCATACAGGTGTGTAGAGCAATGACCGTACAGGTGTGTAGAGCAATGACCGTACAGGTGTGTAGAGCAATGACCTTCAGGTGTGTGGAGGAATGACCATACAGGTGTGTAGAGCAATGGCCATACAGGTGTGTAGAGCAATGGCCATACAGGTGTGTAGAGCAATGACTGTACAGGTGTGTAGAGCAATGACCTTCAGGTGTGTAGAGGAATGACCGTACAGGTATGTAGAGCAATGATCATACAGGTGTGTAGAGCAATGGCCGTACAGGTGTGTAGAGCAATGACCATACAGGTGTGTAGAGCAATGGCCATACAGGTGCATAGAGCAATGACCGTACAGGTGCATAGAGCAATGACCATACAGGTGTGTAGAGCAATGACCATACAGGTATGTAGAGCAATGACTGCACAGGTGTGTAGAGGAATGACCATACAGGTGTGTAGAGCAATGACCATACAGGTGTGCAGAGGAATGACCATACAGGTGTGTAGAGCAATGACCATACAGGTGCGTAGAGCAATGACCATACAGGTGTGTAGAGCAATGACCATACAGGTATGTAGAGCAATGACTGTACAGGTGTGTAGAGGAATGACCATACAGGTGAGTAGAGCAATGACCGCACAGGTGTGTAGAGCAATGACCATACAGGTGTGTAGAGCAATGACCTTCAGATGTGTAGAGGAATGACCATACATGTGTGTAGAGAAATGACCGTACAGGCGTGTAGAGCAATGACCGTACAGGTGTGTAGAGCAATGACCGTACAGGTGTGTAGAGCAATGAACGTACAGGTGTGTAGAGCAATGACCATACAGGTGTGTAGAGCAATGACCATACGGGTGTGTAGAGCAATGACCATACAGGTGTGTAGAGCAATGACCATGCAGGTGTGTAGAGCAATGACCATACAGGTGTGTAGAGCAATGACCGTACAGGTGTGTAGAGCAATGACCGTACAGGTGTGTAGAGCAATGACCGTACAGGTGTGTAGAGCAATGACCGTACAGGTGTGTAGAGGGATGACCATACAGGTGTGTAGAGCAATGGTTGTACAGGTGTGTAGAGCAATGACTGTACAGGTGTGTAGAGCAATGACCTTCAGGTGTGTAGAGGAATGACCGTACAGGTATGTGGAGCAATGACCATACAGGTGTGTAGAGCAATGGCCGTACAGGTGCGTAGAGCAATGACCGTACAGGTGTGTAGAGCAATGGCCATACAGGTGTGTAGAGCAATGACCGTACAGGTGCATAGAGCAATGACTGTACAGGTGTGTAGAGGAATGACCATACAGGTGTGTAGAGCAATGACCATACAGGTGTGCAGAGGAATGACCATACAGGTGTGTAGAGCAATGACCATACAGGTGCGTAGAGCAATGACCGTACAGCTGTGTAGAGCAATGACCGTACAGGTGCGTAGAGCAATGACCGTACAGGTGCGTAGAGCAATGACTGTACAGGTGTGTAGAGCAATGACCGTACAGGTGTGTAGAGCAATGACCATACAGGTTCGTAGAGCAATGACCATACAGGTATGTAGAGCAATGACCGTACAGGTGTGTAGAGTAATGACTGTACAGGTGTGTAGAGCAATGACTGTACAGGTGTGTAGAGCAATCACCATACAGGTGTGTAGAGCAATGACCGTACAGGTGTGTAGAGCAATGACCGTACAGGTGTGTAGAGCAATGACCATACAGGAGCAGAGAGCAATGACTGTACAGGCGTGTAGAGCAATGACCGTACAGGTGTGTAGTGCAATGACCGTACAGGTGCGTACAGCAATACTGTACAGCTGTGTGGAGCAATGACCGTACAGGTGCATAGAGCAATGACCGTACAGGTGTGTAGAGCAATGACCGTACAGGAGTGTAGAGCAATGACCATACAGGTGTGTACAGCAATGACCATACAGGTGTGTACAGCAATGACCATACGGGTGCGTAGAGCAAAGACCATACAGGTGTGTAGAGGAATGACCATACAGGTGTGCAGAGCAATGACTGTACAGGTGTGTCGAGCAATGACTGTACAGGTGCGTAGAGCAATGACCATACAGGTGTGTAGAGCAATGATCGTACAGGTGCGTAGAGCAATGACTGTACAGGTGTGTAGAGCAATGGCTGTACAGGTGTGTAGAGCAATGACCATACAGTTGCATAGAACAATGGCCATACAGGTGTGTAGAGCAATGACCGTACAGGTGTGTAGAGCAATGACCTTCAGGTGTGTAGAGCAATGGCCTTCAGGTGTGTAGAGGAATGACCATACATGTGTGTAGAGGAATGACCGTACAGGCGTGTAGAGCAATGACCGTACAGGTGTGTAGAGCAATGACTGTACAGGTGTGTAGAGCAATGACTGTACAGGTGCGTAGAGCAATGACCATACAGGTGTGTAGAGCAATGACCGTACAGGTGTGCAGAGCAATGACCGTACAGGTGTGTAGAGCAATGACCGTATAGGTGTGTAGTGCAATGACCGTACAGGTGCGTACAGCAATACCGTACAGCTGTGTGGAGCAATGACCGTACAGGTGCATAGAGCAATGACCATACAGGTGTGTAGAGCAATGACCGTACAGGAGTGTAGAGCAATGACCATACAGGTGTGTACAGCAATGACCATACAGGTGTGTACAGCAATGACCATACGGGTGCGTAGAGCAAAGACCATACAGGTGTGTAGAGCAATGACCGTACAGGAGTGTAGAGCAATGACCATACAGGTGTGTACAGCAATGACCATACAGGTGTGTACAGCAATGACCATACAGGTGCAGAGAGCAATGACCGTACAGGAGTGTAGAGCAATGACCATACAGGTGTGTACAGCAATGACCATACGGGTGCGTAGAGCAATGACCATACAGGTGCAGAGAGCAATGACCGTACAGGTGTGTAGAGCAATGACCATACACGTGTGTAGGGCAATGACCGTACAGGTGTGTAGAGCAATGACCGTACAGGTGTGTAGAGCAATGACCGTACAGGTGTGTAGAGCAATGACCATACAGGTGTGTAGAGCAATGACCATGCAGGTGAGTAGAGCAATGACCGTACAGGTGTGAAGAGCAATGACCGTACAGGTGTGTAGAGCAATGACCGTACAGGTGTGTAGAGGAATGACCATACATGTGTGTAGAGGAATGACCGTACAGGCGTGTAGAGCAATGACCGTACAGGTGTGTAGAGCAATGACCATACAGGTGTATCGAGCAATGACTGTACAGGTGCGTAGAGCAATGACCATACAGGTGTGTAGAGCAATGACCGTACAGGTGTGTAGAGCAATGACCGTACAGGTGTGTAGAGCAATGGTCGTACAGGTGCGCAGAGCAATGACCGTACAGCTGTGTAGAGCAATGAACGTACAGGTGTGTAGAGCAATGACCGTACAGGTGTGTAGAGTAGAATCCGGTGCAGGTGAATGCAGCAGTGGCACTCGAACTGGCCTGTACAACCCAGTCAAGCAGCACCAGTTACACGTGAGCACAGAAGTGCAGATTAGAGAGTGATTGGTATGGGAAATGGTCAGATTCTTTACAGTAATGCTTGGATTAAGGGATTGCTTTCCTTGCCAGTTGGGTGTTTTCATTAAGAGGCTTCTGCTAGCATTAACAGTAAGCACTGCCTCTTACTCACGTTCTACTCAATCCGTCAGTATGACTGATTGATTTTAGCTCAACATTAATGCCCACATTCACTATCTTTCTCAATTCAGTATAACTGAATAATTTTATAACTGTACAGTACAGTCTCCGTTAATTTGTAGTTTCTCATAAAGACCTTAAAACTCAGTATTTAACTTTTAATCAAGCTTTACTTCCACATAAAAAATGCCATACGGAGATAAGTATCTCCTATTGCCACTCTGATTGACCCCAAATATGCTTTGGGTGCTTTCTGATTGAGATTCCTTCCTGCCGACTCCCCACTCATTGAAAGTGCATTCTGAGGACTGGAGGGGGCTCTCCTGGTTTAAGGAATACCATGAGGATTTACAAAGCAAAGCAGTGCAGGATTCCCGAGCGTCAATCTACAGGAACTCAGGACTAACAGGAGTGGGACACTCTCTCATACCACGGGATACAGCAGTAGAGTCGACACAAACAAATTGAGCCTGAGTGGATACCTACAGGAGGTAATTTGCCAAAGGTGGGCCCTCACATGCAATCAGCACACATCAGATAATGGTCAATGCACTCGCCCAGCGCTTCTCAGACTTTTTGCTTCTGAGGCCCCCCTCCTGCGTTATAAAAATTCCACGGATCCCCTGTAACACAACAGAAGTATTTATTCTGAATAAAAATTAGTTATGCAATTAAGCATATATATTTATTATTATTTTTGTTTTACTTACTTAATGTAAAACATTACACCTTACGTAAAGAGAGAACATATTACAACCTGAGAACATGGCAATTTCTGCACTTTCAGCGTGTAATAAGCATGCCAACTAGGGATGGGCATAAATGCCAGCCTTGCTCACATTCCAAAAAATAAAAAATATCCCAGCCCTCACCTGAATGGTAATTAAAGTATGATAGCCCAACCTCAAATGGGCGAACATATCATCAGATACCCCACATGGATGAGCAAAGCATCAGATACCCCTGTTGGGTGAACAAGGGATCAGATACCCCAACCCCTTCTGAAGAAATGTTGCCTGCTCTTCCTGTAGATGTTGACTGACCTGGTGTTTTCCAGTATGTGTACTGTTGCAGTCATTTGCATTTCACCTCCCTATAAAATAGACACTTTTATATTGTGAACCTGCACCACATTAATTCCCAGTTCTAAGGAGGCGCTGCGTGATGTGTGTGATTTAGTGGGTCAGGTTCCTTTTGCTTTTGTTGGGACTCTTGTTGCCCATTCTGCCATCTTTTAGTTTGATTGGACCATATGTGTGCTTATTCTATTAGTGATGCCCTTAGAAGGGGCACTTGTTGTGCTGATTCTTGTTAGGTGACACTGGGGCAACTCGGTGTCACCCTTATCGGTCCATCAAAATAGTTGCATTTTGCACTGGCAGCTTGGGGCTTTGCAAAAAGAAAGAAAGACTTGCATTTCTATAGCGCCTTCCCTGACCTCACGGTGTCCCAAAGCGCTTTATTTCCAGTGAAGCACTTTTCGAAGTGTACTCACTGTTGTAATGTGGGAAAATACACCATAATATCTGCAGAAGGAAACCAGAAAGGAATGCAAAATCTGCCTGTTTTTTGGGACTGTGTTATTCACTAAGATGACACACTAACGTATGAACAATTAATAAGTTTCTCCAGCATTTCCCACTGCACTACTTTGGTGGTGGTATTTAAAATAGTTTATTTAGGTGTTTAAAATGATAAAATGATTTGATAGGGTAGATAAAGAGAAACTATTTCCACTGCTGGGGGAGTCCAGAACAAGGGGGCAAAATCTGCCATCCAGAATAAGGGGGCACAATCCGTCATCATCACCCCACTCAAATCTGCCGTCATCACCCCTCTCCTCAAAAAAAAAAACCTTGACTCCTCCGTCCTTGCAAACTACCACCCCATCTCCAACCTTCCTTTCCTCTCCAAAGTCCTTGAACGTGTTGTCACCTCCCAAATCCATGCCCATCTTTCGCAGAACTCCATGTTTGAATCCCTCCAATCGGGTTTCCGCCCCAGCCACCATACCAAAACGGCTCTTATCAAAGTCACAAATGACATCCTATGTGACTGTGACAAATGTAAACTATCCCTCCTCGTCCTTCTCGACCTGTCCGCAGCCTTTGACACGGTTGACCACAACATCCTCCTCCAACATCTCTCCACCATCGTCCAGCTGGGTGGGACTGCACTTGCCTGGTTCCATTCCTATCTATCTAATCGTAGCCAGAGAATCACCTGCAATGGCATTTCTTCCTGCTCCCAAACCATTGCCTCTGGTGACCCCCAAGGATCCATCCTTGGCCCCCTCCTATTTCTCATCCACATGTTGCCCCTCGGCGACATCATCTGAAAACACTGCGTCAGATTCCACATTTATGCTGAGGACAGCCAGCTCTACCTCACCACCACCTCTCTCGACCCCTCCACTGACTCTAAACTGTCAGCCTGCTTGTCCTGGATGAGCATAAATTTCCTCCAACTAAATATTGGGAAGATTGAAGCCATTGTCTTCGGTCCCACCACAAGCACTGTTCCCTAGCCACTGACTCCATCCCTCTCCCTGGTAACTGTCTGAGGCTGAACCAAACTGTTCGCAACCTGAAATAAAGAATAGATTTGCCTTTCTAATCTAGGCTTTATTAACTTAAAAATCCTGTAGCACATCTTCAACACCCAGTCCCAACTAAAGGCTGGAAAGAACTGAATTTAAGATGGCCACCACAAATCACATGACATCAACTACCAATGAGATTACAGCATATATCCCAAGGCAGGAAATAAACAACCAATCACAATACTTCTTACTAAACATAAAGAATAATCACCACATTCACCCCTCCTTTTAAAATATACTCCAACCTAAATAACCTTTACAATTTATAATTAATTATTTACAACTAAAACTATGCACAGACAAAATAAAACTATTCAACATGACACAATACTAAGTGAGCAACAACAAATAGTAACATTGCACATAAGTATTAAGTATCTCTCAACTAAAACAATATAATATAATATTTCAACAATTTTAAAACATTACTATCAATTTAAAAGTCCATTTTCAATCGGTCGACCGGATATCTTGTTCGTGTCGACCTTCTTAACCTTGGTGAAATTCCTTGCCCTCCCACACCAGGAGACACAGAAGTATCTTCTGCAGGAAGGCTATCCATATCCCGATCTTCAATGGTTTCCGGATTAGAAATCCCATCAGGAGGTAAACTGGGATGGTCATGAACATCCATCGAGGGCTGACTAATAGAAGTATAATTACCTGCAGTCGGATTGGAAATATTCGTAGTATCTGTAACAGCATCCACATTATCTAAATCATGACTATTGTTAATATCCTCAGAAGAGGGCTGGCCACCACAAGGAGCCAAGTCTTTAATTGAAACGGTACTTTCTTTCCCATCTTGGAATCGAATATGAGCATATTGGGAATTTGCCTCCAACAGCTCCACCTCCTCCACTAAAGGATCATATTTTGACAATCTAACATGGCGTCGAAGCAGCACAGGTCCCTGCATAGTAAGCCATGAAGGTACCGAATATCCCGTAGTAGATCTCCGCGGATAGTTAAAGAGCCTTTTGATGTAAGAAAAAGGAGACTTACCATCAAGTAACTTTAAAGTAAGCTTTAAGTAACTTATAAACACACTATATACACAAGAGAGGTCTTTACCATGCCTCTGGTAGAAGCCTCTTACAATACTGAACAGACCAGTATTTATACCAGTCCAACAGGAAGTGACATATGACAGGAAGTGAGGTATGTACACAGTTCATAGTTCATAGTTCATAGTTCACAGGAAGTGATGACATAACTTCCCGGATGTTATCATTTTTATCACATTCTTCCCTCCTGCAGGATTAGGAGGCTGTGGTCTACCTTTTGGTCCGCAGCCGCCGAACAAGGAAGAGTCGCACCCGTTTGGATTCCCGTCGTAGAGGGTCACTGGTCCGCTTACATGCGGTTGGCCATTGGTCAGAGTCTGTGTGGCCTGGATTGCCCTGTGAAGGGTCGGGGAGATCATGGCTTCGAGTACGAGCCCCAATAGGTTCAAAGTCGGACTGCCTCCGTTCAGAGGGAGGTGCAGAGCTGGTCTGTGGCAGATCAGTACTTTCATGCGCGGTACTGGGAGGGTCGCAACCTTGAGCACGGGGTTCTACCGGCACCAAGCTAGTTGGTGTCCGATCAGGATCCTGGAGAGGCGTACCCGATAGGTCCCAAGAGTTTCCTGGTGAAATGCCATCACCCGATGTCCCACTAGGTCCTGGTGGACAGGGAGCCAGATCCCGTAATGATACGGTAGATTCTCGGCCGTCGGAATATCGTATGTTTGCATAGGTGGGGTTGGCATCGGTTAGTTCGACCTCGTCTACAAGAGGGTCATTTTTAGACGTCCGAACGTATCTTCGGAGTAATACAGGTCCAGGAGTAGTTAGCCATGACGGGAGTGATGTCCCATGAGATGAGCGACGCTGGAATCCAAAGAACCGCTCATGAGGTGTAGTATTTGTGGCTGTAGAAAGCAGGGACCGTATAGAGTGCAATGCATCCGGAAGCACTGTTTCCCATTGCTGGTCTGGTAGGCCCCGAGATCTTAAAGCGAGACGTACGGAATTCCAGATGATACCGTTATACCTCTCTACCTGCCCATTTCCGATGGGATGGTATGGTGTTGTTTTGCTTGTAGCAATTCCCCGTTCTGAGAGGTAGTCCTTGAGTTCCCTTGACATAAAGGATGGACCCCGATCTGAGTGAATATAAGCCGGCATGCCACAGAGAGAAAATACCTGCTCAAGGCAGCAGATTACTGTGGACGCCAGCATATTGGAGCAGGGGAAGGCAAACGGAAAACGTGAATATTCGTCGATCATGGTGAGCAAATATGTGTTCCGAGTTGAAGAGGGCACTGGGCCCTTAAAATCGATGCTAAGTCGTTGCATCGGTTGGGTTGCATGTATGAGTATACCATCTGAGGGGCGGAAGAACTGAGGTTTTAATTCCGCACAAAGCCGGCATTCTGAGCATATTTTCTTTACATCTCCAGTGGAAAAAGGGAGATTCCGTGATCGTACGAAATGTAGCATGCGCGTAACGCCAGGATGACACAAACCATTGTGGACATCCATGAGAGTGGAGGATGACATAGTGGAGCAGAATGCCCGTGTGAGGGTGTCCGGGGCCACATTCTCCTTGCCAGGCCGATAGAGAATGGTATAACCAAAAGAGGCCAGTTCCATCCTCCAAAGTTGTATTTTATTATTCTTAATTTTGGTTCGTTTGCGATTATCGAGCATGAAGGCGACTGATCGTTGGTCCGTGATCAACGTAAAGTGCTGGCGAGCTAGAAAATGGTTCCACTTCCGTACTGCCTCTATGATGGCTGTGGCTTCTTTCTCAACCGGAGGATAATATAGCTCGGCACCTTGTAAGGTCCTGGACATAAATGCTACAGGACGACCTTCCTGATTGAGAGTAGCCGAGATCGCCACCTCCGAGGCATCACATTCAACCACGAAAGGGAGATTCTCATCAATGGAGTGAAGAGCCGCTTTCTCCAACTGTTTTTTGAGAAGGTTAAAGGCTGCAACAGCCGCTGTTCCCAGTGGAAATGATCTAGCATGCAGCAAGGGTTGGATTTTGTCCGAAAAATGAGGAATCCATTTAGCGTAGTATGCAAACAGACCGAGAGCCCGACGTAAAGAAGCCGGATTCTTAGGTGACGGGAGCTCTTGGAGCGGGCGAAGTCTTTCTGGGTCTGGCTTAATGATACCATTGCCTACGCAGTAGCCAAGGATGTTGATGGTCGGTTGCGACTCAACAGATTTGGATTCATTCAGGGTCAAATTACGGCGATGGAGGGCATCCCGAAATTTTTGGAGGTTGGAGTCGTGTTCCTGTTGATCATGACCTGCAATGGTAATGTTATCAAGATAGGGAAAAGTGTCCCTTAGGTTTTCCTGCTTAACCAGGCCATCCATTGCCCGTTGAAAGACAGCCACTCCATTAGTAACCCCGAATGGGAGGCGACGAAATTGGTACAGCCGTCCATTAGCCTCAAAGGCTGTGTACTGCTTATCTGAGACCTTCAAGGGTAACTGATGATAGGCACTTTTTAAATCGTAAGTTGAGAACACTTTGTATTCGGCCAGTTTATTAACCATATCATCAATGCGTGGCAATGGGTAGGCGTCCAAGTCGGTATATTGATTGATGGTTTGCGAATAATCGATGCATAGTCGCTGTTTGTGAGGTTTTAGAGGGTTCTTGACAATGACGACTTGAGCCCGCCAGGGCGACGAACATGGTTCAATGATATCCTCTGCTAGAAGTCGAGAGATTTCAGCCGCAATAAAAGATTGGTCTTCCTGATTAAAGCGCCGCGATTTCGTTATTATCGGTTGGCATTGAGGCGGAATACTGGCAAATAATGAGGGTTCATCAAGTGAAGCTGCTGAAAATGCACAAAATGGTAATTTAGATGGTATATTAGAAATAGTAAGTCCGGGTTTGGATCCACCAAACTCAATGGTGAGTTTCTTATGCTGTTTTTGGAAGTCCAGCCCTAAGAGGAGATCACTACATAAGTCTTTGAGCACCGAAAGTCGGGTGGAGGGATACATACGACCATGAAGTGTCATATCAACAACACAAAAGCCGGAGATTCTGGTATTAAGTGATGACTGGGCCATCGCAATTGCCTGGTCCGATGGGAAGACATGTAGTTTCAATTTCGCAACAATCTGTTCCTTAATGAAACTATCAGTACTTCCTGAGTCAATTAAGGCATCTAAGGTATGCCCTTTAATTGAAATTTTTGTGGCTGCCTGAGACAGGTTCTGTGGGCAAGCAGCTGTAATTGGTGTCATTGCACAGAGAGTGGCTAAAACTCTCGGTGTGCTTCTTCGGGAGAGAGCTCGAGAGGAAGCTTGATAGGTCCTAGCTGGAGCATCTTGATAGGCCCTAATTGGGGCAGTTCGGTAGGCCTTAGCTGGATTGGCCCTCGTAGAGGCCCTTGATAGGCAAACTTTAGCAAAGTGTCCTTTTTTCCCGCAATAACTGCAGATTGCATTGCGAGCAGGGCAGGTTTTCCTAGGGTGAAAAGCATCTCCACAAAAGAAGCATTCCTTCCTAGATTGCCAAGAGGCTGCTAAAGTGGGGTCGTCCTCCTCTTCTTCATCAGAATTATCAGAATTAGATTCCCCCATGATAGGGTTCACCTGAGACCGCTTGAATTGTCTGGTTGCAGCTACAGCAGCAGATCGAGATCTGGGCAGCTGATAGAGGTCTGCATTTCTCTTTGCCAAATCCAGTGAACAAGCTAGGTCAAAAGCTTTTTGTAGCTCAAGTGTTTTACTTTCTAGTAGACGCTGGCGTATAAATGGAGAGGCAATCCCGCAGATGAAAGCATCACGAATCATTTCTTGGCGGTACAGCTCAGCTGAGGCTGCCTGAAAGTTACAATCTACGCTGAGCCTGCGAAGTTCTTGCAGGAATTCGTCAATTGATTCCCCTGGCCCTTGTCGGGCTGTGGCCAGTAGATGTCTAGCATAGACCTCATTTGGGGTCTTCGCATACAGTTTCTTAAGTGCCCGAATCACCTCTTCGTAACTATCCCAGTCATCAACATATTCGAACACTTTTGGGGTCACATAATTGACAAGTATCTTCAATTTAGCAGGAGCATCCACTTTACATTCATCCAGAAAATTCTCAAAAGTACGATACCAATGCTTCCATACCCTGCCAGCTGCTGGTGTATTCGGGTCCAAGTCCAGACGAATAGGTCTAAGGATTTTCTCCATGATGGGTGGTTCCCTGGATCCTTAACTTCCGAGTTTGTCTGAAGGTCTAGTATTTGTCAGTGTAAATATTAAGTTACTTAAATTGATGTAAGAAAAAGGAGACTTACCATCAAGTAACTTTAAAGTAAGCTTTAAGTAACTTATAAACACACTATATACACAAGAGAGGTCTTTACCATGCCTCTGGTAGAAGCCTCTTACAATACTGAACAGACCAGTATTTATACCAGTCCAACAGGAAGTGACATATGACAGGAAGTGAGGTATGTACACAGTTCATAGTTCATAGTTCATAGTTCACAGGAAGTGATGACATAACTTCCCGGATGTTATCATTTTTATCACACCTTTCATGGGGGGTCACATTAGTAGCCGTTGAAAGCAATGATCTAATGGAATGCAGGGCATCAGGCAGTACCATTTCCCACTGTGTATTCTTAAGGTTCCGGGATGTCAAAGCCAACATAACTGCCTTCCAGATCACCCCATTGTATCGTTCGCACTGTCCATTACCCTGTGGATTATACGGAGTAGTTCTGCTAGTAGAAATTCCCCGATTCTGAAGGTATTCCTTCAACTGGGAAGACATAAAAGAACTTCCCTGATCCGAATGGATATACGCAGGCATCCCAAAGATGACAAAAAGTTGAGTCAGACATTTGATAACTGTAGCAGCTGATACATCTGCGCAAGGAAAAGCAAAAGGGAACCTTGAAAACTCATCCACAACAGTAAATATATATCGGTTTTGATTAGTTGAAGGAAGAGGCCCCTTAAAATCGACGCTCAAACGTTCAAAAGGAGAAGTAGCCTTTATAAGATGAGCTCGTTGAGACTTAAAGAAATTCGGTTTACACCGAGCACAGATAGAACATGATGACCCAAAGATAAGCTTCCGACCACATATCCACGCCATAACTAAGACCGCCTATTTCCAGCTCCTGAACATCGCCCGACTCCACTTCTACCTCAGTTCATCTGCTGCTGAAACCCTCATACATGCCTTTGTTACCTCTAGACTTGACTATTCCAACGCACTGCTGGTCGACCTCCTACATTCTATCCTCCGTAAGCTTGAGGTCATCCAAAACTCTGCTGCCCGTGTCCTAACTCGCACCAAGTCCCGTTCACCCATCACCCCTGTGCTCGCTGACCTACATTGGCTCCCGGTTAAGCAAACCCTTGATTTTAAAATTCTCATCCTTGTTTTCTAATCCCGCCATGGCCTCGCCCCTCCCTATCTCAGTAATCTCCTCCAGCCCCGTAACCCTCCGAGACCTCTGCGCTGCTCTAATTCTGGCCTCTTGAGCATCCCCAATTTTCATCGCTGCACCATTGGTGGCTGTGCCGTCAGCTGCCAAGGCCCTAAGCTCTGGAAATCCCTCCCTAAACGTCTCCGCCTCTCTACCTCTCTTTTCTCCTTTAAGTTGCGCCTTAAAACCTACTGCTTTGACCAAGCTTTTGACCATCTGCCCTAATATCCCCTTAAGTGACTCGGTGTCAAATTTTGTTTTATCATGCTGCTGTGAAGCGCCTTGGGACATTTTACTCCGTTAAAGGTGCTATATAAATACAAGTTGTTGTTGTTATTAGGCCAGGTTTTTCAGGAGTGAAATCAGGAAGCACTTTTTCACACAAATAGTAGTAGAAATCTGGAATTATCTCCTGCAAAAGGCTCTGGATCAATTGGACCTTTCAAGATTCAGATTGATAGATTTTGGTTAAGTAAGGGTATCAAGAGATTAGGGGTGAAAAATTGAGTCGCGCCCCCTTTGGGGTGTTAACTTCGCTGGGGCGCTACCTTTAGCGCCCCGGAAAAATTAGCGCCCCCGCGACCGCAATTGAGTAGTAGCTACTGGAAGCGCCCCGTCCCCCTCTTGGGGCGCTGCAAAGCAATATCGCGGCACTACATGCCGCCGTATTGCAGGCCTTCCTCCCCTTCTTAAAGGGGAGAGGCCTTGCACAGCGCGACCTGGGGCCCAGCTGAGCCCCTGGGGATCGGAGTGCTGGCAAAAGAGCCCGGCACTCAAGAGAAGTGCAGGGCTCATGGAGTGCAGCCAGCACTCTGCGGGGGTGCGGGTAAGGAGGCCAGGGACGGGAGCGGAGGCAGTTGCTGGCAGGCGGCCAGCAACAAAAATGGCCGCCCAGCACCTCGCCTTTAAATAGCGCCGCCCCGGCCGCAGGTAGGCCCCCCTGACTCCGTCGGACATAGCGTCTGGCAGTAAGTCAGGGGGCGCTACCGAAGATTGCGGCCGGGGCGCGAGCGGGGCGCTGCGCACGGCGATGACGTCATCGCCGGCGGCGCAGTGCCACAGGGCGCTAACAGTTAGTGCCGCCGCTAACCTTCCTCTGAATTTCGCAGGAGGCATTGGCGGTGCTGCGCCCGGGCGCTAGTTGCTTTGCGCCCCTTTAGCGCCCTCTTAGGGTGCTAATGGGAGGCACAAAGCAACCAAATTTTTCCCCCATGGAGTATAGGCAGGTAAATGGGGTTGACATGCAGATCAGGCGTGATCTAATTGAATGGTGAAAAACAATCTCAAGTTTGAAAACAGAAGACCGGGCTGTGGGAATAGGCATGACCTGTGGTGCCCAATGAATTATCCATGTTCTGCTTAATTGAATTATTCTCTGCATGCTTCCGATGGTGGGGCTCGTCAATTGGGGCCAGAGGAAGGAGATGGGAATGGGAGCGGATGTCTCCAGCAACTTAAAGGGGCAGACACCCTTGAAGAACTGAAAAATTCTGCTTGCTCTTGAAAAATGGGAAAAATGTACAATCTGCATCAATTGTCCTTCCATGGACTAAACTGGCTGCTGAAAGTTTCTGATGCGCTATGTGTTGCCTAGCAACGCCTGTTCTTTTCTGATATTCCTGGCTTCTAGCATTGCTGAAATAATAATGATGGAAATGTGCCAATGCCACGTCACTCCATCAGCATCGCATTACTTTCAATGTACCTGACGTATCTTGACTGCTATTTGAAGATTGATTTGGAAATAACCTTTGCTCAGAATCCCTTTCAATGATTGATTTCATATTTTTTTGCAGGGGCTTACAGTGAATTGTCGAGTGGATTGAGTTCCTTATTGACTAGGAATTTGCATCTGTTCCAATATAATAAATGTGGTGTATGTGCCTTTAAGAGCCCCTGTGTACTGTAATGCCAGTAGTGGCCACTCGGGCTATATAAGCCTGTATAGTGTCTTGTATCTTTTAGTTCACCTCCAGACTTTGTCCAGTAAACACCTGTTAAACCAACTCCTGCATTCCGTGTCTCCATTAAACACACGGATACAACAGTGGCGACGAATTGGAAACGGACTTACCTGCAATTCGGCAGCACCTCAAGGAGATCGATTCCTCAGACGAAGGTCAAAGAAGAAAAAAAAGAAAAAACTGTGGTTTCACCAGCTAGCCGGGCTGGTGGCAGGTACTGCAATAATCCTTCCTGGGCGGCGGGCTGGGGCTCGATCGGCTGGCTCTGCAGCGGGGCCGAGCAGCGAAGGCGGAGGCAAACAGAGACGAAGGGTGGAGCACTCGGGAGACGGCCAGCTCTGCAAAGCAGGTCGCCGTTCGGACCAGGCAGAGGGAGGGAAAAGTCCCAGCGAGTCCGGCGGGAACGAGTCTCCGACTATTAAAAATATCTGTATAAATAAAAACCGTGGAGAACAGCGTTGTCAGCAGCGACAGCGGCGGGAAAGCGCAGGAGGCGCCATTTTTTCTCGGCCGGGAAGAAAGGAAAGCGCGGGAGGCGCCATTTTTTTTTCAGGATGCCTAAGACTGGCAATATTACTGCTTTCGATAGTGATGTAGAGGATTGGACCACATATATGGAAAGAGTGGAGGTATATTGCACAGTGAATGAAATAGAGGATGATAAAAAGGCATCGGCACTTCTAAATCTAATGGGCGCAAGGACATACGGGCTGTTACGAAACTTAATCACTCCAGCCAAACCGATGGACAAGAATTTTAAGGAGATTGTTGATACCCTACACTGCCAATTCGGGGCAGGACTGGCAGATTCTCTACGAGACAAGTTCGTCTGCGGTCTCCTAAGTGAAGGAACACAAAAAAGGCTACGTTCTGAGAAAGATTTGACACTGGACAAGGCTTTCAGTGTGGCTGTATCATACGAAGCAGCAGCAAGAAGAGCTGCAGAGATACAGCAAAAGCCACCGGACTTCGGCACCCATGAAATGATACGGGGTTTTGAGAGATGTTATCGCTGCGGCAGATCCACCCATGACCAGAGGGACTGCTGGTTCAAGGACAAAGCATGCAGGCAATGCGGAAAGATGGGACACATTACACGTGTATGCCGATCTGGAAACAAAAAATCCACTGACAGAAAAAAAATCAATAAGGAAAAGTACAGAAAGGTACAAATGATGACGGACAACAGCCCCGAAGACCAGAAGAGCGATAGCGACTCCGGAAACAAGAGACTAAGCTCTCTCAAATTACATAATGTAATTGCCAAAGAAGATTACCAGACCATTTGGGTTACCCTCACGATAGCGGGGTCCCCAGTTAAAATGGAGCTAGATACAGGATCAGCTCTGACCGTCATAAATCGACGGGATTACGAGCGGCTATTTCCGCATATACCTTTGAAAGACACATCCATTATCTTGAAGACATATACGGGGCAGAAAGTATACCCCAGAGGGAAAATAAGGGTGCCTGTTGTATACAACGGCAAGGAAATACAGAAGTTGTATTTATACGTTCTGCAAGATGGTGGTCCACCGCTGTTGGGACGTGAATGGATCAGGAAGATACGTTTAGACTGGCACTCCATTCAGGCACTGACGGTGACCAGTAAGAAAAAAAATGATGATGACATCATACCTGAATGATTAAAAGACATCTTGGCCAACGCCAAACAAGTGTTTCAACAGGAACTAGGAACCTTGAAAGGCGTCACCGCCTCAATAAAAGTGGAAGATGCGGCAATTCCCAAGTTTTTTAAGGCAATGCCGGTGCCATACGCAATTCGTCCAGCAGTCGAGGCAGAGCTGGAGGATTTGGAAAAGGCGGGCGTGTTATCCAAGATAGATTGGAGCGAGTGGGCAACACCCATCGTCCCGGTCATGAAGAAAACGTTGAATAATGATAAATCTGAAGAACAGAGAAAAATTCACATCTGTGGGGACTTCAAGGTGACTGTAAACCCGGTCCTTCACACGGTACAGTATCCTCTTCCGAGGATAGAAGATATTTTCGCCTCACTATCCGGAGGGAAACGTTTCACCAAAATTGACTTGGCACAGGCATATCTACAGATGGAGGTTGAGGAGGCCTCTAAAAAGTATCTCACGATAAACACACACAAAGGCCTGTACCAGTACAATCGACTGGTTTTCGGAGTAGCATCAGCTCCAGCTATCTGGCAAAGAGCGATGGAGCAAGTCCTGCAAGGGATTCCGGGGACTCAATGCTACCTAGACGACATCCTTGTAACAGGAGAAAACAACAACGAGCACCTTGCCAATTTGGAGCAGGTGCTCACTAGGCTGAGAGAACGGGGCCTACGAGTAAATCACCCCAAGTGCGAATTTTTCCAGAAACAAATATCATATTGTGGCCACATAATTAACGAAGAAGGGTTGCATAAGTCATCTGAAAAAATTGAAGCGGTCATAAAAGCCCCAGCACCTGAAAATGTCTCACAATTAAGGTCATTCCTGGGATTGATAAATTACTATCATAAATTTTTACCGAACTTGTCAACTGTTCTGCACCCTCTTAACGAACTGCTACAAACGGGAGTAATTTGGAAATGGAGCAAAGACTGTAAACGTGCCTTCCATAAATGTAAAGGCTTGATCACATCCAAGGAAGCTTTGGCTCATTACAACCCATCACTGCCAATCAGACTGGCGTACGATGCATCCCCTTACGGCGTAGGAACGGTATTATCGCATAGATTCCCTGATGGCTCGGGGCGGCCGATAGCTTTTGCGTCACGCTCATTGAACTCAGCTGAGCGTAACTATGCCCAGATCGACAGGGAAGCACTCAGCCTGGTATGGGGAGTGAAGAAATTCAACCATTACCTACACGGACAAAAATTTACCTTGTTGACTGACCATCAACCCCCCGTCTCCATATTCAACCCTAAAAAGGGCGTTCCCATTATGACAGCGCAAAGGCTACAGAGGTGGTCCCTTTTCCTAGGGTCCCACCAATATGACATAGAATACAAAGGATCAAAACAGCATGGAAATGCTGACGGTTTATCGCGTCTACCGTTGCCAACGGTAGAAGAGGCACCTACAGTGGACCCAGTGGAAATGTTCCACTCTACCATAGTCGAATGTCTACCAGTAACAAATTCTACCATTGAAAAGGAGATGAGAAATGACCCGACTCTCTCACGAGTCTACAATTTAACGGTGAAGAGATGGCCAGCACATGGCGAACCACTGTTGCCAGCATTCTCGCAAAGAAGAGAACAGCTGTCAGTGTGCCAAGGAACCTTGATGTGTGGATCCAGAGTGGTGATTCCACCCAAATTCCAGGATAAAGTGCTAAAGGAGCTTCACGAGGGGCATCTGGGTGGAGTGAAAATGAAGAACCTAGCCAGAGCGTTTGTGTGGTGGCCAGGTATCGATGGAGACATCGAAGAAATGACCAAGGGCTGTCTAGGATGCCAGAAGGTCCAAAACGCCCCACCACAAGCCCCTCTACATCCATGGGAGTGGCCCTCATCTCCATGGCAAAGGGTACATATCGACTTTGCTGGTCCATTTATGGACTCAATGTTCTTAATCGCGGTTGATGCACACTCCAAGTGGCCGGAGGTAATAAAGATGTCCTCCACCACCACGGAAAAAACCATCACAGTATTAAGAACCATATTTGCCAGGAATGGGCTGCCTGAACAGATCTGTTCTGATAATGGACCGCAATTTGTGTCCGAAGAATTCAGGAAGTTCTTAAAAAACAATGGGGTTAAGCACTACACGTCCGCCCCATACCATCCCGCCACCAATGGATTGGCTGAAAGGTTTGTCCAGACCTTCAAGAAGGCCATAAAGGCTATGGGTAATGAAGACATTAATCTACAGCATAAGGTAGATAACTTCTTGTTTGCATACAGGAATGCAACACATGTGGTTACAAACCAAACTCCCGTCATGATGTTTTTCAATAGAAGACTAAGATGCCGGCTGGATTTGATCAAGCCAAGCATCAGAAGGGACGTAGAGAACCGGCAATTTCAAGGCATGAATGAAAGGCCAACTAGAACCTTCCAGATAGGTCAACAAGTTTTGGCCCGGGACTACCGTACCGAGAAATGGCAGCCTGGAACTATTTGCACACGACTAGGACCGCTGATGTATACCGTGGACATTGGAGAAAGCATAATAAGGCGCCATGCTGACCAGATCATAGAGTCATCCGAAAAGGGACAACCTGCACCACCACTCTATACGCCTAATGATGAAGCAGAGATACCCATAGTATCTACCTCCGATCCGGTGATACTGGAACCAGATGAACCCGACACTGGCATTCAAGCCGAATCGACCTTGCCAAAAGAACCTACTACACCACCGAAAACTACTACACCACCGAGGCGTTAACCGGACCGAGTCAGGAAGCCTCCAGAGAGACTGACTTGTAATTGATTAACTGCAGCAAATGTGTAGATTATTGTTCTTGTACACATGTTAATAACAATTACTTAAAATGTTATGTACTGGTTGTCTAAAAGGGGAGGAATTGTGGTGTATGTGCCTTTAAGAGCCCCTGTGTACTGTAATACCGGTAGTGACCACTCGGGCTATATAAGCCTGTATAGTGTCTTGTATCTTTTATTTCACCTCCAGACTTTGTCCAGTAAACACCTGTTAAACCAACTCCTGCATTCCGTGTCTCCATTAAACACACGGATACAACAAATAATATATGAAATTCTCATCCTTGTGTTCAAATCCCTCCATGGCCTTGCCCCTCCTTATCTCTGTAACCTCCTCCAGCCCTACAACCCTCCGAGATCTCTGTGCTCCTCCAATTCTGGCCTCTCGTGCATCCCCGATTTTCATTGTTCCAACATTGGCGGACGTACCTTCAGCTGCCTCGGAGCTGCACTCTGTAATTCTCTCCCTAAACCTTGCCACCTCTCAAGTTCTCTCTCCCCCTTTAAGACGCTCCTTAAAACCTACCTATTTGACCAAGCCTGTCCTAATAACTCCTTCTTTGGCTCGGAGTCAAATTTTGTCTGATTACGCTCCTGTGAAGTGCCTTTGGACGTTTTACCACGTTAAATGCACTATATAAATGCAAGTTGTTGTTCACAGCTGGACATTTGTTTCTGGAGCAGATGTAGGTCCATAGTCATTAACCAACCTCAAACCAATGGACCAATTTTTGGGCACATTGATAACATTGATAATATAAACGCAGGGAAAGCATCTTAATTTAGTTGACACAGTTGTAGGATGTCTAGCACCAATAAATAGTGTAAAATGGTGATTTCAGTACAGAGTTTAACACACAAAATCTGAGGCATTGTGCCAGTAATGGCAGCCATATGTTTATCAGTAGTTGTCTAAGTGATCTCCAGTAGATAACCAGTGCGTATTAATAGACCCTGCACTGAAGAACATTCGAACTGCCACGTCCTAAGTCATAGATAATCACCATAAGTTTTGAGACAACGTTTACCATTTTAACGATATAGATGTCATACATGCACAAATCATTGCAGGTGGCAGGACAAGTTGAGAAGGCTGTTAAAAAATCTTACTGGATGCTTGGCTTTATAAGTAGAGGCATAGAGTACAAAAGCAAGGAAGTTATGCTAAATCTTTATGAATCACTGGTTAGACCCCAGCTGGAGTAATATGTCCAATTCGAGGCACCAGGAGAGGGTGCAGAGGAGATTTACCAGAATGGTAGCAGGAATGAGGGACTTTGGTTATGTGGGGAGACTGGAGAAGCTACGATTGTTCTCCTTAGAGCAGAGAAAGTTAAGGGGAGACTTAATTGAGTTCTTCAAAACTATAAGGGGTTTTGATACAGTAAATAGGGAGAAACTGTTTCCAATGGTAGGAGGGTTAGTAACCAAAGGACACAGAATTAAGGTAATTGGCAAAAGAACCAGAGGGCAGATGAGAATACATTTTTTTACTCAGCGAGTTGTTATGATCTGGAATGCACTGACTGAAAGGGTGGTGGAACCAGATTCAATAATAACTTTCAAAAGGGAATTGAATATGTACTTAAAAAGGAAAAAAACTGCAGGGCTGTGGAGAAAGAGCGGGGGATGCGGGGGGGCAGTGGGACTGATTGGATACCTCTTTCAAAGAGCCAGTACAGGCACGCTGGGCCAAATGGCCTCCTTCTGTGCTGTATGATTCTATGCCTCTGCTAATGGTTTACCGTCACCAAGAAATGAAGCAAGACTGCGATCTCACTTACGATTCAGTGAACAGTAAAGATGTTGCTGAAATATGTATATGGGTAAATCTTGTAAGGGCCTGTGCTGCTGCTGAGGGCTCGCATGTTCTGTTCCAGGCTCATGAAAGTGGAGAGGTGGCCTCCTGTACCGAATTCAGTCAGTGCCCCATTTTGTTACACAAGATTTGAGTCCAAAGAATGAGGCCATGCCACTGCTTTGTGTGGCCTCATTTAAATACAGTATGGAATAGTCGTGCCAGTAATTCTACAGCCGAGGCTCTGACCACAGAGCAAGACTCGTCCATAGAAACTGGATGAACCATCCAGATGTTTAGGAGCTTGCCTGCTCAAAGAAGCTTCTTAAGATGCGATGGTAAGTTTTTTTTTTACATCTTTAAGCACCCTTCACTGCATTTGTTGGTTTTGCTGGATAGGACTCCAGTTAGGGGATATTTCCCCCACCAATGCTTCTCTCTATTGTTCCTGGTTGCTGCAGGCTTTGACATTGCAACTTACAGAAGCGAGGATGGGTATTCCTTTGGGAGTTCTGAACGGACAGTTGAGATGAGGAAGACGTTTTTGTGAGGAGCCAACACGTGCAATTGGAAAGCCCCCTGAGGCATTCTGTCCGTGCCCATCACTACAATACGACCTGGACTTGGACATGTCAGAGAAGATCTGTTTTTGAAGCCTTCACTTGACAAGTCAGGCTGCTACAGAATTGTGCCATCTGCTGCACAATGACCTTTGCACAACATCTGGATCAAGGGCAACTCTTGCTGTAGGAAGGACAGTTTTCACAGCATGATGCTATCATGCCACCACATCCTTCAAAGCCAAGCCATCTGAGCACACAGATGTAGCAGAGAAATGGCAAATGCTATGCTTACACGTACATCACTTTCATCAAGTTGGACAGGACACGTAGCTTTCAGTGGCTCATAGGTGCCAGCTCGGACTCAGTCAGTAGCCTCTGAGTCAGAAGGTTGTGGGTTCAAGTACCACTCCAGAGACTTGAGCACAAAATCTGGGCTGATACTCCAGTGGCGTCTTTCGGATGCGATATTAAACCGAGGCCCCATCTGCCTTCTCAGGTGGATGTAAAAGATCCCATGGCACTATTTAAAAAAGAGCAGGGGAGTTCTGGTCAACATTTATCCCTCAATCAACATCACTAAAAACAGATGATCTAGTCATTTGTGGGAACTTGCTGTGCATCAATTGGCTGCTGTGTTGCCGACATTACAACAGTGACTACACTTCAAAACTATTTCATTGGCTGTAAAGTGATTTGGGACGTCCTGAGGTTGTGAATGGCACTATATAAATGCAAGTCTTCCTTTTTTTCTTTCTTTGATAAGTTTCCCTTGAGTGCAGAGTCACACATGGTACCCATGTGGGTGTGAGAGTTCTTTGCCTCAATTCCTTGCCCTTCACAAAGAGAAAGAGTTTGCACTCAGTTAATGGGATCTAACCAACGAAACATCATCATGCAACCAGGAAACTATGACGATGTCTTCATTGTGCGTCAGTCTATGGTGCCCACATTATTTGAATGGAAAGAAATACTGGGTGGATGGTTATATGGGCAATAGGGCTAGTCTCTGTACCCATGCTGCTGACCCCACTGAGAAAGCCCCTAACAGCAGAGGATCATCTTCTCCTGGACATCCTCGGCATCTGTTGGTTTTCCTCAGCAGCCACCCTCACCTTCAAGCAGCTTAGGCACAATGAGAAGAGTGTGACCAACAGGGAACTGGTTGTGCACAGTGCTTGAAATGGTACTCGAGGGGCTGAGTGCCCTACTCCTGTTCCTATGTACTTCCAGACATGGTGGGAGTTCCCAACGTAGGTTTGTGTCATGGTTGAAGAAAAGTAAGCAAAGACGGAATACTTTTATATTCACCTTGCTTCAGTTACTAGAGTTCTTCTTCCACATTTTGAATCCAGATATGAGGGAGCTGGGTGTGGTGATTATTCCTTAATTAGTAAAAGTATTATGATTCGTTGTTTGTTAACTGCCTTGGGATATGTGTTGTAATCTCATTGGTAGTTGATGATCACATGATGTGTTGTGGCTACCTTAAATTCAGTCCTTTTCTAGCTTTAGTTGGGACTGGATGTAGAAAGATATGCTGTTGATTTTAAAGTTAATAAAGCCTAACTTTGGAAGGCAAATCTATTCTTTATTTCACTGGGTGACTGCACTGACTCAGTCAGTGACCTCCCGCCATGAGGTGACACCTGTGCTTTTGCTAGAGGGTGGCCTTTGACACTGAACTGTACTACCTTCTCTTGTGACCACCTTCTGCAGCAGGACCTCCAACTCTTCAACATCAACAGGGAGCTACTTTGCGCACATGCCTCTGCTGTGCCATTGTGAACAATTAGGCAACTTTTCCATCGCCACCACATCTTCCTTTTCTTTTTGGCGAGCCGCCCCCTTTTAAAAGATGTCCCCTGTAAGAGCCACCTCCTTTTAAGAGCTGCCCCCTTGCTGCATTTGGTGATGTCCCCAGCTAAAAGTTCTGCAGCAGGCTAGTCAAATGAGGGAGCGGACCTTTGTATCGCCATATTGGGCATGGCCACCCCTCATGCTACAGGCATTGGGCCAACAAAATACTATTTTTTTGTCAGTATCACAAAATCAGGACTATAAATAGATATTGCAAATAAATATTCCTCAGTCCTGATTTTAGATTTTCTCAGTGTTGCCTCCCAATAGTGTTTCTTTGTGTAGCCAGGACGGTGCCATAAAATTAAACAGGAATAGAAAGGATGATGTTAAGATAAGTGGGGATAAGTAATGCATACTCAAACCTACTCTAAATGCATGTTATTGTTGTTATTGATGATGATGTTGATGATAAAGATCCACTAATCAGTGTCCACTAATCAATGCTGGTGACATTTTTAATGTTCTTTGTGCTCTTTATTAATATTAATATTTTAAAGTTTAAAAATTTGGCTTTGCTGTTAGACTGCAGCCACTGTGAAGTTGAAAGCAGTGTGTGGGTATCAAAAGGGAATTGAATATATACAACAACTTGCATTTATATAGCACCTTTAACAGTGATGAGCAATAAATGCTGGCCTTGCCAGTGACGCCTACATCCCATGAATGAATGAAAAAAATAGTAAAACAGCCCAAGGTGCTTCACAGGAGTGTAATCGAACAAAATCTGACACCGAGCCACATAAAGAGATATTAGGACAGTTTAAAGAGGTTGGGTTTAAACAGCGTCTTAAAGGAGGAGAGAGATTTAGAGAGGCGGAGAGGTTTAAGGAGTGAATTCCAGAGCTTAGGACCTAGGTAGCTGAAGGCACAGCCGCCAATGGTGGAGCGATTAAAAATTGGGGATATGCAAGAGGCCAGAATTGGAGAGCGTAGAGATCTTGGAGGGTTGTAGGGCTGGAGCAGGGTACAGAGATAGGGCGGGGCAAGGCCATGGAAAGATTTGAACACAAGAATGAGAATTTTAAAATCGAGGCATTGCCAGACCAGGAGCCAATGTAGGTCAGCGAGCACAGGGGTGTTTGGTGAGCGGGACTTGGTGCAAGTTAGGATACGGGCAGCAGAGTTTTGGATGAGCTCAAGTTCACTTGAAAAGGACACACTTGCAGGACTATGGGGAATGAACAGTGGGGGAGCAGAACTGACAGGTCGCCTGTCATTTCAATTCACCATTCCATTCCCACTCAGACCTCACCGACTGCAGCCTCTTGGATTGTTCCACGGAAGCTCACCATAAACTTGAGGAACAGCACCTCATCTTCCGATTAGGCACTTTACAGCCTTCCGGACTCAATATTGAGTTCAATAACCTCGGCCCCTATTATATTTTTATATTTTTAATCCACACTTTTGGTTTGTGACTTTTCCTTGTTTTTCTCTCTCTCCCACACGGCAGCTGTCTTTCACTCTGCCAGCGCATTTCACACTTCATTTAGAGCCATTGCCTGTTTCTTTACCTGTCCTATTACTATCTCGTCTCACCTTGAATATCTCTTAATGTCTCTTCTTTCATCCCCTCCCCCATTTCCCAGCCCCCCAAACTGCCTTTTGTTTCATTTCCTGCCTTTTCTCTCAGTTCTGTAGAAGGGTTTCGACCCGAAACGTTGAATCTATTTCTCTCTCCACGGATGTTGCCTGGCCTGCTGAGTTTTTCCAGCATTTTCTGTTGTTATTTCGGATTTCTAGCATCCGCAGTATTTTGCTATCGTCGGGAGCATAACTAATTGCATAGCTCTTTCAAAGATTCGGCACAGGATTGATGGGGCGAATGGCCACCTTCTGTGCTGTATGATTCTATGATATTCCTCAGGTTGGCCTTCAGGTGTGACACCAACTTGCAAATCACAACAGTTTGTCTCCATTGTACTTTGGAATTTATGTCCAAACTCCTGGTAGCATTGTAAACTGTACACCTGAACGGTGGTAGAGTCGATGCTTAGTAATTAATCGGAGGATAGCAGAACAGTTCTTGTTGCTCTCTCCTCTCCTCTCCCCTCCTGTAACAGGACCCTTCACAGATTTGCACAAAACCCCCTAAAAGCCCAGAAAATCTAATGGGAGGCAGAAGGTTTTTTTTTTTGGGGGGGGGGGCAGAATTTATCATAAATCTTTAGTGGAGATGGAGGTAAGGGATGTCATTGCTGGGAAATGAAGCATTTCCCCACTTTTATCAGCCAGTGTCAGCATGAAGCTTGCAAAATTAATTTGAACTCACTGTAAACAAATGAGGATTCCAAGTACTTGGTTACATAGCACAGCAATATCCTTTAACTGCAATAGCAGAAAAAAACTGCCCCTGATATTTTTCATTTCCTGTAACAGTAATCTTCTCTGTGGGAGGGAGATGGCCAATTTGTGCTGAATGGTGGACAGTTTTATGATTGAAACCGTATCCACTAGGAATTGGGTAGAGGCCAGATAGCCAATAAATCTGAAGTCACTTTCATCAACTTTGAAAATTGCTCACCTGGAATTTGAACTATTGATACTCTGGTTGTAAATAATGCTTCGTGCTCAAATATCTACTATTTTAAATTGTAATTTAAGTCATGGCTTAAGGGGTCAGCTGTGGCTCAGTGGGTAGCACTCTCTAGGTGGGAGGGGCTAGGAGTGAACCAGGCGTTACTGGTTGCCTGATTGCAGCAGGGAGTTGGAGTGAGTTTGTAAAAAGTTGGTGGTGAGTTTTGGAGTTTTTGTTTTCAGGTTTTAGGGCCTTTTTGGCCCACAAAAATAGCCAGATGGCTGCTGAGAGGTCCGGAGTGCCGGGCCCCTCAGAGGACAGTGTTCCCAAGAGGAATTTAATTAGGGAAGAAACTGTGATTGGAAGGGAAAGAAAAAGGCCCAAAGATTTGGGTCGGGACCCCAGGAGGTTTGGAAAAGAAAACACGGTGGTGGTTCAGTGCGAGAATAAGGAGATACGAGCTTGGGATAGTATCCAAGCGGTACATGAGGACTGTGGCGAGGGAAGATGCTTTGCCTGCCGACCAAAGCTGAATGTTGGGTTCGAGGTGACGGTCAGTGGCCGAGAGGAGGTGGAAAGACTTTTACTCAGACTGAAAGTTGGCGATAAGTTCTTGGAGGTATCTCTGCTATATTCGGAAGAGGTGGTGGTCTCATTCTTAAACTTGCCAGTTTATATTGAGGACGAAGTGCTAATCAAAAAGTTGGAGTCGTGGGACATTAAAATTTGCTCAGCAATAAAGAGGAGGTACTATCCAGGAACACGGGTAGCAGATGGAACCCGTTACATAAAGGTGCGGTTCCCAGAGGGGGTGAGGTCATTACCGTACAGCATGAAATTCGAGACACTGGAAGGAGTGCAGTACTTTTGAGTACTGCATGATAACCAAGTGAAGGTTTGCTATTATTGTCTTGGACATGACCATCTTGTAAGAAACTGTCCAGACTTGTACTGTTATAATTGCGGCGAGTCTGGACACATCGCTCGGAGCTGCAAGGCGGCGAGCTGTGGGGTGTGTCACAAAGGCCCCACCCGCTGTGAGTGTGAGGCAGAAGGAAGCTCTGAGTGATGAGGAGGTGGGAGAAGGAGCAGGAGATGTGAGTGGAATGGCCGGAGGAGCAGAGCAGTCGGAGGACACAGCTGGTAAATTGAAGGAGAAAAGAGCACAGGAAGAGGCAGAAAATTGCGGAGCAGAGAACAGGATGGAGATGGTGGAAAACATACCAAGTACAGTGGAAAAGAACAAAGACAGCAGCGGGCAGCAAGGGTCGAGTGCAGACTCGAGCCTTAATACGGTTCAGCTCTCCCTAAAGAGTCTGGTGTCCGCGGGGGGAGAGGAGGCGGGAGCGGGGTGCGTGGTAATTGTAAGTACTCCAAAGAAAGACGGGGAGTCAGACATCTCAGTGAGCAGGAGGGGGCAAGACAAGGAGAGGGTGCAAGAGGCAGGAGCCTTAAAGGGGCAGCAGGACGGGATCGGCGAGACAAAGACGCCAGAAGGGAACAATATAGGTGCGCCATTGTCCCATAGAGAGAAGGATCAGGGAGCAAGGGTCAGAAGTGGAGATGAGGTCGAAGGGAGCGGCACTGTCGGAGAAACCGCGATAGCAGGAAGACTCTTTATGGGAGATGATGGGGTCGATTTTCCTGGAGCCGTCAGGCGGGGTTTCAGGCATGTGGGGGGGGGGGGAATCCTGAATTCGGGGGTCCCGACACCATCCCGCCCAAAACCTGCCTCCACGTAAGTTTCAGAGGAGGTGGGTACCCGCCCCGCACTGGGACCCGCCGACACGAGGCTAAAGGGATTAGTGCCAATTAACTGCATGTTAACAGGTAGTTAACAGGCAGTTTTTAGCCTAATCCCTATTTTGAGGGGTGTCGTGTGGGATTCCCGACGGCTCCAAACCATGCCAGGTTAGAGCAGGTGCCGTCGGGTTGAAGGACTTGGAGGGGTCGCGATGTTGGTGTTCAGGTGAGTGATGGGTGCATGAGTGCAAAGGTAAGTGTGTTTGGTGTGTCTAAAGTGTCTAAAGAAGTTTAAATTACCTGTACTTACCTTAACAGCCTTTCTTCCTCTAAGTTTCGGGAGTCCATCACTCAGCCGGCAGTGAAAGCAAAATGGCTGCGAGCTGTCAAAAGTGACAGCCTTCAGCTTTCATTGCCGGTGTGAGTTCGAACTGAGTCTGTGTAGAAGGACTCAGGTTAGAAGTCAGACTGTCAGTGTTTGACAGCTTCAAACAGCTGTGAAACACTGATATTTCATCTGTCAAGACCTCTTGACAGAGGAAATTTCAGTCTGTGACGTCACCTGTTGCCGGGTGGCCCTTAATTGGCCTGCTGAGTCCGCTGGGCGGGCTCAACAAGGTCAATCAAGGGAAAATCGCGTGGATTGGCCGAACGTCGATGTAGGTAGGACTAAACCCCGAAAGTTGTAGTCCCACCTCCTTCCCAACAGCTTAATGAAAATCGACCCCGATGTATCTGACGGGGAGCAGGATTGTGTATCTGACGGGGAGCAGGCACAGAGGGTTGCAGAAGAGCTTGAAAGTGAGGAATTAGAGGGGGACAGAAACATGGAAGTCGGGGGTGGGGTGGCATCATGTGGCAAGGGAAAGGTTAGTGAGGGGCAGAAGGAGGGAGAAAGGGCAGCTCCTGGGCCCAAACTTAATGCAAGAAAGAGGCTGAAACAGCAGGGAAGGTTCAAACAGGAGGTGAAAAAGAGTCGGAGGCTGCAGGAAAAAGCAACAGCTGGCCGAAAAGTTGGGAAGGAGCATGTGAGGAGGGAAGAGCCAGAGATTAAATGATGGAGAGATTATCAGGCATACTTCCCTTCTTTGGAGCCATGATTACATTGGTCTCGATTAATGTGAACGGACTGAGGGGTGAGAAGAAATTGCAGCAGTTGTTGCAGGGTTTTAAAGGTACGGACTTGTGTCTGCAAGAAACCTTTTGGGATGAGGATATCCTAGAAAGAGTTCAGAAGGTTTGGAAGGGAGAGGTGTTTGCAAACAATAACCGTAGAGGGGTGGCTGTTTTGGTGAGTCCGTCCATAAAAGAGAACATTGCCTTGGTGGACAAGGACACTGAGGGGAGATTTTTACAGCTAAGGGTAAAAATGGAGGGATTTAATTGCGATCTCTTTAATATCTATGCACCGAACGACCATTGCAAGCGTCGCGAGTTTTTTCGGGGGTTATTCACTGAAGCGGCAGAGGTGGAAAATCCTTGTATAGTGGGGGATTTTAATGTATTTTTATCTCGGATGGACATTTCAGCCCAGATGACCTTTAAGGATGATAACTCCAGAGGGATGATTGTAAAAATTATGGCAAATTTAAATTTGAGAGACTTATGGAGGGACCGGAACCCCATAAAAAGGGAGTTCTGCAGATCAGGTTGTGTGGGTGATGTTTTAAAACAGAGCCGAATAGATTTTGTGTTAATGCGGGAAGGGTTAAGTTCGGAGGTGATGGAGATTTGTTATAAAAAAGTATTTTTTAGTGATCACTCGGCTTTGGTTCTTAGAATTAGGAACAGCAGAGTTAAGATCGGTTCAGGGGTGTGGATTTTAAACAATCAATACCTGAAAGAAATTGCTTATAAAGAAAGGATTATACATATAATAAAGAATGCTCAGAAGGAACCTTTGTTCTTGAAAGAAAGAAGAGTTTGGTGGGACAATTTCAAAGATGAGGTAAATGTTTTTTCGGTACGTTATGGGAAAAAGAGGGTGGCAGCTAACCGGCGTCAAGAAGAGAATATAAACAAAAGGTTTACGGATGTCTGTAAAGCAGTTGACGGAGGGGATAAGGGACCGGAGACTAAGTTCCGGGTGCTAAAGGAAGAGTGGGAATTATTGCAAGCTGAAAAATGCAAGGGGGCCATTCTCCGTGCAAAGGCTAGAGATGCATTGGAGGGCAAAAGATGCACTAGATATTTTCTAGAGCAAGAGAAGCTGCGACAGAGATTATCGTTAATTGAAGAGTTGAAGGTTGGGGAGAAGATCATTCATGAAAGTGGGGAGATTTTAGAGGTGGCTAGCAGCTTTTATCAAGAGTTATATACAAAAGAAGACATTTCCAATTTGGCGATGGAGAAGGTTACTGCTTTTATTGAAGAGGGTTTAAAGGAGGATGAGAGAAGCATGTGTGACAAAGAAGTAGGATTAGCGGAAATAAAAGTAGCAATAAGTGGAATGAAGGGGGGGGGGAAAGCCCAGGGTCCGATGGACTAAGTGCAGAATTTTATAAAGAATTTTTCGAGATTTTAAGTCCATTGCTCTTAGAAGTTTTTAAGGAAATTAAAATTGAGGGAAGCCTGGCCCCATCTATGAGGAGAGGTATCATAAGCTTAGCTTATATAAAAATAAAGGGGATAGACGGGATCTGAAGAATTGGAGGCCCATCACATTATTAAATGTGGATTATAAGATCTTGGCGAGGGTTATGGCAAATCTTTTGAAGGAGGTGTTACCGCAAATAGTTTTGCCCTCTCAGTCCTATGGAGTCATAGGCCGGGACATCGCAGACTCTGTGGTCTCAATCCGAGATGCGATAGAGCTCATGGAAGAGAGTGGGAGGGAGGCTTATGTATTAAAGATAGATCAAGAGAAAGCCTTTGATAGGGTCTCTCATGAGTTTTTATTGAAGGTTTTGGAAGCATTTGGTTTCAAGGAAAATTTCATTCAGTGGATAAGGATTTTTTATTCAAACATATTTAGCTGTGTTAAATGTAATGGTTTTTTATCCAAGTATTTTCCGATACAGAGATCAGTGAGACAGGGTTGTCCCCTGTCCCCATTGTTGTACAAATGTAAGAAATCACACAACACCAGGTTATAGTCCAACAGCTTTATTTGAAATCACAAGCTTTCGGAGCGCTGCTCCTTCTTCAGGTGAAGTGGAGAAATGCATAAAGACACAGCTTATATAGTCAGAGAATCATGTCAGATGTTTACAGGTAACCTTTCCAACTGCCATTTATCACACCTCGGCAGAGAGATAATCACAGCAGTCAAAGGTGTGAATGGTGTCCAAACAGGTCAGTCAGGGAAACATTACATCAAAGAACAATGAGGTGGGGTCACAAGGGGTCAAATATTGCAGATGCTGGGGTCTGTATGAAAAACAAAAAAACAGACAAAAAACATTTTTTTTGGCTGGAAATCACAGCAGGTCCAGCCGCATCTGTGTAGAGAGAACAAGCCAATGTCGACTCGAGTCTGGATGACCCTGCATCAGGTGGGGTTACATGTAGCGTGACATGAACCCAAGATCTCGGTTAAGGCCGTCCTCATGGGTGCGGAACTTGGCTATCAGTTTCTGCTCGACGATTTTGCGTTGTCGTGTGCCTCGAAGGCCACCTTGGAGAATGCTTACCCGAAGATCGGAGGCTGAATGTCCTTGACTGCTGAAGTGTTCCCCGACTGGAAGGGTACACTCCTGCCTGGTGATTGTTGCGCGGTGTCCGTTCATCCATTGTCACAGTGTCTGCATGGTCTCGCCGATGTACCATGCTCCGGGGCATCCTTTCCTGCAACGTATGAGGTAGACAACGTTGGCCGAGTCACATGAGTATGTACCATGTACCTGGTGGGTGGTGTCCTCACGTGTGATGATGGTATCTGTGTTGATGATCTGGCATGTCTTGCAGAGGTTGCTGTGGCAGGGTTGTGTGGTGTCGTGGTCGCTGTTCTCCTGGAAGCTGGGTAATTTGCTGCGAACGATGGTCTGTTTGAGGTTAGGCGGCTGTTTGAAAGCGAGTAGTGGAGGCGTGGGGATGGCCTTAGCGAGGTGTTCGTCGTCATCGATGACATGTTGAAGGCTGCGAAGAACATGGCGTAGTTTCTCCGCTCCGGGGAAGTACTGGACGACGAAGGGTACTCTGTTGGTTGTGTCCCGTGTTTGTCTTCTGAGGAGGTCTATGCGATTTTTCGCTGTGGCCCGTCGGAACTGTCGATCGACGAGTCGAGCGTCATATCCCGTTCTTACAAGGGCGTCTTTCAGTGTCTGTAGGTGTCCATCGCGTTCCTCCTCGTCTGAGCAGATCCTGTGTATTCGCAGGGCTTGTCCATAGGGGATGGCTTCTTTAACGTGGTTAGGGTGGAAGCTGGAGAAGTGAAGCATCGTGAGGTTGTCCGTGGGCTTGCGGTAGAGTGAAGTGCTCACTCTACCGCAAGCCCACGGACAACCTCACGATGCTTCACTTCTCCAGCTTCCACCCTAACCACGTTAAAGAAGCCATCCCCTATGGACAAGCCCTGCGAATACACAGGATCTGCTCAGACGAGGAGGAACGCGATGGACACCTACAGACACTGAAAGACGCCCTTGTAAGAACGGGATATGACGCTCGACTCGTCGATCGACAGTTCCGACGGGCCACAGCGAAAAATCGCATAGACCTCCTCAGAAGACAAACACGGGACACAACCAACAGAGTACCCTTCGTCGTCCAGTACTTCCCCGGAGCGGAGAAACTACGCCATGTTCTTCGCAGCCTTCAACATGTCATCGATGACGACGAACACCTCGCTAAGGCCATCCCCACGCCTCCACTACTCGCTTTCAAACAGCCGCCTAACCTCAAACAGACCATCGTTCGCAGCAAATTACCCAGCTTCCAGGAGAACAGCGACCACGACACCACACAACCCTGCCACAGCAACCTCTGCAAGACATGCCAGATCATCAACACAGATACCATCATCACACGTGAGGACACCACCCACCAGGTACATGGTACATACTCATGTGACTCGGCCAACGTTGTCTACCTCATACGTTGCAGGAAAGGATGCCCCGGAGCATGGTACATCGGCGAGACCATGCAGACACTGCGACAACGGATGAACGGACACCACGCAACAATCACCAGGCAGGAGTGTACCCTCCCAGTCGGGGAACACTTCAGCAGTCAAGGACATTCAGCCTCCGATCTTCGGGTAAGCATTCTCCAAGGTGGCCTTCGAGACACACGACAACGCAAAATCGTCGAGCAGAAACTGATAGCCAAGTTCCGCACCCATGAGGACGGCCTTAACCGAGATCTTGGGTTCATGTCACGCTACATGTAACCCCACCTGATGCAGGGTCATCCAGACTCGAGTCGACATTGGCTTGTTCTCTCTACACAGATGTGGCTGGACCTGCTGTGATTTCCAGCCAAAAAAAATGTTTTTTGTCTGTTTTTTTGTTTTTCATACAGACCCCAGCATCTGCAATATTTGACCCCTTGTGACCCCACCTCATTGTTCTTTGATGTAATGTTTCCCTGACTGACCTGTTTGGACACCATTCACACCTTTGACTGCTGTGATTATCTCTCTGCCGAGGTGTGATAAATGGCAGTTGGAAAGGTTACCTGTAAACATCTGACATGATTCTCTGACTTTATAAGCTGTGTCTTTATGCATTTCTCCACTTCACCTGAAGAAGGAGCAGCGCTCCGAAAGCTTGTGATTTCAAATAAAGCTGTTGGACTATAACCTGGTGTTGTGTGATTTCTTACATTTGTCCACCCCAGTCCAACTCCGGCATCTCCACCCCATTGTTGTACACATTGGTAGCAGAACCATTAGGTTACATGATGCGAATGAAACAAGGTGTAGTTGGGATTGTGGTCCCCAGTTCTGGGCGGTGTCGGTAATACACCAATATGCAGATGACACAATCTTAACATTGAGAAATGGGGAGTCAGTGAGGAAAGCTATGGATGTAGTGGAGGAATATTGTAGAGCTTCAGGAGCCAGAGTGAATTATAGTAAGTCCCAATGCCTGGTTGCAGGGAGGGGTAGGGGGGAAGGGTTGGAGGAATGTCCCTTTAAGGTGGTGGAGGTTTTGGAAGTTCTGGGGGTGCATACGGGGTCCAAGAAAGACAGGGATGAAGTGGATCGATTAACTTGGGAACCAGAGGTTATGAAAATTAAAAAGATTTTGGGAAGATGGGAAAGAAGGTGGTTGAAAGTGCAAGGAAGAGCGACAGTGGTGTCTGCTCTCCTGCTATCTAAGCTATGGTACTTATTGACGGTGGAGGATATTCCTGAGTGGGCGGAAAAGTCCATTCGAGAGGCTTGTGTGAGGTTTTTATGAGACGGGAAACCAGCCTTGGTGGCTTACAATACCATCATTGGACGGAGAAATCAGGGAGGACTCAATTTCCCAGATACTGATTTGAAGAAAAAATCCTTTAGAATCAAATGGGTGAAGAGATTTCTTCAGAAGTCAAATGCAAGTTTTTGGAAGAGTTGTTTTGAGCATTTTTTTAAATGAAGTGGGATAGGAGGGCAGGGGATATTGTATATGGAATACAATAATATGTTTTTTAAATCGATTAAACTTCTCCCTAGGTTTTATAAGGGGGTTGCAGAGACTTGGGCCCAATTTTTTTAAAGTGTGCAGTTTATGCCCAAGGTGGCTGAGGAATTTTTAGAACAGCCCTTATTTTTGAACAGGTGGGTCAACATCGAAGGAGGTTTTATTTAATCAAGCTTTTATAAAAGTTGGGATTATATCTGTGAAAGATGTATTATAAGGTAATTCCAGGTTGGTTGCCGGAAGCGATAGTGAGGGACATGGTGTGGGAGGAGGATCAGGAGGTAGAGGAAAAAGCAATAGGAATCATGCCACAGGATTGGATGGAAGAAATAAATGCGGAAATCTCCAAAGGAAGTAAAATGTGTCCTGCTTTTCCAAGCTTTGTACTTGAGATTTCTATGAGGTATTTAGAGAATGGAGATTCAAGACACCTGCTGGTCAGGAGTTTTGGTAGAGTATATACCCACAGCTGGACTTCAACAGGATTTGGAAGGGAGTGTGGGCGAATTTTAAATGTCCAGAATGGATTGAACTGGATTTCAAATGGGCTCATAACCGAATTTTTACCATGACGGTCTTGTGCAAGATTGGACGAGTGGAGGCGGCAACTTGCCCAGTGTGTGGGACATGGGATGAGACTCTATACCATTTACTGGTGTTATGTCTGCAGTTAAATGACTTTAAGTACTATGTTCGACAGTTGTGTGAAGCTTTTTTGCTGGGTGGGGACCGAAGAGCGAGAATGGGAATCCCGTGGGACTCAATTTTGAGATGGGGATTGCAGGAGAGTCTGCCCGAGTCTAGCGGAGCGGCAGTTAATTTAATGTTCAGTTTGGCTAGATTCATGATTGTGCAAAGAAGGAATGCTCTGTTTTTTAAGGGGAGGAGAATCAGTCTAAAAGAGTATTTTAAATATAAGCTAAAAGATCATTATACGGCTCTGTGGATGTTTTATTCAGAAAGGAATTTAAGGATAGTATTTTACAACCAATTTTTAAAGTACAATCGATTAATATATGTTACAGGAGACAAATTAAACTTCAGGTTTTGATGTTAAAATGTGGTGGCGGAATGGCTGTGCAGAGCAGCGGAATTGTTTGTATCATACAATGAAATGATCACGATGTTGTAAATGTTCTTAAGGTTCAATAAAGTATATTTAAAAAAAAGTGGGTAGCACCCTCGCCTCTGAATCAGAAGGTTGTGGGTTCCAGTCCCACTCCAGAGACTTAAGCAAATAATCTAGGCCTAGCCCTCCCTGTGCAGCACTGCAGGAGCGCTGCACTGTCAGAGGTGCCATCTTTTGCATGAGACATTAAACCAAGGCCCCATCTGCCCTCTCAGGTGGATGTAAAGGATTCCATTGCATTATCTGAAGAAGAGGAGTTCTCCCTGGTGTCATAGGCAATATTTATTGCTTTATCAGTAAAACAGATGATCGAGTCATTATTACATTGCTGACTGTGGGATCTTGCTGTGCATATATTAGCTGCTGAGCTTCCTACATTACAACAGTGACTACACTTCAAAAGTTTGTTCTTTCTTTCTCATTATAATGGATACACCCATAATAATCCCTATAATTTACTTACAATCAATCTTTTCCTATTCAAACGATATACCATTGTTTCAGTAATAGAGAAGTTGAAATCCATGTTTGTTTATGAAGAGTTCAAATTAAATTGAACTCATTTTTCAAAATAAATATATTTTCCAATTTTGTTTGGGTGCTAAGGTGACAAAATTTAATTTGTTATACTTTTAATCCCTTTATAAAACACTGTATTCTGACAGTAATTATAATGGAATAGTATCATACCACCTTGTTTAAATTGATTTTTAAAGGCTAGCCCTTCTGGGCTTTGTTAGACTACTGTTTATTAAGTCAGTGAGAATCTGAATCCCATTAAAAAGCTTTGCAATATTGTTTCTACTTATATAGATGTGCATTAATTCAACAGAAGCCTAGTGGTGCAGTTAGGTCAGAATGGAGCCTATACAGAGATTGGCCTTATTAACTACCACTCTAATCAGTTACTGTACATCACACAGGGCAACTCTTAATGAACTAACTCTTTGAGGAGTGCAGTACCATTGTTATACCATGATTAACAATGCAACAAAAGGCAAGTCTTTTCTTTCTATTAATAGTTGCAGACAGACCTTATCAAGACAAAATTGAATCGCGTTGCATCGAGTCTACAGCACAGAAACAGGTCATTCGTCTACAGCACAGAAACAGGTCATTCGGTCGATGTCATGTTCATGTTCCACACGAGCTTCCTCCCATCCCTCGTCATCTCACCCTATCAGCATATCCTTCTATTTCTTTCTCTCTCATGTGCTTATCTAGATTCCCCTTAAATGCATCTATACTATTCGCCTCAACCTGTGGTAACGAGTTCCACATTGTCACCACTCTCTGGGTAAAGAATTTTCTTCTGAATTCCCTATTTGATTTCTTGGTGGCTATCTTATATTGATGGCCTCTAGTTTTGCTCTTCCCCACAACTGGAAATGCTCTCTCGGTGTCTACTCTAGCAAAACCTTTCATAATTTTAAAGATCTCCATTAGGTCACCCCTCAGCCATCTCTTTTCAAGATAAAAGAGCCCCAGCCTGTTCATCCTTTCCTGATGGGTATAACCTCGCATTTCTGGTACCATTCTTGTAAATCTTTTTTGTATCTTCTCCAGTGCCTCTATATCCTTTTTATAATATGGCGACTAGAATTGTACACAGTACGCCAAGTGTGGTCTAGCCAAGGTTCGATAGAAGATTAACATCACTTCGCTGCATTTCAATTTTATCCCTCCAGAAATTAACCCCAGTGCTTGGTTTGCTTTTTTTAATGGCCTTATTAACCTGTGTTGCTACTTTTAGTGGTTTGTGTATCTGTACCCCAGATCCCTCTGCCAAAATCTATGTCTTCTAGTTACTGGCCCTTCTACCACTGCAAGAGTTTCTCCTTATTTACTCTATTAAAATTCATGATACTGAACACCTCTATCAAATCTCATTTTAACCTTCTCCGCTCTCCTAGCAGGCCTCTCATCTTGCACCCTCCATAAACATTAGCTCATCCAAAGCTCTGCTGCCTTATCCTGACTTGCACCAAGTCCCATTAACCCTTCACCCCTGTGCTCGCTGACCTACATTAGCACCCAGTCCAGCAACGCCTCAATTTTAAAATCCTCATCCTTCTTTTCAAATCCCTCCATGGCCTTGTCTCTCCCCATCTCTATAAAATCCTCCAGCCCTACAACCCTCTAAGATCTCTGCGCTCCTCCAATTCTGGCCTCTCACGTATCCCCAATTTTAATTGTTCCACCATTGTGGGGCCGTATCTTCAGCTGCCTAGGACCTAACCTCTGGCATTCTCTTCCTAAACCTCTCCGCCTCTCTCTGCTCTTTTAAGATGCTGGTTAAAACCTACCTCTTTCACCAAGCTTTTTGTCACCAGTCCTAATATTTCCTTATGTGGCTCTGTCAAATTTTGTTTGCTAATGCTCTTGTGAAGAGCCTTGGGATGTTTTACTGCATTAAAATTCGCTGATGATTGCACAGTGTTCAGTTCCATTCTCAACTCCTCAGATAATGAAGCAGTCCTTGCCTGCATGCAGCAAGACCTGGACGACATTCAGACTTGGGCTGCTAAGTGACAAGTAACATTTGTGCCATGCAAATGCCAGGCAATGATTATCTCCAACAAGAGAGAATCCAACCACCACCCCTTGACATTCAATGGCATTACTATCGTCGAATCCCCCACCATCAACACCCTGGGGTTCACCATTGACCAGAAACTTAACTGGACCAGCCACATAGGGACTTCAACTATCCTGATACAGACTGGGATAGTAATAGCGTAAAGGGCAGAGAGCGAGAAGAATTTCTGAAGTTTGTTCAGGAGAACTTTCTTGATCAGTACATTTCCGGCCCAACAAGGAAGGAGGCATTGCTGGATCTGGTTCTGGGGAATGAGGTGGGGCAAGTGTCAGTAGGGGAACATTTAGGGAACAATGATCATAGTATCATAAGGTTTAGATTAGCTATGGAAAAGGACAAGGAGCAATCTAGAGTAGAAATACTTAATTGGAGGAAGGCTAATTTCAGTGGGTTGAGAACAGATCTAGCCCGGGTAACTTGGAATCATAGATTGGCAGACAAAACTGTAATCGACCAATGGGCTGCCTTTAAAGAGGAGATAGTTTGGGTACAGCTGAAGTACATTCCCATGAGGAGGAAAGATAGGGCAACCAATGTCAGAGCTCCCTGGATGACGAAAGAGATAGAGAGTAAGATGAAGCAGAAAAAGGCATGACAGATGTCAGGTTGAGAATACAAGTGAGAACCAGGCTGAATATAGAAAGTTCAGAGGGGCAGTGAAAAGGAAAATAAGAGGGACAAAGAGAGGGTATGAGAATAGATTGGCAGCTAACATAAAAGGTAATCCAAAAGTCTTCCATAGGCATATAAGTAGTAAACGGGTAGTTAGAGGAGGGGTGGGCCTGATTAGGGACCATAAAGGCGACCTAAGCATGGAGGCAGAGGGCATGGCTGAGGTACTAAATGCATACTTTGCATCTGTCTTTACCAAGGAAGAAGATGCTGCCAAAGTCATAGTGAAAGAGGAGGTAGTTGAGATATTGGATGGGATAAAAATTGATAAAGAGGAAGTACCAGAAAGGCTGGCTGTACTTAAAGCAGATAAGTCACCAGGACCGGATGGGATGTATCCCAGGATGCTGAGGGAAGTAAAGGTGGAAATTGCGGAGGTACTGGCCATAATTTTCCAGTCCTCTTTAGATATGGGGGTGGTGCCAGAGGACTGGAGAATTGCACATGTTACACCCTTGCTCAAAAAAGGGTGTAAGGATAAACCCAGCAACTACAGGCCAGTCACTTTAACCTCGGTAGCGGGGAAGCTTTTAGAAATGATAATGCAGGACAAAATGAACAGTCACTTGGACAAGTGTGGATTAATTAAGGAAAGTCAGCACAGATTTGTCAAAGGCAAATTGTGTTTAACTAACTTGATTGAGTTGGTTGATGAGGGTAATGTGGTTGATGTGGTGTACATGGACATCCAAAAGGCGTTTGATAAAGTGCCACATAATAGGCTTGCCAGCAAAGTTGAAGCCCATGGAATAAAAGGGACATTGACAGCATGGATACGAAATTGGCTAAGTGACAGGAAAGAGAGAGTAGTGGTGAGCGGTTGCTTTTCGGACTGGAGGAAGGTGTACAGTGGTGTTCCCCAGGGGTTGGTATATATCAGCTTTTCTTAATATATATTGGCCCAGAAATTGGTGTCGGGGGCTTCCCGCGGGTGCAAGCCCCCGACCTACACTTACCTAGCGCGCCGACAGTTGAAGCCTGGGCCTGCGTGCATTTCCTCTCTGTGGCCCGGTTCAGCTCCCGGCGCGCTGTGCTTGCGTGATCCAGCGGCGTAGTTAGTTCGATGAGCCGGCTGGGATCACGTGACCACTGGGCAACCAATCGGAGGTTGCAAAAGTTCATTCATGAGTTTGATAGTAAGAACTGTCAAACTCATGAAAACGCCAGGCGCCCAAAACAGTACTTTAACTTCAAATAAAAGTTAAAAAAAATCCCACTAATTAAATGAACTATTAATAACTGTAAAAAACCAATTTAAACAATTATGCAAATTTTTGAAAAAAATAATTTTTTTAAAGATCGGGTCTAAAAATACACTTACCTTACTGTAAATTCTTTAAAAATAATAAACCTGTGGAAAAAAAATTCTAACTTTAATTAATAGACCACTTACCTTTTAAAACTAAGTCCTTACGTCTGCTTTTTTCACGCGTAAAAACCGGAGGCCTTCACGCACGGGCAAAGCTTAAAAAAAGAAGGAATTTCAGCGCGCACGCGCAGACTTCTGCGCGCATGCGTTCGACCTCTGAACCCCTTGGTTCAGAGGAAAGGAAATGCCGGTTTTCCGCGCATGCGTTGTGCATGCTGAAAACCGGCACTTCCATCGGGCCCACGCGTGAGTACCCTGTCCGTACTCACGCGTTGGGACCCAAATTACTGGGCCATTAATGACTTGGACTTGGGTGTACAGGGCACAATTTCAAAATTTGCAGATGACACAAAACTTGAAAGTCTAGTGAACACTGAGGAGGACAGTGATAGATTTCAAGAGGACATCGACAGGCTGGTGGAATGGGCGGACATGTGGCAGATGAAATTTAACACAGAAAAATGCGAAGTGATACATTTTGTCAGGAAGAATGAGGAGAGGCAATATAAACTAAAGGGTACAATTCTACAGGGGGTGCATGAACAGAGAGACCTGGGGGGTATATGTGCACAAATCTTGCATATATGTGCAGGGCAGGTTGAGAAAGCATACGGGATCCTGGGCTTCATAATTAGAGGCATAGGGCTGGATTTTCATTGAGGAGTTGGGTTGGAGGCAGGACTACAACTTTCGGGGTTGTAGTCCCACCTCCATCGAGATGCGGCCAATCCATGCGATTTTAACTTGATTGACCTTGTTGAGCCCGCCCAGCGGGCTCAGCAGGCCAATTAAGGGCCACCCGGCAACAGGTGACGTCACAGACTGAAATTTCATCTGTCAAGAGATTTTAACAGATGAAATATCAGCGTTTCACAGCTGTTTGAAGCTGTCAAACACTGACAGTCTTACTTCTAACCTGAGTCCTTCTCCACAGACTCAGTTAGAAATCTCTCCTGCACAGAAAGCTGCAGGCTGTCACTTTTGACAGTTCGCAGCCATTCTGCTTTCTGTGCCGGTGAGATGACGGACTCCCGAAACCTAGGGGAAGGACGGCTGTAAAGGTAAGAAAAGGTAATTTACACTTCTTTAATCACTTTAGACACACCAAACACACTTACCTTTGCACTCATGCACCCATCACTCACCTGAACACCGACATCTCGACCCCTCCAAGCCCTTCAACCCGACGGCCCGACTCCTCTAACTTGGCGTGGTTTGGAGCCGTCGGGAATCCCACACTTCAACCTTCAAAATAGGGATTAAGCTAAAAAACTGCCTGTTAACTACCTGTTAACAGGCAGTTAATTGGCACTAATCCCTTCCCGCCTCGGGTAGGCGGGTCCCAGTGCAGGGCTGGTACCCGCCTCCTTTGAAACTGGCATGGAGGCGGGTTGGGGGCGGGATGGGGTAGGGACCCCCGATTTCGGGATTTTAACTCCCCGCACGCCTCCAATCTCGACGCCACAGCACAATGAAAATCCTGCCCATAGAGTACAAAAGCAAGGAAGTTATGATGAACCTTTATAAAACACTGGTTTGGCTTCAACTGGAGTATTGTGTCCAATTCTGGGCACCGCACTTTAGGAAGGAAGTGAAGGCCTTAGAGTGGGTGCAGAAAAGATTTACAAGAATGGTTCTAGGGATGAGGGACTTCAGTTACGTGGATAGACTAGAGAAACTGGGGTTGTTCTCCTTCGAGCAGTGAAGATTGAGAGGAGATTTGATAGAGGTGTTCAAAATCATAAGGAGTCTAGAGAGAATAGAGAGAAACTGTTCCCATTGGTGGAAGGGTTGAGAACCAGAGGACACAGATTTAAGGTGATTGGTAGAAAAACCAAAGGCAACATGAGGAAAAACTTTTTTACACAGCGAGTGGTTAGGATCTGGTATGCACTGCCTGAAAGGGTGGTGGAGGCAGATTCAATCGTGGCTTTCAAAAGGGAATTAGATAGGTACCTGAAGGACAAAAATTTGCAGGACTATGAGGAAAGGGCGAGGGAGTGGGACTAGCTGAAGTGCTCTTGCAGAGAGCCAGCATGGGCTTGATGGGCCAAATGGCCTCCTTTTGTGCTGTAACCATTCTATGATCCTATGATTCTATAGGCTACAGAAGCAGGTCAGAGGCTGCATATTCTGTGGTGAATATCTCACCTCCTGACTCCCCAAAGTCTTTCCACCATCTACAAGGCACAAGTCAGACATGTGAGGGAATACTTTCCATTTGCCTGGGTGAGTGCAGCTCCGACAACACTCAAGAAGCTCGACTCCATCTGGGACAAAGCAGCCCTCTTGATTGGCACCCCATCCACCTCCATTAACATTCACTCCCTCCCTGGCTGCAGTGTGCACCATCTTCAAGATGCACTGCAGCAACTCGCCAAGGCTTCTTCGATAGCACCTCCCAAACCCGTGACCTCTACCACCTAAAAGGACAAGGGTAGCAGGTGCTTGGGAACTCCACCACCTCTAAGTTCCCCTCCAAGTCACACACCATCCTGACTTGGACACATATTGCCGTTCCTTCATCATCACTGGGTCAAAATCCTGGAACTCCCTATAGCACTGTGGGAGCACCTTCACCACAGGGACTGCAGCAATTCAAAATGGGGCTCAGCACCAGCTTCTCGAGGGCGATTAGGGATGGACAATAAATGCTGGCCTTGCCAGCGACACCCACATCCCATGAACGAATAAATAAAAATTAAAGGCGCTATATAAATGCAAGTTGTTATTGTTGTTGTTTCTCTAAGGGGAACAATCCCAGCTTCTCCAGTCTCTCCACATAACTGAAGTCCCTCATCCCTGGTACAATTCTAGTAAATCTCTTCCGCACCCTCTCCAAGGCCTTGACATCCTTCCTAAAGTGCGGTGCCCAGAAATGAACAAAACGCTCCAGCTGAGGTCTAACATCATGCATCCTGTCCCTCCTAAGCACCAGACCAGAGATACCCGACCAGGAAACATTTGACATTTAAACATAGAGGGAGAGTGCACGGGATGATGCCGGAGCATTAAACAAACAGGCAGGAGAATCAGAAAATATGTTATGGAAAATTACTGGTTGTGCTTACGTTCTTGGGGTAGATTTTGAACATGAACGGGTCTGCCTGGTGTAAACTGAGAGGTCGTGGCCTGGCGATGGCTTCCCACCCTGTTTACGCCAACACTCTGGCTGCCGCCATCTTCAAAGGGTGTCGTCTGCTGTGTGGGCGGAGTGCTCGCCATGTTTCAGGAGGCAGGCCCTTTCTAACACATAAATGGGGGCCCGTGACGATAGCAGTTTTGACTCTTGTGGGATGTGAGCCGTGAGCATGTGTCAGCCAGTTAGTAACCGGGCAGTGCAGCAGAAGATGCAGCAAAAAGTTTTAAATGATTTTCTCAACAACGGGGGTTCCAGGAGGAGCAGGGATTTCGCCACAAGACTAATGTGGGCCGATCCCATCCAGCCTCCTCAATTCCTCCCTGCCCCTTCCGTACAGCCCCTCGAGCTTGCTCCGCCATTCAATAAGATCCTGGCTGATCTTCAAAACCACTCCACTTTCCGCCCTATCCCATACCGCTGGTTCCCTTAGTGCCCAAAAATTTGTCACTCTCAGTCTTTAATCTATTCATCGATTGAGCATCCACAGCCCTCTGGGGTAGAGAATTTCAAAGACTCACAACCCTTTGAGTGAAGAAATTTCTCCTCATCTAAGTCCTAACTGGCCAACCCCTTATCCTGGGACTTTGACCCCTAGTTCTTGACTCTCCAGCCTGGGAAAACAGCCTCTCAGCATCTACCCTGTCAAGTCCTCTAAGAATTTTATACGTTTCATTGAGATCACCTTTCATTCTTCTAAACTCCAGAGAGTATAGGCCCAGTCTACTCAATCTCTCCTCATAGGACAGCCCTGTCATACCAGGAATCAATCTAGTGAATCATCAGGTGACCTGATATTGCATGGCCTGCAATGGGCAAGGTGCCTAGACCTCACTTTCCTGGCTGCCTTAAAATGAAGCCATCGTGACCAGTTGCCAGGAAAGTGAGCATGACATTGATTTAAAATGATTGAATCTAGAGTACTGCATTCATTTTTGGGCATCGAACCTCCGGAAGGATATACTGGGCTTGGAAGAATTACAGTGCAGATTCACCAGAATGATACCTGGGCATAAAAGATTAAATTATGAGGAAAGTTTACATAAACTTGGGTTTGTATTCCTTTGAGTTTAGAAGGTTCAGGGGTGATCTAATTGAAGTGTTTAAAAAGATTAAAGGGATTCAACAGAATAGATACAGAGAAACTGTTTCCTTTGGTGGGGGAAATCCAGGCGCAATCTTAAAATTAGAGCTGGGCCAATTATGTGTGAAATCTGGAAACATTTTTACATACAGAGGGTGGTGGGAAACTCTCTGCCCCGAAAAGGTTGTGCATGCTGGGGGTCAATTGAAACTTTCAAGACGAAGAGCGACAGATTTTTGTTGGGTAAGAGTATCAAGGGATATGAAACAAAGGTGGGTAATTGGGGTTGAGGTGCAGATCCACCATGATCTAATTGAATTTATTTTTAATTCATTCCTGGGATGTGGGCGCCAACGTTTATTGCCCATCCCTAATTGCTCTTGAGAAGGTGGTGGTGAGCCGCCTTCTTGAACCGCTGCAGTCCGTGTGGTGACGGTAATCCCTCAATGCTGTTAGGTAGGTGTTAGATCCGTGTATCTTGATGTTGTGTCCTTCAATAATCAGACAAGAGACTGCAGGGAACGATCAACAGGTGTTTACTGAATGAGGGTTACTCTAGAACTAACTGTACAGATCACTACTCCGGGTTTATATACAGGTGTGGTCACTGCCGGTACTACAGTATACAGGAGCTGTAAAAACATAGAAACATAGGAGCAGGAGTAGGCCATTCGGCCCTTCGAGCCTGCTCCGCCATTCAATGAGATCATGGCTGATCATCCAAATTCAGTACCCTGTCCCTGCCTTCTCCCCATATCCCTTGATCCCTTTAGCCTTAAGAAATATATCCAACTCTTTCTTGAATATACTTAATGAACTGGCCTCCACTGCCCTCTGTGGCAGAGAATTCCACAGGTTCACCACTCTCTGGGTGAAGAAATTCCTCCTCATTTCAGTCCTAAATGGCTTACCCCTTATCCTTAGACTATGACCCCTGGTTCTGGACTCCCCGGCCATCAGAAACATCTTTCCTGCATCTAGGCTGTCCAGGCCTGACAGAATTTTATAGGTTTCGATGAGATCCCCTCTCAATCTTCTAAACCCCAGTGAGTATAAGCCCAATCGACCCAATCTCTCCTCATACGTAATTCCTGCCATCCCAGGTATCAGCCTGGTGAATCTTCGCTGCACTCCTTCCATGGCAAGAACGCCCTTCCTCAGGTAAGGCGACCAAAACTGCACACAATACTCAAGGTGCGGTCTCACCAAGGCCCTGTACAACTGCAGCAAGACATCCTTGTTCTTGTACTCGAACCCTCTTGCTATGAAGGCCAACATACCATTTGCCTTCTTAATCGCCTGCTGCACCTGCATGCTTACCTTCAGCGACTGGTGCACAAGAACACCCAGGTCTCTTTGCACTTCCCCTTCTCCCAATCTATTGCCATTCAAATAATAACCTGAAAAAGTAGTTCTCTCCCTTAAAGGTACATACATTACAATTGGGAGCTCCAGAATTTTGACCCAGCGACGATGAAGGAACGGCAAAATATTTCTAAGTCAGGGTGGTGTGTGACTTGGAGGGGAACTTGGAGGTGGTGGTGTTCTCATGCATCTGCTGCCCTTGTTCTTCTAGGTGGAAGAGGTCGCAAGTTTGGGAGGTACTGTCAAAGAAGCCTTGGCTAGTTGCTGCAATGCATCTTGTCGATGGTACACCCTGCAGCCACGGTGCGCCGGTGGTGGAGGGAGTGAATGTTTAAGGTGGTGGATTGGGTGCCAATCATGCAGGCTGCTTTGTCCTGTATAATGTCGAGCTTCATGAGTGTTGTTGGAGCTGCACTCATCCAGGCAAATGAAGAGTATTCCATCACACACCTGACTTGTGCCTTAGATGGTGAAAAGGCTTTGGGGAGTCAGGAGGTGAGACACTCACCGCAGAATACCCAACTTCTGATCTGCTCTTGGAGCCACAGTATTTATGTGGCTCATCCAGTTAATGTTTCTGGTCAATGGTGATGCCAGGATGTTGATGGTGGTGGTTTCAGCGATGGTAATACCGTTGAATGTCAAGGGGCAGTGGTTAGACTCTCTCTTGTTGGAGATATTCTTTGCCTGGCACTTGTGTGGCGCGAATGTTACTTGCCACTTATCAGCCCAAGCCTGAACATCATCCAGGTCTTGTTGCATGCGGGCATTGACTGCTTCATTATCTGAGGAGTTGCGAATGGAACCGAACATTGTGCAATCATCAGCGAACATCCCCACCGGATGGAGGGAAGGTCATTGATGAAGCAGCTGAAGATGGTTGGACCTAATACACTGCCCTGAGGAACTCCTGCAGCGATGATGTGCTGGGGCTGTGATGATTGACCTCCAACAACCACAACCTTCTTCTTTTGTGCTAGGTATGACTCCTGCCAGTGGAGTGTTTTCCTCCTGATTCCCATTGATTTCAATTTTACTAGTGCTCCTTGATGCCACACTCAGTCAAATGCTGCCTTGATGCCAAGGGCAGTCACTTTCACCTCACCTCTTGAATTCAGCTCTTTTGTCTATGTTTGGACCAAGGCTATAATGTGGTTTGGAGCCGAGTCGTCTATATGGTACCCAAACTGAACATTGGTGAGCAAATGCCACTTGTTCGCACTGTTGACAACACTTTCCATCACTTTGCTGATGATTGAGAGTAGACTGATGGGGCAGTAATTGGATTTGTTCTGCTTTTTGTCGACAGGACATACCTGGGCAGTTTTCCACATTGTCGGGTAGATGCCAGTGTGGTAGCTATACTGTAACAGTTTGGCTAGTTCTGGAGCACAAGTCTTCAGCACAACAGCCGGGCTGTTGTCGGGGCCCATAGCCTTTGCTGTATCCAGTACGCTCAGCCATTTCTTAATATCACGTGGAGTGAATCGAATTGGCTGAAGACTGGCTTCTGTGATGGTGGGGACCTCAGGAGGAGGCCGAGATGAATCATCCGCTCGGCACTTCTGGCTGAAGATGGTTGCAAATGCTTCAGCTTTTTGTTTTTCACTCGCATCCTGGGCTCTGCCGTCATTGAGGATGGGGATGTTCATGGGGTCTCCCCCCGTTAGTTGTTTAATTGACCACCACCATTCACGACCGGATGTGGCAAGACTGCAGAGCTTTGATCTGATCCGTTGGTTGTGGGATCGCTTAGCTCTGTCTATAGCATGCTACTTCCGCTGTTTAGCATGCATGTAGTCCTGTGTTGCAGCCTCCCAGTTTGGCACCTTATTTTTAGGTACGCCTGGTGCTGCTCCTGGCATGCTCTTCTACACTCCTCATTGAAACAGGGTTGGTCCCCTGGCTTGATGGTAATGGTAGAGTGAGGGATATGCTGGGCCATGAGGTTACAGATTGTGGTGGAATACAATTCTGCTGCTGCTGATGGTCCACAGCACCTCATGGATGCCCAGTTTTGAGCTGCTAGATCTGTTCTGAATCTTTCCCATTTAGCATGGTAGTAGTGCCACACAACATGATGGAGGGTGTCCTCAGTGTGAAGATGGGACTTTGTCTCCACAGGGTCAATGCTACCAATACTGTCATGGACAGATGCATCTGCGAAAGGTTGATTGTTGCGGACGAGTTCAAGTTGGTTTTTCCCTCGTGTTGATTCTCTCACAACCTGCTGCAGGCCCAGTCTGGCAGCTATGTTCTTCAGGACTCAGCCAGCTCAGTCAGCAGTGGTGCTACCGAACCACTGTTAGTGATGGACATTGAAGTCCCCCATCCAGAGTACGTTCTCTGCCCTTGCTACCCTCAGTGCTTCTCCCAAGTGATGTTCAAAATGGAGAAGTACTGATTCATCAGCTGTGGGAGGGTGGTAGGTGGTAATCAGCAGAAGGTTTCCTTGCTCATGCTTGACCTGAAGCCATGAGACTTCATGGGGTCCGGAGTCAATGTTGAGGACTCCCAGGGCCACTCCATCCCTTACTGTGCTGCCACCTCTGGTGGGTCTGTCCTGCCGGTGGGACAGGACATACTCAGGAATGGTGATGGAGGAGTCTGGGTTATTGGCTGAAAGGTATGATTCTGTGAGTATGACTATGTCAGGCTGTTGCTTGACTAGTCTGTGGGACAGCTCTCTCAATATTGATACAAGTCTCCAGATGTGGGTGAGGAGGACTTTGCAGGGTCGACTGGGTTGGGTGTGCCATTGTCGTGTCCGAAGCCGGTGCCTAGGTCGATGCCGAGTAGTCCATCCAGTTTTATTCTTATTATTGCTTTTCGTAGCGGTTTGGTACAACTGAGTGGCTTGCTCGGCCATTTCAGAGGGCATTTGAGATTTTGGGTTCATTTTGGGTCACCTGTCCTAATATCTCCTTATGTGGCCCAGTGTCAAATTTTGTTTGGTAACACTCCTGTGAAGCGCCTTGGAACATTTTACTACATTAAATGTGCTATATAAATGGAAGTCGCTGTTGTTGTAGCAGTCAGCTTTCAGCAGATTGAGGATAGGAGCTGTTTGTGACACAAGTGCCCTTCCTTTCTAACAGACGAATCTGATGATTGTCCATAAGATTTCTTATGTCAGAGGACACAAACTTCCAGCCTTCAAACATTCAGCTTACGTGTCACCCTTGAGCTTCTTCAGTTACTAAATTCGAAACAATTTGTAAATACTAAACATGCTCAATTTTGATTTACCAGGATTACTTCAAGCAGATCTGTGAAAAACCAACATTACCAATCTGGCTGTATGTTAATCTGAAGCAAAGTCAGCAACGGGAGCCAGGGTTTTGCTTTGGGTTTTTTTCTGCTTAAGTTGTTATTTTGTACACACTGCGCTGTCAAGTGTGATTTGCTGTTATTTGTCTTCCATTGATTCACTTACATCCCTATATACTGTGTTTGTGCTTCTGAGTGCATGGTCAAAAAGGAATGCTTTAATTTGAAGCTAATTTTGAATGTGGTTGTGCTGCCAGGTGGTAATAGGTTGCTGTGTATTAGACATTCAGCGTACTCAATCAATTTAGTATTGGCAAGAGTCTCGGTCAGAATTTTCCTAACATTGGTTTAGTTGAATGACGGTTCCAGAGATTATTCGGCCCTGTTTCAGTGAATGTCTTTGATGAGAAGGTATTTAAACAACTGCTGTTTACAATAGTTATTTGTATTGCCTTCTATAAAAATGCCTCTTCCGCACCACCCGCCCACTCCACTCTTTTCCTGAATGTAATGAATTATGCACTTTTGGGGTGAGGTTCCAAGACTGCTGCCATATCTCACAGCTCAAATATCCAAACTTCATGGGGGAGCATGGATTGGAAGGCTACTGTACCAATCAGGGCATCTCAGTCAAGCCAAAACCTCAACTGATGTCCACATGAATACACTTTTCAGAAGGAGCCATTGGACATCGACCAGGGGCAGTAGTTACCTGGTTTCCCCTCCACCCTTTCAAACCTGGGACATTGTAATGTGCCCTGCTCCCCCCTACGTCCCACACCCCACCACAGTCTTACTACCCTGGCCGAGGGTGTCTAACTCGGCACAGACCGAGATCAAATCTTGGTTGGAGTACAGTGCACAGTTCTGGCCTCCATATTACAAAAAGGATATAGAAGCACTGGAGAAGGTGCAAAAAAGATTCAGAAGGAACTGATAGGTTATACCTGTGAGGAAAGATTAAACAGGGTCTTTAATCTAGAAAAGAGAAGGCTGAGGGGTGACCTGATAGAGGTCTTTAAAATTATGAAGGGATTCCAAAACTAGGGGTCATAAATAGGAATATAGGAACTAGAGTAGGCCATTCAGCCCCTCGAGCCTGTTGTGCCATTCAATTAGACCATGACAGATCTGTATCTTAATTCCATCTACCTGCCGTGGTTCTATAACACTCAATATCCTTGCCTAAGAAAAATCCATCAATCTCAGTTTTGAAATTTTCAATTGACCCCCAGCCTCAATAGCTCGTGGGGGAGAGATTTCCAGATTTCCACTACCCTTTGTGTGAAGAAGTGTTTTCTGACATCACCCCTGAACGGTCTAGCTCTAATGTTAGCCTTTATTGCAAGGGGGTTGGAGTATAAGAGTAAGGAAGTCTTGCTGCAATTATATAGGGCTTTGGTGAGACCACACCTGGATTACGGTGTACAGTTTTGGTCTCCTTACCTGAGGAAGGATATACTTGCCTTAGTGGGAGTGCAGCAAAGGTTCACTACATTGATTCCTGGGATGAGAGGGCTGTTCTATGAGGAAAGATTGAGTAGAATGGGCCTATATTCTCTGGAGTTTAGAAGAATGAGAGGTGATCTCATTGAAACATAAAATTCTTAGAAGGTTCGACAGGGTAGATGCTGAGAGTCTAGAACTAGGGGTCATAGTCTCAGGATAAGGAGTCGGCCATTTAGGACTGAGATGAAGATAAATTTCTTCACTCAGAGAATTGTGAATCTTTGGAATTCTTTACCCCAGAGGGCTGTAGATGCTCAACCGTTGAGTATATTCAAGACTGAGATCAATAGATTTTTGGGCACTAACAAAATCAGGGATATGGGGATCGAGCGGAAAAGTGGAGTTGATGTAGAAGTTCAGACACGATCTTATTGAAAGATGGAGCAGGCTCAAGAGGCCATACATCCTACTCCTGCTCCTATTTCTTATGTTCTTATGTTTTTAAGGTAATACCCACTTGTTCTGGACTCCCCCACCAGAGGAAATAACTCTCTACCTACCCTATCAAATCCTTCAATCATCTTAAACACCTCAATTAGGTCACCCCTTAATCTTCTATATTCAAGGGAATACACGCCTAATCTGTGTAACCTGTCCTTATAGTTTAACCCTTTTAGCCCCGGTATCATTGTGGTGAATCTGCACTGCACCCCCTCCAAGGCCAATATATCCTTCCTGAGGTGTGGTACCTATTGGACTGCTTTCTTGTTCTTTTTCATCTCATTACTTTAAATGCCAGATTACACACACACTTAGTTGTAGCAAAGCAGGGTCAGAACTTTATTGAAACTCCATACTATCCACAACCAGTTTGGGCTCTGTGAGACATACTTCACGATTCCAGTATAAGCTCACAGGTCTTTTCATACTTCACAAAACCAATATGAGAGCTCAGGCCTTTCCATACTACACCATTCCAGTATGAGAGCTATGTGCTAAAACACAGACTCACTCACAATCTTATACCAAATTTTACCTTTACGTTCTATGCATACCACCAATAAATCATAGTACATCAAAGATACATACAAATATCAACAGAATAACAACATAAACTCAACAAACATGCACTTCCATAAACACAAGCAACCTGATTGCTGTCATAAACTTCCCATTTCCCTAAACACAAGTGAGCAAGCTGACACATTCCAGACCATTACAGATATGGCTGGATGACACTTACACATTCTACTATTTTGTTTTCCTGTTAAGATATCCTTACTTTAAAATCCCCTTACACAATTTTCAATCCATGCTCAGCAGAAAGCTTTTTTAACTTTTAACTTTTAAATCATCGTGTGCTGGTCTCACAGACAGCCCAAAAGGAATAGCGAGGTACTTTAATGTGAACCCTCATTCCCACAGTGCCCAGAACTGAATGCATTATTCCAGATGGCGTTCAACCAGAGCTTTGTGCAGCTATAACATAACTTCCACCTTTTTGTATTCCAGCCCTCGAGATAAAGGCCAAAATTCCATTAGACTTTTAAAGACCAACATTAGACCCCATCCAGCTCCTTAAACATTCACTCCCTCCACCACCAACGCACCTTGGCTGCAGTGTGCACCATCTACAAGATGCACTGCAGCAACTCGCCAAGGCTTCTTCGACAGCATCTCCCAAACCTGCGATCTCTACCACCGAGAAGGACAAGGGCAGCAGGCACATGGGAACACCATCACCTCCAAGTTCCCCTCCAAGTCACACACCACTCTGACTTGGAAATATATCAACGTTCCTTCATTGTCGTTGGATCAAAATCCTGGAACTCCCTCCTTAACAGCACTGTGGGAGTACCTTCACCACACAGACTCCAGCGGTTCAGGAAGGCGGCTTACCACCACCTTCTCGAGGGCAATTAAGGATGGGCAATAAATGCTGGCCTTGCCAGTGACACCCACATCCCGTGAATGAATAAAAAAATATTTTTTGTACCTGTTCACTAGCTTTTAGTGATTTCTGTACTTGAATCTTTAAATCTCTCTGCTCGTCCACAGTTCCTAGCTTCTTATCATTTAGAAAATACTCTAATCTATCTTTCTTATGTCCAAAGTGGATGACCTCACTTTAAACTGCATCTGCCACAGTTTTGCCCACTCAACTAATCTATCAATGTTCCTTTGCAGCTTTCAACTCCCATCTACACTGTTTACTGTGCCACATAACTGAGTGTCAACAGCTAACTTAGATATCTATATATATAAATCGGTCGATCTGTCTGTCCTTCTGTCTGTCTGTCCTTCTGTCTGTCCTTCTGTCTGTCTGTCTGTCCTCACGTGTGCGTCTGTCGGGCTATGCGCTCGAAAGTTACAGAGCGTACCTACGCGTGTGTTACGTCGAAAGAAAGCTTACCTTTCCAAAACGGTCTTAAGCGTATTTACGTTTCGGCCGGGCTAAAATCGCGCCCGCGGTATCCGAAAAACCTTCAACATTCCGCTCATTAGCATCTCATTATCCGCTCATTAGCGACAGAGTGACCTCGAGGTCGACCAATCGTACGCCGGGTTGCTGCTGCGTGCGGCCGGGCCCTCCTACGGTCGAGTGACAGGACGATTGACCAATCCTATGCTTTGGTCACCTGACGGTCGACCAATCGGTGCGTGTGTGGGCGGGCCTTATCGTTCTGAACCAAGGTGAGTGGCCACCATCTTTATTCTCACCTGTGTGTTTATTTGTTAGGAGCGATTTTTTTTTAATGTGTAAAATGTCAAAACACAATGTCTAAAACGTTAAAACACAATGAAGATGGTGTCCCATCTTCTTAACAGCCGTTTCAAAAAAAATAACTTTTGGTGTTTTCAGCAAGAATGCGCGTTCCTTCTCCGTGGCAGCTTTTTAAAAACATTAAAAAACTTTCAAGATGGCCTCCCATCTTCTTAACACCCGTTTATTAAAAAAAAAAAATTTTTTAATTTCTGTTGCTTTCACAGACTGCGCGTTCCTTCTCCGTGGCAGCTTTTTAAAAAAAAAAAAAAATTCTCTTGGTTTCACAGACTGCGCGGGTTACCCCGGCAACCGGGCCCGCCGGCCGTCTCTCTCAGCCGCAATTGGTGGACTTCAAGCCGGCTCGGCCGGGGGGGCGGGGCTCTCGGGAGTGCGGATCTCGGCCGGGGCTTGCTGAGCGTGAAGGGTTACCCCGGCAACCGGGCCCGCCGGCCGTCTCTCAGCCTCAAGACGGCTCATGCCTGTTCTCGTCTCGGGAGTGCGGGGCGGGGCAGGGCGGCTGGGGCTTGGAGAGCGGGGCTCTCGGGAATGCGGGGCGGGGCGGCGCGGCAGGGTTACCCCGGCAACCGGGCGTGGCCGTGGCCGTCTCTCAGCCTCAAGCCGGCTCACGCCTGTTCTCGGGGCTTGGCTCCATTTGCGGCCGCGGGCCACTCGCCCTCTCTCTCTCCTTCCCTCTGTCTCTCTCCCCCTCTCCCCCCCTTCTCTCCCACGCTCCCCCCTTCTCTCCCCTTCTCACCCCACTTCTCTCCCCCGCTCCCCCTTCTCTCCCTCCCCCCTCCCCCCCTCCTCCCCCTCCCTGCCCTCCCTCCCCCCTCCTGCCCCTCCCTGCCCTCCCTCCCCCCTCCTCCCCCTCCCTGCCCTCCCTCCCCCCTCCTCCCCCACCCTGCCCTCCCTCCCCCTGCCCGCCCTCCCTCCTCCCTTCCCCTGCCCTCCCTCCCCCTGCCCGCCCTCCCTACTCCCTTCCCCCCCTGCCCTCCCTTCCCCCCCCGCCCGCCCTCCCTTCCCCCCCTCCCTTCCCCCCCGCCCTCCCTCCTTTCCCCCCCGCCCTCCCTTCCCCCCCACCCTCCCTTTTTCCCCCCCTCCCCGCCCCTTCCCGCCCTCCCCCCTCCCCGCCCTCCCCCCTCCCCCCCCGCCCTCCCCCTCCCCCACCCGCCCTCCCCCTCCCCGCCCTCCCCGCCCTCTCTTCCCCCCAGTCGCTCTCTCTCTTCCCCCCAGTCGCTCTCTTCCCCCCAGTCGCTCTCTCTCTTCCCCCCAGTCGCTCTCTCTCTTCCCCCAGTCGCTCTCTCTCTTCCCCCCAGTCGCTCTCTCTCTTCCCCCCAGTCGCTCTCTCTCTTCCCCCCAGTCGCTCGCTCTCTTCCCCCCAGTCGCTCGCTCTCTTCCCCCCAGTCGCTCGCTCTCTTCCCCCCAGTCGCTCGCTCTCTTCCCCCCAGTCGCTCTCTCTCTCTCTTCCAACAACATGCCCTCAAAAGACCCTCGGCACCGCCGGGCACTTCAGCTAGTTGCCACTAATAAATCCAATAAGGAATTCATGAGAAACTTCTTTACTCAGAGAGTGGTTAGAATGTGGAACTCGCTACCACAAGGAGTAGTTGAAGAGAATAGCATAGACGCATTTAAGGGGAAGCTAGATAAACATATGAGGGAGAAAGGAATAGAAGGACATGCTGATAGAGTTAAATGAAGTAAGGTGGGAGGAGGCTCGTGTGGAGCATAAACACCGGCATAGACCAGTTGGGCTGAAAGCCATCTTTCTGTGCTGTTAATTCTATATAAAACCTGGGACTTTGCTGGTTCCATGTGACTCAGTTCCATACCAACCAAGCCATCAGGAGATTCAGAAAGGTGTTTTCATTTTAAGCTATCCGTTACCTCTCTTTGTGTTACTTGGTTTCAGCAGGCTGACAGCCTGTAAAATATTATTGATAGGACAGACAATTCTGCAGATTTTTCATTCTGCTGCTCATCTATTTTTCTATTACTGTATTTAAACTGTGCTGGGCTCAAAGTGACAGTAATAAAGTATAAAAATATCCTGCTCTGACAGCAAATCAGTCAAGCGCACAAATGTCTAACTTGTAAAATATACGATCAGTTCAAGTAAATTCAAATGAAAAGAATATAAGGCAGTTGACAGTATTGGATGTAAATAAATATGTTACAGTGCTGGAGCCAGTGCACTTGTGTGATTGTGTGCATAACTCCCCAATATTTGCTTTCCAATATCAGGGTTTCCATACTTTTCCTTTGGAAATAAATGAGTGAGGCAGAGATCATGTGGGGCTACATTTTAAACAGTCTGTGCAAGGATTGGGCTTGATGGGCCACATAGACTTCCTCCTTCCTTGCTTTCATATTACATTGAATTTTACAGCACAGAAACAGGCCATTTGGCCCAACTGGTCTGTGGCGGTGTTTATGCTCCACTCGAGCCTCCTCCCACCTTGCGTCATTTCACCCTATCAGCACATCCTTCTATTCCTTTCTCCCGCATGTGATTATCTAGCTCCCCCGTAAATGCATCTATGCTATTCGCCTCAACTACTCCTTGTTCCACATTCTCAGCACTCTCTGGGTAAAGAAGTTTCTCCTGAATTCCCTAATGGATTTATTAGTGACTATCTTATATTTATGACCCCTAGTTTTGGTCTCCCCCACAAGTGGAATCATCTTCTCTATGTCTACCCTATCAAACCCCTTCATAATTTTATATGCGGGTGTTTATGCGCCACACGAGCCTCCTCCCACCCCTCTTCATCTAACCCTATCTGCCTAACCTTCTATTCCTTTCTTCCTCATGTGTTTATCTAGCTTCCCCTTAAATTCATCTATGCTATTCGCCTCAACTACTCCATGTGGTAGCAAGTTCGACATTCTTACCATTCTCTGAATAAAGAAATTATGTTCTTGAACCCAGATTTGGCATTTCCCTCTCCCCTCCATCCTCCAGCCAAGTCAATAAAATGTTTATAAAATATCTTACCTCCCTATGTATTGCTTTAGGGGCAGCAGTACTTCCAAGTTTGGACTAGACCAGGTTTTCCACATCTATGACACAGGCTTCATTTAACTGAATGGCTCAGGAAATTAGGCCCCAATTTGTTCCGTTACTGCTCCAATTTGCTTGTTTTTTTACTGTTCAATAAATTTGTTTGGAGTTAAAGCCTAAAAGAAGGTCCAGTGTAGTGCCAGTCTGTCACTTTCCAAATCAGTAATTGAGATGATCTGAAATAGAGTTCTCTGTTCATGCTACAGATTTTAGCTAGATAGCAGGGCAAGTGAAGAGCCTCTAAGGATCAGGAAGTAGGGCTCAACTGTGAGAACAGTCTGAAACACAGAAGCCAAAAATATCTGGAGTACAGAAGGGTTAAAGAAATCCATAAATGTAAGAGGATTATCTCTCATTACCATCTGACCTACCAATGGAAACAATTTATCATTACCCTATCATAACCCTTCATAATCTTGAATTTTAATTTTAAAATTCTCATCCTTGTTTTCCAATCCCTCCATGGCCTCACCCCTTCCTATCCCTATAACCTCCTCCACGCCTACAACCCTCCAAGATCTCTGCTCCTCCAATTCTGGCCTCTTGCACATCCCCGATTTTCATCGCTCCACCATTGGCAGCCGTGCCTTCAGCTGCCTAGGGCCTAAGCTCTGGAATTCCCTCCCCAAACCTCTCAGTCTCTCGCGACTCCTATGAAACTCCTTAAAACCTACTCTTGTCACCTGTCCTGATATCTGCTTATGTGGCTCGGTGTCAAATTTTGTTTGCTAACGCTCCTGTGAAGCGCCTTGGGGCATTTTACTATGTAAAAGGGGCTATATAAATACAAGTAGTTGCCACCTGGCCTACCAATGGGAACAATTTATCATTATGTACCCTATCAGAACGCTTCATAAACTTGAAGACCTCTATCAGGTCACCCCTCAATCTTCTCAGCTTCTAAGGAAAAAAAACTAACTTCACAAGTCTCTTTTTATGATTATAACCCCACATCCTTGGTAACATCCTAGTGGATCTTTTCCATTGCTTTTGTAATGGGTGCTCAAAACTACATAATACTCCAACCTTACATCAGTTATGTTATTCTATGCCTCTAAATACAAAATAAAAAATTCTGTTTGACATTTTAATGACCTTATCAAAAGTTCTACTGCCTTTGATGTCCTGTGTATCTCTGTACACCAAAATCCATTTGTTCCTCTAGTCCATTTAAATTCCTATCATTTAGGGGGTACGTCCTTCCCTTATTTGTACTTTCAAAATGTATTACTTCACCTTTCTCTGGACTGAACTGTATCTGCCACCTCTCTGCCCACTGTGCTAACCTGTCCACATTCCTCCTGCAGTCTTCTGCATCCGTCCTCACAGTTTGCCTTGTCCCCTAACCTGATATCATCAGAACACTTTGGTAAAATGGGGTTAATATTCATCTTCACCCCACGGGCGGTGATCCGGCAGCGAATCACCCGTCTGTTATCGAACCACCCCCACACCCGCACCCCCGCCACCGCCCCCCCCCCCCCCCACCACCACCCCGATTGCATTGATTCCAATGGAATGAAAATCAGACAGTTTCTATAACGGGCAAGCAATCCGCTCTGCCAGATTACCCCTCCCCCAGACACACACGCACACGCAGCGGAGACGGAAATTTACCCCCTCATCCCCCGCCCGGGTCTCTTGTGTTAATTTACGAATCGTTCATATAAATGGAAAATTAAAAAAGGGGCCCGGATCAGATCCTGCCAATCTGAAAAACATCCATTTATCTCTACTCTTTGCCAAGCCATCTCACTATCCATGAAACTGCATTACCTTTAATATTAAATGCAGTAATTTTTGAAGTTCTGAGCTTTATTATACTCGTGCTCCGAAATTTCTCAACTTTTTATTGGTTCTCATTTTAGCTTGGCATGTAGCACTGAACATTTTACTCACTGATGGGTTTTTTTCTGTACTGATTGAAATTTCTAAATGAACAGAAGAAATTCTGGATTTTATAATGCAAGTATATTCATGGTGCACAGATTGTCAAAAAGTACATATAAAAGCAAAAAGTCAAATCCAATCTTTGTACGTACGGAGGGAAACTCTAACCTTAATAAAACCATTGATGCATGAGGGAATAGTGTTCTGTTTGTAAATTGTTGCTGTGACTGGACTGTGAAATTGTGCATTTCTTCTCATGCCCGCTCTGTGAGTGTGAAAGGTGAGCAAAAAGAAACAGAAGTTTTGTACCAAACAAAAGGGGACAAAATAAATTTGGATCTGTTTGTTCACCCCTAATGAACTGTTAAACAAAACTCACTTGACATCAGCCAGCTATTGCCGCATCATGGTTGTGCGCCTGTGGGTTTTAGGATGTGGCTGTGTAGCTGAGGTGTCAAAGAGCCTAAAATAAAAAGAGAATGCTGCAAACACTCAGCAGGTCAGGCAGCATCTGTGGAGAGAGGAACAGAGTAAACGTTTCAGGTCGATGTTAAGAGATTAAGGGGGGAAAATTGGCTCGCGCCCCCTTTGGGGCGATAGCTTCGCCGGGGCGCTACATTTAGCTCCCCAAAAGAGTTAGCGCCCCCGCGGTCAAAATTCAGTGGTAGAGGCCCAAGCAGGAGGCGGGGCGCTACTGGAAGCGCTTGGGGCGCTCCCATTGAATATCACGGCGCTACATGCCGCAGCACTATGGTACTGCAGGCGTCCATTTCCTGATTAAAGGGGAGGGGCCTAGCGCAGCGTGCACCGGGGCCCTGCTGGACCACTGGGGAGCGGGGTGTGGGCAAAAGAAGCTGACACTCAAGAGGAGTGCCGGGCTGCCCGATCACGACCAGCACCCTGCCTGAGGAGGTGAGAGCGGGCAGGTGCTGGCAGGCAGCCCAAAAAGTAATGGCCGCCCGGCACCTGCCCTTTAATTATCGCCACCCCGGCTGCAAAACGCCACCCTGACCCTGTCGAACATAGCGTCAGGTGGTAGGACAGGGGGCGCGAGCCAAGTTTGTGGCCAGGGCACGAGTGGGGCGCTGTGCACGGCGAGTCATCACCGGAGGTGCAGCGCCACGGGGTGCATCCGGCTACCGCCGCTGCTAGCCTCCCGCTGAATTTTACGGGAGGTGTTAGTGTTGCTGCGCCCGGGTGCTAGTTGCTTTGCGCCCTGTTAGTGTCCCCTCAGGGTGCTAACGGGGTGCAAAGCAACCAAATTTGTCCCCCTAACAGTTTTTAAACAAGGACAGAGCCAGGGAAAAGGGGGAGGGGAAAGACAGAACAAAGGGAAGGTCTGTGGTCGGGTGGAGGGCAGGAGAGATTAAATGACTTAAGGGATGATGGTGTAAGGCAAAAGGGGTGGTAATGGGACAAGTAAAAAAACAAAAGATGGATCCAGAGGAGGTGTAAATAGCAACAGCAGAATAGCAGAGGGGGAGTGAAGCATGGACAATCTGGCAGCGACGAGAAGGCTCCCATAGCCCAGGAATGTGGAGGAGAAAGGGGTGTGGATTAGCCCACTGGCCATGTACCGATAGGGGATCCCCATCCTAAGCACCAGCCCACACCTCCTTCTCTCCCAGTGGCTCTGGTGTAGCCATCCTCCATTTCCAAAGAGCTGAGGTGCTGCCTCAAAGGAAGGGAGGATGACTCACCCTGGCTGTTGCCCTTCCCTGCCCAGCTACTGGTTACAGTCTGATAATAAACTGGTTTATACTTTGTATTTTCTACTTAATGAATTGTTGAATTCTTACTAAAGGTGTCAAACTTGGCTCAGTGGGTAGCACTATCGCCTCTGAGTCACAAAGATCGTGGGTTCAAGCCCCACTCCAGAAACTTGAGCACATAATCCAGGCTGACACTCCAGTGCAGTACTGAGGGAGGTGCCACCTTTCGGATGAGACGTTAAACCGAGACCCCGTCTGCCCTCTCAGGTGGATGTAAACGATCCCATGGCACTATTTCAAATAAGAGCAGGGGAGTTCTTCCTGGTGTCCTGGCCGATATTTATCCCTCAACCTACACCACTAAACCAGATTATCTGGTCATTTATCGCACTGCTGTTTGTGGGATCTTGCCGTGCACAAATTGGCTGCCCCATTTGCCTACATTACAACAGTAACTCACGTCAATAAACAATTTAATTGTCTGTGAATCGCTTTGGGGCATCCTGAGGACGTGAAAGGTGTTGTATAAATGCAGGTTCTTTCCTTCTATCTCAAAGATGCAAATGTAACGGGCAAGTATAAACCCCTCTAAATTTTTGTAACTCTGTTCTTTGCACAGGAAGAAGAACTGAGGAAAAGTGGAGAGGCCAAGTATGCACATTTAGGTGATGACCTCCATGTGCTAATTGAAGTGTTTGTCCCAGCTGGAGAAGCATATTCTCGCATGAGCCATGCATTGGAAGAGGTGAAGAAGTTCCTGGTCCCAGTAAGTTCTTTTGCCTGTTGGAAAATCATGTACAGTCTTGGTTTTTCTTACTTCTGAATATATTTGTGAGCTGCTCGACTGTAGCACATCGTCCTCACAGGATGGCTACAGTCGCCCAATGTAGTACGAAAGACTCGAAAGGCTTTGTTTACATTTATTAGTGATCGCTGGCCAAGTGGCATCTGCGGAGGCACTGATAGAAATCTACTGCTACTGCTCTGTTCATATTAGCTTCACCGTGAATCAACTATATGATGCCTGTTTCTCACAGAAGTCTCTCAGTGCCTGGAAATGTAGTGCTGTCAAGAGCGTCAGTGGTCAAATTCGATAATGGAGGTGGCTAACCCTTTGGGGATAAGCGGGGGACTACAGCAGGTGCCTTTCTCGGGAGATTGAATAGATGGAGTAGAATTGTGGTAGGGTAGATTGTGTATGGTCTTTGGAACAGGCAACTTGATGAACAGAATGACAATCTCTCATTCATACCTTTGAATGTTCCTATGGTGATTCCCTTACTATTGTTGATAGGAAAGGGTTAATGGGTTAAATGGATGTAACTGGCAGGTCACAGTTTCTGAACCAGTGCTCGCTGGGAACACACGAACGAGGAATCAGCCCTTCATTTGAATACCACGAGAGCTATGCTTCAGCTATAGTTTTTCGTTGGTAATCATATTCAAATTTTGAAATCCATTTCTTTCTTCTCACATGTATGCACACAGATGTCACCTGTACACCATATCATCCTGGAATGATGAATGACTTTGCTGCAGAGATCAATACAACTTGGGTTGTAATTATTAATTTTTCTGTGGAAAATAAATTAAAGCTGTAACTTAGAATCATAGAATGATACAGCACAGAAGAAGCCGTTCGACACGCTGTGCCTCTTTGAAAGAGCTGTCCAATTAGTCCCACTCCCCTGCTCTTTCCCCATAGCCCTGCAAAATTTCCCCTTCAAGTATTTTATCTAATTCCCTTTTGAAAGTTATTATTGAATCTGCTTCCACCACTCTTTCAGGCAGTGCATTCCAGATCATAACAAATTGCTGTGTAAAAATATTTCCCCTTATCTCACCTCTGGTTCTTTTGACCAATTACCTTAAGTCTGTGTCCTCTGGTTACTGTCCCATCTGCCACTGGAAACAGTTTCTCCTTATTTACTCTAACAAAACCCTTCATGATTTTGTACACCTCTATTAAATCTCCCCATAACCTTCTCTGCTCTAAGAAGAACAACCCCAGGTTCTCCAGTCTCTCCACATAACTGAAGTCCTGCATCCCTGGTACCATGCTAGTAAATCTCCTCTGCACCTTGACACCCTTCCTAAAGTGTGGTGCCCAGAAGTGGACACAATACTCCAGCTGGGGCCTAACCAGTGTTTCATAAAGATTTAGCATCACTTCCTTGCTTTTGTACTGTATTCCTCTATTAATAAGACCAAGGAACCCAAATGCTTTTTTAACAGCCTTCTCAACTTGTCTTGCCACCTTCAAAGATTTGTGTACATACACCCCCTTTAAAATTGTACCATTTCATTTATTTTGCCTCTCTTCCTACCAAAAGGCATCACTTCACACTTCTTAAACAAATAAATAAATCCTTTTTATTTTAATAAAACACAATAAGGTTGTGTACTTTCTGCCTGAAAAGGAAGTTACTCCAAAACATAACACAATGATCTATGAAAAGTTGGTCACCATTTTTGTTTCAAAAGCAGAGAAGTTATGTTGAACTTGCATAGAACCTTGGTTAGACTACACTTAGGAATACTGTTCTCAATTCTGGTTTCCATATTGCAATAAGAATATAGAGGCACTGGAGAAAGTGCAAAAAACATTTACAAGGATGATACCAGAACCATCAGGAAAGATTTAACAGGCTAGGGCTCTTTTCTCTAGAAAAGAGAAGAGGACCTGATAAAGGTCTTTAAAATTATGAGGGGGTTCGATAGGTTAGGCATAGAGAAAATGTTTCCACTTGTGGGAGAGACCAAAACTAGGCGTCATAAATATACAATATTTACTAATAAACACAATAAGGAATTTAGGAGAAACTTCTTTACTCAGAGGTGAGAATGTGGAATGTGCTACCACATGGAGTAGTCGTGGTGAATAGTATAGATAAATTTAAGGGGAAACTAGATAAACACATGAGGGAGAAAGGAATAGAAGGATATGTTGATAGGGTTAGATGAAAAGGGGTGGGAGGAGGCTCGTGTGGAGCATAAACACCGGCATGGACCAGTGGGGCCAAATGGCCTGTTTCTGTGCTGTAAAATTCTATGTAATTCCAGGCAAAACAGCAGTTGCATTTCATTGCAGTTAATGATGAAGTGCCATAATTATCAGAGAGATTATGCAATTGAGTTTACATGTGTAGATGATTTAATGCTTGCATTCCTGTATGTATTTCTCGTGCTCATTTTATTTGTTCAAAAAGCAAAGAACACAAAACCTAAATGCTGTGAGGTTGGTTGAAAGGAATTTATAGAATACACAAGTACTTGTGACAGTCATGGCTCAGTGGGTAGCATGCCCGCCTTAGTCTTAAGGTTATGTGTTCAAATCCCACTGCAAAGACTTGAGCCCATAATCCAGCTGACACTGTCGGATGAGACTTTAAACCGAGGCCCCGTCTGCCCACTCAGGTGGATGTAAAAGATCCCATGGCACTACTTTGAACAAGAGCAGGAAAGTTATCTCTGGTGTCATGGCCAATGTTTATCCCTCAATTAACATCACTAAAATAGATTATCTGGACAATATCACATTGCTGCTTTTGGGAGCTTGTAGTGTACAAATTGTCCAAAAGTACGTCATTGGCTGTAAAGCACTTTGGGCTGTGAAGGCACTGTATAAATGCAAGTCTTTCTTTCTGCTTTCTTTCAAGTGGATGTAAAAATTCCATGCCACTATTTTGAAGGTGAGCGGGGGGTGTTCTCCTCGATGTCCTGGCCAATATTTATACCTCAACCAACATCAAATAAACAGATTATCACGTCATTATCACAATGCTGTTTGTGGGATTTTGCTGGGCGCAAATGATCTGCCACGATTCCTGCACTACAACAGTGACTACACTTCTAAAGTACATAAGCAAAATACTGCGGATGCTGGAAAACTGAAATAAAACAGAAAATACTGGAAATACTCAGCAGGTCAGGCAGCAACTGTGGCGAGAAACAAGGTGAATGTTTAATTCTGTTTCTCTCTCCACAGATGCTGCCTGACCTGCTGAGTATTTCGAGCATTTTCTGTTTTTACTTTTAAAGTACTTAATTGCCTGTGAAGTGCTTTGGGACGTCCTGATGTGTTAATTAAATGCAAGTCTGGAGCATCAGCCTAGAATTTGTGCTCAAGTCTCCGGAGTGGGAATTGAACCCACAGCCTTCTGATTCCGAGGGCTACCCACTGAGTCACGGGTGACACCTAAGCAAATTGTGCAGGAAGTCTGAATTTGGTTGTAAGATATGAGAATGAAAGACATACTGAAGTAAATAAAGGAGAAATACAAAATACGAAATAGCAAATAAATGTGGCAAATAAGAGAAATATTATCCCTAATTTAGTCTCTTTCACAATTCCTTTACCTATTTTTATTTCATCCATTTAAACGCAGTGTCAAAGTTTAATCAACCCATATTATTTTCTACCTTTTCTGTTGCCTCCTACAGTATTCTGTGCCTTTGGCCACTCGTAAACTTATCACACTAAAACAATAACCAAGTTCTTACTAGATGTACATTTTACCTCACTGAACAACAGCGTTATGTAAAATGCACCAAAATGCTGTACTGTAGACAACAGACTGATGCAACTGAATGCGTTTGTGATGTGAAAAGGTTGGAAAAACTTGCTTTCTTCAGTCTTAAAAGGAAGCATATGAGAGAGCTATATAAGATACCAAGTGGAATAAAAGAGGTTAATCCTGAGCACCATTTCAAGTTGAATGTCAACTGTCGAACAAGTGGATATTGGTGCAAACTGGTGAAAGGCAAGTTCAGCACTGATGTCAGGAAGGTCTTCTTCATATCAAGAGCGATTAATACCAATTGTGATGGTGGAGGGAGTGAATTTAGGTTTCTATGCAAGGATGGATGAACGGCCTCCCTCATCTGTCCTGCAGGAGTCACTCTTGAGGCAACTGGATGCTATGATTGGGGGTGGGGAACTTAGATTTCTAGGCGATCTTATTAGGGCTGATCCTGTACTTCTCTTTGCAAATTACCTTTGTGAAAAGAAATAATGACGTATCAAATGTCATTTGGGTAATTGCTCTCACCACAACTTGAAGAGCAATGGACAATTCCAAAGGACTCCAGGGAGCTGATTCTCCTCAATTTGCATTTGGACATTAGGATCAGGTGGGCACAGAGGAAAATTGGATGGCAGGGATGGCAAGCATGCGACAGAGGCCACTCCCCCGGTTTTCCGGCATTGGCAGTGGGTGAGGTTCCTCACCACTGGCGCTTACATTGGAACATTTTCCCCCAGATGTCAGCCAAAAGAAAATGAGGCATAATCTGGTAAATATGGTTAGGTTTGTCCCATTCAATAATCCCAATAAATGTAGTTCCATCCAGCAACAATAACTTGCATTTATATGGCATCTTTAATGCAGTAAAACAACCCAAGGCGCTTCACAGGAGCAATTATCAAACAAAATTTGACACCGAGCCGCATAAGGAGATAGTAGGACAGATGGCCATAAGCTTGGTCAAAGAGGTAGGTTTTAAGGAGCGTCTTAAAGGAGGAGAGAGGCGGAGAGGTTTAGTGAGGAAATTCACTTGGGGCCTAGGCAGCTGAAGGCATGGCCACCAATGGTGGAGGGATGAAAATCGGGGATGCTCAGAGGCCAGAATTGGAGGAGTGCAGAGACCTCAGAGAATTGTACGGCTGGAAGATGTAACAGAACTAAGGAGGGTCGAGGCCACAGAGGGATTAAAAAACAAATAGTTATTAATCACAACACACTTTGCACAGAGATATATTTTCTTCCATAGACCCAGGCTTGACGTATACGTAAAGCCGCTGCAAAGAAAGTAATTGGTTTGTTTTCCCAACATCGGATTTTACCTTTCAGTAAAAGTTGGAAAATGGCCTGTTTCAATTATTTTTTAAATAATGTCATTGTTTAATAAATTCTGCCCAGTTAATATGAGAGGAAGTAGTTTATATTCAGATCAAGATGTTGTATTGGCAAGTTGGGAATAGTGCCAGTTTTAAAAGTGCAATTCCTAATTGGCCCTGAGGTATAATTTGGAGAAAAAACAGCTTTTGATCTGCTGTGAAATAGTTCAGATAATGTTTGTCTCTATAAACTATTAAAAAAGTCACAGAGCTGTCGAATCTTACAGCACAGAAGGAGGCCATTCGGCCCGTCATGTCTGTGCCGGCTCTTTGAAAGAGGTATCCAATTAGTCCCACTCCCCAGCTTTTTCCCCATAACTCTGCAAATTAGTCCTCTTCAAGTACATGTCCAATTACCTTTTGAAAGTTCCTATGGAATCTGCTTCCACCACACTTTCAGGTAGTGCGTTCCAGATCTTGTCAACCCTCTGTGTGAAAGAACTTCTCCTCTAATTTCCCCTCTCGTTCTTTTGCCAATTATTTTAAATCTATGACCTCTGGTTACCGACCCACTTGCCAGAGGAAACAGTCTCTCCATACCTGCTCTATAAAAACCCTCATAATTTTGAACATCTCTATTAGGTCTCCCCTTAACCTTCTCTACTCTAAGGAGAACAACCCCAGCTTCTCCAATCTCTCCACATAACTGAAGTCCCTCATCCCCGGTATCATCCTGGTAAACCTCCTCTATACCCTCTCCAAGACCATGACATCTTTCCTAAAGTGTGGTGCCCAGAATTGTACACAATACTCCAGCTGAGACCTAACCAGTGATTTGTAAAGGTTTAGCATGACTTCTTTGTTTTTGTATTCAATGTCCCTATTTACAAAGTCAAGTGTCCTGTCTGCTTTCTTAACTGCCTTATCAACTTGCCCTGCCACTTTCAAAGATTTGTGAATATGCACCCCCAGGTTCCTCTGTTCTTGCAGCCCACCCCCTTCAAAATACAGGAAACTTTGTGCTATCCGGCACCCACGGGACCAAGCTGCTGCCGTTCCCTCAAAACTGCCGTACTCTCCAGAGTTAATGTTGAGAGATACGGAGAATCTTATCTCCGTATTTGACAACAAACACTGTTGCTTAACAACAGCTTCTAAACACTCGGGTGTGGCCTGCAAGCTCTGTAGCTGAAGCTGTTGCTATAGCTACAGACCTTGCACAGCTTGACTGTTCAAACAAAGCAAAAAAAAAACAAAAAGAATAAAAAACGGCTGCTGATTTTTGCCGGTGGCTCCAGATTGCCGGATAGCACAAAGTTTCCTGTAGTACCATTTAGATTGTACTGCCTCTCCATGTTGTTCCTCCCAAAGTGCATCACTTCACACTTATCTGCATTAAATTGCAACTGCCCATTTCACCAGTCAGTCTATGTCCTCCTGAAGTCTGCTTCTATCCTGCTCACTATTTACTACATTCCCAAGTTAAGTATCACTGCAAACTTTGAAATTCGATTCCCTAAACCCAAGTCCAGGCCATTTATAAAAACAAGAAAAGCAATGGTCCTAATAGCGACCCCTGGTTGACCCTGTAACATACTTCTCTCCAGTCAGAAAAACATCAATTCACCATTACTCTCGCCCTCCTATCCTTTAACCAATTACATATCTAAGTTACCATCGTCCCTTTAATACCATGGGGGAGAAATTGGGTTGTTAGCGCCACCGATTATCGCCTAAAGAGGCCGAAAAGTGGGGCGATAGCCAATTTCTGTGCAGTCGCAGGGAACCTAGCGCCTCGCCCCATATTGACCATGCATTTAGCGCCGGCGCAAAATCTTAGCGTGCGCTCGCGGGCGCAGGCTGATCATGACGTCATTCCATGGTGCAACGCCTTTTTAGCGCCCCGGACCGGAAATTGGGTGGCGCCCGCCTCTGTTGCGCCTGGCGCTAATAGTGACAGCTCACTGGAACGTTCCCCAGGCACTCTCGGAGTAGGGGGGCGCTGTTTAAAAGGGACACCACTGTTCTGAAAACGTCAGCCCTTTTGTGAACGCAACTTGTTGGCTGGTTTGATACAGCTGAGCAGCTGCAGTGCTAGAGCCTTATTGCCATTCAACCAGCGGTGCCAGAGGACCTTTAGCCCTGTGAACATTACCTAGCTGCTGGTAAGAGCTTACAACCTTTACCTTGATCACTCTTATTATGGGGGCTGCTCTGGAAGGGAACATCCTGCTGCTAGAACATCTTGAGAGGGCACAGAGACGGAGGGAGAGAGGGCCAGGAGTGGCCAGACGGAGGAGGGCCAACAGACGTCGCCACACCAGACCTTACGCAGCTAGGGTTTTCAGACAGCAGTTCTACCACAACATGTCGGAGGAGCAGTGTGTCAGAAGGCTGCGACTCCATAAGGAGGTGGTGACTGAGCTGTGCCAGCTGCTTCAGGATGATCTTCTGCCGCGCATACGGTGCAGGACATCTCTGTCGGTGCCTGTAAAGGTTACTGTAGCCCTCAATTTCTTTGCCAGCAGCTCCTTTCAGCCGCGACTGGGGACATAGCTAACATTTCCCAGTTTGCGGTGCATTGCTGCATCCGCCAAGTTACAGATGCCCTATATAACAGGAGGCGGCAATTTATTTTGTTCCCTTTGACACCGGAGAAGCAGCAGGAGCGTGCAGAAGGCTTCGCGGCAATAGCTGGCTTCCCCATGGTGCAGGGCGCCATTGACTGTACGCACGTGGCTTTGCGGGCACCTGTGAACAATCCCGAGGATTACCGCAACCGCAAGGGGTTCCACTCCCTTAATGTACAGCTGGTGTGTGACCACCGGCTGCTGATCCTCGCGGTCAACGCACAATTCCCTGGCAGCAGCCACGACGCTTTCATCCTGCGTCAGACCACAGTGGCAGACCTTTTCGAGGCCCCGGCTCACCCACAAGGCTGGCTTCTCGGAGACAAGGGCTATCCTCTGTGCCCATGGCTTATGACCCCGCTACGTTCGCCCAGCACCCAGGCAGAGGAGAACTACAACTCCAGCCATCAGGCGACACGGAACACTGTGGAGCACACAATCGGCGTGCTGAAGCAGTGGTTCTGATGTCTCGACCATTCGGGGGGCGCCCTGCAGTACTCGCCGGAGCGAGTCGCCCACATCGTCGTTGTCTGCTGCATGCTCCACAACCTCTCCATCCAACGCACCCAGCCAATGCCAGCCGAGCTTGAAGGACCAGCAGAGGAGGCGGAGGCGGAGGCGGCGGAGGAGGAGGAGGCGGAGGAGGAGGAGGAGGAGGAGGAAGATGGGAGGGTTCCCGAAACTGGAAGGGCCATTCGTCAGAGGCTCATAACGACTCGTTTCTAGGCCCCATTGACGGATTGCTTGGTGTGTTTGGGAGAGGACCGTCCGGTTCACCCAAAGCCTATGAAGGACAGATTAAGTGTAAATAGTTTAGATGTCCAGTGTAAATAAAAAATGTTCTTTATTTTCAAGAAAGTGGAGCCTTCCAACTTCATAAAGCAATTGCAGCAGAAAGCAAAACAAACGAAATAACACTTAAGTAACGGCTTAACACATAACTAAGGATTTAACACAAAAGTAACGGCAAAACACATAACTAAGGATTTAACACATCAGCAAGGAAATACAACTTTAATGTCTGCCAAACCCGCAACAGTAAACAACACATCCCCATCATTCACAAGAGCTGTAGAGGGCCTTGAAATGTTCAACCTCGCCGTCTCCAAAGCTCCCTCTACTTTTGACCCCTTGATGGGCTTCCACTTCTCTTTCTGGAACGCCCCCTTCCCTCCCTGCAGCTCCTCCTTAATTGGACCCCAGTGGCTGCATCAAGGCTGGGGGAGGCCTGCTGAGTGGCCGAAAGCACAGAAGCCCCTGAGGGACGGACTGGACGACATCTGGGCTTGTAGGGCCCGGGTGCTGACTGCTCCAACTGCTCATGGGCGGATGCAGTCTGTCCTGCAGGTGGTGGCAGCTGCAGTGGAGACGTGCCAGTGGTGGCATCAGGAACGCTGACATCCTGAGAGCGGACACCTGCTCCGTGGGCATGCGACACACTGGCACTCTGACGGGGCAGCAGCGCAGCATGCGCCCCAATCGGCTGGCCCACAGATTGATGCCCTGCTGTGGTGCTGCAAGGGCCCCGGGTAATCCTACCTGATCCTTCAACGGTGGCAGCAGTCAGTGCTCGCGTGGCCTCAATCTGCGCCTGCATGAGGCCAGCGAGTGACTGCGTGGCAGGTGCCAGTGCTTCGATGAAGCCTTGGAAAGTCCTACCCAGTGCTTCGGTGATGCCCTGGACAGTCCTTTCCAGTGCTTCGGAGAAGCCCTGGACACTCCTTTCCTGTGCATCGGTGAAGCCCTGGACAGTCCTTTCCTGTGCATCGGAGAAGGCCTGCGCACTCCTTTCCTGTGCTGCACTGAAGTCCTGGAGACTCCCTGCCAGTGTGTCAATGGCTTCAGGCAGCCTTGCCACTGCAGCGATCAGCTCATTGTGCCTGAGCCGAGCCTGGGCGCTCATTTCAGCTAGGGACCGAACCTCCTCTGTGCTCTGTGCAGCAGTCATGGTGGCCTGACTCGGCCTCTGGGGAGACGGCCCCCGAGCTTCCCTTCCCCCCCTGCATTGGTGCAGCCCGCTGGTTCCTGGAGCTGGTTCCTTATCAGAGGCACCCCCCCCCTGCTCCCCTCCAGGGAAGAACTATCCCCACTCTGCAGCTGGTGTGCCTCCCCTGAGGCTGGCATGGAAGGTCCGGCTTCCTCCAGCTGGTCGCCTCCGGACTCAGTGGGACTGGCAGCTTGAGGGCCCGGCTCCCGATCTGGTGATGCAGCATCTGAAAGCAGGGAGGTTGAAGAGTGGCTTTAGCGAGAGGAGAGGGTGGCAGCAAGGGATGCAAGATTGGTGCAATGCTATGACATGGGTCCACAGTGAAAAAGCATGCCGGTGGGGGGTCACAAGTGGAAGGACACAGATCAAAAAGGTCATAACCTTACCATCGCCGTGCACAATGGGGTCGGCTGCTCCAGTGGTGACAGGACCAGTCAGGCGGCCGCCAACAATCTGGTGCACTCGCTCCTCCAGGTCCGTCAGGTTCTGGAGGTTTGGAGGTCCTCCACCGGTCCGGAGCTGTTCTCGCCGGTTCCTTGCCAGCTTGGACTGCAGGAGAAAGGACAGGAAATGATGAGACATCATGGCCTCATCTGTCATGTCATGCCCCCCTTGGTGGAATAGCCCTGGCATCATGGCCTCATCTGTCATGTCATGCCCCCCCTTGGTGGAATAGCCCTGACATCATGGCGTCATCTGTCATGTCATGCCCCCCTTGGTGGAATAGCCCTGACATCATGGCCTCATCTTTCATGTCATGCCCCCCTTGGTGGAATAGTCCTGATATCATGGCGTCAGCTGTATGTGCAAGTGTGTTCCCAGAAAGGGCCATGGATGCGTGCTGACAGATGGCCAGTGGGGCATGGCGCACCCATTGGCCATAAAGTCAGGTGCAGATGAAGGCATGAAGAGGACTGCAAAAACATCACTCACCCTGACGACCCGAGTGAGGTCGTTGAATTTCTTGCGGCACTGCAATGGAGTCCTGAACACCAGGCTGCTGGAGTTCACCCTCTGAGTGATGGCCCTCCATGCTCTGCGGTAATCCTGCTGACTAGGCCTCCTGCCATTGTCCACGTACAGGAACGCTCGATGGCGCTCCACTCTGCCTACCAATGCATCCAATGCATCATCCGTGAAGCACTCTGCTCTTTGCCTTGCCCTCTCCATCCTCAGAAAGTTTTTAACGCCAAACAAAACACAGCGCCGAAATTCAGTTCTGCAGGGCGCAGAGTGTGGCTGCTGATCCTTCTGGACCCAACCCTTTAAGAGCTGGCCGGCTCCTGACTCTCTCGTGATCATCGATGATTGACTGCATCTGCGCTGCACCCGGCCGCCCCGGTATTGAGTTGCGCTGCCATGTTAGCACCCTAAGTCGACCGTGCAACGCCTGATTTAGCGCCGCGATCACCTTAGGGGTGCTACGACCCAATATCGCGCTAGATGGTGCTAAATTGCGCCTGGCGCGAAACTTTGCGCAGCGCCAAGTCTAACGCCCCAAGCGGGGCTATACCCAATTTCTAGGCCCATGTGTTTCTCTTTTCCCAATAAGTCTGTCACGTGGTACTTTATCAAATGCCTTCTGAAAGTCCATACATACAACATCTCCTGCACTAACTTCATCACCTATCTCTGTTACTTCATCAAAGAACTCAATTAGGTTAGTCAGACATGATTTGCCTTTAACAAATCCATGCTGGCTGTCCCTTATTAACCCATACTGCTTCAAGTGAGATTTAATTTTGTCCTTGATAATGGTCTCTAGTAGTTTTCCCACCATTGATGTTAGACTGACTGGCCTGTAGATACCAGGTTTATCCCTCTCCCCTATTTTGAACAGGGATGTAACATTTGCAATCTTCCCATCCTCTTGTACCACCCCCATATCCAAGCTGGATTGAAAGAATGTGGTCAGAGCTTCTGCTATCTCAACCCTAGCTTCCCTCAGCAACCTAGGATCCATCCCACCTGGACCGGGTGACTTGTTAACTTTGAGTGAGGCCAACCTATTTAGTACCTCCTTTTTTATCCTATCTAATATCTCCACTCCCCCCTCATCTACTGCGACATTAACTTCATCCTCTTCTTTTGTGAAATCAGATGCAAAGTACTCACTCAGTACCTCAGTCATGCCCTCTGCCACCACAAGAAGATTACCTTTTTTTGTCCCTTATCAGCCCCACCATTTCTTTAGCTATCCTTTTCATTTCTATATGTTCATAAAAGATTTATGCGTTCTCTTTTATATTACCCACTAATCTTTTCTCATACTCTCTCCTTGCCCTTCTTATATCCTTTTTCTATTTCCCCCTGCGCACTCTGTATTCTGCCTGGTTTTTGACTAATTCTCCTATTTCTCATCTATATGCTGCCCCTTGGCGAAATCATCCGAAAATATGGCATCAGTTTCACATGTATGCTGACGACACCCAGCTCTACCTCAGCACCACTTCTCTCTACCCCTCTACGGTCTCTAAATTGACACACTGCTTGTCCAACAGCTAGTACTGGATGAGCAGAAATTTTCTCCAGTTAAATATTGGGAAGACCAAAGCCATTAATGGGCTGGATTTTAATACTGGAGGCGTGTAGGAGGCGGGACTACAACTTTTGGGGTTGTAGTCCCACCTCCATCGAGTTGTGGCCAACCCACGCGATTTTCACTTGATTGACCTTGTTGAGCCCGCCCAGCGGGCTCAGCAGGCCAATTAAGGGCCACCCGGCAACAGGTGACGTCAGAGATTGACATTTCATCTGTCAAGAGCTTTTTGACAGATGAAATATCAGTGTTTGACAGCTCTTTGAAGTACTCTAAGTTAATTCCTTCCTCTCAGGCTGATTTAGAGATCTCTCCAGAACAGAAAGCTGAATGCTGCAACTTTTGACAGCTCGCGGCCATTCTGCTTTCTGTAACGGTGAGATGAGGGACTCCTGAGACCTGAAGGAAGGAAGGCTGTAAAGGTAAGTAAAGGTAATTAAACTTCTTTAAACACTTTACACACACCAAACACACTTACCTCTGCACTCATGCACCCATCACTCACCTGAACACTGACATCCCGAACCCTCCAAGTCCTTCAGCCCGATGGTCCGCCTCGCTAACTTGCCGTGGTTTGGAGCCATCGGGAATCCCACACTTCAGGAATAAAAATAGGGATTAGGCTAAAAACTGCCTGTTAACTACCTGTTAACAGGCAGTTAATTGGCACTAATCCCCTTCCCGCCTTGGGGAGACGGCTCCCAGCACAGGTCGGTTATCTGCCTCCTTTGAAACTGGCATGGAGGCGAGTTGGGGGCGGGATGGGTTTGTGCCCCCCGATTTCACGATTTTAACCCCCCCACATGCCTCCTATCCTGCCCCCACGGCCCAATGAAAATCCTGCCCATTGTCTTCGGTCCCCGCCACAAACTCTGTTCCCTAACCATCGACTCCGCCCCTCTCCCTCGCATCTGCCTGAGGCTGAACCAGACTGTTTGCAACCTTGGTGTCATATTTGACCCTGAACTGAGCTTCCGACCACATATCCGCGGCATAACTAAGACTACCTATTTCCACCTCTGTAACATCGCCCGTCTCCGCTCTTGCCTCAGCTCATCTGCTACTGAAACCCTCATCCATGCCTTTGTTACCTCTAGACTTGACTATTCCAACGCACTCCTGGCTGGCCTCCCACATTCTACCTTACGTAAACTTAAGCTCATCCAAGACTCTGCTACCCGTGTCCTAACTCGCACCAAGTTCCGTTCACCCATCTCCCCTGTGCTCGCTGACTTACACTGGCTCCCGGTTAAGCAACGCCTCGATTTCAAAATTCTCATCCTTGTTTTCAAATCCCTCCATGGCCTCGCCCCTCCCTAACTCTGTAATCTCCTTCAGCCCCACAACTCCCCGAGATATCTGCACTCCTCAAATCCCTGATTATAATCGCTCAACCATTGGTGGTTGTGCCTTCTGCTGCCTAGGCCCTAAGCTCTGGAACTCCCTCCCCAAACCTCTCCGCTTCTCTACCTCTCTTTCCACCTTTAAGACGCTTCTTAAAATCTACCTCTTTGACCAAGCTTTTGGTCATCTGCCCTAATTTCTTATGTGGCTCAGTGTCATTTTTTTTGTCTGATAACGCTCCTGTGAAGCACCTCGAGACATTTTACTACGTTAAAGGTGCTATATAAATACAAGTTGTTGTTGTTGTATTCTGTCCATGACATTTGTCATAAACCTTTTTCAGTTTTATTTTAACCTCTATTACCTTTGTCATCCAGGGAGCTCTAGCTTTGGATGCCCCATCTTTCCGCCTTATGGGAATATGCTTGGTTTGTACCCAAAATATCTCCGTCTTGAAGGCCTGCCATTGCTCATCTACAGTTTTCCTGGCCAATCATGGTTTCTAGTCCACCTGTGCTAAATCCCTTCTCAAATCACTGAAATTGGCTCTCTTCCAGTTGGGTATTTTCACCGTTAATTTTTATCTCCATTATTGTGAGTAGAGGTACATTCAATTTTCTTGCTGACTCCCTATTAATTCAGTAGAGAGTGTGTTGCAGGATCTCATGGTGAGTATACACCTGTCTCATTTTTTTGGTGGTCTAGTGTGGAAGAATTGTATGATCTTAGGCTTGTCCTGTCATGCTTCTCAACTGTCCCAGTTTAATTGGAACGCCCCGACCTCAAATAGCATGACTGAGGAAAAGCAGCAGCACTTCGGGATTCGCGGGCTGGCCAAAAATATCTACTGGATCTACAGAAAACAGTGACCCGGTTTTACCCTTTCACCGCACTGCAGGATGGGAGGCGTGTGCCTTATCACCAAAGATTCTTACTGCAAGTAAAGAGCGCAAATGCTCCATTTCTCACTTGAGTTTTAAAGGGAATGGTTCACTTCGTTCATCAATGATAAGGAGATCAAAAGGCATGTTCTTTATAAGAGTTACGATTTCACTATAGATGGCAAAGATCGGAAAAATGCCCTGTTTGGGTTTCATCTGCTCTAAGAAACGCATTGGCAGAGGGTCATCCGCTTCAACATTTCTTGAAGACAAATTCTTCCAAAATGTCAAGAGTCACTGCAATTGAATATGAATAGCAGTTAGTGCTTAACTTCACTTATAGAATCTCAGCAACAACTACTTGCATTTATATAGCGCCTTTAACATAGTAAAACATCCAAAGGCGCGACACAGGTGTGTTATCAGACATAAAAATTTGACACCGAGCTTGGTCAAAGAGGTAGGGTTTAAGGACTGACTTAAAGGAGGAAAGAGAGGTAGAGAGACGGAGAAGTTTAGGGAGAGAATTCCACAGCATAGGGCCCAGGCAGCTGAAGGCACGGCCGCCAATGGTGGAGCGATGAAAATCAGGGATGTGCAAGAGGGCAGAATTGGAGGAGCACAGAGATCTCCAGGCTGGAAGAGGTTACAGAAATAGAGAGGGGCGAGGCCATGGAGGGATTTGAACACAAGGATGAGAATTTTTAAATTGTTGACGGGACTTGGTGCGAGATAGGATACGGGCAACAGAGCTTTGGATGAGTTCAAGTTTATGGAGGGTGGAAGATGGGAGGCCGGCCAGGGGTGCATTGGAATAATCAAATCTTAGAGGCATCATAGGCATGGATGAGGGTTTCAGCGGCAGATAAGCTGAGGCAGGGGCAGAGTCGGGCGATGTTCCGGAGGTGAAAATAGGCGGTCTTGGTGCTGCAGCAGATATGTGGTCGGAAGCTCATCTCATGGTCAAATGAGACACCATGGTTGTGAATGGCCTGTTCAGCCTCAGACAGTTGCCAGGGTGAGGGATAGAGTCGGTGGCAAGGGAATGGAGTTTGTGGCAGGGATCGAAGACAATGGGCTCGAAATTCAGCTCCTTTGCGCCTGCCATTAGCACCTTCGGGGGGCACTAACGGGCGCAAAGGGCTTATTGCCCGCGGGGGGGGGGCAGAAAAAGCGCCTCCCGAGAAATTTGGCGGGGCATTGCTGAGGCGCTACCCGGTAGCGCCCTGGGCCACTGTGCCGCCGGCGATGACGTCATCGCCGTGCGCCGTGACCCCTTAGTGCCCTGCTGTGTCCCCTTACCGCCCCGCAGCAGAAAATCGGCTGTGTCCCACGAGGCTGCCGCAGGCGATGTCAGCGCCAGCCTCGCAGGTCAGGTCGTGAACCGGGCCAACTTCTGCTCGCGGAGTAATATTTAAAGGGGAGTTGCGGCCGCGACCTGCGCCGCCATTTTCTTTTTTTGGCCGACCTCCAGGTCGACCTTCCGTGGAGTGGCATGGTCCTGTCCGCCATCGCGCAGCCCGGCACCGCACCACCCTGGTGACCTAGTGTGGGCCATTGGAGGCCCTGCAGACTGCGTAACAGCCCTCCTCTTTAACTGAAGGGGAGGGGCATTGAAACACAGCTGCGCTCCACAGAGCACTGCAGATCACGCCTCAGCTACCGCCCCACCAGGAAGCGGGGCATAACTGAATTGTGCGTGTTGTGTATGTAATATGTGTGCTACTTTGAACCTATGGACAGGACTGCACTACTTGTTGGGCGTAGTGATACGCAGTACCACTCCTGGCCATAGGGGTATAAATAGTACTGTGGGTACTGATCCCCCTCAGTTCCCGCCTGTGGGCATGAAGTAAAGACCTACGTATAGTCCCTACCTCCAACCAGTAAAGACCTGTTTTATTGTTACTGATTAAGTCTGAGTATTAATTACTTGAACAACTCACAGATTTAACACTGGCGACGAGTCTGATTCGGACCCTGCGGCAGTCACTCCACGGCAGCTTCGTCCACAGCCAGGACGTTGCAGAGAGGTTTCCACCCTCTCCACCCCACTGGAAGACATCCTGACCTCGGAGCCTCCATCGGCGACCGTCAGCTTCTTCTCCAGCTTGGTGGTGGGTAAGCCGTTGTCTGAGCCGGGCAGCGACGCGACAGGCAGTCGACCGCGTTGGCCGCACGAACGGGGCTGGGGGAGCTGGAGGAATAGGGCGCGAGAGCCGCTTCGAGCGGGAGGCGTTTCAACAGAGCGATCGCATCTCCTGATAAGAGCCGAGAGCCGCTTCGCGATCCAGCGATCGCATCCGCTGATAAGGGCCGCACTCGGGCGATCGCGGCGAAGATAAGGGCCGCACTCGGGGGCTGAAGGGAGACGGCGTTGGGGGACGGGTGAAGACCGCCAAGCGCGGGAAAACCGCCATTTTGTGGGCGGAGGACGACGGCAAGAGCGGCAAGCCGCCATCTTTGATAACAAGTAAAGAAAATAAAATCTGAGAAATTGCAAATCTACAATGCCTAAACACGGGAATATTAGCACCTTTGATAGTGACCTCGAAGATTGGGCCATATATGTTGAAAGAGTAAAAAATTATTGTAAGGCCAATAAAATTCGTGACCAAGATAAAGCTCTAACATTATTAAATTTAATGGGTGCGAAGACATACGGGCAATTGAAACACCTGTTATCACCAGATGAACCGGCGGATAAGACGTTCGATGAGATTGTTACTGTCCTGAAAGATCATCTAAACCCCACGCCGCTGATGCTAGCGGAACGATTTAAATTTTACGACAGAAGGCAGCTACAGCATGAAAGCAATGCTGATTATTTGCTGGAATTGCGTAAATTAGCGAAATATTGCCAGTTTGGAACGGGACCGACAGAGGCACTTCGAGACAAATTTGTGTGTGGTTTATTTAAACAGGATACACAAAAGCGACTGCTAGAGGAGAATGAGCTGACGCTTGAGAAGGCGGTCACTATGGCAGCAGCACACGAAGCCGCAGCGAGAGGCACGGCAGTAATGCAGCTACGGTCACCGGAGCTCAGTGCACACAAATTGGGTGTGAGTTCTGGCAAATGTTATCGTTGTGGAAAGACAACGCATGATCAGAACCAGTGTTGGTTTAAAAACCAAGAATGTAGAACTTGTGGTAGGCTTGGACATATAGCTAGAGTATGCAGGTCAGGGAAGAAGACCAGCAACAAGAAGTCACCGCAAGGAAAATACGCAAAGGTACACAAGGTGACCGAACAGGAGTCCGATTCAGACGCTAGCAGTAATGAACTGGCTAGCTTAAGCTGTAATGAACTGGCTAGCTTAAGAGTACTCAACGCTGGTAAGGGTGCAGACCTCCAGACAATTTGGGTCACTCTTCAGATAGAAGGAGTCCAAGTAAAACTGGAATTGGACACTGGATCGGCATTGACGGTCATAAATAAGAAAGATTACGGAAAGTTATTCCAACATATTCCCCTACAGGATACGGGGATTATATTGGAAACATACACGGGGCAAAGAGTGTACCCCATCGGGAAAATAGAGGTTGCAGTGGTCCACAAGGGCGAAGACAGTCAAATAATGGACTTATATGTGATATCTGAAGGAGGTTCTCCACTACTAGGACGGGAGTGGATTAGGAAAATGAATATGGACTGGCATTTCCTACAAACAATAACGAGTGAGAACTCGGTGAAGATAGTCGGCCCAGACTCTGGAACGGATGATGGTAAGCCCAACTCAGGTGCAAAAGACAAAGTTTCAGCACAGAATTCCACTGAGCAACAACAACATAGTTTAACTGTGGATTCTGAGTCTGGCAAGTCTACTGATGTGCCCATTTCTGAGGGACACCGGGCTCGAACTCAACTCCATTTCAAACTACAACAGCAATTAGAACAAATGCTTCGCCGTTGTGAGCAAGAGTTGAATGCAACGAAAGAGTTCTTTGATATAGAGTTGGAGAATCTGGAAAGACAACAGAAGCAGCTGATGGAGAAAATGGAGCAGGAACACACAAAACGTCTGATGTCAGAGGAGTTAACGGTCAGCCAACTCCTGCATATGCTGAAGGACAGGACTCTGAAATGGGAAAAACTTGAACACGAACTTCAATATTCAAACGAAAGGGGTTCGGAGCTCTCAAAGGTTATTGGAAGAGCTGAGGTGGCAACACAGACTGAGATGACTGCAACAGAGCAGCCCTTGGATGCCAAAAGTACGCTGACTCACGTCAACGTAGAACAACAGACCGCTGAAACAGCTGCTCCGGTAGAGGGATTGAATAGTCCGATCAATCAATCTCCAAAAGAAGTTGAAGTAGTAAAATCTCAAATGAGGTCATTAGTAAACGACTTGCTGAAAGCCCAGAAAAAGCTGGATGAAGAGGTACGCATGAAGAAGTCTCTTCAGGAAAGATGTCTGGACTTGGAACAAAAGCTGGCTAACGCCCAGCTGGGTATGGAGGAAATAGAAGACCCTCTCGCTGGCCTAGATCAGGACGACACCGAATATTACTATGTCCTGTCCTGCCCAACTTGTAACTTCGACTCCCACCATACAGAAATCATGGAGGAGCACCGAAAGTCTACGGAACATCGGGAGAAGGTGGCTCTACTACGGAAAAAGGAGGAAGAGAAGGAGGAACTGCGCATGCAGCTGGCAGCTAACAGTGGAGCCCAGAGAGTCTCCAAGAAGCAGAAAAGGAAAAGTCGAAACAGAAGATGACCCATCTGAACCATTATTACCTCTACCAGATCACACACGTGGTCCCTCCGAACGGAGCCAATTCAGTTCGGAAGTTCAAACTGTTAAATCCATGGAAGGACTATTGAATGAGTCACTCCAGCAACGTGAACCGACTCCACCACAGAGATTGAATCTGTGAACTGTTTTCCGCAGAGACTGAATCTGTGATCTGTTTTGACATGAAGTTATCTATGTATCTATGTTATTCTGTTATGTAAACCTGAAGTTATATATGTATATATGTTATTACGTTATGTTAAATGGGGAGATGACTGTAAAGCTAGGAAGGGAGGAATGTTGTGTATGTAATATGTGTGCTACTTTGAACCTATGGACAGGACTGCACTACTTGTTGGGCGTAGTGATACGCAGTACCACTCCTGGCCATAGGGGTATAAATAGTACTGTGGGTACTGATCCCCCTCAGTTCCCGCCTGTGGGCATGAAGTAAAGACCTACGTATAGTCCCTACCTCCAACCAGTAAAGACCTGTTTTATTGTTACTGATTAAGTCTGAGTATTAATTACTTGAACAACTCACAGATTTAACAGTGCGCCCTTTGTCTTCTGTCTTCCTAATATTTAGTTGGAGGAAATTTCTGCTCATCCAGTATTGTCAGACAAGCAGTGTAACAATTTAGAGACAGCGGAGGGGTTGAGAGGTAGTGCGGAGGTAGATTTGGGTATCGTCAATGTACATATGGAACCTGATGTTGTGTTTTTGGATGATGTCGCTGATGGTCAGCATGTAGATGAGAAATAGGAGGGGGCCAAGGATAGATCTTTGGGGGGCTCCAGTGGTAATGGTGTGGGAGCAGAAAGAGAAGCCACAGTGAGTTGTGAAGAGAGTGGAGGGATTTCCTGATGATGTGAAATACATCATAAATAGTTCAACTCACCAGTCATCTCTTCTGTTGTTATTATCCAGTTAATGAGCTCCTCCATTGCTGTAACCTTTCATTTGGACCTTTAACCTCCAAACAGTGTCAGCCGTGGCTCAGTGGTAGCATTCTTGCCTCTGGCGTCAGAAGATCGTGGGTTCAAGCCTCACTCTAGAGACTTGAGTGCATAATCCAGGCTGATGCTTCAGTGCAGTACTGAGGTTCTGTATTTTGGATGAGATGTTAAACTAAAGCCTTGTCTGCTCTCTCAGGTGGATGTAAAAGATCCCATGGCACTACTTGAAGAAGAGCAGTGAAGTTATCCCTTGGTCTCTTGGCCAATATTTATCCCTCAACCAAACCTAAAACAGATGATCTGGTTATTATCACATTGTTGTTTGTGGAATCTTGCTGTGTACAAATTGGCTGCTGCGTTTGCTACATTTAAACAGTGACTACACTTCAAAAGTACTGCATTGGCTGTAAAAAGCTTTGGGACGTCCTGAGGTCATGAAAGGCATGATATAAATGGAAGTCTCTTTTCTTTCTTCCCCACCCCAGCACAGAATTTGTAGCAAATCCTTGTCTTCTGCATATATTTTCTCACCAAGAACTGTTACTCTGGTTAAATCTATTAGTAATTGATGGTCTATAGATTCAGATCCAATTAGCTCAGAGTGCTTGCTTTGCGATTAATTAGTCTGCCTGTTTGCAGTGGATAAGTAGTGCACGGAAGAAAAGTAGAGATTGCCCTTGTTAGCCCTTTAATAATGCAATTAATAATCAATGGGTAGCAGAACAGCTAAAGGTGGAGATAGTTCTAGTTAATTTACACAAGAATACCTATTATTGGTCAATTGGTAGAAACCCAAGGGAGGACTTGCAGAAATCACCGGGTCAAGCGTGTTTGGTCAAAAAGCAAACTGCTTCTCAGTTTCCCCATTTGTGGTATTTTTGTTACTTGAATGTAAGATTAAAAAGGAAGAATTCTCGGGAGAGTAGCTTTGTTCAAAGTTCTTCCTTGCTGTGATGAAATATTTCCATTCATCACTGCCTGTGACTGAGATCGGTTTCAGTGTCATTTCCCTTCCCCCAGACCTCATTGTATTGTGTACTGGAATGTGCTGTATTGTATACTGGAATGTGCTGTGTGTAGGGCTCCGCCCATACCTGGCCCCGTTTGTAAGCTAGCTTTCAGTCTAGCCCCAGTCTCCAGAAGGACGACATCTCTCTCGCTTACGTGTTTCGTTCTAAGTTAATAAAAGCCTTGTTTTGTTCTGCTACCTTCGAGTCTCGGAATTATTGAGGCACATCACTTGCTATACAGAAGAAAGTATAAGGAGAATACTTTGTTGTGGTGTTTTTGCATGGGGCAAATTCAGGTTGTGTGATAGAAATGCATGAACACTTAATGCGTTGGTGTGAACTGCTGCTGTATCAAACAGGTTCATGTTTCTGTTCAAATAGCAAACAAAGCAGTTTCATTGTGAAAGCGCTAAGCATTCATACACTCGTCCGGCACAGTACGATTTCACAACACAGTACAGGTTTCTTACTGACTTGGAGGCTCTCAAATCAGGCCTCCATCGCTGCTAGGGTGCGGTCATCGATAGGGGGTGTCCTCTTAAAGCTTGGTGTGGTTCTAGGGTTGCCAACTCTGGTTGGACGTATTCCTGGATGTTTCTTCACAAGACCGCCCATCTCCAACCGCCCTGTATAATCAAACAGCCTTGGTTTTTTCCCCCCATTTTCAATATTTCTAAATTAATAAACAAAAGTGTTCAAAGAAAAAAAAAAATCATCACATTTTTTAAAATGCCCTGGAGATTAATCTTTAATTCCTGGAGACTCCAGGGCAATCCTGGAGGGTTGGCAACCCAAGATGTGTCTGTAAGGAAAGAGTTAATCAGATTGCCCTGACGTCTGCTAATGTTATACTGTGATTGATTTCTCTTTATATTGTAGTGAGAATAACCTTTACCTTTTGCCGTATAAGTCAATTTAGATGCACTGGCCACTGAACTGTTGAATTGAGACTGACCTTAAAGCAATGGTTAGCTCAGACAATAAACCTAATTAAAAGGCATTGCAGTGCAGAGAACTTTAGTCAGTCAATAACAAGTTCTGCAGCAGGAAGCATGTGCTTTATAGAAAGCAGGAGATTGTTAGGGAATGGTGCAGATTTATAATTCGAAGTTTCACGTGGTAGAATAGTAACAAGAGTGAAACTATGGCTAAGATAACGAAGTTGGGCTGGTCGATGGAAAAAAGAACTTGTTAAAACTAAAGTTATTGATAAGGGGTAAGGGAAGAAGCTCGTCTGGAATGGAGTTGTATTAGGTCATGCCGAAATATGTGGATTGTCACGTAGTAGGGGTAAGGAAAAGGTATTCTCGCATCCCCGATTTTCATTGCTCCACCATTGGCGGCCGTGCCTTCAGCTGTCTAGGCCCTAAGCTCTGGAATTCCTACCTTAATCCTCTCCACCTCTCTCTCCTCCTTTTAAGATTGATGTCAAATTTTATTTGATAATCGCTCCAGTGAAGAGCCTTGGGATGTTTTACTGTGTTAAAGGTGCTACATAAATGCAAGTTGTTGTTGTTATTTAAAAAATGGGTGTTGGGACAGATAGGATTGGAAGGTCTGCAGCCTGTATACCAAGCTCAGAAATGTAACACGTTTGATTCCTCTGACCAAACTCGCAAGGTTTTTAGTGTTGCGTGCCGCTGAGTGTATGTTTAGTTATTGTATACTTAATAAATCTGTGACATCTGCCATTTATTGTCTACCAACCCAATTGATTTGAAGAGTAAATTATAAGTGAGAACACACACATTTAATACCCTCCTCTTAAAGGTGCATGGCCTAGAAATTCAGTTGGTTGCGCCAGCCGTTAGCGCCTTAGGAGGAGTAGATGTCGGGCGCTAGGCGGCTAGCGCCCGGGCGCAGCGCGATCTGCGCCTCGCCCCAACTTCACTAGAGATTTAGCGGCGGCGCAAAGTCTTTGCGCGCGCTCAGCTGCGCGCGCAGATCATGACGTCATTTCCTCGTGCAACGCCCTTTGTGCGCCCCCAACCGGAACTTCAGTGGCGATGCCCCATTGTGCGCCTGGCGCCCCTAGCGACTGTTAGAGTGGAACGGTGCTCAGCCGATGCGGGGCGCGGGGGCGCAAATTAAAGGGCACTCCTCCTGCACTATAAAAGGCTGCCATTTCGCAGCACTCCTTCTTGAGAAACGGATCTTTGGAGAGAGACCAAGGTAGATAGCTTTCTGCTTTGGCCCAACACTCGGACAGGTACTTCTGGCTTCAGGCCACAGCTTTCCACTAGTCTTTGCCTTCATTGACATCTCATTGTTTGCCAGCATATTATGGGGGCTGCAATGGGTGTCAACGCTGGCTTTCTCAATTACATCCAAAGGGCTCACAGACGCCGTGAGAGAGTGGCAGCCCTGGCTAGACGGAGAGGGGGCAACAGGTGTCGGGAAAGGAGGCCATACCCACCCAGGGTATACCGCCAGCAGTTCTCCTATCTCAACATGTCTGAGGAGCAGTGTGTTCGGAGGCTGCGATTCAGAAGGGACGTGGTCATAGAGATCTGCCAGCTGCTTGGCGGTGATCTGCAGCCACAGCTGAGGAGCAGGACGTCTCTGTCGGTGGCAGTGAAGGTGACGGTGGCTCTCAACTTCTATGCCACCGGCTCCTTCCAATCCGCTACTGGGGACATTGCCAACATCTCCCAGTTCGCCGTGCATTGCTGCATCCGCCAGGTGACCAATGCCCTTTTCAAAAGGAGACGTCAGTTCATCTCCTTCTCCATGGCCCTTGCCAAGCAGCAACAGCGTACAATGGGCTTTGCAGCATTCGCGGGCTTCCCCATGGTGCAGGGCGCCATTGACTGCACGCATGTGGCTTTGCGGGCACCTCTGGAGAATGCCGAGGATTACCGCAACCGGAAGGGCTACCATTCGCTGAACGTCCAGCTGGTGTGTGACCACAGGCAGCTCATCCTAGCTGTCAATGCCCGCTTTCCAGGCAGCAGCCACGATGCCTTCATCCTGCGACAGACTTCTGTGGCAGACATGTTCCAGGCACAGCCTCACCCACGAGGATGGCTTATCGGGGACAAAGGCTATCCTTTGTGTACCTGGCTGATGACCCCGCTCCGTGCGCCCAGCACCCCTGCTGAAGAGGGATACCACGAGAGCCATCAAGCGACCAGGAACATCATTGAACAAACAATCGGCGTCCTGAAGCAACGGTTCCACTGTCTGGATCGTTCCGGTGGAGCCCTACAGTATTCGCCGGAGCGAGTCTCCCATTTCATGGTCGTTTGCTGCATGCTGCACAACCTGGCTATCCGCAGGACTCAGGCACTGCCACCAGAGATTGGAGGACCACCTCAGGAGGAGGAGGAGGAGGACCAGCACAGGAGGGAGGCACAAAGTGCAAGGGCCGCCCATCGCCGGCTTATTGAACGTCGGTTCTAGGCCCCCTCTCAGGGAATGGCTTGTGCCAATGTCAGCAGATGAATGTAGCCACTCCACAAGCCCTCAGCCGAGCAGGGCAACCAGGACTTAACCAAAAAACCATGCACGCTGCAATTTAACAACAATAATTTATTGAAAACCTCTGCCCTTCCCACATTACATGCTCATGTGGAGAAGCCCCCTCCAAAAACACAAAACTACCAGTCTCGGCCTTACAAAAAGAAAGAAAGACACCAGTCTCGGCCTTACACAAAAACAGCTGCACCAGTCTCGGCCTTACAACAAGCACCAGGCATTTGTGCATACCTCTACTTTTTGCCCTGCGAGGGCGATGCCTTGCGCATCCTTGCCTGGCCCCTGCCCGCCCTGCTGCTCCTCCTCAATGGGAGCCCAGTGGCTGCAGCAAGGCTGGGGGAAGGCTGCTGAGGGGCAGATGGCGAGACGGCAGATGCCCTTGGGGGTCGGCCTGCACCAGCTCTGGCCTTGGAGTGGCCGGCTGCTGACTGCTCCAACTCTGGCTGGGCGGCAGCAGTCTGTCCAGCAGCTCATGGCAGCTGCAATGGCGGAGTGGCAGTGTCGGCTGCAGGAATGGTGGCAACCTGGCAGATCGCAGGTGCTCGCTGGTCGCCTGAGACATTGGCACTCGCACGGGCCAGCACTGCAGCATGCGCAGCAAACAGCTGAAGAACAGACTGCTGGGCTGCTGCTGCGCGGCGAGTGCCCTGGCGATGCCTGGCTGATCCAGCGAGGGTGGCAGCAGTTAGTGCCCGTGTGGCCCTGGTCTGTGTCCACATGACACCAGCCAGTGAATGGACGGCATGACTGAGCACTTGGCTAGAAGCCGACTGTGCTGCCGCAAAGTCCTGCAGACTCCTGGCCTGTGCTGCACTGAATTGTTCCAGACTCCTGGCCTGTGCTGCACTGAATTGTTGCAGACTCCTGGCCTGTGCTGCTCCGAATTGCTGCACACTCCTTGACAGAGACTCTATGGAGTCAGGCATCCTTGCCACTGCAGCCATGAGCTCAGTGTGCCTGCGCTCAGCCTGGACGGCCATTTCCTCTAGGAGGCGCACCTCCTCTGCGCTCACCGTCGCAGGACTGGAGGCCGCACTCACCCTCTGGGGAGAAGTCCGCCGAGCTTCCCCACCCCTCCCGCGTTGCTGCAGGCCGCTGGGCCCCGGAGCTTCACTCTCCTCCGACCCTTCCCCCCGGCTCCCCTCCAGGGAAGACGTGTCCCCTACATCGCCATGGGCTGGCGCGGCTGAGGGTGGCACTGATGGGCCGGCTTCCTCTTCCTCCTCCTCGTCTTCCGAAGGTCTGACAGTGGCAGCTTGAGGGCCCGCCTCCTCACCTTGCGATTCACCATCTGAAAGCAGGAAGGCACAAGAGTAGCTTTAGAGTGAGGACAGGGCGGCAGCGAGGGAGGCATGAGTGGTGCCATTCACCGCATTGGTCGGATAGTGGCAAAGGATGCTGATCTGATGCGCAAGTGGAACGAGAGAGGTCCAAAAGGTGATGCCCTTACCATTGGTGCCCAGAACAGGGTCGGCATCTCCACTGGCGATGGGGCCAATCAGCCGGCCTGCCATAATGCGCTCCACACGCTGGTCGAGGTCGGAGAGCTCTTTGAGGTCAGGACGGCCTCCCCCGGTCTCAGTTCGGTTGCGCCGGTTGTGCGCCACCTTGGCCTGCAAGAGAAAGGACGGCCTCTCAGTACAGTGTGAAGCCCTGATCTTGTCTGCACTGCCTCCCATGGTCGAATAGCTTGTACAGTGTGTAAAGTGCTGAATGTGCAAGTGATTTTCATGCCAGTCCCATAGCTGCTGGATGAGGGCTGGCCATTAGGGCTTTCAGGTCCCTTTGCCCATAAAGTGAGGTGCACATGCAAGGATGAGGAGGACACTGGAAAGGGTACTCACCCTGACAACCCGAGTGAGGTCGTTGAACTTCTTCCGGCATTGCACAGGAGTCCTGGCAACCACGCTGTTGGAAGACACCCTGTTGGAGACCTCCCTCCAGGCTTTCCGGTAGGCGCTGGGCAGCGGCCTCTTGCCACCTTCTGGGAACAGAACATGGCGCCTGCGCTCCACTCCGCCAACCAGCAGCCTCAGGTCACCGTCGCTGAAGCGCTGCGCTCTCTCCCTGGCCTTCTCCATAGCCCTGGGCGTTGTGCAGGTGAAGCTGAAGTGGTCAGGCCTAGGTTGAGGGCTGCAGTGTGCAGGGTGTGGCAGGCAAACAAATCCACCCTCCCCCTTTAAGAGCTGACCAGTGCCAGAGTGTCTGCCGTCAATCAAGAACTCGCCGCACCTGCGCTGCGCCCGGCCTCGGGGGTATCGCTCAGCACCGCCGGCTTAGCGCCTAAAGATAGTCGTGCATCGCCTGTTTTAGCGCAGCAGCAACCTCTTGGGGCGATGCGACTGAATATCGGCGAAGGGGGCGCGACTTTGCGCTGGGCGCAAACTTTAGCGGCCGCCCGACTTTACCGCCCCAAAAGTGGCTATACTGAATTTCTAGGCCCATGTCTTCAAAAAGGTCTGAATGTTACCGTAGAGCCGCCAGAGCCCCGGATAGATTTTCCAGCTTGCACTGTGATTTCCTTTGGGCTTGGCAGCTCCTGAGTGTTTGTCCGGCTGGATTGAAAGTTGGGTGTCTCACTGTTTACTGTGGCTCCGTTCTGGGACACACATTGTCAGGGTCATCACCAGAGCCGCCTAGTAGCAGAAAGACCCTACTTCAGGCAGGGTTTCCTGGAAACTTCACCTTTTTACTACATCACATAATTCTGCTCGGATCTATTCTGTTAAAAAGAGGGAGAACTTTAATCATAAAATACTCCTGACTAGACTTTCCTTCCCGTTTAGGTATTGTGCATTACAAAATAAAGAAGGCAAGGTCTTACAATTCTTTAGCACCTTGGGCGTCCCCAAGCACTTTATAAGCAATGAAGTACTTTTGAAGTGTCGTCACTGTTGTAATGTAGGAAACGCGGCAGCCAATTTTCACACAGCAAGCTCCCACAAACAGCAATGTTATAATGACCAGATGATCTGTTTTAGAGGGATTGAGGAGTAAATATTGGCCAGTATAAAAATTGGTAGAAGGATTAGAGGGGAGTGGAGAGAACCTTTTTCACCCAGAGGGGGTTGGGGGTCTGGAACTCACTGCCTGAAAGGGTGGTAGAGGCAGAAACCCTCATCACATTTAAAAAGTACTTGGATATGCATTTGAAGTGCCGTAACCTACAGGGCAACGGACCAAGACTTGCAAAGTGGGATTAGGCTGGATAGCTCTTTTTCGGCCGGCACAGACATGATGGGCCGAATGGCCTCTTTCTGTGCCGTAAATTTCTATGATAGGACATTGGCATGGAAGCATAAAATTACAAGAGATATTAATAGATTAAGTGAATGGGCAAAACTGGCAAAAGGATTTCAGTAGGCAAATGTGAGGTCATCCTCTTTGGACCTAAAAAGGAAAGTACAGAGTACTTTCTAAATGGTGAAAAGCTAGAAACAGTGGCTTTCCAAAGAGACTTGGGGATTTCATGTTCATAGAACATTAAAATGTTATGTACAAGTACAGAAAATAATCAAAAAGGCTAATGGAATGCTGGCTTTTATAGCTAGAGGACTAGAATACAAGAGGGTATAAGGTATGCTACAGCTATACAAAGAACTGGTTAGATCACACCTGGAGTGCTGAGCGCAGTTCTGGGCACCACACCTTAGGAAGGATATATTGACCTTGGAGAGAGTGCAACGTAGATTTACCAGAATGATACCCGGACTCTACAGGTCAAATTACAAGGAGAGATTACACAAACTAGGGTTGTATTCCCTAGGATTTAGACGGTTAAGGGGTGATTTGATCAAAGTTTTCAAGATATTAAGGGAAACTGATAGGTTAGATAGAAACAATTTCTGCTGGTTGGGGATTCTAGGACTAGGGGGCATAGTCTAAAAATTAGAGCCAGACCTTTCAGGAGTAAAATTAGGAAACACTTCTAGACACAAAGGGTGGGAGAAGTTTGGAACTCTCTTCCACAAACGGAAATTGATGCTAGGTCAATTGTTAATTTTAAACCTGAGATTGATAGCTTTTTGTTAACCAAAGGTATTAAGGGATATGGGCCAAAGGCGAGTATGTGGAGTTAGGTCACAGATCAGCCATTGAATGGAGGAACAGGCTCGAGGGGCTAAATGGCCCACTCCTGTTCCTATGTTCTTATGGCACTGGAGAGAACTCCCCTGCTCTTCTTCGAATAGTGCTATGGGTGTTATGTATTTTGTGTTCTCCTCCCACCTGTGGTGGCGCTGTCACAGGAGATAAATGGTTGGGTGTTCTCTGTTAAGTTTAGCTCTCTTTGTTCAGAACTTGCCAGAACTTCCTTTCCTTCCAATAAAGCACTTCATGTTTGAATCTCTGAGTTCTGAGTCCTAAATTGTGTCTAGGTAGAAAGGTACCGACACAACAAGTGGCAACAAGGAGCGGATGAATCTGTGTACGTTACGGGTGCAGTGAGTAAACAGAAATTTTAATTTGAAACGTGAGATGGCTACTATATTAGGAAACATCGGTGATTTTGATGAAAATGTGGAGCAATGGAGCGCATATACGGAACGTTTTGACTATTTTGTATTGGCGAATGCGGTGGCAAATGAAAAGGTCATGCCTACCTTTTTGAGTGTAATCGGGCCGAAGACATTTAATTTACTTCGCAGCCTCGTGCAGCCAGATAAGCCAGGAACTAAAACATATAAGCAACTAGTGGAAATTCTTGGAGCACATTTTTCACCAAAACCTCTGGTTATTGCTGAGAGATTTAGATTTCACAAACGGAATCAAGAGGAGGGGGAATCAGTGACGATGTTTATTGCTGCTTTAAAAAGGTTATCAGAACACTGCGAGTTCAAGGAGGTGCTGAAGGACACCATTAGAGACAGACTCGTGTGTGGTCTGCAAAATGCAGCCACACAGAAGCGCCTTCTTACTGAGGACAACCTTACTCTTGAAAAGGCCATTGAAGTTAGTGTCTCCATGGAGATGGCGGAAAAGGAGGCTCACCAGTTGAGTTCAACAGGGAGAGTTCACAAGGTGTCGTCTGAGCCTAAAGGTGCGCGGAACGGCACATGTTACCGTTGTGGGAAAACGGGCCATCACGCTAATGACTGCTGGTGTACGGAGCTGGAATGCCAAAATTGTGGCAAAAAGGGTCACATTGAACGTGCCTGTAGAGGTAAAAAAAGAACAGACAGAGCTGGGAAGCATGGAAGCAAAATGTCTGTATTTGGACAAGAGAGGATAAAGAGTGTTCATTCAGTGCAGTATGATGGAACAAGCAAAACAGAGGGGAGCGACACCTCTGAGGAGGAAGAGGTGCACATACTGACGGTTGCAGGTGATTCAAATGGCTACTGGGGGTCACCACTGGTGGAGGGACAATCAGTGCGGATGGAGGTGGACACAGGCGCGGCTGTGTCCCTTGTTTCAGACACTGTCTACAACAAAATGCTAAAGCATCTTACCCTTCAGCCAACAAACATTGTGCTAAAGACGTATACCGGCGAACCTGTGGCCATGAGAGGCGTCATTGAGGTGACAGTTAAATTGAACAGACAGACTGCAAAACTGCCACTATATGTGGTAAAGGGAAATTACCCATCGCTACTGGGACGTGCATGGCTAGAGAAAATCACGCTGAACTGGCCTGCAGTCCGCATGATGTCAAAAGGGGAGTCAGGTCTGACTGCAGTGTTAAACAAACATGCAGAACTCTTCAATGGGGAACTTGGGAGCATGAAAAAGATTAGCGTGAGACTGGACATTAAACCTGACAGCAAGCCGAAGTTTCACAAAGCCTGACCTGTATCCTATGCAATTAGGCCAAAAGTTGAGGCTAACTTGGAGGCCTTAGTCGAGAATGGAGTCCTGGAGCCTGTGAGCGTGAGCAAATGGGCCACACCCATTGTTCCTGTCCTGAAAAAGGATGGATCTGTTCGAATCTGCAGGGATTTTAAAGTGACTATTAACCTGGTGCTGTCTGCGGAACAGTACCCTCTTCCCCTCATTGATGATCTTTTTACGGGCCTGGCCAGAGGGCAAAAGTTCAGCAAAATAGACTTATGCCAGGCTTATCTACAAATGCATGTTGATGACAAATCAAAGGAGCTGCTGACAATTGTGACACACAAGGGGCTATACAGGTACTGCCGCCTTCCGTTTGGAATTACGTCGGCCCCTGCTCTATTCCAAAGGGCAATGGATCAGATTTTGAGTGGACTGCCAGGAGTCCAGTGCTACCTGGATGACATCCTTGTCACTGGGACAAATGAGGAGGATCATCTTCTGAACTTGGATGCGACACTACAACGACTGAAAGAGTACAGACTCAGAGTTCGTAAAGACAAATGTGAATTCTTTCAGTCTTCAGTTGAGTACCTGGGGCATGTGATTGACGCTACTGGCCTGCATAAGGTGCCGTCAAAGGTCAAGGCGATCGTGGAGGCCCCAGCACCCCAGAATGTGAGCCAGTTATGTTCATTTCTGGGGCTACTTAACTACTATGGGAAGTTTATTCCAGACTTAGCAACATTGCTGAAGCCGTTACATCAGTTGCTATGTCAAGGCAAAACATGGAAATGGACTGAACTGTGCAACGAAGCTTTCGCCCAAGCAAAGAAAGCATTGCTGAAATCGGAGGTCCTGACACACTTCGACCCAAAGCTACCCGTGCAGCTAGCATATGATGCATCACCATATGGTGTGGGAGCAGTCATATCCCACATCATGCCTTCGGGTGAAGAGAAATCTATCGCCTTCGCATCACGCACCTTGAACAAGGCCGAGAGTAACTATGCGCAGATCGAGCGCGAGGCCTTGGGAATCGTTTTTGGAATTCGAAAATTTCATCAGTACCTGTTTGGGAGAAGGTTCACACTCCTGACGGACCACCGTCCATTGACTTCAATCTTCGGGCCCCACACCGGAATTCTGTCTCTCGCTGCAAGCAGGAGGCAAAGGTGGGCTTTACTGTTGTCAGGACACACATACGACATCAAATATCGCAAATCAGGCTTGCACGGCAACGCAGACGGTCTCTCGAGGCTACCCTTGCCTGTTACTCCCCCAGAGCCTCGTCAGATAGACATCTTCTACTTTAGACAAGTGGAGGGAGCACCTTTCACTGCAGTTCAGGTGCGAAGGTACACCCGCAACGATCCAGTCCTGTCTGAGGTAATGGACGATGTCATTCGAGGGAGAGCTATAGGAGATTCTCCTAGTTTGAAACCTTACGTTTCAAAAAGAAATGAGCTCTCCATCCAGGCAGGTTGTCTTCTTTGGGGACGCCATGTCATCATTCCGCCACCTCTGAGGGAACCTATACTGCAACAACTTCATACAGGCCACAGTGGGATGGTTCGGATGAAGGAAATGGCAAGAAGCTACTTCTGGTGGCCAGGTCTCGATGGGAATATTGAGGAGAAAGCCAAAACATGTTCCCCATGTCAAAGGGTCCAGAATGTTCCACAGCTGGCAACCCTACACCCCTGGGATTGGCCTGCAGAAGTGTGGCAGCGAGTACATGTGGACTTCGCCGGTCCTTTCGAAGAGAAGATGTTTATGGTGGTTGTAGATGCTCGTAGCAAGTGGCCGGAGGTCGCTGTGATGAGGTCTACCATGGCAGAGAAAACAATTGAGAAACTTGGTGAGATGTTCAGCCGTTATGGCTCACCGGAACAACTCGTAAGTGACAACGGTCCACAATTTGTGTCACAGGAGTTTGCAACCTTCCTGCATGTGAATGGTGTCCAACACATCAGGTCTGCGCCCTATCATCCCTCTACTAACGGCCAGGCAGAAAGGTTCGTGCAAACTTTGAAGCACGCCTTGAAGGCATCGCAAGGTCAGGGCTCAATCCACCAACGTCTGAACAGCTTCCTGTTGTCCTACAGGAACGAGCCGCATGCCACAACCAAAACTTCCCCTGCTTCGCTCATGATGAAGACGCAGTTGCGGACAAGTTTTGACTTACTCAAACCTCCAAGGGCAGAGCAGGTTGTCCATCGTCAACAACAAGCTCAAGTTGAAAAGAGAGAGAAAAGAGCCAAGGAGAGACGGTTTCATCCGGGAGAGCACATCCTAGCTCGAAACTACAACACTGGACCGAAATGGGTTCCTGCTACGGTGATCGCGCAGACGGGCCCTGTGTCTTACATGGTTGAGACTGCTGAGGACGTCGTCTGGAGAAGACACACAGATCAACTGTTGCTAGGAGCAGAGACAGCCACAGAGGCTCCAATGGCTGGTTGGCCTGAACTGTTTCCGGATGATACCACAAACCAGCATCCTTTGCCACAGTGCTCTTCTCCAACACAGGAAGTCAAAGAGACTGTTCCACCTGTGCAAACTCCTGACTTTCGACTGACACAGGCACCTTCTCCATCCAGGCCTGTGTCAATGCCTACTGCTGTGGAAGCCAGCGATGACCGCCGGTATCCTGTCAGAGAGCGGCGGCCTCCAAGACGCTTGGATCTGTAGGCTTAGTGACTTACCCACAAGACTGGGGCAGAATAAACCCCAGGGTAAAGTCAGGGGTTGAGGCAGTCTACCTCTACCCTAGGTTCGTTGAGTGCATTGAAAGTAACTTACCTGTTGAGGAATAATGTGGACCTTCCATTTAAGAGGGGAGGAAATGTTATGTATTTTGTGTTCTCCTCCCACCTGTGGTGGTGCTGTCACAGGAGATAAATGGTTGGGTGTTCTCTGTTAAGTTTAGCTCTCTTTGTTCGGAACTTGCCAGAACTTCCTTTCCTTCCAATAAAGCACTTCATGTTTGAATCTCTGAGTTCTGAGTCCTAAATTGTGTCTAGGTAGAAAGGTACCGACACAACAATGGGATCTTTAACGTCCACCTGAGAGGGCAGACAGGGCCCCAGTTTAACATCTCATTCGAAAGACGGCTTCAACCCACAATCTTCTGACTCAAAGGCAAGAGTGCTAAGAACTGAATCAAGGCTGACACAAGCTGGACTATTACATTAAAAATGGACATGATTATATATATATACAAGCTGGTGAATATTTCCTTCCCTCCCCGTAAGTATCTTCCAGAGCATCAGTTTCAACCACATTATATTAGAACATTGTATTTGCTTATGTTGCAATGAATGTGAAGTGCTTGCTTATCTAATGCTGCTGGGTGCTACTGATTTGCATACTACGGTGACCTGTATGCAAACGCACTTCATATCACCTCAAAAAATAATTAAAGCGTCCTTCAAAGACAATTATTCTCATGGGGACAAGGAGGAAATTATTTATTGAATTAGGGATGGTTAGGAGTGAGCAGTAAGAGTTTAATTTACTCTTTGAGTTGAGATAACATCATGGGCCACAAGAGAGAAACATTGTACTTGCCGGCATCTATACATTTTTGTTGTTGTACTGTACACTGCAGCCTCAATAAAATGAAACTGTGTTAATTAAAAATTAGGCAGAATTTGCATTTTGCAATGACTGAAAGGGGTTATTGTGAGTTGTTTGATGTAGAACGGTATCGCTCACTTGATTCACAGGTGGTCCATGATCGAAGCAAGACAACCATTTCTTTGTCTCATGTTCAAAAAGGGACCTGGCTGCTGGAACATAAAGCATTCACTGCCCAACAACGTCGAGTTTTCTTCTGGTGATAGACTCTGTTATAGCTACCAGAACAGAACAAAGGTCTGTATCTCCACAGACATTATATTAGCATATATTAAATACGACATCTGGTATTGGGAGGGAGCTGGAAGTTTTGCACATTTGTCTTGCAAGTGGAAATCGCTACCCCATATGGTCAGTTTGATCTGTAATCAGTAATACAGCATCCCGTGCTGTGCAAATGCTTTTTCTGTACAGTGCCAGAAACGTGAATATATATCAAAGTCTTTAACAGCTATCCTTTTGTGAAAGTAAGATATACAAATTATTTCTTTCACAGATTTTTGCAATTGCCCACTTTTCTCCCCTCCTCTCCAGGAGGTACTAGCCTGCATTTTCCAGTTGGGTCTCCCCAATTTATGGCCATAAACCAATCAGGAAATGGATGCTAGGACAATTGTGGCTTTCAAGACTGAGATAGATAGATTTTTTATTGGGTAAGGGTATCAAGGGATATGGACCAAAGGTGGGTAAATGGAATTGAGGTGTAGATCAGCCTTGATCTAATCTTCACAGGATCCACATCAGCCAAGTTTCATCACTGGTTTCATCTCTTTGTTCTTTGGTGTTGCTTTGGGAAAATAACCAGAGCTGACTTTTTCTCTATTATGTGGGCTAACCATGTGTCTGACTATCTTCTAGAAACCGAAGCCCATCTGCCCTCTCGGGTGGACGTAAAAGATCCCACGGCACTATTTTGAAGAAGAGCAGGGGTGTTCTCCCCAGTGTTCTGGCCAATATTATCCCTCAACCAACATCACCAAAAAAAAACAGATTATCTGGTCGTTATCACATTGCTATTTTTGGGAGCTTGCTGTGTCCAAATTGGCTGCCACGTTTCCTACAATGCATTTTGTTCCAACCACTGGCTGGTTATTTTTTATCTCATCATATAAAAGGGGGTGGATTCTAGACACACAATATTAACCGCCGCTTATTTTTTACCCGTTACCTGAACTGCAACTTAACAGAAATTAATTTGTGAAAATGTAAAGCGGACATTAGATACAGACAAGAAGCTGATTATTGGGGTAGGGAGGAGTTACAGCGGACTGCAAGGGATCAGGCGCATTACGATGGCAGAGGAAGAAATGGTGCAGGATTGATGATGGCGGGAAGCAATAAAAAAAAAGGTCTTGCATTTATAGTGTGTCTGTCACGGCCTCAGAGGGCTTTACAGCCAATGAAGTACTTTTTAAAGTGTGGTCACTGTTGTAATATAAGAAACACGGCAGCCAATTTGCACACAGCAAGCTCCCAAAAAAGCAATGTGATAATGACCAGATAACCTGTTTTAGTGATGGTTGGGGGATAAACATTAGCCAGGACACCGGGGAAAACTCCCCTGCTCTTCTTCGAAATAGTACCATGGGATCTTTTACGACCACCTGAGAGGGCAGACCATCTTTGATCCTTGGTTTACCATCTGATCTGAAAGACGGCACCGCCAACAGTGCAGCACTCCCTCAGTACTGCACAGGAAAAATGTTTTATTCGTTTATGGGATGTGGTCATTGCTGGCAAGGCCAGCATTTATTGCCCATCCCTAATTGCCCTGGAGAAGGTGGTGGTGATCCGCCTTCTTGTACCGCTGCAGTCCGTGTGGTGAAGTTATTCCCACAGTGCTGTTAGGGAGGGAGCTCCAGGATTTTGACCCAGCAACGATGAAGGATCGGCGATATACTTCTAAGTCAGGATGGTGTGTGACTTGGAGGGGAACTTGGAGGTGGCGGTGTTCCGATGCGCCTGCTGCCCTTGTCCTTCTAGGTGGAAGAGGTTGCGGGTTTGAAAGCTGCTGCTGAGCGTCAGCCTGGGATTTGTGGTCAAATCCTGGGGTAAATTCACTATTGTCCCTTGCAAACATGTGAGCTGGAGTATTTCTTTTAACCATAATGGAGCTGGATTTGGGGTTGGCATGCTTTTTTTTTCATCAGCCTAGCCAGGGGTTTTGTTGCCGCCAGTTGACAATTAATAGAGCTAGCCATGCGGTGGCCCATTGTTTCAATTGTATACATTCACGGCTGATTTAACTGCAAACATGAACAAGTGGGCTACCAGCCAAGAGGTTCTGGCAGCAAGCCTGCCCTGAGCAAGGAATGGCAATGATCTAAAGATGAGTCCCTTTCATCTTGCTCGAGTCGGCAGCAGTCAGTGTCAGCTTTGGCTCTGTGGTAGCTCTCTTACCTCCTGAGTCAGAAGGTTGTGGGTTCAAGTCCCACTCCAGAGACTTGAGTGCAAAATCCAGGATGATACGCTGTCTGAGATGCCATCTTTCAGATGAGATGTTAAACCAAGGCCCCGTCTGCTCTCTCCGGTGGATGTAAAAGATCCCACGGCACTATTTGAAGAAGAGCAGGGGAGTTCTTCCTGGTGTCCTGGCCAATATTTATCCCTCAGCCAACATCACTTATATAAAAAAACAGATTATCACAGTGCTGTTTGTGGGACCTTTCTGTGCGCAAATTGGCTTCCGCATTTTCCTACATTACAACAGTGATTACACTTCAAAATGTACGTCATTGGCTGTAAAGTGCTTTGGGATGCCCCGAGGTTGTCTTTCTTGCTGAAACCTGCCAGGGCAATTGTTTGCATTTGTGCTTAACACAGTTGATTCAAATTTCCCGCCCTCTAGGGAAGCGCTCCATTGGTTCCTTGAGCTGTTTGCAACATGAGAAATTGGAACTCGGTGACAACTGACTCATTGTGCAGGCATGACCAGCCTTAGTCCCTGCTTGCCTTCCCCCCACCCCCCACCCCCAGTGTTTTGTGCAAATCCACACCAATAATTTTAATAGTGCAATTTGGAGGAATATTTAAGCAAAATTTAGAAGATTGCTTAATTAAAAATTGGAGATTTGTACTTGTGGAGCTTATTAACAATCAGTCTTCGATGTCACATTGCATATTCAGCAGTCTGATAAAAATTTAAATGATTTTGCTGATTAGCCGAGCTCCGTGTCTAATTACGCAATTCATTAATGAGGGTACAGTAATTGGTCAGTTAAAATGTATGTCGTTGGGTTGTGGAAGAAGAAAGCTGTCTGCTTTAATCATTCAGCTCTCCTGAAATACCTCATCGCTCGCTCCCTGCCGGCATCGGACTCCAGGTGAATATTTAGCATTATTCAGATTTTTTTTGTTCTAAACCGAACCATCCTTCGCCTTGAATCAAAATTGATCACAGAAAAGACACTCTGTAACCTTATGTGGCATCAGCTGGTCAAGCAGAAAATGGTTTATTGAAGTTTAAAAAAAAAAATTCCACACAGATCATGTTAGCCTTGCAGTTGACAATTCTATTATATCTAAGAACTTTATGCACTAGGGACATGTAAAACTGCAGGCCGGGTAATAAAATATACCATCAGTCAGCTTGAGCACAGCACTAGGAGGAAACGATGGCTTGTGAAGAACATTGGCCTGATTTTCAGTGGAATTGCGAACCTGCAAGGGCATATATGACATTTTCAGCCAGAGACTTATACTTACGGAGGATGGTGGGGGTGCAGGAGTGGGTGGGGGTGGGGTGGGGGGCGGTGATATTTGTCTACTGAAATAAATCAATTCCAAACGGTTAAGAGAGTTCTACTAATCCTACCAGAATGATGGCATTTGGAAATCATGGGTTTGTTCATTGGCATAATTATTCACAGATCCAGGTGCGCAGAGAAGGGCAAGTGTAGAGCGCACACTATTGCTGGGAGCAGAAAGTTGTGTAATTAAAATTTAACAGGATGAAGAAAATAAGTGTGAAATATCACACTAAGTGGGGAGGTATTCTAAAAGCTTTTGGAAAGACTTGGAAGTTATCGTAGCCATTTGTCGAGGCCCAGGGTGGTGGGGGGGATGAAGTAAATGGTAAAAAAATGAAACCCAATGTGCAGGAATGAGTCTATATGGGAGTGATAGAGCAGCCCAGCGCCCAGCCAGTTGATGGCTCCAGAACTGGAGATGGTTACAAGGAAGGTCGCCCTCTGTGCCAATCCATGGCACCATGCCCGTAAGCTTGCATTGCAACAGGTATAGAAGGCGATAGATACAGGCTAGGGGCCACAGCTGACCGATACTGGTACTGGAGGCTTCCTGCTGACCTGAACCTGAGCTCGCCACATTTGTTAAAAGAAAGAACGAACTTGCAATTATATCGCACCTTTCACAACCTCAGAACGCCCCAAAGCGCTTTACAGCCAATGAAGTACTTTTGAAGTGTTGTCACTGTTGTAATGTAGGGCACACGGCAGCCAATTTGCACACAGCAAGATCCCCGAACAGCAATGAAATAAATGATCAGATCATCTGTTTTTAGTGTTGTTGGTTGAGGGATAAATAATGGCCAGGACACCGGGGGAACCCCCCTGCTCTTCTTTGAAATAGGCCTCCTGGGATCTTTTATGTCCACCTGAAACGTTTAATGTTTCATCTGAAAGACAGCACCACCACACAAGCTTCCTCCCACCCTACTTCATCTCACCCTATTACCACATCTAAAGACGACACCTCTGACAGTGCAGCACTCCCTCGGTACTGCACTGGAGTGTCAGCCTGGATTATGTCCCCAAGTCTCTGGAGTGGGGCTTGAACCCACAACTTTCTGGCTTAGAGGCAAGAGTGCTACCAGCTAAGCCACGGATAACAAGTCAGATAGGTATAAATATGGTTGATGGCATCTTGATTGATGCAGGCAGTCAGGCTTTACTGGATGTTGATCACCTGGTATGCCTTCTTTCATGTACCACGTAAATCATGACATACTGTGATACGGTCTCGCCTGATGAACCGTCTAGTATAACTATTAGTCTGATCTTCATATGTTATCTGTGCCCCTGAGCCTGCTGTTGCAAGCTACCTTGAGAGTAGGAGCCTCATATGCTAAACATACAGTAAATAGTGTTACAATGTATTTCCAGAATAGACTATTCCAATGCTCTCCTGGCCAGCCTCCCATCTCCACCCTCTGTAAACTTGAACTCATCCATCACCTCTCTGCTTGCTGACCTACATGGCTACCCATCTGGCAACACCGCGATTTTAAAGTTCTCATCGTTGTTTTCAAATCCCTCCGTGGCTTCACCCCTCCCTATCTCTGTTATCTCCTCCAGCCGTACAACCCATGAGAGCTCTGTACTCCTCCAATTCTGGACTCTTGCGCATCCCCGATTTCCATCATTCCACCATTGGCGGCTGTGCATTCAGCCGTCTAGGCCCTAAGCTCTAATTCCCTCCCTAAACATCTCCGCCTCTCTACCTCTCCCCCCTACCTTTAAGACACTCCTTAAAACCTATAACTTACCTCTCCTAATATCTCATTTTGTGACTCTATTCGAAGCACTATTCGAAGAAGAGCATGGGAGTTCTCTCCAGTGCCATAGGAACAGGAGTAGGCCATTCAGACCCTCGAGCCTGTTTCACCATTCAATGAGATCATGGCTGATCTGTGACCTAACTCCATATGCTCGCCTTTGGCCCTTAATAACTTTGGTTAACAAAAATCTGTCAATCTCCGATTTAAAATAAACAATTGATTTAGCATCAATTGCCGTTTGCGGAAGAGAGTTCCAAACTTCTACCACCCTTTGCGTGTAGAAGTGTTTCCTAATTTCACTCCTGAGAGGTCTGGCTCTAATTGTTAGACTATGTTTCCCCCCCGACCTCCAGTCCTAAACTCCCCAACCAGCGGAAATAGTTTCCCTCTATCTACCTTATTTGTTCCCCTTAATATCTTGAAAACTTCCAGCAAATCACCCCTTAACCTTCTAAATTCTAGGGAATACAACCCTAATTTGTGTAATCTCTCCTCGTAATATAACCCTTGGAGTCCGGGTATCATTCTGGTAAACCTACGCTGCACTCCCTCCAAGGCCAATATATCCTTCCTAAGGTGCAGTGCCCAGAACTTCTCACAGTGCTCCAGGTGTGGTCTAACCAGGGTTTTGTATAGCTGCAGCATAACTTCTACCCCCTTGTATTCTAGTCCTCTAGATATAAAGGCTGGCATTCCATTATCCTTTATGATTATTTCCTGTACCTGTTCAAGACATTTTAATAATCTATGTAACTGGACCCCCAAGTCTCTTTGGACCACCACTGTTTTTAGCTTTTCACCATTTAAAAAGTACCTGTTCTATCCTTTTTAGTTTCAAAGTGGACGACCTCACATTTGCGTACATTGAAATCCATTTGCCACAATTTTGCCCATTCACTTAATCTATCGATATCCTTTTGTAATTTTATGCTTCCATCTACATTGCCTACAATGCCGCCTATCTTTGCGTCTTCGGCAAATTTGGATATATGACTTTCTATGCCATCATCTAAGCCATTAATAAATACTGTGAATAGTTGAGGCCCCAACACAGGTCCCTGCGGGACACCACTAGTCACATCCTGCCAATTAGAGTACCTGCTTATTATCCCTACACTCTTGTCTCCTGCCACTCAGCCAATTTCCTAACCAGGTCAATATTTTGCCTTCAATTCCATGGGCTTCTACCTTACTTAACAGTCTCTTCTGAGGGACTTTATCAAAAGCCTTCTGGAAGTCCATATAAATAATATCCATAGACATTCCCCTGTCCACTACTTTAGTCACCTCCTCAAAAATTCAGTCAGATTTGTCAGGCATGACCTACCTTTCACAAATCCATGCTGGCTCTCTCTGATCAGCTAAAAAATTTCGAGGTGTTCAGTTACCCTATCCTTAATTATAGACACTAGCAATTTCCCAACAACAGATGTTAGGCTAACTGGTCTATAATTTCCTGGTTTCCCTCTCATCATTCTTAAATAGCAGAGTGATATGCAATTTTCCATTCTCATTTTGTTTTATAACATTCCTGTGAAGTGCCTTGGGATGTTGTTACTGCATTAAAGGCGCTATATAAATGCAAGTTGTTGTTGTTGTCAAATATTTGTATCACTGATAGATAACTCCAGTCAGTTATGCTGATTTTGATATTGAGAATTATGGTGAAGCCTCAATGGCCGATGCAGAATAGATTGAAAAGAGTAAGAGAAAATTAGAAGTCGTGCATAAGTGATGTTAAGCTTGGTTTTTGGTGGTAGATTGTAGAGGAAAAGGGAAGAGTGTATGTAGCAGGTAAGGAGTTTTTGGGAAGCAGTGTAGGAGTTAAAGTAGGAGGCAGAACGATGAATTAGAATTGTAGAAGAATCTCACTCCAGCAGAATAATATCACCTTTGAAACAATATTTTTGCCTTAAGGGCTCAAAAATAAAATCGCTGTAGCTAATGCCACCCACAACTCTCAGAAGCATTCTTCCCTCCCTTACATTGAGCCTGAAGCTGAATTCACAGTAAAAACGTAGGCTGTTGCCAAAATAGCTGCCATCTCCGGCTGAATTTAGAAAAATACTGTCACGTCTTACTTGAATACAAACCCCTAAAAAACTAGCCTGCAAAAATCCCTGATTCTCCCAACATCAGACCCGGTTCTTACTGCAATACCTGCTATATACCCATCACGCCTTTTGTGTTGTTGACAGTGAATGCTTATATTTTTTAAACGCCTGACATTTTCTAAAAATTATTTGATATCCCTTGGTGTTTGCATGCAGAGTCATCGGCCATTGCCTCAATGGCTTTCCCAATCTCCTTTCTTAATTTAATTTTTTGGCATCTGGGCATCACTGGCATGGCCAGCATTGATTGCCCATCCTCGTTGTTCTGAAAAGGTAGTGGTGGGCCTCCTTCTTGAACCACCTGCATGGAACATCTCCCAACATTGAGAGAGGTCCCAAGCCAAACAGGCAGAATTGTGTTTGCTATTTTGGAGCAATGAGAGCACATAGAATTGGAGGCAACCTATTGATATCAGTAGGGAATTGGTTAGGAGGTAGGAGATGGAGAGTAGGGATACTGGGTATGTTCTCCAATTGGTAGGATGTGACTAGTGACGTCCCCCAGGGATCTCTACCAGGGCCTCAGCTTGCAGGCTCACTCAGGAGTCACAAAGATGGTTGGTGTCCGGAAAAATCAAAATGTCACGCTGGTGCATTAAGGCAGACACTTTTCTCAGGTTGGGCTGAGGCACGTTATCGGGGCAGAGTTGAGAGGAGCTGTTTTGTACAGCTAACTGTCCTATATCTGAGTTGAGAGTGGTTGACAACGATTCAGACTCCCTAAAGTGGCAAAATGTTCCAATTCGGGCAACCATCAGGACAAAGCAGCCCTCTTGATCAGCACCCCATCCACCACCTTAAACATCCACTCCCTCCACCACCAGCGCGCCATGACTGCAGTGTGTACCATCTATAAGATGCACCGCAGCAACCCGCCAAGGCTTCTTCGACAGCACCTCCCAAACCCGCGACCTCTTCCACCTAGAAGGACAAGGGCAGCAGAGGCAGGGGAACACCACCACCTCCAATTTCCCCTCCAAGTCACACACCAACCTGACTTGGAAATATATCGCCATTCCTTCATCGTTACTGGGTCAGAGTCCTGGAACTCTGCACGGTGGCATAGTGGTTAGCACTGTTGCCTCACAGCGCCAGGGACCCGGGTTCGAATCCGGCCTCGGGTGACTGTCTGTGTGGAGTTTGCACATTCTCCCCGTGTTTGCGTGGGTTTCCTCCGGGTGCTCCGGTTTCCTCCCACAGTCCAAAGATGTGCGGGTTAGGTTGATTGGCTATGATAAAATTGACCCTTAGTGCTAGGGGGATTAAATACGTGGGGTTACGGGGATAGGGTGGGATATGTGTCGGTGCAGGCTCGATGGGCCGAAATGGCCTCTATCTGCGCTGTGGGGTTTCTGTGAATTCTGTGAAAACTCCCTCCTGACAATACTGTGGGAGCACCTTCACCATATAGCAGTTCAAGAAGGCGGCTCATCACCACCATCTCAGGGTCAATCAGGGATGGGCAATAAATGCCAGTCTTGCCGACAATGGCCATAATCCAAAGAATTAATTTTTATAAAACTTCTCTGATGAGCAGAAAAAAATCTTTCTGAAAACAGTCGACAAAGTAGGGTCATTCTGCTTTAAGTACAGCCAATGGCATATAACTGTGCTTCTAGTCCACAGGCCGTATCATAAGATGTGCTGAAGCTGACTGACTCTCAATTGTAGGAAACATCCTCTAATGACTGCATCAGAGACAACTGAATTCCTCTTTAATTCTTTTGCGTGGACTGTAGCATTTATATAAAAAAAAGGACGCAGCCCCTTCCATAAACGCTCTTCTAAACCTTTAAACTCTAGTGTAGCGGTATAAATGTCCTCAATTAATTACGCCACAGTTCACTTTTGACTGGCTCGTGTTTAGAAGCCTAAATGTTCCATTTGCTCAGAGCTGCTGGATTTAGGAAATGGAGTGGAAAAAAATTGAACAGGCATCTCATCTAAGAGATGAGCTGTACTGTACATGCGTAACCGTAGTAACTCCTGCGCATGTAGGCTGTTTGTCACTTTAACTATATCGTACCTGCACTAGAAAATGGTGCTTTTACTTAAAATGATGTCATTTAATTTGCATCCGTGGCTTTGAAGCAGCATCAAAATTATTACTTAAAAAGGTGGGTAAATAACTGAAAACACAAATAACATCCACCAGAAACATATCCCATAATTCATATTTCAGGTGTTAAAATATTCTAAGAATTTGAAGGAAAAAATATATTACTTTAAGAATAATTGCCCAGTGGGTAGCTCTCTCACGTCTGAGTCAGAAGGTTGTGGGTTCAAGTCTCACTCCAGAGGCCTGAGTGCATAATCTAGGCTGACACTCCCAGTGTAGTGCTGAGGGAGTGCTGCACTGTCAGAGGTGTCGTCTTTTGGATGAGACATTACGCCGAGGCCCTGTCTGCCCTCCCAGGTGGACGTAAAAGATCCCATGGCACTATATCGAAGAGAAGCAGGCGAGTTCTCCTGGTATCCTTTTGTATTCTTACATTGAACCTAATTTTGTTCTGGTCACTATTTCCCAATTGCTGTCCTACTCTCACATCAGTTATTTGCACACTTAATTTCCCAGAATTGAGGTGTTTAAGATGATTAAAGGAATTGATATGGTAGAGAGAGAGAGAAACTATTTCCTCTGGTGGGGGAATCCAGACCAAGCTGGCATAATCTTAAAATCGGAGCTAGGCCATTCAGGGGTGAAGTCAGGAAGCACTTCTTCCCACCAAGGGTAGTGGAAATCTGGAAAACTCTCTCCCCCAAATGTTGTTGAGGTTGGAGGTCAAGTTAAAATTTCAAAACTGAGATTGATAAATTTTGGTTGGACAAGGGTATTAAGGGATATGGAACCAAAGTGGGTAGATGGAGTTAAGATACAGATCAGCCATGATCTAATTGAAGATCGAGAGGCTGAATGGCCGACTCCTGTTCCTAAATCAAGTAATGTTTTTTTTATTGGACTAGAAACAAACTGATCTAGGAAACAGTCCTGGATGCATTCTTAAAGGCATTCACCACTTTGACCATATGCATTGCCTTTATTCCAGTCTATTTTGGGAAGGTTAAAATCAACCAGTGTTATTGCCCTGTTGTTTCTACATTTCTTCTTTGAACTGTTTGTAGATCTTCCCCGCTATCTCATCTCCGCTGTTTGGTGGTTTGTAATGTACACCAAGAATTGAACCACTTCTGTTCCTATTTCTTAACACTATCTATATTGATTCTGTCTTAATGCAACCCCCCTTGGGACATCCATACATCTAGCTTTGTGATAAAATCCTTCACTAAAACTATTTTCCCTCCCTGTCTCTCCTGAAAATGTTATAAACAAGAATATTAAGTTCCCACTCTGTCCAAACCTAAGCCACATCTCCATTGTAGATGATTCATCATATCCCTCCATAGTTATTAATACTTCAAACTCTCCAGTTTTGCTTTGAATGCTTTGCACAGAGCGGGGTGGCCCTGGGGGTGGGGGCAGGGGGCAACAGCCCAGGTTATTTGTGTGAAAGATAGACTTGCATTTATATAGCACCTTTCACGGCCTCAGGTTGTCCCAAAGCGCTTTACAGCCAATGAAGTAGTTTTGAAGTGTAATGAAGTACTGCTGTAATGTAGGAAAACACAGTAGCAAATTTGCATACAGCTTGGTCCCACAAACAGCAGTGTGATAATGACCAGATCATCTGTTTTTTAGTCTTTCTTTCGTATGGTAGTAGCAAAGCAAATCAGATGTCAATATCTAAGTCAGATATCCAGGCCAAAGTTTCCAGTGTAACAGCACGGATATCTTGTAGGGTGCCTGCGAATTTCCTCTGAGGGCAGTGCTGAATGAGGTGCTCCAGAGTCTGATCAGGAGCTCCACAGTCGCATGATGGGGATGCTTTAACCTTCCATCTATGGAGAAGGTGGCAGCATCGACCATGACCGTTTTTTTAGTGATGCTGGTTGAGGGATAAATATTGGCCAGGATACCAGGGCGAACTCCCCTGGTCTTCTTCATAATAGTACCATGGGATCTTTTACGTCCACCCAAGAGGGCAGATGGAGGATTGGTTTAACGTCTCATCCGAAAGACGGCACTTTCGACTATGCAGCACTCCCTCAGTACTGCACTGGAGTGACAGCCTAGATTATGTGCTCAAGCCTCTGGAGTGGGGCTCGAACCCATGACCTTCTGACTCAGAGGTATGAGTGCTACCCAGTGAGCCATGGCTTACACAGTTGTACGTATTACAAGAACAGTTTCACATGCTGGAGAATTAGTGTATTTTGTTTTTGTTGGCAGTAGCCTCCGGCATATGGGGTGGGGGAGAAAGAACGAAATTCTTTTCCGTTAGTTCCATTGGATCGAGCCTGTACTCTTGTGGTGCTTGGGGTAGTGTGGTGATGTACTTTCAGCTATCCTCTTTTACCATCCTTTGCTTCCTTCTACGGTGGCGCGCTGTGGAATTGTAAATTTTATCCTCTGCTGAATGTCACCGAGAGACAGCGATGCATTTTAAAAGTGCAATCCGTTTTGTATAAAATGTATTTTTCATGTCCAGCTTTAGTTGCCTGACGAATGAATGATTGAACAGGCTGTGTTTCATAAAGGTGCAAATCCCTGCTTCTACCTGGAAGTGGGAGAAATCCTGACCTAAGTAGCTCATTGCTCCACAAACTAGTTATGTCTTTGTTGGAACTCATTTAAGGCATTTCATCTGTTTTAGGGATAATCATATATGTAATATGTATGTCTTTCTGCCGGAAAAGCATTTGAATTTGTACTCTGTATGGTATCTGGCACTTTATTCTCCACTCGTTCATTTCCATTGAGACTCTAGCTGGGAATTTTTTCGGGGATTCACTCACTCTGCCACCATGTCTTAGAGTGAGGCCTTTTCAGTTAATGCAACCAAGTAACAATTAGCAAATGTGCTCTCTCTCTCTCATCTATATCTTGGACAATGTTAGTAAGACAAATGAGCCCCCAAAATCTTTGGCAACGCAATCCCAGCAAAAGAGTCGGGATCCTCCCTGATTACACTCCTGTGAAGCACCTTGAGACGTTTTACTACATTGAAAAGTCTATATACTGCAAGTTGTTATTCCCACTGTTGGCCCTGCTAGAATATGCAGGGCTAGTGAGTGGTCACCAATATTGTCAGTGGGCACACATGCCAAATAAGGCCACAACTTAGGCATCGGGCAGCCCACACAGTCTTCTACTGTCCGGGTGGGGAGGATAGGGGTGACCGAACCTCTTGCCCACCCCCTCCTGGGCATAAGATTTTGTGGCACCTTGCGGCCTCCTTTATAAAGGGGCCAATAATAGCTGGGGTCCAAGCCATGCCCTACTTCCCCTGGGATAATGGTCAGTCTGCCCTTCCTCACCGGGTGAACCAACCACCTGCGACACCAGGCTTCGGAGAGGCCGTGGTCATGGGAACTCCAAACACAGGAAGTCCCCGCCCACATCACTGGGCCTGGAAGAGATTAAGCCTCCATTCACCTCTTACAAGGCCATTTGGAAACTTGGCGTGAAGGTTGGGGATCCCGCCCACCTCAGTCCCAGCCTAGTCTGCAAACCTTCCATTCCTGCTCAACCTGCAGCAAGAGTGCGCGGGAAAGGACATGGGCCTAGAAATTCGGTGGGTTGCGCCACCAGTTAGCGCCTAAAGAGGGCACTCAGTGGCTTTAGCGCCACTGGCCACGCCTCCCGTGATATTTAGCTGGGGCGCTAATGGCGGCGTTAGCCTGTTGCGCTGCGCCGCCACCGATGACGTCATCGGTGTGTGCAGCGCCCCGCTACCGCCCCGATCTCGATATTCGGTAGTGCCCACCTCTGTAGCGCCGTTTGCAAATTGTGCCCGGTCCACGGGCCTACCTGTGGCGGCAGTGGCGCAAATTAAGGTGGAGGTGCGGGGTGGCCGGTTTTTTTGGCGGCCGCCTGCCAGCACCTCCATCCCCGGCCTCCTGATCTCCCCCCGCGGCAGTGCCGGCTGTTTTCCGAGAGCCCGGCACTTCTCTTTGGTGCCGGGCTCTTTTGCCGGCACTCGCGATCTCCGATCGCGCTGGTGCAGGCCCCTCCCCCTTACGAATGGGAGGAAGGCTTGCAGTACCGCAGCGCGCCGTGCCGCAGCGTGTGGCGCCTCGAGCCTCGCCCCGTGTCCCTCTTGGGGCGTTCAAGCTGAATTTCTGGTGGTCGCAACTGCTCCGATTGCTGCGTATAAGGACTTTAAACTCCTCATATTACCTCAGTTGTGTGTGAACTTAATATTAGGCTTGGACTTCCAGTGTCAGCATGAGAGCGTTACCCTTAAGTATGGTGGATCTCAGCCTCCGCTCACAGTCTGCGGCCTTTCTACTTTAAACGTAAGTCCGCCTTCTTTGTTTGTGAACCTTGCTCCTAATTGTAGACCTATAGCGACTAAGAGTCGACGGTATAGTTCAGAAGATAAAACATTTATAAAAGAGGAAGTGGAAAGGCTTCAACGGGAGGGAATCATCGAACACAGTGGTAGCCCGTGGCGTGCCCAGGTGGTGGTGGTTAAAACTAATGAGAAGAAAAGACTTGTGGTCGATTATAGCCAGACTATAAACTTGTATACCCAATTAGACGCCTATCCTTTGCCTCGTATTTCTGAGATGGTGAACCAGATAGCTCAGTACCGCGTGTTCTTCACCATTGATTTAAAGTCTGCCTACCATCAACTCCCCATCAAAATAGAAGACCGACCTTATACGGCCTTCGAAGCTAATGGGCGCCTGTACCAATTCCTTCGGGTGCCCTTTGGAGTGACGAATGGGGTATCCGTCTTCCAACGGGAGATGGATCGTATGGTGGATGAATACGCGTTGGAAGCAACATTCCCGTACCTGGACAATGTTACCATCTGTGGGCGTGACCAACGGGAGCATGATCAAAATCTTGCGAAGTTCCTAGAGACTGCAAAGAGGTTAAACCTGACCTACAACGAAAACAAGTGCACCTTCAATACTACACGTTTGTGTATTCTTGGTTGCGTTGTGGAGAATGGGGTAATCGGGCCAGACCCTGAAAGATTACGCCCACTTAAGGAATTACCTTTACCTCACACTGTAAAAGCTTTAAGAAGGTGTCTGGGATTCTTCTCGTACTATGCCCAGTGGGTGGCTAGCTACTCAGATAAAGTCCGACCTCTTATTAAGTCGACGTCTTTTCCGCTATCGGCGGAAGCTCAGGAGGCTTTCCTTAATATCAAACGGGACATTGAGAAGGCAGTGGTATGTGCCGTGGATGAGAAGATCCCTTTTCAAGTGGAAAGTGATGCATCTGATTTTGCGTTGGCAGCAACTCTTAACCAAGCTGGTAGACCAGTAGCTTTCTTCTCTTGTACATTGCAAGGACCAGAAGTTCGACATTCTTCAGTGGAAAAGGAGGCACAGGTGATTATCGAAGCAGTCAGGTATTGGAGACATTATCTCGCTGGCCAACGTTTTACGCTCATTACTGACCAGCGATCCGTGGCCTTTATGTTCAACACTAAGCAGAGAGGCAAGATCAAAAATGATAAGATTTTAAGATGGCGAATAGAACTGTCAACATATGACTATGATATTCAGTACAGGCCTGGAGTATTTAATGAGCCATCGGATGCTTTGTCACGAGGAGTATGTGCTAGCCTAGGTACAGATAAGCTTTAAAGTCTCCACGACGCACTCTGCCACCCTGGGGTTACCAGAATGAACCACTTCATTAAGTCCCACAATCTACCCTACTCTATTGAGGAGGTCCGGACAATGACCAGAACCTGTCATGTTTGTGCTGAATGCAAACCCCGCTTCTATAAGCCTTCCGAGCCAGCTCATCTTATTAAAGCAACTCGACCATTTGAGTGTTTGAGTCTCGATTTTAAAGGTCCCCTTCCATCGAGCGACCGTAATGTCTATTTTCTTAATATTATAGATGAGTACTCTCGGTTCCCTTTTGTTATCCCCTGTCCGGATGTGACTAGTGCTGTTGTAATTAAATGCCTCTGCCAACTGTTTTCCTTGTTCGGCATGCCTAACGATATACATAGTGATAGGGGTTCTTCCTTTATGAGCGAAGAATTACGACAGTTTTTGCTATCGAAGGGGATTGCAACGAGTAGAACTGCCAGCTATAACCCTCGTGGTAATGGGCAGGTCGAGAAAGAAAATGCGACAGTGTGGAAGGCTATCGTACTGTCTCTGAAGTCATGAGGCCTGCCGACCTCTCGCTGGCAGGATGTCCTGCCAGACGTGCTGCATTCCATAAGGTCTCTTTTGTGTACAGCGACGAATGCCACCCCTCATGAAAGGATGTTTAGTTTTCCAAGAAAAGCTACTAATGGAGTATCGTTACCCACATGGTTGATGACCACGGGCCCTGTGTTGTTACGCAGACATGTGAGAGGCCACAAGACTGATCCACTGGTGGAGGAAGTACTACTCCTCCATGCTAATCCCCAGTATGCGTATATTCAATATCCGGATGGGCGAGAGGATACGGTCTCTATTAAAGATCTTGCACCTGCTGGAGCTCAAAAAGAGTTCGACTCTGAGAGTAGAGTTTTCAATCGTGGTATTGGACCTTCAGAGACACAAACCCTCAGTGTGGAAAATACTGATGATTCTGGGAATTCGAATGAACCGGAGTTAGTATTCCAGGAGGAGCCTCAGCAAGAGTTATGTCGTTCCCAGAGGATTATCAGACCTCCTGACAGACTGAATCTATAGCAGGGGGTGAATGTGATGAAATAACTCTGTGTTCTGGTATTTGTATTGTTGTTGTTGTTGTTGTACTTGTAATGTCTGGAATGTTCCACCGGGGGAACCACTAATGCTCCTCCCTGGCCCCGCCCCTCTTCTGGTATGTTCTACCAAGGGCTCGGTCGATGATGAACTCTGTTAACTCTGCCATGATTCTTACTTAATAAAAGCCTTCAGTCTTAAGCTTTAACTTCACGGATTCGGGCAGTTATTTGGCACATCAAGGGCTATGGGCAAAGAGCAGGGGAGTGGGACTAATTAGATAGCTCTTTCAAAACATTTCTTCTCATCTTGCCTCTAGGAGGGACAAATTTGTTAGTGACCATTTTGGGTCACTAACATTGCCGCGCCCGGCAAAAAATAGCGCCGGCGATCGCTCACTTCACTCTTAACGCCCCAAGACGGAGGTGGAGCACTAATTCAAGCGCTCCACTTCCTTCTGAGAGCGCTAACCCCGAAAACCGGGATGGTGCGTTCTGCAGCGCTACGCACTGGGCCACGTAGTGTTGCCACATGGAAGGGCTCCTCCCCTCATTAAAGGGGAGGGCCCAAGCCCACAACTCTGCGGGTCCCTACCTGGACCACCGGGGAGCGGGGTGCCGTACCAGCAGCCCGGCACACAAGAGGAGTGCCGTGCTTCCAGATCGTGGCACGGACCCTGCGTTCAAAGACACAACGGGCCGCGACAAGTAAGTCGCCCAGTGCAGATTCAGGGGGCGCGGTTACCAACCATCCTATCAGTGGAAACAGTTTCTCCTTATTTACTCTATCAAAACCCTTCATCATTTTGAACACTGCTATTAAATCTTCCTAGTGTCAGCTGTGGCTCAATGGTACACTCTTGCCTCTGGGTCAGAAGGTTGTGGGCTCAAGTCCCACTCCAGAGACTTGCTGCAGTACTGAAGGAGTGCAGCACTGTTGGTGGTGCTGTCTTTCGGATGAGACATTAAACTGAGGCCCCGTCTGCTCTCTCAGGTGGACGTAAAAGATCCCATGTCACCATTTCGAAGAAGAGCAGGGGAGTTATCCCTGGTGTCCTGGCCAATATTTATCTCTCAATCAACATCACTAAAAACACAAATTATCTGGTCATTATCACATTGCTGTTTGTGGGAGCTTGCTGTGCACAAATTGGCAGCCGCGTTTCCTACATTACAACAGTGACTATACTTCAAAAAGTACTTAATTGGCTGTAAAGCGCTTTGGGACGTCTGGTGGTCGTGAAAGGCGCTATATAAATGCAAGTCTTTCTTTCTTTAACCACATCCCTTGTACCATTCTAGTAAAGATTTTTCCATTTATGGGAGAAACATAGAAACATAGAAACATAGAAGATAGGAGCAGGAGTAGGCCATTCGGCCCCTCGAGCCTGCTCCGCCATTCAATGCGATCATGGCTGATCATTCAAATTAAGTACCCTGTACCTGCTTTCTCCCCATACCCCTTGATCCCTTTAGCCTTAAGAAATATATCCAACTCCTTCTTGAATATATTTAATGAATTGGCCTCTACTGCCTCCTGTGGTAGAGAATTCCACAGGGTCACCACTCTCTGGGTGAAGAAATTCCTCCTCATCTCTGTCCTAAATGGCCTACCCCTTATCCTTAGACTGTGAACCCTGGTTCTGGACTCCCCGACTATCTAGTCTGTCTAGTCCTGTTAGAATTTTATAAGTTTCAATGAGATCCCCTCTCATTCTTCTAAACTCCAGCGAATATAATCCCAATCGACCCAATCTCTCCTCATACGTCATTCCTGCCATTCCAGGTATCAGCCTGGTGAATCTTCGCTGCACTCCCTCCATGGCAAGAACATCCTTCCTCAGATAAGGCGACCAAAACTGCACACAATACTTAAGATGTGGTCTCACCAAGGCCCTGTACAACTGCAGCAAGACATCCTTGTTCCTGTACTCAAACCCTCTCGCTACGAAGGCCAACATACCATTTGCCTTCTTAACCGCCTGCTGCACCTGCATGCTTACCTTCAGCGACTGGTGCACAAGGACGCCCAGGTCTCGTTGCACTTCCCCTTCTCCCAATCTATTGCCATTCAGATAATAATCTGCCTTCTTGTTTTTGACACCAAAGTGGATAACCTCGCATTTATCCACGTTATATTGCATCTGCCATGCTTCTGCCCAATCACCCAACATGTCCAAATCATACTGGAGTTTCTCGGCATCCACCTCACAGCACACATGCCCACCCAGCTTTGTGTCGTCTGCAAACTTGGAGATATTACATCTAGTTCCCTCGTCCAGATCATTAATATATATTGTGAATAGCTGGGGTCCAAGGACCGATCCCTGCGGTACCCCACTAGTCACTGCCTGCCACTCAGAAAAAGAGCCGTTTATTCCAACTCTTTGCTTTCTGTCTGCCAATCAGTTCTCTATCCAAGTCAATACCTTGCCCCCAATCCCATGTGCCTTAACTTTACACGCTAATCTCTTATGCAGGGAGAGTGCTAAACTAGGGCCATCAATATATAGTCACTAAATAATTGAATAAACAATTCAGAAGAATCTTCTTTACCTAGAGAGTGGATAGAATGTGGAACGTGCTACCACACGGAGTGGTTGAGGTGAATAGCATTGATGCATTCAAGGGGAAACTAGATAAACACATGAGGGAGAAAGGAATAGAGGGATATGCTGATAGAGTGAGATGAAATAGGGTGGGAGGAGGCTTGTGTGGAGAATAAACACCAGCACAGACCAGATGGGCCGAATGGCCTATTTCCGTGCTGTAAATTCTATGTAATTCTGTTATGTGTTTATCAATATGGTACAGTTTATCGTTAGTGCATTAGCCTTGATGATATCTTTAAACATACCAATGAGAGCTTAATTGTTTGATGTTATTGCGAAGGTATTTTTTAATTGGAAACGCAAGAAGGAAATTATGCTGTTGAGAAAGGCTCATTTTTAAAAAAAATCAGCTGTATCCTCTGAGAGATACCTGAACCTAAATGACATCTGTTGCTAAAACTGCTGAAAGAACTAAACTGACAAGAAACAAGGTGAATGCCAAATGATGGCAATGAAAGTCTTCTTCCTTTTCACAGGACTACAACGATGAAATCCGCCAGGAGCAGTTGAGGGAGCTGTCGTACCTAAACGGTTCCGAGGATTCCAGTCGAGGGCGGGGAACACGTGGACGAGGAATCCGATCTCCCCTCACACCAACGGCGAGGTAAACTCGCCAGGGGCAGTTACACGGGAAACTGACCGGCAGCAAAAGACCAGCTGGACCCTCAACCCTGCCCCACACTCCTGATGGCGGAAGCACCATGACTCGATGCTTCTTCCTTCCTCCCCCACCTCCCTCCCACCCCTGAGGTCACAAAAGGCGCTATGTAATTCAAGTTCGCTCTTCTTTATGACGTGCTTCCGAAAATGACGGGCAGGAAAAGACCATCTTGTCCATCAAGCCTGCCCCACACTCATGATGGCCAGAGCACCATGACCAGATACTTCCTCCCCTGCCCACCCACTCCCCCTGCAGCCATGTACCCTCCTGGGAGAGCCAAAAGGAAACAGAGAGGAAAAAAACCCAGGGCCAATAAGGTGAAAAAACACTCTGTAAAATTCCTCTCCGACCTCCTCAGGCTATGGAAACCAGCCCAGGAGATCACAATGACCCAAGTGCCATCTATAAAGATTGGTGGGCAGCCTCAGTCACCAGAAGCAAATATTGGAAATTTAAGCACTTGTTGCACCTGATTATCGAACCGTTTTAATGGCCGTTAAATCATGCGCGGTCGGATTGTCGATACTGACTCCCGATGGAAGAGGTTCCCCAGCGGGAGCCCAAAGGCAGAAGGTTATTGACTCAGTGTCAAACTCTTGCTGCTGTTCACGTGGCCAGTTTGCCATTTAGTTTCAGCCTGACGTTGCCGAGATGGATTTTCTTTGCACAGATTGAAAAGAGTGTTTTTTTTTCTCAAATCCAATGCTAGAGCAAACAAAGCATTAGGGCCCGCAGCAAGCTTAAATCACACTTTCATCTCAGTAAAGGTCACAGTAAAAAGCTAAAGCCCGAGATGTAGCAGCTCTCTTTTCCATGGTGCTTGCTCCCTGAGGGTGTAGCGTGAGATTCCAATTGTTTGCCACAAGCAGAGATCGGTTTTTAAAGCAACTTAACAGCCAGAACATACGAACATACCAAACTGACGGGCAGGAAAAGACCAGCTGGTTCAGCAAGCCTGCCCCACACTCATGGTGACTGAGCATCATGACTGGATACTTCCTTCCCACCGCCCCCTGCCCACCCCACCGCCCCCTGCCCACCCCCCCACCCCCCCCCCACCCCCGCATCCATGTAATCTTCTGGGAGTGGCAAAAAAAAGGGGGAAAATACCAATAAGGAAAAAAAAAATCTGGGAAATTCCTCTCTGACCCCCTCAGGAGATCCAAACCAGTCCTGGAGATCACATTGAACCTGCGCGTATTATCACTTAAACCCCTTACCATCTGTATAATGTGATCTCTGCCCCAGTCAGGAATCAGTCCAGCTCCCTGTTGAAGGTGTGCAGAGAGTCAGCACCCACCACACCAGCTGCCAACACATTCCAGAGGCTCACTACTCTCTGGGAACAGAAGAACCGCACAACATCCAGTCTATTCCGACTCTTACATAGTTTAAACTCACATCCCTGGGTCCTCCCAATCTGTCAAACTGGAATAATCTATCAATAGGTAGAGAAAAATTAGTTCAGAAGTTTATCAAGATAAAGAGATGAGAAAGTGTGTTTTTTTTTACATATAGCCACAGACCATTTGTTTGGCATCTGGCATCCAATTTTGCACTGCCACTGAAACAATAAATGCTTTCCTGCATGCTTCAAATAGATGTATGTGTATGTGAGTGTATATGTGTAAGTGTATGTGTGATGTGTGTATATGTGTGAGTGTGTATGTGTGTGAGTGTGCATATGTGTGAGTGTGTATGTGTGTGAGTGTATATATGTGTGAGTGTGTATGTGTGTGAGTATGTATATGTGTGAGTGTGTATATGTGTGAGTATGTGTGTGAGTGTGTATATGTGTGAGTATGTGTGTGAGTGTATATATGTGTGAGTGTGCATATGTGTGAGTGTGTATGTGTGTGTGTATATATGTGTGAGTGTGTATATGTGTGAGTGTGTATATGTGTGAGTATGTGTGTGAGTGTGTATATGTGTGAGTGTGTATATGTGTGAGTATGTATATGTGTGAGTGAGTGTGTATATGTGTGAGTGTGTATATGAGTGTGTGTATGTGTGAGTGTATATGTGTGAGTATGTCTGTGTGAGTGTGTCTATGAGTGTGTATATGTGTGTGTGTATGACTGTATATGTGTGAGTGTGTATATGTGTGAGTATGTCTATGAGTGTGTGTATGTGTGAGTGTGTATATGTGTGTGTATATGTGTGAGTGTGTATACGTGTGAGTGTGTATATGAGTGTATATGTGTGAGTGTGTATGACTGTGTATATGTGTGAGTCTGTATATGTATGACTGTGTATATGTGTGAGTGTGTATATGTGTGAGTGTGTATATGTGTGAGTGTGTATATGTGTGTGTATATGTGTGAGTGTGTACCAGTGGTTCAAGAAGAAGGCCCACCACCACCTGCTCAGGGCAACCAGAAATGGGCAATAAATGCCAACCTCGCCAGCGACGCCTACATCCCGGGAATGAATTTTGTTTAAGTGTCATTGTTCTGTGTTCTTTTAGGGGACGTGCCAGTGCTCTGCTTCCAGGACGCGGAATTCCAGTGCCCAGAGGGACACCAGTCGCTCGCGGGGCACCCCCTCTGCCCCATGCAACTAGGAGTACTCCAGCACCACGCGGAAGGGGAGGACCAGGGGCGTCAGGCTATCGACCTCCACCTCCACCAGAAGAAGATACTTATGACGAATATGTAAGTACCCAGAGATAGCAAAGATCTGATGTAGGATGATGCAGTATTAAAAACAAATGTGTCAAGAGTACCCAGATGGTTCAGTGGTTAAGTAAGTTCGCTGCCCATTGTGGAACTCCGCCCTACAGGTAAGGTAGGTTTGATCCCTGGTCTATCCCAAATTAGCTGATTTCAGCAGGGATTTAGTAAGCCATTATTATTGGGTTCAATGCCCCTGGACTAAGAAGTCAGCCTGGGTACCTGTTCTTAATTGTTTCCAAATACCACTGTTGGAACATTTATACGTGTGAAGCCAGGAACATGTACATGTGTGAATGCCAGGAACATGTACATGTGTGAACACCAGGAACATGTACATGTGTGAATGCCAGGAACATGTACATGTGTGAACACCAGGAACATGTACATGTGTGAACACCAGGAACATGTACATGTGTGAATGCCAAGAACATGTACATGTGTGAACGTCAGGAACATGTACATGTGTGAACGCCAGGAACATGTACATGTGTGAACACCAGGCACATTTATACGTGTGAAGGCCAGGAACATTTGCACAAGTGAACACAAAAAGCATTTACATGTGTGAAGCTAGGACCGCACTCGGCTGGGATGGCCTTGAATCGAAAGTTACCATTCACTGTCTAAACTTGCGTGATGTCATGGCTTCCTTGACAAGGTACCAGAGGTCAGCTGGCATGCATAGAAACACACTATGGCACACACAAGAAAAGAGTGGAGAAAGTTATTTCTACAGTAGACCTGTTACAGCTCTTGGGTGTGTCTTAGATATTCTGTCGGTTTTAAGTGGCACGATACACTTCAGTAAGTGGTCCCTAGCACTTATGTTCAGGAGTGCATCCGTACTTCCCAGTATCTAATCATGCAATACCATAATCTGGGGTCTAATAGTAATATCTCCTTATGATCTGAACTGGATATTGTGTTTTTTTATATGTCGCATGCGTATCTGCAATCTTTTGGTATGAGAAGAGGTTGCTTTATTTTACAGACAGCAATTGAGCATAGAGTTATAATCAAATTCCATTTAATTCACTTAGCTTCAAACTATTCCTCACGAATAAGAAAAATAATGAACCACATTGCCTTGACCTGAGTTAGCGGGGTGACTAATATTAGGCTTTTGGTTGAAACTGACCATCTTTTATACCGGCTTGAATGGCACTAGTCTTACAATCAACTGAATAGATCTTTCTTGTCTTTCCCTCAGCCGACCTTTCCGACTAAACTAACTTCAAATGTGTTATCTTTGTTTCTCTTCTCTTTGTTAATTCTTGGTCACAGAAAGTGACAGTTCTGTCCCTCTGACTTCTTCTCCATTCAATGATTCACCAGTAACCCTGTCAATAAAACCACATAGCGCACACGCACCGAAACCACGCACGCACCCAAACCACGCACGGACACAAACCACGCACGCACCCAAACCACGCACGCACCCAAACCACGCACGCACCCAAACCACGCACGCACCCAAACCACGCACGCACCCAAACCACGCACGCACCCAAACCACGCACGTACACAAACCACGCACGCACCCAAACCACGCACGCACCCAAACCACACACGCACCCAAACCACGCACGCACCCAAACCACGCACGCACCCAAACCACACACGCACACAAACCACACACGCACACAAACCACGCACACAAACCACACACGCACACAAACCACGCACACAAACCACACACGCACACAAACCATGCACGCACACAAACCACGCACACAAACCACACACGCACACAAACCACGCACGCACCCAAACCACGCACGCACCCAAACCACGCACGCACCCAAACCACGCACGCACCCAAACCACGCACGTACACAAACCACGCACGCACCCAAACCACGCACGCACCCAAACCACGCACGTACACAAACCACGCACGCACCCAAACCACACACGCACACAAACCACACACGCACACAAACCACGCACACAAACCACACACGCACACAAACCACGCACACAAACCACGCACGCACCCAAACCACGCATGCACCCAAACCACGCACGCACCCAAACCACACACGCACACAAACCACGCACACAAACCACACACGCACACAAACCATGCACACAAACCACACACGCACACAAACCACGCACGCACACAAACCATGCACACAAACCACACACGCACACAAACCACGCACGCACCCAAACCACGCACGTACACAAACCACGCACGCACCCAAACCACACACGCACCCAAACCACGCACGCACCCAAACCACACACGCACACAAACCACACACGCACACAAACCACGCACACAAACCACACACGCACGCACCCAAACCACACACGCACACAAACCACGCACACAAACCACACACGCACCCAAACCACGCATGCACCCAAACCACACACGCACACAAACCACACACGCACACAAACCACGCGCCCAAACCACACACGCACACAAACCACACATGCACACAAACCACGCACACAAACCACACATGCACGCACACAAACCACACACGCACACAAACCACGCACACAAACCACACACGCACCCAAACCACGCACGCACCCAAACCACGCACACAAACCACACACGCACCCAAACCACGCACGTACCCAAACCACGCACGCACCCAAACCACGCATGCACACAAACCACGCACGCACCAAAACCACGCACGCACCCAAACCACGCACGTACACAAACCACGCACGCACCCAAACCACGCACGCAAACCCAAACCACGCACGCACCCAAACCATGCACGCAAACCCAGGATTCTCAACACGCATGGAATGGATTCTTAATATTCCTGGTTACCAAGTATTCAGGAATGATAGATCAGGAAAAAGAGATGGGGACGTGGCAGTATTGATTAAGAATGGTGTTACCATTCTAAATAGAAAGAATATACTAAATACTATTTGGCTTGAGTTGAGGAACAGAGAGGGAGCTATTACATTGCTGGGAGTATTTTATAGCGCTCCAAACAGTGAGGAGACAGATGAGCAAGTTTGTTGGCAAATTTCAATGGCGTGTAACAAAAATAGAGAAGTAATATTAGGAGACTTTAATTATCCTAATATAGACTGAGAAAAAACATAGTGCTAAGGGGAGGGAAGGAGAGGAATTTCTGATGTGTACAGGAGAACATTTTCGATCAATATGTCTCCAGTCCAACAAGGAAGGAAGCAGTGTTGGATCTGGTTCTGGGAAATGAAGTAGGGCAAGTGGAGTGTGTTACAGTAGGAGATCATCTAGCTAACTGTGACAACAACATAATTCTGTTTAAAGTACTTATGGAAAGAGACCAGAAAATATTGACGGTAAAAATGCTCAACTGGGGAAGAGCTAATTTCAGTAATTTAAAAAGGGACCTAGCACAGGTAGATTGGAAAAGGCGATTGCAGGGTAAAGTAGTAATGGAGCAATGGAGGACAGTCAGGGAAGAGATGAGAAGGATGCAAAGAGGCTTCAAGGGGATATAGACAAGCTAAGTGAGTGGGCAAGAACATGGCAAATGGAGTATAATGTGGAGAAATATGACGTTATCCACTTTAGTAGGAAAAATAGAAAAGCAGAGTATTTTTTAAATGGTGAGAGATTGGGAAATGTTGGTGTTCAGAGGGACCTGGGTGTCCTTGTACACGAATCACTGAAAGTTAACATGCAGGTACAGCAAGCAATTAGGATAGCAAATGTTATGTTGGCCTTTATTTGGAGGATTTGAGTATAAGAGTAAAGACGTCTTACTGCAATTATATAGGGCCCTGGTGACACCACACCTGGAGTATTGTGTAGAGTTTTGGTCTCCTTACCTAAGGAAGGATATACTTGCCATAGAGGGAGTGCAACAAAGGTTCACCAGACTGATACCTGGGATGGGGGGATTGTCCTATGAGGACAGATTGAGGAGACTAGGCCTATATTCTCTAGAGTTTAGAAGAATGAGAGGTGATCTCATTGAAACATACAAAATTCTTACAGGGCTTGACAGGGTAGATGCAGGGAGGATGTTTCCCCTGGCTGGGGAATCTAGAACCATGGGTCACAGTCTCAGAATAAGGGGTCGGCCATTTATGACTGAGATGAGGAGAAATGTCTTCACTCAGAGGGTGGTGAATCTTTGGAATTCTCTACCCCAGAGGGTTGTGGAGGAGCAGTGGTGCCCGCCAATAGCTGGCATCAGGAGACCTGAGCTGTATTTGGATTCGGGCCTCCTTTAAATCCCACCACGTGTCGAGAAGACAGGGGAATCAGCTGGGGTCCCACACTGATCCAGCCAGCAGATGGTGTCTGGGTGCGGGGGAGGAGGATGGGAGATGAGCGTGCGAGGGGGCCAAAGTGTAACAGCACTTCCTCCTTCTCGGCAAAGGGAGTGGGCCCTAGGAAATCCCCGGGCAACGTAAAAGGAGTGGAGATCCAGTATGGAAGGTCTCTTCCCACTCGCTCCTCTGCTTTGCACAGAGAAATTGTGCATTGCCCTGGCGCAAACCCCGGCCCTATGAATCTCCAAACCGGACCCTTGCCCCACTTCCATTCTCCTTATCCAGTGTTATAAAACAAGAGAAATGGGCAGAATTAAGGACTCAGCCAAAACAAGCAAGTGGGCCCTTGGGCAAGGGCGATAGAGATTGTAACTATGGGAGAACTGGTGAGTCTGGTCATTTCAACTTGCTCATTGCCTACCGAGCCGGGAACTGCGAATGGGGCGGCGGGGGAGGGGGGCGGCAGTGGGAAGCAATTATGTTGTAATTACTAGGAAGGTAATGGTAGAATTTAAAGTAGAAGACCTTCAAGGAACAATCTTAATGTGCAGACAAGGTTGATATTTGATGAAGTGAAAAGCAAGGTAATGAGGTTTTCCATTGTTAAAGTACACGTTGCAATGATAGAATTTACATTTCAAATCAACCTGCCAAAAGAGACAGAAAAATGTTTCAATACAGCTGATAATTAGATTCCACTGGCAGTCATTTATATCATGCTTCAGTGACAACAGCAGCAGCAAAGCAGCTGAAGGAAACCCTGTGATCTGACTTCTGTAAATATTGCAAACTCAGAGAATTGGAGAAAAAGAAAACTGTTTAATCGGTATTTTTCATTCTCAGGATATGGGCATTGCTGGCAAGGTCAGCATTTATTGCCCATCCCCTGTTGCCTTCGAAGGTGGTGGGGTGACTTCTTCAACCGCTGCTGTCATAGGGACACAATGCCAGGAGTAGGCCATTCAGCCCCTCGAGCCTGTTCCGTCATTCATTTAGATCATGGCTGATCTATTTTTTATCTATCCGCCTTGGTTTCGTAACCCTTAATACTCTTGCCTAACAAAAATCTATTAGTCCGTGTGGTGAAGGTACTCCCATAGTACTGTTAGGGAGGGAGTTCCAGGATTTTGACCCAGCGACAATGAAGATATATGTCCAAGTCAGGATGATGTGTGACTTGGAGAGGAACTTGGAGGCGGTGGTGTTCCCATGCACCTGCTGCCCTTGTCCTTCTAGGTGGAAGAGGTCGTGGGTTTGGGAGGTGCTGTCGAGGAAGCCTTGGTGAGTTGCTGCAGTGCATCTTGTAGATGGTACACACTGCAGCCACGGTACGTCGGTGGTGGAGGGAGTGAATGTTTAAGGTGGTGGATGGGGTGCCGATCAAGCGGGCTGCTTTGTCCTGGATGGTGTGCAGGGAATGGAGTCGGAGAATGGAAACGGAGGAAATTGCCAATTTAGGGAGTCGGTATTGGTGTCAACTGCTCTCAACTCAGATATAGGACAGTCAGCTGTACAAAACTGCTCCTCTTAACTCGGCCCCGAAAACATGCCTCAGCCAATCAAACGGGCTACTTTGCCCTGGATGGTGTTGAGCTTCTTTAGTGTTGTTGCAGCTGCACCCACCTAGGCAAGTGGATCCATCAAATCCTGATTTCTGAATTGCAGATGGTGGAAATGCTTTGGAAAGTCAGGAAGTGAGCCACTCGCCGCAGAATATCCAGCCTCTAGTTACCATGGCACCAATGGAAATAAAAATGGGGAGGGATATGAACCGGGCTGCCGACTCGCTATCACCCGCTTTACACTATCGCACAAAGTCAAGCTCTACCCCCTCGTGTCCTGGCCAACCTCACTCAAACAGATTATCTGGTCATTTATTTCATTGCTATTTCTGGGATCTTGCATTGGGCAAAGTAGCTATCATGTTTCTCCACGTTCCAACAGTGACTCCACTTCAAAAGTGCTTCATTGACTGTGAAGCACCTTGGGGTGTCCTGAAGTCGTGAAAGGCGCAGTGGAATTACAAGTTCTTTCCTCTCTCTCAGAAATATCCCAAAGTACTTCACATTTCCATGAATTTCATCATGCAATTACTGCTGGTCTGTGGGTAAAAGCAACATTCATTTTATTCACAGCAAGGTCCCACAAACAGCAAAGATATGAATGGCCAATTATCTGTTTTGAATAGTGTTAGTTGAGCGGTGCAAAAATAGATCTCTCTGCACATTTTCAGATTGTGCAGTGATATCTTTAGCATCAGCTAAAGCATTGAAACCGACAGGCAATAGCTTTGGTTTAACATCTCCACTAAAGGATAGCACTTCCAGCAATGTAGCCCTCTGGATGGCATTGAAATGTCAGTTTAGATTATGAGCTCAAGTCCCCGAGAAGGGCTTGAACCCACCATCTTCCAACTCGGAGCACTCTCAACTGGCCAAGGCCACTAATTGGCCTGTGATTGTATCATACAGCGGGACTCTTGGCACATACTGACCAAGATTTTAGTCTCTGGTGCAATGCCACTTGATTCTGGCAGAGTGGGACTTCCAAAATTGGAACTAACCCCAACGGATTTTCAAGTGGTCAGCCTAGTAAGTACACTTCGGCTGGGTGTACACACTATTACCGCCTTTGGTCAGACCATACCTGGAGTACTGTGCACAGTTTTGGTCTCCTTATCTGAGGAAGGATATACTTGCCTTAGAGGGGGTGCAACGAGGTTCACGAGATTGATTCCTGTGATGAGAGGGTTGTCCTATCAGGAGAGATTGAGTAGAATGGGCCATTATTCTCTGGAGTTTAGAAGAATGAGAGGTGATCTCATTGAAATGTATAAAATTCTTAGAGGTCTTGACAGAGTAGATGCTGAGAGGCTGTTTCCCCTGGCTGTAGAGTCTAGAACTAGGGGTCACAGTCTCAGGATAAGGGGTCGGCCATTTAGGACTGAGATGAGCAATCATTTCTTTACCCAGAGGGTTGTGAATCTTTGGAATTCTCTACCCCAGAGGATCTGTGGATGCTCAGTCATTGAATATATTCAAGGCTGAGATCGCTAGATTTCAAGGGATATGGGGCTAGAGCAGGAAAGTGGAGTTGAGGTAGAAGATTAGTCATGATCTTATTGAATGGCAGAGCAGGCTCGATGGGCCTTATAGCCTACTCCTGCTCCTGGTTCTTATGTTCTTTGCCAGGGAGCCTGCCATGGGAGGGGAGGAGGAGGAAGGATTGGAATTTTGCAACTGCCACAAGATTCACCCAGCTGCAGCTGATCAAAGGGCTCTTCCTGCACCAGTAAATTCTGACAGTGCATTGGTTGGTCCCTGATTGACAACAACAACAACGTATATTTATATAGTGCCCATAATGTAATAAAACGTCCCAAGGCGCTTCACAAGAGTGTTAGCAAAAAAAAAACAATTTTACTCCGAGCCATATAAGTAGGTGTTAGGGCAGATGAGCAAAAGCTTGGTCAAAGAGGTAGGTTTTAACGAGAGTCTTAAAGGAGGAAAGAGAAGTCGTGAGGCGGAGAAATTTAGTGAGGGAATTCCAGAGCTTGGGACCTAGGCAGCTGAAGGCACAGCCATCAATGGTGGAACAATTAAAATCGGCGATGTTCAGAAGTCCAGAATAGTTGGAGCGCAGATGTCTAGGGGTTATACGGTTGGAGAAGATTACAGAGATAGGGAGGGGTGAGGCCATGGAGGGAAAACAAGGATGAGAATTTCAAAATCGAGACGTTGCTTAACCGGGAGCCAATGTAGGTCAGCGAGCACAGGGGAGATGGGTGAGCGGGGCTTGGTGCGAGTTAGGACACGGGCAGCTGACTTTTGAATGACCTCAAATTTATTGCAAGTGATAATGGGAGTTGGTGGCAGGGGGAGGGGGTGTATTACCTGTTCCGTCAGCTTTAATTCCGCTAGACAATGGAGCGGGAACCCGGATAAATGGGTCCCTGTCGAATTTTTCAGCCCCCACCCCACCTGCCACATATCTACTGGTAAACCGGTAGGACTGACAGTAGAAAATCCAGTCTACTGAGTCCTTTTGCCCTTCCGTAACTTACCAGTGAGGATGACGATCAGGATTTTCTGCTTCTGCACTCAACTGGTGAAAAATCACAGGCTGGTGAGCACAGTGTGGAAACTTCCGGCCAGAGCTAATAACACCGGGTTATCATGGATTCCACTCAATGCCTGGCCACTGGAGCTAGATTCTTTTCTTGTTAAATTCTTCCCCCGGATCATAGCCTTGACCAATCTCGTTGGAAATTGAAGTTCAGTTTTTAACACTTGGTGGAAAAAACTCATGTTTGTTTAGCAGAAGCTAACCACAATGTTTCTTTTGCCCACCACTGTTCTCAGACACTGTTTCTTTTCTTCCCCGCTCTAGTTTACAACCAGGTATATATTTTTTTGTTTCTTACTATCCAAACGTAACTTTCAAAAGGGAATTGGATTAATACTTGAAGGGGAAACATTGGCAGGGAAACATTGGTAGGGCTATGGGGAAAGAACAGGGGGAGTGGGACTAATCGGATAACTCTTTCAAAGACACAGGCACATTAGACCGAATGGCCTCCTTCTGTGCTGTATCATTCTATGATTCTTGTTTGAGCCAATCTAGCGCTTCCCCTTGTTTGTTACTAGTGGATCTCTCCGTTATGATTTTTGGGTTTTATGCCAGATAATTTTCTTGAGTTCAGTAGCTCAGACCATTTCCAAAGGTGAACCCTCATTCGCTATCGCCCTCACTACCTGGCCCATATATACCTGCAGCGTGCCCAGGGACTGAACACAAAATCCTCATTACTGTATTGTTGTTTACTGATTATATGCTTTGTCCTCGTGTGACCTTTCTCAACTTCGGGAAGGTGGCTGAATAACCATCTCATTAAACTGCTAAATGGATTTATTAAACTGTAAATTGATAAGTGTACAGTAGCAATGATGCATGGTAGATTTTCAGTACTTATAGAACAAAAGAAAGCCTTGCATTCCTATAGCGCCTTTCACGACCTCGAGACATCTCAGTGCTGTACGGCCAATAAAGAACTTTTGGAAGTGTAATCACTGTTGTAATGTAGGAAACACATCAGCCAATTTGCACACAGCAAGCTCCCATAAACAGCAATGTGATAATGACCAGATCATCTGGGTTTTTTTAAGTGATGTTGGTTGAGAGATAAATATTGGCCAGGGCACTGGGGAGAACACCCCAGCTCTTCAAAATCTTCATGGGATCTTTTACATCCACCTAAGAGGACAGATGGGGCATCAGTTTAACGTTTCATTCGAAAGACGGCACCTCCGTCAATGCAGCATTCCCTGAGTACTGCACTGGAGTGTCAGCCTGGATTATGGGCTTAAGTCTCTGGAGTGGGACTTGAACCCATCACTTTCTGACTCAGAAGTGAAAGTGCTTACCCACTGAGCCAAGGCAGACACCTAAAGATCTCTGAGGAGACTGGAAAGAAAGGTTGCCCTAAGCTTCTATGGTCTCCCTTGCCCTGCCTTGCTGTCTGGCCCCACAGGAACCTCTGCTCTGAGGAGGGTCAGGTGGAAGGCCCAGTTCCCCTGAAAATGGGCTTTGCAGATGGTCAAACCACAGAGATATGAGGCAGAAAGGCCTGAAACATCACTGCCCTGCTCACTTAAATGAGAATGTTGGACATGGTGCCTATTGCAGGTGTGGGTCTCTTCCCATCGGTGGGAACCCTAGAGCTACATAAAAGCGGCAAAGACCTGGCATCCTGGGGTTTCTGCCGCCCCTTTTTCTTGGCCTTTATGGTTTGACCCCAAGGAAAACAATTGGTGTCATTGTGTCCACTCCAGTTTATATTAGCACAACAGGCATGAAGAGATTTATTTATGCTGCAAGGAAGGATAGTTTAAGCCTCTCGCCAGCAATTTAGGGTCCTTAGAATTTTGTTAACAAATTGAACTCAAGAAAAATATCTATCAGACATTAAAAGTCTTGCACATGGCATACAATTCCTGTAAGTGTCACACTTGCCTCCTGTAACACTCTTAATTTAAGCAGTGTTGTAATGGGGGCCAATTTTCCAAATGCATGGTCCACGGGCAAAGTTTGACCCACCAGAACAACAATTTGTATTTATATAGCACATTTAACATAGTAAAACTTTCCAAGGCACTTCACAGGAGCGTTATCAGATCAAATTTGATACCGAGCCAAAGAAGGAGATGTTAGGACCAAAAGCTTAGTCAAAGAGGTAGGTTCCTAATGATTGTCTTAAAGGAGGAGAGAGAGAGACGGAGAGGTTTATAGAGGGAATTCCAGAGCTTAGGGCCTAGGCAGTTGAAGGCACGGCCGCCAATGGTGGGGCAATGAAAATCGGGATGCGCGAGAGACCAGAATTAAAGGAGCGCAGAAATCTCGGAGGGTTGTAGGGCTGGAGGAGGTTACAGAGATAGGAAGGAGCGAGACCATGGAGGGATTTGAACAAAAGGATGAGAATTTTGAAATCGAGGCATTAGTGGAGCCAATATAGGTCAGCGAGCACAGAGGTGATGGGTGAACATGGTGCGAGTTAGAATACGGAGCTTTGTATGAGCTCAAGGTTATGAAGCACATATCAGGAGATTGCAAGCGCACTCCCTATGAATTTTTGTCCCTTAATTTTTAATTTTAATGAGTGTGACTGCAATTTCCTGATACACACTCATGGCAGACGAGATCCTTGGAGCAATTTTAACCCTTCCCGCCCAAGGGAACTAGACAGGCCAGTGGTTAAACTCGCCCACTAACATCCTGCACCGATCACGTAAGCTACAATTTTAACCTGCTTTTCTGAAATAGGAGAAGCAGACAGCCACCCGAAACCGGCCGGGGTCCTTCTTTAAATATGCAGATCGGGCTCTGATGATGTCATTGTGGCCCGATGACTATTTTAAGCGGAGACCTGTGTGGGGGCAATCTGCTGTGGCTTTCCTGCCGGGCTAACCTAGTGGGAAGAAGTCGGGGCCAGAAGAGACCCAAAAAGGGTTTTCTTGTGGAGTTAGGAGGAGCAGGTGTGCTCATCCAGACCCCACAGGAAAAGTTTATGACTCTCCCCTGCCCTAGGTTCCCTCCCACCACCCCACCCACTTCCCAATTGTGACACCCTCTGGAAACCCCCTCCCCAAGTTTCGTGGTCTATTCCATTGGTTCCTGCCACCAACGTTCCCTATAAGGTGCGCAGCCACGCAGCTCTCTGCCAGTCCCGCACAGTTTAGGACCGGCTTTTTCAATGGTAAGTTTTGTGAATGGGCCGCGCACCCAAAAATAATAAGAGGGAACATTGCCTGCCACCTAACATTGGGTTCCAGGTTTCGGGCAGGACACTGACTAAGGGGACGCAGACGAGGCCCAGGAGCTAGAGGGGCAGAAATTGACCTGCGTCGCGTCCAATTTCTGGGCGCTAAATGAGTTTTATGGGGTTGAATTTCGGGCAGGGGTAACCTGTGCCTGATCTCCACCGGAAGTGCGCCAGCCTGAAACAGGTGTTGGGCATCTGGAATATGTTAATCAGGGGGCTGACGTGCTTTTGGGACCCCACTGCCGAATTCGGCAGAAACTGGGAGCCTAATTAGCGGTCCTTAACGGTACCACTAGAGGAAGAAAGAGAAAGAAAGGCGTGCATTTATGTAGCGCCTTTCACGACCTCAGGATGCCCTAAAGCTCTTTACAGCCGATGAAGTACTTTTGAAGTGTAGTCACTGTTGTAATGTAGGAAATTCAGCAGCTAATTTGCGCACAGCAAGCTCCCACAAACAGCAATGCGATAATGACCAGATAATCTGTTTTAGTGATGTTGGTTGAGGGATACATAATGGCCAGGATACCAGGAGAACTCCCCTGCTTGTCTTCGATATAGTGCCATGGGATCTTTTACATCCATCTGGGGGGGCAGACGGGGCCTTGGTGTAATGCAAAAATTTGCAGAGGTACGGGGAAAGGGCGGGGGAGTGGGACTAGCTGAAGTGCTCTTGCAGAGAGCCAGCATGGGCTCGATAGGCCGAATGGCCTCCTTCTGTGCTGTAACCATTCTATGATTCTAAGGTCTCATCCGAAAGAAGGCACCTCCGACAGTACAGCACTCCCTCAGTACTACACTGAGAGTCGTCAGGTTGTTTGTGAGGCGCAGGCTGAATAGGGCTTTCTTAGCGGGGTCTTTGAGTGCTCCAGCGTTAATTTTCCTGCGGCATTGTTTCTGTTGCCGCCGCTGTTTTGGGGCTACATTGATGGAGATGACAGAGCAGATTAGGCGATGGTCTGTCCAGCAATCATCAGCTCCTGTCATGGCGCGGGTAATGCGGATGTCCTTGCGGTCCCTTGCTTGGACGATGACGTAGTCCAGCAGGTGCCAGTGCTTGCAGCAAGGGTGCTGCCATGAAGCCTGTGGTAAACCACTGTTATACCTGTCTGTAGAGGTATGTGTATTCCACTAGGTACAGGTCTGGACATGCCTCGGCTGACTCCTCCCACTACTCCAGGTATATAAGTGACTACCTCCCAGTCCCTTAGTATTCTGGACGGGTCGACCACTCGAGACAAGACCTTCATTCTTTAGTTAATAAAAGCCTGATTGTTACTCGCTCAACCTCAGTCTTTTGAGTAATTGATGGCGCATCAATTTTATTAACTAAATTTTTATAATGGAGAAGATCCTCACACCAGCATGCCTGGACCTGGACAGTCGGGAAGCGGACGCTTCCACCAAGTTTGCTCACTGGCTCATGTGCTTCGAGACATTCCTGACTGCCTCCACTGCGGTCACAACGGATGCGGACAAACTGTCTGTCCTGGTCTCCAAGGTGAACCACCGAGTGTACTCAGTCATCCAGGACGCGACCTCGTACACAGACGCCCTCCAGCTCCTCAAGACCCAGTACGCGCGCCCCGTGAACGAAGTGTACGCCAGGCACCTCCTGGGGAGTCGCAAGCAACAACCTGGGGAATCGACTGAGGAATACCTCCAAGCACTGTCCGTGCTTGGCCGGGTCTGTGGGTGTAAGGCGGTAACGCCCGCTAAGTACACGGAGGAACTGATCCGGGATGCCTTCGTAGCGGGCCACAGGTCCAACTACACCCGACAGCGTCTGCTGGAGCAGAGCGACCTCAACCTCAACCTCAACAAAGCCTCCGAAATCGCACTAACGCTGGACGCAGCCTACCGGGGCATGGATGCCTACTCCTCTGCACCGTGGACGCCGCGGGGAACGACAACCTGGGACACGGTAGGACAGCCCCATAGCACCGTGCCACCCCAGCCACAGCCCAACAACGGCCCAACTACCGCAGCAGTGTCCCAAAGCCAGACAGCAGTATCCCAAGGCCAGAAATGCTACTTCTGTGGCCAGGCCAAACACCCCAGAGCGCGCTGCCTGGCGAAGAATGCGACCTGCTCAGGCTGCGGGAAAAAGGGACACTATGCCAGCGTCTGCAAGGCCAAAGCCACCCCGAACGCCAGCAGCGCCGCGTGTGGGCCGGGCGAGCCGCCATCTTGGGCCCCCAACAGCGCCACGTGCGGGCCGCCATCTTGGGCCTCCCCAGCCATGTGCGAACCACCGCAGCAGCAGCCATCTTGGACGACTCCAGCCACATGGGAATCATGGACGTCGCCATCTTGGACACCAGCCGGGACGCAGCAGACCGCCAACCCCCCCCCCATCTGATACCCGCAGCGACACACTGACCCCTACGCTGGCCTCTGTTACGCTGGACCAAACGAGACCGCACCAACTAGCTCGGTCCAAAATGGACGTTAAGGTAAACGGCTATGCAATAAACTGCCTTTTTGACTCCGGGAGCACAGAGAGCTTCATCCACCCCGACACGGTGCGGCGTTGCTCTCTCCCAGTCCTGCCTGCGCACCAGCGGATTTCTATGGCCTCCGAGTCCCAGTCAGCGGACATTGGCGGCTACTGCGTGGTGACACTAGTAGTAGACGGGACTGTATTCAATAATTTTAAACTCCTGGTCCTGCCCGACCTCTGCGCTGCCGTCCTACTGGGGTTGGATTTCCAGTGCCACCTCAAAAGCGTTACGATGGCGTACGGTGGCCCCCTCCCCCCACTCACAGTCCGCAGCCAGCAGCCTCCAAATTGCCCACCGCGCACCAGATGCAACCTCTCCACACTCAGAGTCCCACCCCCCCCCACTGTTTGCTAACCTCACCCCCGACTGTAAGCCCATTGCCACAAAGAGCAGGCCTTTTGAGTAATTGATGGCGCATCAAAGCCTTGTACTTGTCTCTCTGACAGAACAAGATGTTGGTTATGACAAGGCCATGTTCTAATCATTTCGACAGGAGGAGGGTACCGTTGGAGTTGGCTTTCCCTACCCCTCTCTGCCGATCACACCTCCCCAGGGGTCAGTGTCCTTTCCAACTCTGGTGTTAAAGTCTCCAAGGAGGCTCAGCTTGTCGCCCATTGGGACTCAGGACAAGGATTGTTCGAAGCTCGAGTAGTGTTCTTGCTCAGGCCAACATCCCCAGCATTGAAGCTTTGACCACGCTCGATCAGATCTGATGGACGGGTCACATTGTCCGCATGCCCAATACAAGACTCCCAAAACAAGTGCTCTACTCGGAGCTCCGGCACAGCAAGGGAGCCCCAGGTGGGCAGAGGAAACGCTTCAAGGACACCCTCAAAGCCTCCTTGAAAAAGTGTAACATCCCCACCGAAACCTGGGAATCCCTGGCCTAAGACCGCACAAAGTGGAGGAGAAGCATCCAGGAAGGCGCCGAACACCTCAAGTCTCTTTGTCGGGAGCAAGCGGAAGCCAAGCGCAGGCAGCGCAAGGAGCGCACGTCAACCCAAGCACCCCACCACCCGCCCCTTCAACCACTGTCTGCCCCACCTGTGACAGAGACTGTAGGTCCCGCATTAGACTCACCAGTCACCTGAGAACTCATTTTTAATGTGGAAGCAAGTCATCCTCGGTTCCGAGGGACTGCCTAAGAAGAAGAAGTACTACACTGGAGAGTCAGCCTAGATTTTTGTGCTCAGCTCTCTGGAGAGTGCTACCAACTGATAGGTAAGTCATTTTTTTCTTACTAACCTCGATGTGGAGCTAAACGGATCAGTTCCCCTCTAAGCTCTCCAACAGTACCCTGTTGAGGAACTACCTGTGGACAGGCTCGCCAACCAAACCAGCCGATTTTGCAAAGGCCCCAGCCAGAGAGCTGCATTGGTAGGCCCAATAAGCATCCGCAACGCGCCGCGTTTATAAAGATGAGGCCTGAGGCCCAATTTTCGGTGAGCCTTGAGCCAACATCTTCAGGCATGCCGACCACTTTGCACCGGTTTCCTGCACTAGACCTATTTCTCCCCCAAAATCTCCCAGATTTCATGCTGCTGGAGGTCAGGACAGTTTGCAGCCTGCCTCGACTCCACCGACTTAAACTCGGGGCTTCTGTGACAAGAGTACATTTTCCAAAAATCAGTTCCTATATCTTCAGAAATGTGCAGTTAAAGCTGAAATTGTGCCCATTTTCATTGATTTAGCGTTTGGACAAAACAACCAAGAATGTAGACAAAGCATTCAATTTTCCATTGATCAACTGCCGATCACCACCCAATAAGCCTACAATACTTATTCCACAATTGCTAATTTTTCAGTGCAGCCGCCATCATGTATTAATGACCCACTCAGCATCCAGCAGCAAGAAAAAACGACTGACATACTAAATAAATGACCCACATGAACTTCACGCCATGCATTATTTATACCCTGAAGTGATTTCAAAAGCTGTAATCTCTTCTTAGGTTTCGGGTGACAATTGTAAAACCACTCGAGCTTCACACTTGCTGCTTGTGATGTCATCTAAAGCTCCTGATGACATTACTGCTCGGTAATCACTCCCAGATTTCTATTACAGCGGCAGATAAAGAAGACATTACAGATATAGCATTTTACTTCTTCTTTCGTTTCGGTGTCCTTGAAATCAGTTCATAACATGGGGGAGAGAATTTAATAAAAACAGCCTTTCGGTTCACATTTCCGCTTTCTTCCGCCGCACGTTTTCTCTGCAGTACTTCACCTCACTATAATCTGCATTTCCACTCTGTCAGAGGTGCTGTTTTTCAGATGAGATGTTAAACCGAGGCCCTTTTCTTCCCTCCCAGGTGAATGTAAAAGATCCCACGGCATTATTGGAAGAAGAGCAGGGGAGTTCTCCCCGGTGTCCTGGCCAATATTTATCCCTCAACCATAATAACAAAAACAGATGATCTGGTCATTATCACACTGCTGTTTGTGGGAGCTTGCTGTGCGCAAATTGGCTGCTGCATTTCCTACATTACAACAGTGACTGCACTTCAAAAATACTTCATTGGGTGTAAAGTGCTTTGGGACGTCCTGAGGCTGAGAAAGGCAAATCTTTCTTTTTTCTTGTAATTGGTTGGCTCTTAACTGATTAATCAACTCTAACTGGGGCCAACAACTCAATGGAAAGCACAAAAAGTTCAGTCTCTAATTAAAAGACACATTGGCCGTGAAATTGGAGCCTTTAGCGCCGACCATTAAGGCCGCTTTGGAAGAAAAACTGGCATCTTTCTTCAGCGTGTAGTCAGAATGTGGAACTCGCTACCACATGGAGTGATTGAAGTGAACAACGTCGATGTATTTAAGGGGAAGCTAGATAAGGACATGAGTGAGAAAAGAATAGAAGGTTATGCTGTTAGGGTTAGATGAAATAAATAGAGCAGGAGGAAGCTTTCTTCCTGTGTGGAGCATAAACACTGGCTTAGATCAGTTGGACTGAATGTCCTGTTTCTGTGCTGTGCATTCTATGTAATGTAATTCTGTGTAATGTAATTTCAGCAGCAGTGTCATTTTGAATAAGAAGATTAGACTTGTGGGGAGAGACTAGAACATGGAACACAAAAGAACGGAAAAGATAGTAGAGATGGCACAGATTAGCCACTTGAGATTCTTGAAATTATACACAATCTAACAATATCTTTTATGAATCTAAAATCTCTTGTGTTCTCAAAAGCTATCTAAATTTATATTGGAACAGACAAGCTTAATCTAAGTTCTCATCAGCCATTTTACAAGTGTGCAGAAAAAGCAAGCAAACCCAGCAGGTAGCAGGGAATGCTAATTTCCTGCCCACAGTCCTGGATTTTCCATTAAATAGGAGACTACCCATTGATCTGGGAGCATGGCAGTGTGAAATATAGCACATCAATTTCTCTCAATTTTGTCGAACTCAATTGGATTTTGAAGAAGAGGTATTTTTAGTTGAATCAACTTCAGCAAAGTGGATTGGTGCTACAAGTTACTCAGAGATCCCACTGTCGCTTCCAGGGTTATTCTTCAAAGGAGCACCATTTTGAGACACACACGGGGATGATTTTGTGATCGGGCAGTGAGCACATTCCAGAGTGCCGCGGGTATACAGCTCCATGTGAACACTGGATCGCAGAATCACTTCGATAATGTGATGACCTGATACTTGTTCAGTTGCATACTTGTATCTCTCGCATCTGATGTCATTACAATGATAATGATCCTAGCATAGGTATAGATGAGGCAGGCCATCCAAAAAGAACCTGCAGTCTCCTCCCATCACCACATCCGACTGTTTCTTAAATGATTCCCACAGTGTCTATTGACACCACTGTGTCAGCCAATGTGTTGGAGGCGAGGCGGGCTTACAGCGGGACTTTGAACAGCAAACAAAGTCTATTTACTCAGCAAACAGAGTCTATTTATTTAAACAGTGCACTACAGCAAACAGAGTCTATTTAAACAGCACACTACAGTAAACAATCTGGGGAAAAATTCGTGTTCGCCAGCAAAGTTGCTGCCGCCAGCGCCCGAGTTAACGGCCGCTGGAAATGGCCGCAACGCTAACCAAGCGAAATTGGTCTGGGGGGCATGGAGATAGATGGCGCAACGCTCACCTTCCGTGCAACGCCGTCCTGGTGGCGTTGCTGGAGGGATCCGGGATGAAGTTTCTGTCCAGGTCCGGCGATGCAGCTTCCCACAGCCTCTGTGAGCGAAGCTGTGGAGCTTGCAGGGAATTGTGGGAAATGAAGGGGTCTGAGAAGTAATGGGGCCATGCACACTGAAGCAATACAAAATAAAATACAGTGAATCAATACATTTGTCAGCCCTGTCTGCCTTTTAAGAAATATTCAATATTTAAAAGAAGTTCCAAATGTGAATATTCAGCTGTTAAAGCTGAATTACCTTCCTAACCTCGACAAATGGGAAAACTGCCTCAGCACTAACACAAGTGGCTCAGCAAGCCAGGGAAGGGGCACCGAGGGTCTTACATGCAGCACCCCAGCTTTGTGCAGGGGGTCAACACTGCAAGAACGGTCCTCTATCCACAGAGGCCAGGGGGCCCTCCAGAAAGAAAGAATGATGTGGGAGTACATCACTAAGGCCGTTACTGCCAGCAGTGTCACCTCCACCACCTGGCTCTAGTGCCCAAAGAACTTTCATGACCTCAGACCATTAGTCAAGGTCAGTGAATGCATCTTCAAAAGCTGTCTCCTACCAGCTGCACCACTAGCCTCACACACTGCTCAATGCACAACCCCCAATCACTCACCTACCAACAGTCTGCACAAATCTCCCATTCCTAGGCTCACCTCACCCCCTTGGAGGAGACGACGCAGGCCATTCCTGGCAGGGGCATGGTTGAACCCTTGGCCAGCGGCGGGGCTAACATAATACAAGATGCTGGTATCCTCATACATTATCCTCCTTCTGGCATGCACCTATTGCTTTCCCGCCCTCCCGTCAGCACAACTCCACCCTTGCGCATTCCTCATTTCACGCACCCAAGAAAAGCAGCCTGCCCAGCCAGTGGGTCAACAAGAAGAGGCAGCCTGCCCAGCCAGTGGGACCGCAGGCGGATGATTCCATTCCAGATATCCCGGTCACAAAGGGGTGGTCTGGAATGCATCCTTCCATCTGATTCCTCCGCTTTGGCTTCCCCCTCTCCTGCATCTTCCTCTTCTCTCTGCAAGCGGATGCTGTAAATGTGAAATGACAGCATAAAATGCTGGAAATACTCAGTTGGTCAGGCAGCATGTCGACCTGAGACGTGAACTCTGTTTTACTCTCCATGGATGTTGCGTGACCTGCTGAGTATTCGCAGCATGTTCTGTCCTCTCAAAAGCCTTAATTTACCATCTGAGCCCTTGCAAGTGTCCAGCAGCACTCCCTACCCACTTAAAAAAGCTTTTCACATCTATTGAAGCAAGCCACCACTTCAATAAAATTTAAAAAATAGTCCAAACCCTTAAATTCAAACTTACCTGAATGATGTGTGTGTCCCTTTAAGAGCTGCAGACATCGCCCCTGTCAGCCTGCTTGCACACCAGGTTAACCTGCAAGGGTCAAAGTTCGCGTTGGTGACGTTAAGTCGGTGTTGCATGCCGATTGACGTTACCACACCGGCATTTTTTTTCCAGGGCATTGCCAGTTACCGGCAGCACAAAGGGGGAGATCAATATGGCGGCCACCGCAGGAACTGCCAGCACCTGGCGAAAGAGCGGTGGCCGCCATTTTATTGGCATTTCATGGCGCTACGAAGTGACAGTGAGTACATGAATTTCTAGCCCTCTATTTAAACATTGCACTGCAGCAAACAGAGTCTATTTAAACTGCACACTACAACAGAGTTCATTTAAGCATTGCACTGCAGCAGTCTATTTAAACATTGCACTGCTGCAAACAGAGTCTATTTAAACATTGCACTGCAGCAAACAGTCTACAGAGTCTATTTTTAAAAAGTTACATAATACAAATGAAGTACGTAAAATCAATCCCAGTCACTTACAGCAGTACAGTCTCAATGCGAGATTGACGGGGGAATTACCCAATCGTCTCCATTCTGACTGGGAATAGTGGTGTCACTAGATGCAGACAATGATTCCAGGGTTTTGGCTCCAATGTGCCACCCAGGAGTCCATATTAAAAAGTGGTAGTTCTGGCCAAACATTTTTTCTAAAGACGGTGGCTCTGAAATTCTAAGGGGGTTCTCCTGCCTTAGCCTGCTCCACCATCAGCACACTGTGGCCACAGTGCATTCTATCTACAGGATGTATGCAGCAAATTGCCAAGGCTTCTTCGACAGCACTTCCCAAACCCGCGACCTCCACCACCTAGAAGGACAAGGGCAGCAAGTGCATGGGAACACCACCACCTCCAATTTCCTCTCCACGTTACACACCATCCTGACTTGGAAATATATCGCCTTTCTTTCATCGTTGCTGGGGCAAAATCCTGGCGCTCCCTACCAAACAGCACTGTCGGAGTACCTTCACCTCACTGACTGCAGCGGTTCAAGAAGGCGGCTCACCACCACCTTCTCAAGGGCAACTAGGGATGGGCAATAAATGTCAGCCTTGCCAGTGATGCCCACATTGCAACAATTATTATAAAAAGCTCCAGCAGGAATCCAGGAAAACCCCTGTGGAATTTCAGGGTCGCTAGCTCCTTAAATGTAAAGTGATAGTTGTGCTAATGAAAAAAGGATACAAAATTTCAATCAACTTTTGCATGACAATCGTAAATAAGGAATTTCCGATTAGGAAACTCTTAAGAAATACTGCCAAATGTTACTTTATCTTCACATAGAATCATAGAATGGTTACAGCACAGAAGGAGGCCATTCAGCCCATCGAGCCCGTGCCGGCTCTCTGCAAGAGCACTTCAGCTAGTCCCACTCCCCCACCCTTTCCCCGTAGCCCTGCAAATTTTTTTCCACTAACGATACTTCAGTTTTGAATTGTTTCAGAGAGGTTGGTGTCTTTTTGGAAACATAATTAGACAGATACAGAGGATTCATGATCAGGCAAGAAGGAAGGGAAGTGAATAAGACACAAGCTCCCGATTTTAGAAAAATAAAGAATGGGCTTGAGCCAACCTATGAACCAAGCTTACCTACACTGGCATTGCACAGGGCTGGCCATGCTGAATTTTGCATTGGGGGACCCTTCCCCCTAATTTGAATAGGCTACTGGCACTTGAGAAGTTTGGCCGGAGAGCTTGACTGAGAAGCATAAAATCCAATGGGGCAGCAGCTCTAAAAGGGCTGCTGCGCACCACCTGAGGAGAAGTTGTGCTAGTTGTGGCAGGAAAGTGAACTAATTGGATGCGTGGGTAACATTGCTGCTGTTAATGCTGCAGGACAGGAAGTCGCAATGCACCATCGAAGGGAAGGGGCCTAATTCATTGAATGCACAGGTGCCATCTAAATAGAGCGAGGTCACTGAGTCAACCAGCTCTTTCATACATGGCTGCAAATGAAGAATTAGTTTGCTGATATTGCGAGGAAAATGAAAATAAATGTGCTTCATGCTTTTGCATTTGATTCTTTTGGGGCCATCAAGTATGTCACCAATTTAAGTTGGGATCTATCGCACCTTCTGTGTACTTTTAGAGCATTTTACACACCATCACTCTTTTAGGCACACTCTTCCAATACTGGATGGCACCCTTTTCTTGCAAATGGATTTGGCAGTGGCAGAGCAGCAAATTGGTCCTCAAGCTGCAACAGCAACAACTTGCATTTATATAGCACCTTTAACTTAGTAAAACAACCCAAGGCACTGCACAGGAGCAATTATCAAACAAAATCTGACACCAAGGCACATAAGAAGATATTATAGCAGAAAAGAGGTAGGTTTTAAGGAGCGTCTTAAAGGAGGAAAGAGAGATAGCGAGGCGGAGAGGTTTAGGGAGGGAATTCCAGAGCTTAGGACCTAGGTAGCTGAAGGCACAGCTGCCAGAGGTGGAGCTATTAAAATCGAAACTGCTCATTTGGAGTTAGGGGTTTTCATTAAGTGTTAACTGTAGCTCAGTGGCTAGCACCGTTGCCTCTCAGTCAGAAGATGGTGAGTTCAAGTCCTACTCGAGATTTGAGCACATGATCGCCTTTGAGGCTCCAGGACAGTACTAAGGAAGCACTGCACTGTCGAGGGTGCCATCTTTAAGATGAGACGTTAAACCATCTGCTCTCTCAGATGAACATAAAAGATTCCACTGCACTATTTCAAAGAAGAGCAGGGGGAGTTCTCCCTGGTGCCCTGGCCAATATTTATCCCTCAACCAACATCACTAAAACAGATTATCCGGTCATTTATTTCAATGCTCTTTGTGGAGCCTTGCTGTGCGCAAATTAGCTGTTATGTTTCCTACATTACAACAGTGACTACACTTCAAAAAAGTACTTAATTGGCTGTAAAGTGCTTTGGGATGTACTGATGTCATTAAAGGCGATATATAAAAAGAAGTCTTTCTTTTCTTTTTCTTTGTGGGTTTAGCAGCCATGGCTGCAATGGTTAGACCTGGTCCCCTTAGTGTTGTTTCTTCAAATAATGGACCGTGAACTGCATAATTAAGGCATCGTAGCTACATCATGGATGATAGCCTTTGATGGGCACAATAATTCTGAGGCGGATATCACTTGAACATTAATTGAGTGCAAGCCCTTTCTTTTCATGTAGGCCATGGGATTGAAATGAGGAGCCCTGATACTCACACAGTTGCCATCTTCAATACCTTGCACTCAAGGGAACTTTGACTGTTGATGAAATCACTACCCCTTGTCGAGCTGATCCCTTCTTTCCACAGGAAGATTGACAAAGGTGTTGCCTCTTGTCATTTGCTTGATACAGGTGTGCATTGCAGACTGTCTGAAGTGGCAAATGTCCCCTGTGGTGGATTGAAAGGAACCGGTAGTCTGAAAGCTTCACACTTTGGTAACCTTCACTTGTAAGGGATGAGGCATCCCTGTTCCAAGCTTTGTCTGCAGACCATACCACAACTTTGTGACATACAGTCTTGTTAAACAGAGGTGGTGGAGATGGGCCTCCTCTGAGCTATCTAGAAAGATGTGGCGGGTCCTTTAAACATGGGTCCCGGGGTAGTGGCAAATTCAGATAAAACATCAGTGGCATTTGTCATAACAACAGAAAATGCTGGAAATACTCAGCAGGCCAGGCAGCATCCATGGAGAGAGAAACAGAGTTAACGTTTCAGGTCTGGGACCCTTCATCAGAAGATAGAGAGGGAGTGTAGCTATCAGAGGGAAGGGTGAAGCTGTTTTCCTCCCTGCTGCTAGACTATTCTTTTTTCAAGATCGCTGGGATATAATTACAATTGTTTGCAAAGTAATTTATCATATTGCTACTAAAGCCCCAAGAGATTGTCTCAATTTCCTTCAAAAACCTGTCTCACCTATTCTTAAAGGTTGACGTGATCTCTGCTTCAGTTGCAAACTCTGGTAGTGCATCCCACAACCCTCTGTGCAAAACAAATGTTTCTCCTGTTCTCTGTCCTAAATGCCTTACATTTAGTCTTGCATCAATGTGCCCTTATTCTAGATCTTACAATCACTGAAAACAGTCTGTTTCTATCTGTCACGTCTGTTCCTAATTTTAAACATCTCTATCGAATCAATCTCCTCTATTCTAACAAAAAATGCCCTGATTTTTCCAAGTCTTTCTTTTTCCTGATACCAAATCCTGGGGAATCTGTGCTGTACCCTGTCTATTGCCTCAACATCTTTCCTGTAGTGCCTTCTACCCCCACATAAGAACAGGAGTCGGCCATTCAGCCCCTCGAGCCTGTTCTGCCAATTAATCATGGCTGATCTGTATCTTAACTCCATCTACCCGCCTTGGTTCCATAACCCTTAATACCCTTGCCTAACAAAAATCGATCAATCTCAGTTTTGAAATTTTCAATTGACCCCCAACCTCAACAGCAATTGGGGGAGAGAGTTCCAGATTCCCACTACCCTTTGTGTGAAGAAGTGCTTCCTGACATCGCTCCTGAACGGCCTAGCTCTAATTTTAAGGTTATGCCCCCTTGTTCTGGATTCCCCCCCCCCCAATCAGAGGAAATAGTTTCTCTCTATCTACACTATCAACTCCTTTAATCATCTTAAACATTTCAATTAGATCACCCCTTAATCTTGTAATCTCAAGGGAATATAAGCCTAGTCTATGCAGCCTGTCCTCATAATTGAAACCTTTTAACCCGAGTACCGCACATGCTCACAAACTCACGGACGTTATATTAACAAGCCTACTCACGAAAGAACACCGACATTATTACTATCCGCATGATGCCGGCCTAATGGGATAAGCTCTGGGACAAGCTCCAGCCCTAGTTTAGCGCAAGATATTAAGGATTCAAAAGCGTGGCCTCATTTTGTCATGTTGCTGCTGGAACAAGCCATCTTCACGGTCTCGGGAGAAGAAAGCTAGATAAACATTGCTCGAGGTTAAATCCAGCAAGAAAGCCCCACAGCAGCAGTTGCAGATGGTAGAGGAGCAAAGCAAACACGGGATGGGGTAAATTATGTTTACTTTACGCGCTAAGCATAGAAGGGATAGACTAGCCTATGTGATCACACACCAAAAAAAATTTCAAATTATATTTTGTGCTATTTAGCATTTTTAAAGCACCCTAGAGACCTACAAAGGAGCAAATTCAATTATGTTTGCCCATGAGTAATGAGATGTGACGTAAGCCATTTAATCAGTTTCGTAGTGAAAATGCAAATTCTGGCTTCATACAAAACAGTGGACGGGTCATTGTAAAGTGCGATGAGTTGTAAACAGAGAAAAAACATTCAGCCCGCCTGTCAAGCTTATAGTGAACTGTCCAAGTTTCACACATTGTAAGTTCGCCTGTCAGTCATGCTATCTAACCTATTGAGAACATACAGGGTAATGCCCTTGGAGTGGTGTGCCGCTGGCTTTATTTTACCAGCATGGCACCTTACCAATAAATTACAAGTCCTTTCTGTGCACTGTTGCTAGTGCCATAGTTGTGGCTTGTTGTTTGTACGTTTGTGTTCCTGTCTGTAAATTATGGTACAAAATACGATTCTGAGTGTTATTTTTAAATGCTGAAAGTAACCCTGGGCAATGCAGAGGAAAGTCAGCTGTCATTCTGTCCTTTTCACAGCAGCAATCAACCTGGGAGGATTTGGCCAAGTATGCAGGTATATCAGCAAAGGAAAGTTTTCTCAGCCATGGCTCAGTGAGTAGCACACTCATCCCTGAGTCAGAAGGTTATAGGTTCAAGTCCCACTCCAGAAACTTGAGCACATGCTTTAGGCTGACACTCACACTGCAGTGCAGTGCTGAGAGAATGTTGCCATGTTTTGGATGAGGTGTTAAACCGAGGCCCCATCTGCCCTCTCAGGTAAAAGATCCCATGGCACTATTTTGAAGAAGAGTAGGGGTGTCACAGAATCACACAGAAACCCCACAATGCAGATAGAGGCCATTTCGGCCCATCGAGCCTGCACATAGCCCACCCGATCCCCGTAACCCCTACACCAACACATATCCCACCCTATCCCCGTAACCCCACGTATTTAATCCCCCTAACACTAAGGGTCAATTTATCATAGCCAATCAACCTAACCCGCACATCTTTGGACTGTGGGAGGAAACCGGAGCACCCGGAGGAAACCCACGCAAACACGGGGAGAATGTGCAAACTCCACACAGACAGTCACCCGAGGCCGGATTCGAACCCGGGTCCCTGGCGCTGTGAGGCAACAGTGCTAATCACTATGCCACCGTCCTGTCCAGTATTTATCCCTCAACCAACATCACTTTAAAAAAAATGATTATCAGGTCATTTATTTCATTGCTGTTTGTGGAATCTTGCTGTGTGCAAAATTGGCTGCCACATTTCCTACATTGCAACACTTCAAAAGTGCTTAATTGGCTGCAAAGCGCTTTAGGACATCCTGAGGTTGTGCAAGGCGCTATGCAAGTTCTTTCTTTAAACTATAAATCTGTATTTTATTCAAATAAGATGTTAAAATCAATCAGCGCCGTTTTTTAAGTTAAGAATATGTAGATAAAAGAATTTGGGGGATTAAATTTTCAGGGGTGGCAGAGGCGTGTATCTCCCATTTGTGGGCATCAAGCCTTGGGGAGCAAAGCCATCTGTCATTCTGTCCTTTTCACGAAGTCAGTCAATTCTCCCTATCAACTGTCCAAGCCTGAACCATCTGTTCACAACCCTGGTGTCGTATTTGACCCCGAGATCGGCTTCTGACCACATATCCGCGCCATCACTAAGATCATCTATTTCCACCTCCGTAACATCGCCCGTCTCCGCTCCTGCCTCAGCTCATTTGCTACTGAAACCCTTTGTTACCTCTAGACTTGACTATTCCAACGCACTCCCGGCCGGCCTCCCATCTTCCACCCTCCATAAGCTTAAGCTCATCTAAAACTCTGCTGCCCGTATCCTAACTCGCACCAAGTCCCGTTCACCTATCACCCTTGCGCTCGCTGACCTATATTGGCTCCCGGTTAAGCAACAGATCGATTTTAAAATTCTCACCCTTGTTTTCAAATCCCTCCATGGCCTCACCCTTCCCTATCTCTATATTCTCCTCCAGCCCTACAACCCTCCAAGATCTCTGCGCTCCTCCAATTCTGGCTTCTTGCGCATCCCCGATTTAAATTGCTCCACCATTGGCAGCCGTGCCATCAGCTGCCTAGGCCCTAAGCTCTGGAATTCCCTCCCTAAACCTCTCCACCTCTCTACCACTCTTTCCTCCTTTAAGAAGCTCCATAAAACCTACCTCTTTAACCAAGCACCTGTCCTGATATCTCCTTCTGTGGCTCAGAGTCAAATTTTGATTGATAACACTCCTGTGAAGCACCTGGGGGCGTTTTACTACCTCACCCCCATATCTCACTCAAACACCTCTCTCCCAGGATTTACCTGAGAACTGTCTCCTGTCGGGCAAGGACTGGTGGAGATGTGACCAGCGCTGACGGCTCAACCCAATTATTCAGCTGAGGACCAATTTCCATTGATGCTTGGGCCTCTGGGATAGGGTACATGTTGCCCCTGCAGCCCCAAGCCTAGGCCCGGAAACAGGCCCGGTCTAATTTCTACCTCCTTAACTGAAGAAGCTTTAATCTTCATGGAGCAGGGCGTGAAAAACAGTTTTAATAAACTGGCAATGTAATGATTTACAGCACGTTGCAGCATAGTCATTACATTATGTCACCATGGCAACAACAAATCAGGGCTCTTCTGGCTTCTGCCCCTCCCTGAACAAAATCTTTGGCCAAACACTTTTTCATAAGGACCATTGGGGTAATTTGGACTTTGGGCGATAGTGTAAACGGACGATATCGATTCAGTGGAAATGAAAATTGAGAGAGCTGTTTAACAGACCGATGAATCGCAATCGCCCATTTTATACTACTGTATTGCCCAAAGTCAGAATTATCCCCCAGTGCCTCTTTGGTAGTCTCACTTTTTAATACTTTCTTATCTATTTTTTTGAAATACTAAGGCCCTGAAATATAGCCGTAGGATACTAGCGTGTGAACTCGTGATGCATTTGTTTGAAGTTCCTCTCACAGCTCTTTTAGCAGAAGCCAGTGGCTTAGCATCACTGTGAGAGAGGAATTTCAAACATGTTAACGGTTCATACATTGGTGTCCCACAGTCTAATCACAGGGCTTGAGCAAGTTAAAGAGAGGTTATGATAAACCTGTATGGAACCTTGGTTAGACCACATTTGGAGTGCTGCACACAGTTCCAGTCTCCATATTATAAAAAGATATAGAGGTACTGGAGAAAGTGCAAAAAGGATTAACAAGGATGATACCAGAACTGAGAGTTAAAAGTATCAGGAAAGACTGAACAGGCTGGGTCTCTTTTCTCTGGAAAAGGGAAGACTGAGAGGTGGCCTGATAGAGGTCTTTAAGATTATGAAGGGGTTTGATAGGGTAGACGTAGAGAAGATGTTTCCACTTGTGGGGGAAACCAAAACTAGGGCTGGAATTTTCTTTACTTTGGCGGGTCCTATGTGTCCGTGGCAGGTCGCGACCCCACTGCTGGCTCCATCCCGCTGTAGAAAATGGGGCCTATTAAGCCAGCCCCCGCGCGTTACCTGGCCCAATGAGATGGAGTGGGCCTGGTGAAGTCATTCATGACACATTTTCAGCTGGGATCCTTAAAGGGACCATGGCCATATTAAATTTTAAGTTTAATCTAACATAGTGGGTGTTGAATCTTTACTGTACAATAATATAATAAAAGTTATATATGAGTGACAAAGAAATACTTAAATAACATTATCATTAAGTAATATGATGCCATCTACAAATGTGATCAAGAACATAATTGAAAAAGTACATTAATTGGAAAGTTATTGTTGGTTTAGTCACAAATCTATAGACTTTTGTACCAGTAACTGTTACAAATAAAAGATGTATGTGTATGGATAATGCATAAAATTAAGCAGATTTTAAATGTAATTGAAAGGGGTGGATTTACAATCTTATGCCAGTTCAATGGAAGAGCTGCGGAATCCCTGACAAACGGTGTAAGTGGTGCTTGCAATGTGTTTCTGGGATTTCTGCAGCTCTTCCATTGAAGTTAACAATGGACAAGTGAGAGAACCTCCGCAGAAATTCACCCTAAAGTCTCAGACTGAAAAATTACATTAGTCATATTCAGGGACTGAAAGCAAATTGAACCAGCAGAATGAGTGATGAGAATGAAATTGTTACAGTTGATAACTTGATTTAATGTGTAACTGGACAATCACAGTATACTGTGAGAAAAACCTGAGAAAACCTGAGAAAAACCTGACCAGAAACAACACAAAAATTAATTTAACTGGTATATGCCATTTTTTATAGTGCAGATCAATCCATTGTCAATTACTGTTGAGTTGGAAGGCAACAGCCGAGAATGGCCAGTGAAAAATTTATTTCCCTCACCATCCAGTGTAGCACTTACATCCCTTTAGGAATTTCAGATTTACCAGTAGCTTTTCACGTAGAACAGTATCTCTATCAATTTGTTAGCTGATGTAATCAACATGTTTTTATTTTGGTTTGTTTTCCATGCTGTCAAGTAATCAGCTGGAGCAATGGCCACGGAACTCATGCCTCAGGTTGGCAGACGTGGTTCCCGAGCTGCGTGAATCCCGTGGTAATGCAGGGAAATTTAAAATGTTGGGGAAAAGGCTCTTAAGTGCCTGTAAACTACCTAATAATCATCTCAATTGGGTTCCCCGCCGCTGCAGGTCAGGTTTGCTCCACGATGACAGACGCACCTGTGGGAAAGGTGCGTGGGAGCAAGATGACAGCGGGTTCCCGGCCCGCTGTCAAAAAAAACAACATTCCCACATGACCCGCCACCGATTGCGTCCGCTACCACCCTGGGAAATTCAGCCCTAGGGGTCATAAATATAAGATAGTCACTAATAAATCCAATAAGGAATTCAGGAGAAACTTCTTTACTCAGCAAGTGGTTAGAATGTGGAACTCGCTACCACAAGGAGTAGTTGAGGAGAATAGCATAGATGCATTTAAGGGCAAGTTAGATCATTACATGAGGGAGAAAATAATAGAAGGTTATGCTGATAAGGTGAGATGAAGAGTGGTGGGAGGAGGCTCCTGTGGAGCATTAACACTGGCATGGACCTGTTGGGCCAAATGGCCTGTTTGTGTGCTGTAAATTCTAGGTAATAAAGAGTGGGTTTACAATCTTGTTTTACATGGTCCACAGAGGACACCATCCCCTAGTTGAGCTAACCTGATTTAACCAGTAACCTGCTGAAATCGCAACACTAAAGTAGCAAACCGAGATTGTTTAGCAGTATGAGAGGGAGGTATATAAGGGGGAAAGACGCAATCTGTGTCCATATGCAGCAAGACCTGGACAACATTCAGACTTGGGCTGACAAGTGGCAAGTAAAATTCGCACCACACAAGTGCCAGGCAATGACCATCTCCAACAAGCGAGACTCTAACCATCTCCCCTTGACATTCAATGGCATTACCATCGCTGAATCCCCCACTATCAACATCCTGGGGGTTACCATTGATCAGAAACTGAACTGGACCAGCCATATAAATACTGTGGCTACAAGAGCAGGCCAGAGGCTGGGAATTCTGCGGCGAGTGTCTCACCTCCTGACTCCCCAAAGCCTTTCCACCATCTACAAGGCACAAGTCAGGAGTGTGATGGAATACTCTCCACTTGCCTTGATGAGTGCAGCTCCAACAACACTCAAGAAGCTCGACACCATTCAGGATAAAGCAGCCCGCTTGATTGGCACTCCATCCACCACCTTCAACATTCACTCCCTCCACCACCGGCGCACTGTGGCTGCAGTGTGTACCATCTACAAGATGCACTGCAGCAACTCGCCAAAGCTCCTTCAACAGCACCTTCCAAACCCGTGACCTCTACCCTTAGAAGGACAAGGGCAGCAGACGCATGGGAACATCACCACCTACAAGTTCCCCTCCAAGCCACACACCATCCTGACTTGGACCTGTATCGCCGTTCCTTCACTGTCGCTGGGCCAAAATCCTGGAACTCCCTTCCTAACAGCATTGTGGGTGTACCTACACCATATGGACTGCAGCGGTTCAAGAGGCAGCTCATCACCATCTTCTCAAGGGCAATTAGAGATGGGCACTAAATGCAGGCCTAGCCAGCGATGCCCACATCCCATCAACGAATAAAAAAAATTTTTTTAAATGTAGGTGGCAGGGATTAATGATCATTGTGCATACATACAACTTTACAATGCTAGAGCACTCAGTCAGCTATTAGAAATTCATCAAATAAGGTACTTGAAATTGCATCAGGCCATACACAATGGCAGCCTAAACTACTTACTATCTAGAGCTTCCTGTACAAGGCACTTTGTTGCACTTTCTTGCAGAAGTAAGTGTCATCCGACAAGAGACAGCACTTAGGAACAAATGGTGATGCGCGCACCAGAAACCGTTTATCCCACTTTGAGGAGGTGACAGTGGAGGTTAGAAGAAGGGAGACTGTAGCGGGCTGGGTGATGTAGAAGCTGGAGGAGACTAACACGCTACTGTTAGTTTATACAATTAAGCTTGCATATCTTAACCGTGCCAACAAATAGGAGTTCTAGCAGGTATAAAGCAGGGGATTGTTCCGCATCACAAAAAAATAGCAAGTGCTGTCTGTGCAGCAGAAATACGTCTGACCTTTACGTATGGTCAGGGGGTGCACGAACAGAGAGACCTGGGGAAATGTGTGCACAAATCGTTGAAGGTGGCAGGGCAGGTTGAGAAAGCAGTTAAAAGGGCTTACGAGATCCTGGGCTTCATGAATAGAGGTATAAAGTACAAAAGTGTGGAGATTATGATGAACCTGCATAAAGCATTGGTTTGGCCCCAACTGGAGTATTGTGTCCAATTCTGGGCACCACACTTTAGGAAGGATGTGAAGGCCTCAGAGAGGGTGCAGAAAAGATTTACGAGAATGATTCCAGGAATGAGGGACTTCAGTTACATTGACAGACTGGGGAAGCTGGGGTTGTTCCCCTTGGAGCAGAGAAGATTGAGAGCAGATTTGATAGAGGTGTTCAAAATCATGAGGGGTCTGGACAGAGTAGACAGAGGGAAACAGTTCCCATTGGTAGAAGGGTCGAGAACCAGAGGATACAGATTTAAGGTGATTGGCAGAAGAACTAAAGACAACGCAAGAAAAAACTTTTTTACACAGTGAGTGGTTAGGATCTGGAATGCACTGCCTGAAAGGGTGGTGGAGGCAGATTCAATCACAGTTTTCAAAAGGGAGTTGGATAAGTATATGAAGGAAAGAAATTTGCAGGGCTACGGGGAAAGGGCGGGGGAGTGGGACTTGCTGAAGTGCTCTTGCAGAGAGCCGGCACGAGCTCAACGGGCCGAATGGCCGCCTTCCGTGCTGTAACCATTCTATGATTCTATGATATGGTCCTGCTAATAGTCATGAGGTCCCTTATCAAAGGTGAAAGGAAGCAGGTTCTGACTTGCTTGGAAGCACAATCGTTGTCACAGTGCAGCAGTTACTGGAGTATTGTGTTCAGTTCTGGGCACCACAACTCAGGAAGGATATATGGTCTTTGGACGGGGTACAGAGCAGATTCACCAGAACGATACCTGGGCGAAAAGGGTGAAGTTATGCAGACAGGTTGCACAGATTATTCCCGTAAGTATAGAAGATTAAGGGGTGATTTAATTGAGGTGTTTAAGCTGATTAAAGGAGTTGATGGGGTAGAGAGAGAGAAACTCAGGTGGGGGAGTCCAGAACAAGGGGGCATAACCTTAAAATTCGAGCTAGGCCGTTCAGGGGTGATGCCAGGAAGCACTTCTTCACACAAAAGGGGAGTGGAAATCTGGAACTCCCTCCCCCAAAAAAGCTGTTGAGGCTGGGGTTCAATTGAAAATTTTAAAACTGAGATTGATAGATTTTTGTTAGGTAAGGGTATTAAGGGTTACAGAACCAAGGCGTGTAGATGGAGTTAAGATACAGATCAGCCATGATCTAATTGAATGGCGGAACAGGCTTGCAGTGTAGAATGGCCTCCTCCTGTTGCTATCTTTACTATTCACAGAGATTGCTGGCCTGTGGGTCTCAGCCAAAAACAACAACATGCGTTGAGTAGTATTGGCACTGGCAGGTGGCTCTCAAGATATTGCAGTCTGCAGCTGCCTCTGGATAAGAGACGGGAGAAGGCTGGGATAGGACACAGCTATTCCTGGCATAGCCTGCTAGTCACTTGAGTCTGACACATGTCAAGAGAACAAGCCAGCTGAATCCTCAGCAGACCTTTCAGAGGGCATCTACACCTACTCCTTCCAATAGTCAGCCTGTCTCAGTTGGTAGCACGCTCACCCCCAAGTCAGCAGGATACAAGTTGAAACCCCGCTTCAGTGCTTGAGCGCGTGACCTTGGCCGAAACTCCCAGCGCAGTGCTGTGGCAGTACTGCACTGTCAGAGGTGCTGTCATTTCGCTGAAATGTTAAACGCCTGTTCAGGTAGATGTGAAAGATCCCAGAGCTCTTATAAAGATATCCTGCCCAACATTCCTGCCTCAACCAACACCACCAAAACAGATCGGCTGGTCACCATCTCATTGCTGTTTGTGGGATCCTGCTGTACACAGTTTTGACTACTATGCTTGCCTTCGTAGCAATAGTGACAACGTCCCAAATGTGAATCGCTGTGGGACACCCTGAGGATGCAAACGGTGTAATATAACTGCAAGACTGCCTTTTTTTCTTTCTTCTTTAGTGCATCACATAGGGGTAGTAGAGTAGAAATAGCTTGACACTAGTTCATGTACTACAAGGGGAAAGCACAGCAGTGTATCATGTTAAACACACACTACACCTTCATTATAGAGATGCAAGATATTACATTAAGTTTCATATCAATGTTTCCTTTCACAATGAATGGTCTCTGCAAAAACAGCGCTAATCGGGAATGATTGTTTAATCAAAAATGAATATCCAATAACACTCACAAGCCAATGCCTCTTCCTGCAGTGGCTGCTGCTACCTCCTTGGCATCATCCACCACCTGCTGCTGTGCCATGGGTTCCTGTGGCTCACCTTCCACAAATTGACGCCTTCCTTTTTCTACAGCTTCATTTTACAGCATGCAGCACACCATTGCCATCTGCCAACCCTCTCAGTATAGAGCAGTCCTAGTGTGGCCGAAACACCTTCCCCCACTCTCTGCCCCACGCACCATTACTTCAGCAGCCCAGTGACTGCTCGATGATGTTCCTACTTGTCACGTGTATCTTGCTGTATATCAGGATGAGGGAAATGGTTGGGGCTACTCAAGAAACAGAGGACACAGATTTAAGGTGATTGGCAGAAGAACCAAAGGCGACATGAGGAAAAACTTTTTTATGCAGCGAGTGGTTAAGATTTGGAATGTACTGCCTGAAAGGGTGGTGGAGGCAGACTCAATTACAGCTTTCAAAAGGGAGTTGGATAAGTACCTGAAGGAAAAGAATTTGCCGTGCTACGGGGAAAGGGCGGGGGAGTGGGACTAGCTGAAGTTCTCTTGCAAAGAGCCGGCACGAGCTGGACGGGCCGAATGGTGCTGTAACCACTCTATGATTCTATGACATACACAGACAGAGATAGAAGGCAGAGAAAGAGAAAGGCAGAGAGAATCCTTTGAAAAAACAGGGATGCTGCATGATTTGGAGGGGAACTTAAGAGGTGATGGTGTTCCTCTGATCTTGCTGCTCTTGTCCTCTGGAATGGCATCCTTTTCTGTTGAATAACCGCAGTAGTTCAGTTGATGATATGATGTAACCTCAGAATGTCACACTCTCATAGGAGATGGAGGAGCAGAAGCATAGAGCAGTGTCTGCTGCTCTATCTCTGTGCTGAATATAATGTAGACACAAGCATGTCTAGTACAGCAGTGAGCATCAACCAGCTGCCATTTCCTGCTACTATATGGAAAGAAAGAAAGACTTGCATTTATGTAGCACCTTTCACAACCTCAGGCCATCCCAAAGCGCTTTACAGCCAATGAAGTACTTTTTGAAGTGTAGTCACTGTTGTAATGTAGGCAATGTGGCAGCCAATTTGCGCACAGCAAGCTCCCACAAACAGCAACGAGATAATGACCAGATAATCTGTTTTTAGGGATGTTGATTGAGGGATAAATATTGGCCAGGACATCGGGGACATCTCCCCTGCTCTTCTTCGAAATAGTGCCTTGGGATCTTTTGCATCCACCTGAGAGGGCAGACGGGGCCTCAGTGTAACGTCTCATCCAAAAGACGGCACGTCCGACAGTGCAGCACTCCCTCAGCATTGCACTGGAGTGTCAGTCTGGATTATGTGCTCAAGTGTTTGGAATGGAACTTGAACCCACAACCTTCTGACTCAGAGGCAAGAGTGCTACCCACTGAGCCATGACGAACACTCTCGGGCTGCTCAGGAAGCCCATAATAAGCAAAAAGGAAAACTGTGAATACACCTGTTTACCCGCAAGAGCAATTTTAGGTATCTGAGCAAATGTTAGCACCCTTTTTATTAATATTATTACTCCACGTTACATTGCACTCGTCTTAACACACAGAAGAATTATACCCTCCATGTATGGATTCTAAAGCAGGGATTGGAATGCATTGAGCTACCCCTCAGACTGGCAAAAATCATTTTTAAAAATTCTATAAAAATATCATTTTTTGTCCAGTTATTTAAAGTACACAAGATCCCCAAAAAGTAGAAATTGAATCAATTCATCATAGGATAGATTTTACGAATTCTCAATCCCAGCACAGGGCTTTAGGCCGTGAGCACTAATCAGGTCAGAAGGTTAGTGCACATCTTTCGTAGCTTTGCACAATTTGCCTGTCCGTTCATTTTCAATCAGGCTGCAAACTGGGGACCCGAATCCCCACTGCCGATATTCTGATTGTGCTTTCCAGCTGAGAAAGCTCCTTATCGAGAGCGCTCATTTGTCAAATGTACCCCGATGTTTTGGGTGAGTTATTTTTTTGGAATTAAGCTGATACTATCAAAAGTAATATTAATAATTGAATGCAGCAGGTATACTAGTCAGTGAAAACTGCAATTAAGAACATTGCCGGAACTAAAATTAAAAGCAGACAGCTTATAATTGTCGTTGCCAATGATGAAATAAGGAGAAACTGTTTCCACTGGCAGAAGGGTCAGTAAGAGAGGACACAGATTTAAGGTGATTGGCAAAAGAACCAGGGGGGAGATGAGGAGAATTTTTTTAACGCAGCGAGTTGTTGTGATCTGAAATACGCTGCCTGAAAGGGCAGTGGAAACAGGTTCAATAGTAACTTTCAAATGGGAATTGGATAAATACTTAAAAAAGGAGAAATTTGCAGGGCTATGGGCAAAGAGCAGGGAATTGGCACTAATTGGATAGCTCTTTCAAAGAGTCGGCATAGGCACGATGGGCTGAATGGCCTCCTTCGGTGCTGTATCATTCTATGAAGTTAACTGAATTTTAATTTGCTGGATTGTATCGCCAGAATATTCTGAAAATTTCTGTTAGTTGAGGGGTTGTTTTCCTTCACAGTTGTTGCTGGTGATATCTCCACAGGTTGGTAAGTTGTATGACTATAGTCTTCTATCTGGCAGCCAAGTGGAAGACAGGATAAGGATAAAATAAAAACTGTAGCAGACCAATAGTTCTACTGAAGCACAGTTATACTGTGTGTTGCTGCAAAGCCATTTCTCCTTCACAAAAATACAAAGCTGATAGTATAACTGCAGATTCAGGACCTAACCAACATTGGCCCTCAGTTAAGCAATGCCTCGATATTAAAATTCTGATCCTTGTTTTCAAATGCCTCCATGGCCTCGGCCCTCCTTATCTCTGTAATCTCCTCCAGCCATACAACCGTCCAAGATATCTGCGCTCCTCTAATTCTGGCCTCTTGAGCATCCCTGATTATAATCGCTCAACCATTGGTGGCCGTGCCTTCAGCTGTCTAGGCCCTAAGTTCTGGAATTCCCTCCCTAAACCTCCCCACCTCTCTACCTCTCTTTCCTCCTTTAAGACGCTCTTTAAAACCTACGCCTTTGAACAAGCTTTTGGTCATCTGCCCTAATATTTCCTTATGTGGTTCGGTGTCAAATTTTGATTGATAACGGTCCTGTGAAGCGCCTTTGGGCGTTTTATTACGTGAAAGGCGCAATATAAATGCAAGTTGTTGTTGTTGAATCCGATCAGCGAATCTGCCTGAGAACGATAAAACAGCTAAGGACTCTATTGTAGTTCTTTGCACCAAGCTTGTTGCTAACACCCACAAGAGTACAAATATGTTGGTGTAGATTGTTCAGCATTCTGTCCATCCATGTTTTCTCCCCTCAACATCTCATATTTGTGGCAGCATCGAGTACACTTACAGACCATGCTTGATCTATTTCCTGCACAGAAACAGGAGTCTTGGAATTAATAACTTGGAGAGCTCTTCCTCGAGCCTGTCTTTAGACCTCAGGGGGAATAAGGTAGCTTGGAACTTCTGTTATTGTAGCATTAAATTTGGACTTCTTCCTATGAAGCCAAATACTGAAAACCATGTTATAGATAATGTTGATCTGGGAGGGAATGACTCTTTTGCCACTGTAAGGTTGAGGGGATTCTCCACATTTTCTAGATAGATGATGATGCTTTTGATAAAATCACCCATTACTGAAGTGAATGCAGCCTTCAAATGGTCCAACAAACCTCTGTATTAAGAAAGCTCTCCTCATTTTAAATTAATAACCCCCCGACTCCCCCAACCAAAGGAGATAGTCTTTCTCTATTCATGCTACCAAAACTCTTCATAATTTTATAAACCTGAATTAAATCTCCTCTTAGCCTTCTCCATTCGAGCAGAAATATAAAGAACTTATACTTTATACAGCGCCTTTCACGACCTCAGGACGTCCCAAAGTGCTTTACAGCCAATGAAGTACTTTTGAAGTGTAGTCACTGTTGTAATGTAGGAAACGCGGCAGCCAGTTTGCGCACAGCAAGCCCCCAGCAACAGCAATGTGGCAATGACCAGATCATCTGTTTTTCAGTGTTGGTTGAGGGATAAATATTGACCAGGACACCGGGGAGAACTCTCCTGCTCTTCTTCGAACAGTGCCATAGGATCTTTTACGTTCACCTGAAAGGGCAGACAGGGCCTCGGTTTAACGTCTCATCCTAAAGCCGGCACCTCCGACAGTGCAGCGCTCCCTCAGTACTGCACTGGAGTGTCAACCTAGATTGTGTGCTCAAGTCTCTAGAGTGGGCCTTCAAATCACAACCTTCTGAGCCACGATAGCAGTCTCACCTCTGAGTCAGAAGGTTGTGGGTTCATCTAGTCTCACTGTCTCAAGCATCTTCTCATTACTATAGTTTCCCATCCCTGGCATTATCCCAGTGAATCTCTATCTTACACCCTCCATAGCTTTAATGCCCTCTCTATAATGGGGCACCCAAAGCTGTATAAAGGACTCTAACTGAGGCCTAACCAATGCATCATTACTATTTTATTCTAATATTCTACGCCCCTATTTATAAAACAAATAATTCTATTGGTCTTTATCTACCTGCTGTGGGACTTTCCAGGAATTCAGTATTTGAACCCCTAAGTCTATAAGTGTGAGGTAGTACAGGTAGACTACCCTTTATCCGAACTTCCAAAAACCGAAACCCTCTGAAAACCGAAGGATTTTTCGTTCAGCGTAAGTCGTGCGCACGACATGACCAGAGTGGCGCACGACTTATGCTGAGCAGAGGGTCAGCATAAGTTGTGCGCACGACCCCCCGCGGACCCCCGCCGACCCCCCCGCCGACCCCGACCCCCGCGGACCCCCGCCGACCCCCGCCGACCCCGACCCCCACCGACTTACGCTGAGCAGAGGGTCAGCGTAAGTCGTGCGCACGACCCCCCGCCGACCCCCCCGCGGAACCACCTGACTCTCTTCCAAAGGCTCGAAAGCAACGAGAGCTCTGAGTCCGCGGCGGTGCCGGCCCCTGTTCCGACCGAGCACGACGACCTGTTGGTGGAAATGCGGAACTTCATTGCATTCCAGGCTAGCAGTGACGGACAAGCCACGACTGCGGACCCCCCCGCGGACCCCCGCCGACCCCGACCCCTGCCGACCCCCCACGGACCCCCGCCGACCCCGACCCCCGCGGACCCCCGCCGACCCCGACCCCCGCGGACCCCCGCCGACCCCGACCCCCGCCGACTTACGCTGAGCAGAGGGTCAGCGTAAGTCGTGCGCACGACCCCCCGCCGACCCCCCCGCGGAACCACCTGACTCTCTTCCAAAGGCTCGAAAGCAACGAGAGCTCTGAGCCCGCGGCGGTGCCGGCCCCTGTTCCGACCGAGCACGACGACCTGTTGGTGGAAATGCGGAACTTCATTGCATTCCAGGCTAGCAGTGACGGACAAGCCACGACTGCGGACCCCTCCGCCGACCCCGACCCCCGCCGACCCCCCCGCGGACCCCGACCCCCGCGGACCCCCGCCGACGCCGACCCCCCCGCCGACCCACCTTCCGAAATCCGAAATTTTCCGAAAACCGAAACACGGCTGGTCCCGAGGTTTTCGGATAAAGGATAGTCTACCTGTACATCTCCCAAAATGTTCTACCTCACACTTATCCACATTAAATTGCATCTATCGCCTGTATGCCCATTCTGTTAACCGTGTATAAGTTGTCTTCATAGAGCCCAAAATAGTCAGTTGTATTACAAACATCTTTATCCAAAATCTTTCACTTTCCTATCATAGAGTATTAACTCCACTTCCAGTTATGAGCTGTATCTTCTCAGAATCCATCCCTGAGTAGCTTGTTATTTTCTAAACATTTCTGTCCAACGTTTCACTTTGTGACTATGGAAATTATTACTGCACTGCCAGTTTTGATTTATGGCTCCTCAGGATCCTACCCTGAATACTGTGTTACGTTCTAACTATATCTCTCTAGGATTTCTCACTTCACTATCATGTAAATTATTACCCCACTTCCAGTTATCACTTGTGTCTTCTCAAAACCCAAGCACGACTTGTTGTATTCCAAAAGAACGTCCCTTTTTTTTTGGCAGTAAATTTACAAATTTTTTGATGGAAAATCCAACTTTTAACCTTAAATTCTGTGGTTGATTATTGATTTTCTACTTTAGTTTACTCACAGACTGAACCGTTTGGGATGCAGTATATGTGTACTTTGAGACATGACATGTGGTGAGTGTAACATGGTTGGGAGGAACAGGTGACTTTGGACCTCTGGTTTCCAAAGCTTTCCACCACTGGGTGACTTCAACAGAGCGTAAAATCGGGCAGGGTGTCAAACCAGCGTTGGGTCAGTCCGGTCAGTTACCAGACAGGCGGGTTAAGTTACAATCAGCCCCGTGATCTCTACTAGTACAACTCCCCCGCCAGAAATGTGGGATTGCTGAATCACCCTTCAAAAACTGCTTATGTGTTAGTGCCTGCACTTTGAGATACATCAGTGCCTTGGGACACAAATAACCTGTCAAGATTCTTTACCATTCTGTGTGTCACATGACTTGACAATCTGTGATATTATCCCCTCGGATTCCATCGGCAGCCACACTGGGAGTCATTTTACTAACTGATGCATGGGGATGCTATGGCATCTTATTTATTATACAGGGAATAAGCATACATCACAGAACGATTATGTTAATTATCCAATTGGCCAGTGAGACTAAGTGGCTCATAGAAAACATAATTTAATCAAAATATGCTAATTGTATTGGCTATTAGCTTTGTATGGCGTGTATTCAGTGGTAGCTGCAGGCAATACTTGTATACTATATGATTTCTCTGACACAAGTGGTTCATCCATTTTATCAACACCCTCTCCAGTCCTGAAGGTGGCGGCCTTTTGGGGGAAACCATTGACAACCAATGTTCCCCCTAAGCCGTGTAGCAATCCGGAGCTCCCGCGCATGCTGCTCACAATCGCGGCCGCACAACAAATTTAAAAGGACCGCGCACGAAAAAAATTTTAGAGGGAACATTGCTGACAACTGTGTCAGCTGTGGCTCAGTGGGTAGCGCTCTCATCTCTGCATCTGAAGGCTGTGGGTTCAAGTCCCACTCCAGAGACTTGAGCCGGTAATCTAGGCTGACACACCCAGTGCAGTACTGAGGGAGTGCTACACTGTCGGAGGTGCAGACGAGACGTTAAACCATCTGGCCTCTCAGGTGGATGCAAAAGATCCCACGGCATTATTTGAAGAAGAGCAGGGGAGGTCTTGCCAGTGTTCTGGCCAATATTTATCCCTCAGCCAATATGGTCATTATCACATTGCTGTTTGTGGAACCTTGCTGTGCCAAATTGGCTGCAGTGTTTCCTGCAGCAGTGACTACACTTCAGAAAAGTACTGAATTGGCTGAAAAGTGCTTTGGGACATCCTGAGGTTGTGAAAGATGCAATACAAATTCTTATGTGGGGGGGGGGGGTGGTGGGCGGGGTTGTAGGGCTGGAGAAGATTACAGAGATAGCGAGGGGCAAGGCCATGAAGGGTTTATACATTAGAAGGAAAAGATTAAATTGGAGGTTTTGGGGAACCAAGGATAAGAGTGAAGGTACGACTTGCATTTATATAGCGCCTTTCCTGACCTCAGGAGGCCTCAGAGCACTTTACAACCAATGAGGTACTTTTGAAGTGTAGTCACTGTTGTAGGAAACGCGGCAGCCAATTTGTGCACAGCAAGCTCCCACAAACAACAATGTGATAATGACAAGATAGTCTGTTTTAGTGATGTTGGTTGAGGGATAAATATTATCCAGGACACCAGGGAGAACTCCCCTGCTCTTCTTAGATATAGTGGCCGGGGATCTTTCATGTCTACCTGAGAGAGCAGACAGGGCCTTATTTAAGGTATCATCCAAAAGACTGTACTGCATTCGAGTGACAGCCTAGATCCCGTGCTCAGTCCCTGGAGTAGGACTTGAACACACAACCTCCTCACTCAGAGGCGAGTGTGCTACACACTGAGATGAGTGAGTGAGACTTGGTGCGGGATAGGATCCAGGCAGCAGAGGGTTAGTTGAGGTGAGTGAGTGAGACTTGGTGCGGGATAGGATCCAGGCAGCAGAGGGTTAATTGAGGTGAGTGAGTGAGACTTGGTGCGGGATAGGGTCCGGGCAGCAGAGGGTTAATTGAGGTGAGTGAGTGAGACTTGGTGCGGGATAGGATCCAGGCAGCAGAGGGTTAATTGAGGTGAGTGAGTGAGACTTGGTGCGGGATAAGATCCGGGCAGCAGAGGGTTAATTGAGGTGAGTGAGTGAGACTTGGTGCGGGATAGGGTCCAGGCAGCAGAGGGTTAATTGAGGTGAATGAGTGAGACTTGGTGCGAGATAGGGTCCAGGCAGCAGAGGGTTAATTGAGGTGAGTGAGTGAGACTTGGTGCGGGATAAGATCCGGGCAGCAGAGGGTTAATTGAGGTGAGTGAGTGAGACTTGGTGCGGGATAGGGTCCAGGCAGCAGAGGGTTAATTGAGGTGAGTGAGTGAGACTTGGTGCGGGATAAGATCCGGGCAGCAGAGGGTTAATTGAGGTGAGTGAGTGAGACTTGGTGCGGGATAGGGTCCAGGCAGCAGAGGGTTAATTGAGGTGAGTGAGTGAGACTTGGTGCGAGATAGGGTCCAGGCAGCAGAGGGTTAATTGAGGTGAAGTTTACGGACTATGGAGAATGGGAAGCTGGCCAGGAGAACATTGGAATAGACGAGTTTGTGAGTGACAAGTGCATGGATGAGAGTTTCAGCAGCAGCTGGGCTGAGGTCGGGACAGATGCTGCAGAGATGGAAGTAGGAGGTCTTCATGATGGAGACAATATTTATTTGGGTGCTCAGCTTGGAGTCAAAACAGGTTTCACCTGTGACAGTGGCCAGAGAGGGGGATCAGTGGGAACGGTACGGAGTTTGTGATGGGACCAGAGAGGGGGATCAGTGGGAACGGTATGGAGTTTGTGATGGGACCAGAGAGGGGGATCAGTGGGAGCGGTACGGAGTTTGTGATGGGACCAGAGAGGGGGATCAGTGGGAACGGTATGGAGTTTGTGACGGACACAGAGATGGGGATCAGTGGGAATGGTAGGGAATTTGTGACGGGATCAGAGAGGGGGATCAGTGGGAATGGTACGGAATTTGTGATGGGACCAGTGAGGGGGATCAGTGGGAACGGTATGGAGTTTGTGACAGGGCGAGAGAGGGGGGATCAGTGGGAGCGGTACGGAGTTTGTGATGGGACCAGAGAGGGGGATCAGTGGGAACGGTACGGAGTTTGTGACGGACACAGAGAGGGGGATCAGTGGGAGCGGTACGGAGTTTGTGATGGGACCAGAGAGGGGGATCAGTGGGAACGGTATGGAGTTTGTGACAGGGCGAGAGAGGGGGGATCAGTGGGAGCGGTACAGAGTTTGTGATGGGACCAGAGAGGGGGATCAGTGGGAACGGTACGGAGTTTGTGACGGACACAGAGAGGGGGATCAGTGGGAGCGGTACGGAGTTTGTGACGGACACAGAGAGGGGGACCAGTGGGAACGGTACGGAGTTTGTGACGGACACAGAGAGGGGGATCAGTGGGAACGGTACGGAGTTTGTGACGGACACAGAGAGGGGGATCAGTGGGAGCGGTACGGAGTTTGTGATGGGACCAGAGAGGGGGATCAGTGGGAACGGTACGGCGTTTGTGACGGACACAGAGAGGGGGATCAGTGGGAGCGGGACGGAGTTTGTGACGGACACAGAGAGGGGGATCAGTGGAAGCGGTATGGAGTTTGTGACGGACTCAGAGAGGGGGATCAGTGGGAACGGTACGGAGTTTGTGACGGACTCAGAGAGGGAGATCAGTGGGAACGATACGGAGTTTGTGACGGACACAGAGAGGGGGATCAGTGGGAGCGGTACAGAGTTTGTGACGGACACTGAGAGGGGGATCAGTGGGAGCGGTACGGAGTTTGTGATGGGACCAGAGAGGGGAATCAGTGCGAATGGTACGGAGTTTGTGATGGGACCAGAGAGGGGGATCAGTGGGAACGGTACGGCGTTTGTGACGGACACAGAGAGGGGGATCAGTGGGAGCGGTACAGAGTTTGTGACGGACACTGAGAGGGGGATCAGTGGGAGCAGTACGGAGTTTGTGACGGACACAGAGAGGGGAATCAGTGCGAATGGTATGGAGTTTGTGATGGGACCAGAGAGGGGGATCAGTGGGAGCGGTACGGAGTTTGTGATGGGACTAGAGTTAGTGGCTTCAGGTTTCCCAAAGCATCGTCTAACTGAAGCAGCTCAGTGATAACTCTGCATCGAGATGCAAATTTCAAGCCTTGGCTTTTGAGAAAGTCTGTGGCATTCAAATAAAAATGTTACTGAAGCTACTCAGAGACACTTTAAGAACGTTTATAGGTGACTTTAATCACGTTATTGTGGAATATGTAATTTTTAAGATGTTTTTATTCCAAATGCATATTTGCTAGGTTATGGACAATAAAAAATGGTGATCGAAAGTTTTTCAAAACAGTGATTTGGGCAATTTGATTAGTTTGCCATCTTTCTTTGATGGTAGATTTTGACAAGTCCTTAAGGGTTTTTAGCTGCCTTACGTACTTTTGATTAATATATGCCCGACCTCCATTGTTTTGATTTACCTCCTTTGCTCCAGTCAGCAAAGTGCAACGGCAGATCGAGAGGCTTCAAATGTGATGTGAAGCGTGCAGAATCTGTTACGTGATGGGAAGCTTGCAGGATCTGTTACGTGATGTGAAGCGTGCAGAATCTGTTACGCGATGAGAAGCGTGCAGAATCCGTTACGTGATGAGAAGCGTGCAGAATCTGTTACGTGATGAGAAGCGTGCAGAATCTGTTACGTGATGGGGAAGCGTGCAGAACCTGTTATGTGATGGGAAGCGTGCAGAATCTATTACGTGATGGGAAGCGTGCAGTATCTGTTACGTGATGGGAAGCGTGCAGAATCTGTCACGTGAAGGGAAGCGTGCAGAATCTGTCACGTGATGGGAAGAGTGCAGAATCTGTTACGTGATGGGAAGCGTGCAGAGGCTGTTACATGATGGGAAGCGTGCATAATCTGTTACGTGATGGGAACCGTGCAGAATCTGTTACGTGATGGGAACCGTGCAGAATCTGTTATGTGATGAGAAGCGTGCAGAGGCTGTTACGTGATGAGAAGCATGCAGAATCTGTTACGTGATGAGAAGCGTGCAGAATCTGTTACGTGATGGGAAGCGTGCAGAATCTGTTACGTGATGAGAAGCGTGCAGAATCTGTTACGTGATGGGAAGCGTGCAGAATCTGTTACGTGATGGGAAGCGTGCAGATTCTGTTACGGGATGAGAAGCGTGCAGAATCTGTTACGTGATGAGAAGCGTGCAGAATCTGTTACGTGATGAGAAGCGTGCAGAATCTGTTACGTGATGAGAAGCGTGCAGAACCTGTTACGTGATGGGAAGCGTGCAGAATCTGTTACGTGATGAGAGGGGGCAGAATCTGTTACGTGATGAGAAGCGTGCAGAATCTGTTACGTGATGGGAAGTGTGCAGAATCTGTTACGTGACGAGATGCGTGCAGAATATGTTACGTGATGAGGTGCGTGCAGAATCTATTATGTAGTGAGAACTGTGCAGAGTCTGTTACGTGACGGGAAGCATGCAGAATCTGTTACTTGATAGAAGCGTGCAGAAGCTGTTACGTGATGGGAAGTGTGCAGAATCTGTTACGTGATGGGAAGCGTGCAGAATCTGTTACATAATGGGAAGCGTGCAGAATTTGTTACGTGATGGGAAGCGTGCAGGATCTGTTACGTGATGGGAAGCGTGCAGAATCTGTTATGTGATGGGAAGTGTGCAGAATCTGTTACGTGATGGGAAGCGTGCAGATTCTGTTACGGGATGAGAAGCGTGCAGAATCTGTTACGTGATGGGCAGTGTGCAGAATCTGTTACATGATGGGAAGCGTGCAGAATCTGTTCCGTGATGGGAAGCGTGCAGAATCTGTTACGGGATGAGAAGCGTGCAGAATCTGTTACGTGATGGGCAGTGTGCAGAATCTGTTACGTGATGGGAAGCGTGCAGAATCTGTTACATGATGTGAAACGTGCAGAATCTGTTACGTGATGAGAAGCGTGCAGAATCTGTTACGTGATGGGAAGCGTGCAGAATCTGTTACGTGATGTGAAGCGTGCAGAATCTGATACGTGATGGGAAGTGTGCAGAATCTGTTACGTGACGAGATGCGTGCAGAATATGTTACGTGATGAGTTGCGTGCAGAATCTGTTACGTAGTGAGAACTCTGCAGAGTCTGTTACGTGACGGGAAGCGTGCAGAATCTGTTACGTGATGGGAAGTGTGCAGAATCTGCTACGTGATGGGAAGCGTGTAGAATCTGTTACGTGATGTGAAGCGTGCAGAATCTGTTACATAATGGGAAGCGTGCAGAATTTGTTACATGATGGGAAGCGTGCAGGATCTGCTACGTGATGGGAAGCGTGCAGAATCTGTTACGTGATGGGAAGTGTGCAGAATCTGTTACGTGATGGGAAGCGTGCAGATTCTGTTACGGGATGAGAAGCGTGCAGAATCTGTTACGTGATGGGCAGTGTGCAGAATCTGTTACGTGATGCGAAGCGTGCAGAATCTGTTACGTGATGTGAAGCGTGCAGAATCTGTTACGTGATGTGAAGCGTGCAGAATCTGTTACGTAATGTGAAGCGTGCAGAATCTGTTAGGAGATGTGAAGTGTGCAGAATCTATTACGTGATGAGAAACGTGTAGAATCTATTACGTGATAAGAAGCGTGCAGAATCTGTTACGTGATGGGAAGCGTGCAGAATCTGTTCTGTGATGGGAAGCGTGCAGAATCTGTTACGTGATGGGAAGCGTGCGGAATCTGTTACGTGATGTGAAGCATGCAGAATCTGTTACGTGATGCGAAGCATGCGGAATCTGTTACGTGATGTGAAGCGTGCGGAATCTGTTACGTGATGTGAAGCGTGCAGAATCTGTTACGTGATGTGAAGTGTGTGGAATCTGCTATGTGATGAGAAGCGTGCAGAATTTGTTACGTTATGGGAAGCATGCAGAATCTGTTACGTGATGGGACGCGTGCGGAATCTGTTACGTGATGGAAAGTGTGCAGAATCTGTTACGTAAAGTTTGCAGAATCTGTTACATGATGGGAAGCGTGCAGAATCTTTTACGTGATGGGAAGCGTGCAGAATCTGTTAGTGATGGGACGCGTGCAGAATCTGTTAGTGATGGGAAGCGTGCAGAACCTGTTACGTGATGAGATGCGTGCAGAATCTGTTACGTGGTGAGAAATGTGCAGAATCTGATACGTGATGAGAAGCGTGCAGAATCTGTTATGTGATGTGAAACGTGGAGAATCTGTTAGGTGATGGGAAGCGTGCAGAATCTTTTACGTGATGGGAAGCGTGCAGAATCTGTTACGTGAAGTTTGCAGAATCTGTTACATGATGGGAAGCGTGCAGAACCTGTTACGTGATGAGAAGCGTGCAGAACCTGTTACGTGATGGGAAGCGTGCAGAATCTGTTACGTGATGAGAGGGGGCAGAATCTGTTACGTGATGAGAAGCGTGCAGAATCTGTTACGTGATGGGAAGTGTGCAGAATCTGTTACGTGACGAGATGCGTGCAGAATATGTTACGTGATGAGGTGCGTGCAGAATCTATTATGTAGTGAGAACTGTGCAGAGTCTGTTACGTGACGGGAAGCGTGCAGAATCTGTTACTTGATAGAAGCGTGCAGAAGCTGTTACGTGATGGGAAGTGTGCAGAATCTGTTACGTGATGGGAAGCGTGCAGAATCTGTTACATAATGGGAAGCGTGCAGAATTTGTTACGTGATGGGAAGTGTGCAGAATCTGTTACGTGATGGGAAGTGTGCAGAATCTGTTACGTGATGGGAAGCGTGCAGATTCTGTTACGGGATGAGAAGCGTGCAGAATCTGTTACGTGATGGGCAGTGTGCAGAATCTGTTACGTGATGGGAAGCGTGCAGCATCTGTTCCGTGATGGGAAGCGTGCAGAATCTGTTACGGGATGAGAAGCGTGCAGAATCTGTTACGTGATGGGCAGTGTGCAGAATCTGTTACGTGATGGGAAGCGTGCAGAATCTGTTACGTGATGTGAAACGTGCAGAATCTGTTACGTGATGAGAAGCGTGCAGAATCTGTTACGTGATGGGAAGCGTGCAGAATCTGTTACGTGATGTGAAGCGTGCAGAATCTGTTACGTGATGGGAAGTGTGCAGAATCTGTTACGTGACGAGATGCGTGCAGAATATGTTACGTGATGAGGTGCGTGCAGAATCTGTTACGTAGTGAGAACTCTGCAGAGTCTGTTACGTGACGGGAAGCGTGCAGAATCTGTTACGTGATGGGAAGTGTGCAGAATCTGTTACGTGAAGGGAAGCGTGTAGAATCTGTTCCGTGATGTGAAGCGTGCAGAATCTGTTACAGAATGGGAAGCGTGCAGAATTTGTTACGTGATGGGAAGCGTGCAGGATCTGCTACGTGATGGGAAGCATGCAGAATCTGTTACGTGATGGGAAGTGTGCAGAATCTGTTACATGATGGGAAGCGTGCAGATTCTGTTACGGGATGAGAAGCGTGCAGAATCTGTTACGTGATGGGCAGTGTGCAGAATCTGTTACGTGATGCGAAGCGTGCAGAATCTGTTACGTGATGTGAAGCGTGCAGAATCTGTTACGTGATGTGAAGCGTGCAGAATCTGTTACGTAATGTGAAGCGTGCAGAATCTGTTACGTGATGGGAAGCGTGCAGAATCTCTTACAAGATGGGAAGCGTGCAGAATCTGTTACATGATGGGAAACCTGCAGAATCTGTTAGGAGATGTGAAGTGTGCAGAATCTATTACGTGATGAGAAACGTGTAGAATCTATTACGTGATAAGAAGCGTGCAGAATCTGTTACGTGATGGGAAGCGTGCAGAATCTGTTCTGTGATGGGAAGCGTGCAGAATCTGTTACGTGATGGGAAGCGTGCGGAATCTGTTACGTGATGTGAAGCATGCAGAATCTGTTACGTGATGCGAAGCATGCGGAATCTGTTACGTGATGTGAAGCGTGCGGAATCTGTTACGTGATGTGAAGCGTGCAGAATCTGTTACGTGATGTGAAGCGTGCAGAATCTGATACGTGATGGGAAGTGTGCAGAATCTGTTACGTGACGAGATGCGTGCAGAATATGTTACGTGATGAGGTGCGTGCAGAATCTGTTACGTAGTGAGAACTCTGCAGAGTCTGTTACGTGACGGGAAGCGTGCAGAATCTGTTACGTGATGGGAAGTGTGCAGAATCTGCTACGTGATGGGAAGCGTGTAGAATCTGTTACGTGATGTGAAGCGTGCAGAATCTGTTACATAATGGGAAGCGTGCAGAATTTGTTACATGATGGGAAGCGTGCAGGATCTGCTACGTGATGGGAAGCGTGCAGAATCTGTTACGTGATGGGAAGTGTGCAGAATCTGTTACGTGATGGGAAGCGTGCAGATTCTGTTACGGGATGAGAAGCGTGCAGAATCTGTTACGTGATGGGCAGTGTGCAGAATCTGTTACGTGATGCGAAGCGTGCAGAATCTGTTACGTGATGTGAAGCGTGCAGAATCTGTTACGTGATGTGAAGCGTGCAGAATCTGTTACGTAATGTGAAGCGTGCAGAATCTGTTTGGAGATGTGAAGTGTGCAGAATCTATTACGTGATGAGAAACGTGTAGAATCTATTACGTGATAAGAAGCGTGCAGAATCTGTTACGTGATGGGAAGCGTGCAGAATCTGTTCTGTGATGGGAAGCGTGCAGAATCTGTTACGTGATGGGAAGCGTGCGGAATCTGTTACGTGATGTGAAGCATGCAGAATCTGTTACGTGATGCGAAGCATGCGGAATCTGTTACGTGATGTGAAGCGTGCGGAATCTGTTACGTGATGAGAAGCGTGCAGAATCTGTTACATGATGGGAAGCGTGCAGAATCTTTTACGTGATGGGAAGCGTGCAGAATCTGTTAGTGATGGGAAGCGTGCAGAATCTGTTAGTGATGGGAAGCGTGCAGAACCTGTTACGTGATGAGATGCGTGCAGAATCTGTTACGTGATGAGAAATGTGCAGAATCTGTTACATGATGAGAAGCGTGCAGGATCTGTTATGTGATGTGAAACGTGGAGAATTTGTTAGGTGATGGGAAGCGTGCAGAATCTTTCACGTGATGGGAAGCGTGCAGAATCTGTTAGTGATAGGAAGCGTGCAGAATCTGTTCGTGATGGGAAGCGTGCAGAACCTGTTACGTGATGAGATGCGTGCAGAATCTGTTACGTGGTGAGAAATGTGCAGAATCTGATACGTGATGAGAAGCGTGCAGAATCTGTTATGTGATGTGAAACGTGGAGAATCTGTTAGGTGATGGGAAGCGTGCAGAATCTTTTACGTGATGGGAAGCGTGCAGAATCTGTTACGTGAAGTTTGCAGAATCTGTTACATGATGGGAAGCGTGCAGAACCTGTTACGTGATGAGAAGCGTGCAGAACCTGTTACGTGATGGGAAGCGTGCAGAATCTGTTACGTGATGAGAGGGGGCAGAATCTGTTACGTGATGAGAAGCGTGCAGAATCTGTTACGTGATGGGAAGTGTGCAGAATCTGTTACGTGACGAGATGCGTGCAGAATATGTTACGTGATGAGGTGCGTGCAGAATCTATTATGTAGTGAGAACTGTGCAGAGTCTGTTACGTGACGGGAAGCGTGCAGAATCTGTTACTTGATAGAAGCGTGCAGAAGCTGTTACGTGATGGGAAGTGTGCAGAATCTGTTACGTGATGGGAAGCGTGCAGAATCTGTTACATAATGGGAAGCGTGCAGAATTTGTTACGTGATGGGAAGCGTGCAGGATCTGTTACGTGATGGGAAGCGTGCAGAATCTGTTACGTGATGGGAAGTGTGCAGAATCTGTTACGTGATGGGAAGCGTGCAGATTCTGTTACGGGATGAGAAGCGTGCAGAATCTGTTACGTGATGGGCAGTGTGCAGAATCTGTTACGTGATGGGAAGCGTGCAGAATCTGTTCCGTGATGGGAAGCGTGCAGAATCTGTTACGGGATGAGAAGCGTGCAGAATCTGTTACGTGATGGGCAGTGTGCAGAATCTGTTACGTGATGGGAAGCGTGCAGAATCTGTTACGTGATGTGAAACGTGCAGAATCTGTTACGTGATGAGAAGCGTGCAGAATCTGTTACGTGATGGGAAGCGTGCAGAATCTGTTACGTGATGTGAAGCGTGCAGAATCTGTTACGTGATGGGAAGTGTGCAGAATCTGTTACGTGACGAGATGCGTGCAGAATATGTTACGTGATGAGGTGCGTGCAGAATCTGTTACGTAGTGAGAACTCTGCAGACTCTGTTACGTGACGGGAAGCGTGCAGAATCTGTTACGTGATGGGAAGTGTGCAGAATCTGTTACGTGATGGGAAGCGTGTAGAATCTGTTTCGTGATGTGAAGCGTGCAGAATCTGTTACAGAATGGGAAGCGTGCAGAATTTGTTACGTGATGGGAAGCGTGCAGGATCTGCTACGTGATGGGAAGCGTGCAGAATCTGTTATGTGATGGGAAGTGTGCAGAATCTGTTACATGATGGGAAGCGTGCAGATTCTGTTACGTGATGGGCAGTGTGCAGAATCTGTTACGTGATGCGAAGCGTGCAGAATCTGTTACGTGATGTGAAGCGTGCAGAATCTGTTACGTGATGTGAAGCGTGCAGAATCTGTTACGTAATGTGAAGCGTGCAGAATCTGTTACGTGATGGGAAGCGTGCAGAATCTCTTACAAGATGGGAAGCGTGCAGAATCTGTTACATGATGGGAAACCTGCAGAATCTGTTAGGAGATGTGAAGTGTGCAGAATCTATTACGTGATGGGAAACGTGTAGAATCTATTACGTGATAAGCGTGCAGAATCTGTTACGTGATGGGAAGCGTGCAGAATCTGTTCTGTGATGGGAAGCGTGCAGAATCTGTTACGTGATGGGAAGCGTGCGGAATCTGTTACGTGATGTGAAGCATGCAGAATCTGTTACGTGATGCGAAGCATGCGGAACCTGTTACGTGATGTGAAGCGTGCGGAATCTGTTACGTGATGTGAAGCGTGCATAATCTGTTACGTGATGTGAAGTGTGCGGAATCTGCTATGTGATGAGAAGCGTGCAGAATTTGTTACGTTATGGGAAGCGTGCAGAATCTGTTACGTGATGGGACGCGTGCGGAATCTGTTACGTGATGGAAAGTGTACAGAATCTGTTACGTAAAGTTTGCAGAATCTGTTACATAATGGGAAGCGTGCAGAATCTTTTACGTGATGGGAAGCGTGCAGAATCTGTTAGTGATGGGAAGCGTGCAGAATCTGTTAGTGATGGGAAGCGTGCAGAACCTGTTACGTGATGAGATGCGTGCAGAATCTGTTACGTGATGAGAAATGTGCAGAATCTGTTACATGATGAGAAGCGTGCAGGATCTGTTACGTGATGTGAAACGTGGAGAATTTGTTAGGTGATGGGAAGCGTGCAGAATCTTTCACGTGATGGGAAGCGTGCAGAACCTGTTAGTGATGGGAAGCGTGCAGAACCTGTTACGTGATGAGATGCGTGCAGAATCTGTTACGTGGTGAGAAATATGCAGAATCTGATACGTGATGAGAAGCGTGCAGAATCTGTTATGTGATGTGAAACGTGGAGAATCTGTTAGGTGATGGGAAGCGTGCAGAATCTTTTACGTGATGGGAAGCGTGCAGAATCTGTTACTTGAAGTTTGCAGAATCTGTTGCATGATGGGAAGCGTGCAGAATCTGTTACGTGATGGGAAGTGTTCAGACGCTGTTATGTGAAGTGTGCTGAATCTGTTACGTGATGGGAAGCGTGCAGAATCTTTTACGTGATGGGAAGCGTGCAAAATCTGTTACGTGATGGGAAGCGTGCAGAATCTGTTACGTGATGGAAGCGTGCAGAATCTGTTACGTGATGGGAACCGTGCAGAATCTGTTACGTGATGGGAAGCGTGCAGAATCTGTTATGTGATGGGAAGCGTGCAGAATCTGTTACGTGAAGTTTGCAGAATCTGTTACATCATGGGAAGCGTGCAGAATCTGTTATGTGATGGGAAGTGTTCAGACGCTGTTATGTGATGGGAGGCGTGCAGAATCTGTTACATGGTGAGAAATGTGCAGAATCTGTTACATGATGAGAAGCGTGCAGAATCTGTTATGTGATGAGAAGCGTGCAGAATCCGTTACGTGACGAGAAGCGTGCAGAATCCGTTACGTGCTGGGTAGCGTGCAGAATCTGTTACGTGACGGGAAGCGAGCAGAATCTGTTACGTGATGAGAAGCGTGCAGAATCTGTTACGTGATGAGAAGCGTGCAGGATCTGTTATGTGATGGGAAGCGTGCAGAATCTGTTACGTGATGAGAAGCGTGCAGAATCTGTTACATGATGTGAAGCGTGCAGAATCTGTTACGTGATGTGAAGCGTGCAGAATCTGTTACGTGATGAGAAGCGTGCAGAATCTGTTATGTGATAGGAAGCGTGCAGAATCTGTTATGTGATGGGACGCCTGCAGAATCTGTTACGTGATGGGAAACGTGCAGAATCTGTTAGGAGATGTGAATTGTGCAGAATCTATTACGTGATGAGAGGCGTGCAGAATCAGTTACGTGATCAGAAGCGTGTAGAATCTGTTACATGATGAGAAGCGTGCAGAATCTGTTACGTGATGGGTAGCGTGCAGAAACTGTCATGTGATGTGAAGCGTGCGGAATCTGTTACGTGACGGGAAGCGTGCTGAATCTGTTACATGATGGGAAGCATGCAGAATCTGTTACGTGATGGGAAGCGTGCAGAGTCTGTTACGTGATGGGAAGCGTGCGGAATCTGTTACGTGATGGGTAGCGTGCAGAATCTGTCATGTGATGTGAAGCGTGCGGAATCTGTTACGTGACGGGAAGTGTGCTGAATCTGTTACATGATGGGAAGCATGCAGAATATGTTACGTGATGGGAAGCGTGCAGAGTCTGTTACGTGAGGGGAAACGTGCGGAATCTGTTACGTGATGGGAAGCGTGCGGAATCTGTTACGTGATGTGAAGCGTGCAGAATTTGTTACGTGATGTGAAGCGTGCGGAATCTGTTACGTGACGAGAAGCGTGCAGAATCTGTTACGTTATGGGAAGCGTGCAGAATCTGTTACGTGATGGGACGCGTGCGGAAGCTGCTATGTGATGAGAAGCGTGCAGAATCTGTTACATTATGGGATGCGTGCAGAATCTAATACGTGATGGGAAGCGTGCAGAATCTGTTACGTGATGGGAAGCATGCAGAATCTGTTTGTGATGGGAAGCGTGCAGAATCTGTTACGTGATGGGAAGCGTGCAGAATCTGTTACGTGATGTGAAGCGTGCAGAATCTGTTCGTGATGGGAAGCGTGCAGAATCTGTTACGAGATGTGAAGCGTGCAGAATCTGTTAGTGATGGGAAGCGTGCAGAACCTGTTACGTGATGGGAAGCGTGCAGAATCTGTTAGTGATGGGAAGCATGCAGAATCTGTTACGTGATGAGATGCGTGCAGAACCTGTTACGTGATGAGATGCGTGCAGAATATGTTACGTGATGGGAAGCATGCAGAATCTGTTACGTGATGTGATGCATGCAGAATCTGTTACATGGTGAGAAATGTGCAGAATCTATTGCATGATGAGAAGCGTGCACAATCTGTTACGTGATCAGAAGCCTGCAGAATCTGTTACGTGATGTGAATCTTGCGGAATCTGTTACATGATGAGAAGCGTGCAGAATCTGTTACGTGCTGGGCAGCGTGCAGAATCTCTTACGTGATGTGAAGCATGCAGAATCTGTTACGTGATGTGAAGCATGCAGAATCTGTTACGTGATGGGATACGTACAGAATCTCTTACGTGATGTGAAGCGTGCAGAATCTGTTACGTGATGTGAAGCGTGCAGAATCTGTTACGTGATGGGATGCGTGCAGAATCTCTTACATAATGGGAAGCGTGCAGAATCTATCAACCTGATGGGAAACGAGGAGAATCTGTTACGTGATGTGAAGCGTGCAGAATCTGTTACATGATGGGAAGCGTGCAGAATCTGTTACGTGATGGGAAGCGTGCAGAATCTGTTATGTGATGTGAAGCGTGCGGAATCTGTTACGTGATGAGAAGCGTGCAGAATCTGTTACGTGATGTGAAACGTGCAGAATCTGTTACGTGATGAGAAGCGTGCAGACTCTGTTACGTGATGTGAAACGTGCAGAATCTGTTACGTGATGAGAAGCGTGCAGAATCTGTTACATGATGGGAAGTGTGAAGAATCTGTTACGTGATGGGAAGCGTGCAGCTTCTGTTACGGGATGAGAAGCGTGCAGAATCTGTTACGTGATGGGCAGTGTGCAGAATCTGTTACGTGATGGGAAGCGTGTAGAATCTGTTACGTGATAAGAAGCGTGCAGAATCTGTTACGTGATGGGAAGCGTGCAGAATCTGTCCTGTGATGGGAAGCGTGCAGAATCTGTTACGTGATGGGAAGCGTGCGGAATCTGTTACGTGATGTGAAGCGTGCAGAATCTGTTATGTGATGGGAAGCATGCGGAATCTGTTACGTGATGTGAAGCGTGCGGAATCTGGTACGTGATGTGAAGCGTGCAGAATCTGTAACGTGATGTGAAGCGTGCGGAATCTGCTATGTGATGAGAAGCGTGCAGAATCTGTTACGTGCTGGGTAGTGTGCAGAATCTCTTACGTGATGTGAAGCATGCAGAATCTATCAACCTGATGGGAAACGAGGAGAATCTGTTACGTGATGTGAAGCGTGCAGAATCTCTTACGTGATGGGATGCGTACAGAATCTCTTACGTGATGTGAAGCGTGCAGAATCTGTTACGTGATGTGAAGCGTGCAGAATCTGTTACGTGATGGGATGCGTGCAGAATCTCTTAGATAATGGGAAGCGTGCAGAATCTCTTAGATAATGGGAAGCGTGCAGAATCTATCAACCTGATGGGAAACGTGCAGAATCTGTTACGTGATGTGAAGCGTGCAGAATCTGTTACGTGATGGGAAGCGTGCAGAATCTGTTATGTGATGTGAAGCGTGCGGAATCTGTTACGTGATGAGAAGCGTGCAGAATCTGTTACGTGATGTGAAGCGTGCGGAATCTGGTACGTGATGTGAAGCGTGCAGAATCTGTTACGTGATGTGAAGCGTGCGGAATCTGCTATGTGATGAGAAGCGTGCAGAATTTGTTACGTTATGGGAAGCGTGCAGAATCTGTTACGTGATGGGACGCGTGCGGAATCTGTTAGGTGATGGAAAGTGTGCAGAATCTGTTACGTGAAGTTTGCAGAATCTGTTACATGATGGGAAGCGTGCAGAATCTGTTACATGATGGGAAGTGTGCAGACGCTGTTATGTGAAGTGTGCTGAATCTGTTACGTGATGGGAAGCGTGCAGAATCTTTTACGTGATGGGAAGCGTGCAGAATCTGTTAGTGATGGGAAGCGTGCAGAATCTGTTAGTGATGGGAAGCGTGCAGAACCTGTTACGTGATGAGATGCGTGCAGAAACTGTTACGTGATGAGAAATGTGCAGAATCTGTTACATGATGAGAAGCGTGCAGAATCTGTTATGTGATGTGAAACGTGAAGAATCTGTTAGGTGATGGAAAGCGTGCAGAATCTTTCACGTGATGGGAAGCGTGCAGAATCTGTTAGTGATGGGAAGCGTGCAGAATCTGTTAGTGATGGGAAGCGTGCAGAACCTGTTACGTGATGAGATGCGTGCAGAATCTGTTACGTGGTGAGAAATGTGCAGAATCTGTTACATGATGAGAAGCGTGCAGAATCTGTTATGTGATGTGAAACGTGGAGAATCTGTTAGGTGATGGGAAGCGTGCAGAATCTTTTACGTGATGGGAAGCGTGCAGAATCTGTTACGTGAAGTTTGCAGAATCTGTTACATGATGGGAAGCGTGCAGAATCTGTTACGTGATGGGAAGTGTTCAGACGCTGTTATGTGAAGTGTGCTGAATCTGTTACATGATGGGAAGCGTGCAGAATCATTTACGTGATGGGAAGCGTGCATAATCTGTTACGTGATGGGAAGCGTGCAGAATCTGTTACGTGATGGGAAGCGTGCAGAATCTGTTACGTGAAGTTTGCAGAATCTGTTACATCATGGGAAGCGTGCAGAATCTGTTATGTGATGGGAAGTGTGCAGACGCTGTTATGTGATGGGAGGCGTGCAGAATCTGTTACATGGTGAGAAATGTGCAGAATCTGTTACATGATGAGAAGCGTGCAGAATCTGTTACGTGATGAGAAGCGTGCAGAATCTGTTACGTGATGGGAAGCGTGCAGAATTTGTTACGTGATGTGAAGCGTGCGGAATCTGTTACGTGACGAGAAGCGTGCAGAATCTGTTACGTTATGGGAAGCGTGCAGAATCTGTTACGTGATGGGACGCGTGCGGAAGCTGCTATGTGATGAGAAGCGTGCAGAATCTGTTACATTATGGGATGCGTGCAGAATCTAATACGTGATGGGAAGCGTGCAGAATCTGTTACGTGATGGGAAGCATGCAGAATCTGTTTGTGATGGGAAGCGTGCAGAATCTGTTACGTGATGGGAAGCGTGCAGAATCTGTTACGTGATGTGAAGCGTGCAGAATCTGTTCGTGATGGGAAGCGTGCAGAATCTGTTACGAGATGTGAAGCGTGCAGAATCTGTTAGTGATGGGAAGCGTGCAGAACCTGTTACGTGATGGGAAGCGTGCAGAATCTGTTAGTGATGGGAAGCATGCAGAATCTGTTACGTGATGAGATGCGTGCAGAACCTGTTACGTGATGAGATGCGTGCAGAATATGTTACGTGATGGGAAGCATGCAGAATCTGTTACGTGATGTGATGCATGCAGAATCTGTTACATGGTGAGAAATGTGCAGAATCTATTGCATGATGAGAAGCGTGCACAATCTGTTACGTGATCAGAAGCCTGCAGAATCTGTTACGTGATGTGAATCTTGCGGAATCTGTTACATGATGAGAAGCGTGCAGAATCTGTTACGTGCTGGGCAGCGTGCAGAATCTCTTACGTGATGTGAAGCATGCAGAATCTGTTACGTGATGTGAAGCATGCAGAATCTGTTACGTGATGGGATACGTACAGAATCTCTTACGTGATGTGAAGCGTGCAGAATCTGTTACGTGATGTGAAGCGTGCAGAATCTGTTACGTGATGGGATGCGTGCAGAATCTCTTACATAATGGGAAGCGTGCAGAATCTATCAACCTGATGGGAAACGAGGAGAATCTGTTACGTGATGTGAAGCGTGCAGAATCTGTTACATGATGGGAAGCGTGCAGAATCTGTTACGTGATGGGAAGCGTGCAGAATCTGTTATGTGATGTGAAGCGTGCGGAATCTGTTACGTGATGAGAAGCGTGCAGAATCTGTTACGTGATGTGAAACGTGCAGAATCTGTTACGTGATGAGAAGCGTGCAGACTCTGTTACGTGATGTGAAACGTGCAGAATCTGTTACGTGATGAGAAGCGTGCAGAATCTGTTACATGATGGGAAGTGTGAAGAATCTGTTACGTGATGGGAAGCGTGCAGCTTCTGTTACGGGATGAGAAGCGTGCAGAATCTGTTACGTGATGGGCAGTGTGCAGAATCTGTTACGTGATGGGAAGCGTGTAGAATCTGTTACGTGATAAGAAGCGTGCAGAATCTGTTACGTGATGGGAAGCGTGCAGAATCTGTCCTGTGATGGGAAGCGTGCAGAATCTGTTACGTGATGGGAAGCGTGCGGAATCTGTTACGTGATGTGAAGCGTGCAGAATCTGTTATGTGATGGGAAGCATGCGGAATCTGTTACGTGATGTGAAGCGTGCGGAATCTGGTACGTGATGTGAAGCGTGCAGAATCTGTAACGTGATGTGAAGCGTGCGGAATCTGCTATGTGATGAGAAGCGTGCAGAATCTGTTACGTGCTGGGTAGTGTGCAGAATCTCTTACGTGATGTGAAGCATGCAGAATCTATCAACCTGATGGGAAACGAGGAGAATCTGTTACGTGATGTGAAGCGTGCAGAATCTCTTACGTGATGGGATGCGTACAGAATCTCTTACGTGATGTGAAGCGTGCAGAATCTGTTACGTGATGTGAAGCGTGCAGAATCTGTTACGTGATGGGATGCGTGCAGAATCTCTTAGATAATGGGAAGCGTGCAGAATCTCTTAGATAATGGGAAGCGTGCAGAATCTATCAACCTGATGGGAAACGTGCAGAATCTGTTACGTGATGTGAAGCGTGCAGAATCTGTTACGTGATGGGAAGCGTGCAGAATCTGTTATGTGATGTGAAGCGTGCGGAATCTGTTACGTGATGAGAAGCGTGCAGAATCTGTTACGTGATGTGAAGCGTGCGGAATCTGGTACGTGATGTGAAGCGTGCAGAATCTGTTACGTGATGTGAAGCGTGCGGAATCTGCTATGTGATGAGAAGCGTGCAGAATTTGTTACGTTATGGGAAGCGTGCAGAATCTGTTACGTGATGGGACGCGTGCGGAATCTGTTAGGTGATGGAAAGTGTGCAGAATCTGTTACGTGAAGTTTGCAGAATCTGTTACATGATGGGAAGCGTGCAGAATCTGTTACATGATGGGAAGTGTGCAGACGCTGTTATGTGAAGTGTGCTGAATCTGTTACGTGATGGGAAGCGTGCAGAATCTTTTACGTGATGGGAAGCGTGCAGAATCTGTTAGTGATGGGAAGCGTGCAGAATCTGTTAGTGATGGGAAGCGTGCAGAACCTGTTACGTGATGAGATGCGTGCAGAAACTGTTACGTGATGAGAAATGTGCAGAATCTGTTACATGATGAGAAGCGTGCAGAATCTGTTATGTGATGTGAAACGTGAAGAATCTGTTAGGTGATGGAAAGCGTGCAGAATCTTTCACGTGATGGGAAGCGTGCAGAATCTGTTAGTGATGGGAAGCGTGCAGAATCTGTTAGTGATGGGAAGCGTGCAGAACCTGTTACGTGATGAGATGCGTGCAGAATCTGTTACGTGGTGAGAAATGTGCAGAATCTGTTACATGATGAGAAGCGTGCAGAATCTGTTATGTGATGTGAAACGTGGAGAATCTGTTAGGTGATGGGAAGCGTGCAGAATCTTTTACGTGATGGGAAGCGTGCAGAATCTGTTACGTGAAGTTTGCAGAATCTGTTACATGATGGGAAGCGTGCAGAATCTGTTACGTGATGGGAAGTGTTCAGACGCTGTTATGTGAAGTGTGCTGAATCTGTTACATGATGGGAAGCGTGCAGAATCATTTACGTGATGGGAAGCGTGCATAATCTGTTACGTGATGGGAAGCGTGCAGAATCTGTTACGTGATGGGAAGCGTGCAGAATCTGTTACGTGAAGTTTGCAGAATCTGTTACATCATGGGAAGCGTGCAGAATCTGTTATGTGATGGGAAGTGTGCAGACGCTGTTATGTGATGGGAGGCGTGCAGAATCTGTTACATGGTGAGAAATGTGCAGAATCTGTTACATGATGAGAAGCGTGCAGAATCTGTTACGTGATGAGAAGCGTGCAGAATCTGTTACGTGATGGGAAGCGTGCAGAATTTGTTACGTGATGTGAAGCGTGCGGAATCTGTTACGTGACGAGAAGCGTGCAGAATCTGTTACGTTATGGGAAGCGTGCAGAATCTGTTACGTGATGGGACGCGTGCGGAAGCTGCTATGTGATGAGAAGCGTGCAGAATCTGTTACATTATGGGATGCGTGCAGAATCTAATACGTGATGGGAAGCGTGCAGAATCTGTTACGTGATGGGAAGCATGCAGAATCTGTTTGTGATGGGAAGCGTGCAGAATCTGTTACGTGATGGGAAGCGTGCAGAATCTGTTACGTGATGTGAAGCGTGCAGAATCTGTTAGTGATGGGAAGCGTGCAGAATCTGTTACGAGATGTGAAGCGTGCAGAATCTGTTAGTGATGGGAAGCGTGCAGAACCTGTTACGTGATGGGAAGCGTGCAGAATCTGTTAGTGATGGGAAGCATGCAGAATCTGTTACGTGATGAGATGCGTGCAGAACCTGTTACGTGATGAGATGCGTGCAGAATATGTTACATGATGGGAAGCATGCAGAATCTGTTACGTGATGTGATGCATGCAGAATCTGTTACATGGTGAGAAATGTGCAGAATCTATTGCATGATGAGAAGCGTGCACAATCTGTTACGTGATCAGAAGCCTGCAGAATCTGTTACGTGATGTGAATCTTGCGGAATCTGTTGCATGATGAGAAGCGTGCAGAATCTGTTACGTGCTGGGCAGCGTGCAGAATCTCTTACGTGATGTGAAGCATGCAGAATCTGTTACGTGATGTGAAGCGTGCAGAATCTGTTACGTGATGGGATACGTACAGAATCTCTTACGTGATGTGAAGCGTGCAGAATCTGTTACGTGATGTGAAGCGTGCAGAATCTGTTACGTGATGGGATGCGTGCAGAATCTCTTACATAATGGTAAGCGTGCAGAATCTATCAACCTGATGGGAAACGAGGAGAATCTGTTACGTGATGTGAAGTGTGCAGAATCTGTTACATGATGGGAAGCGTGCAGAATCTGTTACGTGATGGGAAGCGTGCAGAATCTGTTATGTGATGTGAAGCGTGCGGAATCTGTTACGTGATGAGAAGCGTGCAGAATCTGTTACGTGATGTGAAACGTGCAGAATCTGTTACGTGATGAGAAGCGTGCAGACTCTGTTACGTGATGTGAAACATGCAGAATCTGTTACGTGATGAGAAGCGTGCAGAATCTGTTACATGATGGGAAGTGTGAAGAATCTGTTACGTGATGGGAAGCGTGCAGCTTCTGTTACGGGATGAGAAGCGTGCAGAATCTGTTACGTGATGGGCAGTGTGCAGAATCTGTTACGTGATGGGAAGCGTGTAGAATCTGTTACGTGATAAGAAGCGTGCAGAATCTGTTACGTGATGGGAAGCGTGCAGAATCTGTCCTGTGATGGGAAGCGTGCAGAATCTGTTACGTGATGGGAAGCGTGCGGAATCTGTTACGTGATGTGAAGCGTGCAGAATCTGTTATGTGATGGGAAGCATGCGGAATCTGTTACGTGATGTGAAGCGTGCGGAATCTGGTACGTGATGTGAAGCGTGCAGAATCTGTAACGTGATGTGAAGCGTGCGGAATCTGCTATGTGATGAGAAGCGTGCAGAATCTGTTACGTGCTGGGTAGTGTGCAGAATCTCTTACGTGATGTGAAGCATGCAGAATCTATCAACCTGATGGGAAACGAGGAGAATCTGTTACGTGATGTGAAGCGTGCAGAATCTCTTACGTGATGGGATGCGTACAGAATCTCTTACGTGATGTGAAGCGTGCAGAATCTGTTACGTGATGTGAAGCGTGCAGAATCTGTTACGTGATGGGATGCGTGCAGAATCTCTGAGATAATGGGAAGCGTGCAGAATCTCTTAGATAATGGGAAGCGTGCAGAATCTATCAACCTGATGGGAAACGTGCAGAATCTGTTACGTGATGTGAAGCGTGCAGAATCTGTTACGTGATGGGAAGCGTGCAGAATCTGTTATGTGATGTGAAGCGTGCGGAATCTGTTACGTGATGAGAAGCGTGCAGAATCTGTTACGTGATGTGAAGCGTGCGGAATCTGGTACGTGATGTGAAGCGTGCAGAATCTGTTACGTGATGTGAAGCGTGCGGAATCTGCTATGTGATGAGAAGCGTGCAGAATTTGTTACGTTATGGGAAGCGTGCAGAATCTGTTACGTGATGGGACGCGTGCGGAATCTGTTAGGTGATGGAAAATGTGCAGAATCTGTTACGTGAAGTTTGCAGAATCTGTTACATGATGGGAAGCGTGCAGAATCTGTTACATGATGGGAAGTGTGCAGACGCTGTTATGTGAAGTGTGCTGAATCTGTTACGTGATGGGAAGCGTGCAGAATCTTTTACGTGATGGGAAGCGTGCAGAATCTGTTAGTGATGGGAAGCGTGCAGAATCTGTTAGTGATGGGAAGCGTGCAGAACCTGTTACGTGATGAGATGCGTGCAGAAACTGTTACGTGATGAGAAATGTGCAGAATCTGTTACATGATGAGAAGCGTGCAGAATCTGTTATGTGATGTGAAACGTGGAGAATCTGTTAGGTGATGGAAAGCGTGCAGAATCTTTCACGTGATGGGAAGCGTGCAGAATCTGTTAGTGATGGGAAGCGTGCAGAATCTGTTAGTGATGGGAAGCGTGCAGAACCTGTTACGTGATGAGATGCGTGCAGAATCTGTTACGTGGTGAGAAATGTGCAGAATCTGTTACATGATGAGAAGCGTGCAGAATCTGTTATGTGATGTGAAACGTGGAGAATCTGTTAGGTGATGGGAAGCGTGCAGAATCTTTTACGTGATGGGAAGCGTGCAGAATCTGTTACGTGAAGTTTGCAGAATCTGTTACATGATGGGAAGCGTGCAGAATCTGTTACGTGATGGGAAGTGTTCAGACGCTGTTATGTGAAGTGTGCTGAATCTGTTACATGATGGGAAGCGTGCAGAATCATTTACGTGATGGGAAGCGTGCATAATCTGTTACGTGATGGGAAGCGTGCAGAATCTGTTACGGGATGGGAAGCGTGCAGAATCTGTTACGTGATGGGAACCGTGCAGAATCTGTTACGTGATGGGAAGCGTGCAGAATCTGTTACGTGATGGGAAGCGTGCAGAATCTGTTACGTGAAGTTTGCAGAATCTGTTACATCATGGGAAGCGTGCAGAATCTGTTATGTGATGGGAAGTGTGCAGACGCTGTTATGTGATGGGAGGCGTGCAGAATCTGTTACATGGTGAGAAATGTGCAGAATCTGTTACATGATGAGAAGCGTGCAGAATCTGTTACGTGATGAGAAGCGTGCAGAATCTGTTACGTGATGGGAAGCGTGCAGAATCTGTTACGTGATGTGAAGCGTGCAGAATCTGTTAGTGATGGGAAGCGTGCAGAATCTGTTACGTGATGTGAAGCGTGCAGAATCTGTTACGTGATGGGAAGCGTGCAGAATCTGTTAGTGATGGGAAGCGTGCAGAATCTGTTACGTGATGAGATGCGTGCAGAATATGTTACGTGATGGGAAGCATGCAGAATCTGTTACGTGATGTGATGCATGCAGAATCTGTTACATGGTGAGAAATGTGCAGAATCTATTGCATGATGAGAAGCGTGCACAATCTGTTACGTGATCAGAAGCCTGCAGAATCTGTTACGTGATGTGAATCTTGCGGAATCTGTTAAATGATGAGAAGCGTGCAGAATCTGTTACGTGCTGGGTAGTGTGCAGAATCTCTTACGTGATGTGAAGCATGCAGAATCTGTTACGTGATGTGAAGCGTGCAGAATCTCTTACGTGATGGGATGCGTACAGAATGTCTTACGTGATGTGAAGCGTGCAGAATCTGTTACGTGATGTGAAGCGTGCAGAATCTGTTACGTGATGGGATGCGTGCAGAATCTCTTACATAATGGGAAGCGTGCAGAATCTATCAACCTGATGGGAAACGTGCAGAATCTGTTACGTGATGTGAAGCGTGCAGAATCTGTTACGTGATGGGAAGCGTGCAGAATCTGTTATGTGATGTGAATCGTGCGGAATCTGTTACGTGATGAGAAGCGTGCAGAATCTGTTACGTAATGAGAAGCGTGCAGAATCTGTTACGTGATGGGAAGTGTGAAGAATCTGTTACGTGACGGGAAGCGTGCAGATTCTGTAACGGGATGAGAAGCGTTCAGAATCTGTTACATGATGGGCAGTGTGCAGAATCTGTTCTGTGATGGGAAGCGTGCAGAATCTGTTACGTGATGGGAAGCGTGCGGAGTCTGTTACGTGATGTGAAGCGTGCAGAATCTGTTACGTGATGGGAAGCGTGCGGAATCTGTTACGTGATGTGAAGCGTGCAGAATCTGTTACGTGATGTGAAGCGTGCGGAATCTGTTACGTGACGAGAAGCGTGCAGAATCTGTTACATTATGGGAAGCGTGCAGAATCTGTTACGTGATGGGACGCGTGCGGAAGCTGCTATGTGATGAGAAGCGTGCAGAATCTGTTACATTATGGGATGCGTGCAGAATCTAATACGTGATGGGAAGCATGCAGAATCTGTTATGTGATGTGATGCATGCAGAATCTGTTACATGGTGAGAAATGTGCAGAATCTATTGCATGATGAGAAGCGTGCACAATCTGTTACGTGATCAGAAGCCTGCAGATTCTGTTACGTGATGTGAATCTTGCGGAATCTGTTACATGATGAGAAGCGTGCAGAATCTGTTACGTGCTGGGTAGCGTGCAGAATCTCTTACGTGATGTGAAGCATGCAGAATCTGTTACGTGATGTGAAGCGTGCAGAATCTGTTAGTGATGGGAAGCGTGCAGAATCTGTTACGAGATGTGAAGCGTGCAGAATCTGTTAGTGATGGGAAGCGTGCAGAACCTGTTACGTGATGGGAAGCGTGCAGAATCTGTTAGTGATGGGAAGCATGCAGAATCTGTTACGTGATGAGATGCGTGCAGAACCTGTTACGTGATGAGATGCGTGCAGAATATGTTACGTGATGGGAAGCATGCAGAATCTGTTACGTGATGTGATGCATGCAGAATCTGTTACATGGTGAGAAATGTGCAGAATCTATTGCATGATGAGAAGCGTGCACAATCTGTTACGTGATCAGAAGCCTGCAGAATCTGTTACGTGATGTGAATCTTGCGGAATCTGTTACATGATGAGAAGCGTGCAGAATCTGTTACGTGCTGGGCAGCGTGCAGAATCTCTTACGTGATGTGAAGCATGCAGAATCTGTTACGTGATGTGAAGCGTGCAGAATCTGTTACGTGATGGGATACGTACAGAATCTCTTACGTGATGTGAAGCGTGCAGAATCTGTTACGTGATGTGAAGCGTGCAGAATCTGTTACGTGATGGGATGCGTGCAGAATCTCTTACATAATGGGAAGCGTGCAGAATCTATCAACCTGATGGGAAACGAGGAGAATCTGTTACGTGATGTGAAGCGTGCAGAATCTGTTACATGATGGGAAGCGTGCAGAATCTGTTACGTGATGGGAAGCGTGCAGAATCTGTTATGTGATGTGAAGCGTGCGGAATCTGTTACGTGATGAGAAGCGTGCAGAATCTGTTACGTGATGTGAAACGTGCAGAATCTGTTACGTGATGAGAAGCGTGCAGACTCTGTTACGTGATGTGAAACGTGCAGAATCTGTTACGTGATGAGAAGCGTGCAGAATCTGTTACATGATGGGAAGTGTGAAGAATCTGTTACGTGATGGGAAGCGTGCAGCTTCTGTTACGGGATGAGAAGCGTGCAGAATCTGTTACGTGATGGGCAGTGTGCAGAATCTGTTACGTGATGGGAAGCGTGTAGAATCTGTTACGTGATAAGAAGCGTGCAGAATCTGTTACGTGATGGGAAGCGTGCAGAATCTGTCCTGTGATGGGAAGCGTGCAGAATCTGTTACGTGATGGGAAGCGTGCGGAATCTGTTACGTGATGTGAAGCGTGCAGAATCTGTTATGTGATGGGAAGCATGCGGAATCTGTTACGTGATGTGAAGCGTGCGGAATCTGGTACGTGATGTGAAGCGTGCAGAATCTGTAACGTGATGTGAAGCGTGCGGAATCTGCTATGTGATGAGAAGCGTGCAGAATCTGTTACGTGCTGGGTAGTGTGCAGAATCTCTTACGTGATGTGAAGCATGCAGAATCTATCAACCTGATGGGAAACGAGGAGAATCTGTTACGTGATGTGAAGCGTGCAGAATCTCTTACGTGATGGGATGCGTACAGAATCTCTTACGTGATGTGAAGCGTGCAGAATCTGTTACGTGATGTGAAGCGTGCAGAATCTGTTACGTGATGGGATGCGTGCAGAATCTCTTAGATAATGGGAAGCGTGCAGAATCTCTTAGATAATGGGAAGCGTGCAGAATCTATCAACCTGATGGGAAACGTGCAGAATCTGTTACGTGATGTGAAGCGTGCAGAATCTGTTACGTGATGGGAAGCGTGCAGAATCTGTTACGTGATGTGAAGCGTGCAGAATCTCTTACGTGATGGGATGCGTACAGAATGTCTTACGTGATGTGAAGCGTGCAGAATCTGTTACGTGATGTGAAGCGTGCAGAATCTGTTACGTGATGGGATGCGTGCAGAATCTCTTACATAATGGGAAGCGTGCAGAATCTATCAACCTGATGGGAAACGTGCAGAATCTGTTACGTGATGTGAAGCGTGCAGAATCTGTTACGTGATGGGAAGCGTGCAGAATCTGTTATGTGATGTGAATCGTGCGGAATCTGTTACGTGATGAGAAGCGTGCAGAATCTGTTACGTAATGAGAAGCGTGCAGAATCTGTTACGTGATGGGAAGTGTGAAGAATCTGTTACGTGACGGGAAGCGTGCAGATTCTGTAACGGGATGAGAAGCGTTCAGAATCTGTTACATGATGGGCAGTGTGCAGAATCTGTTCTGTGATGGGAAGCGTGCAGAATCTGTTACGTGATGGGAAGCGTGCGGAGTCTGTTACGTGATGTGAAGCGTGCAGAATCTGTTACGTGATGGGAAGCGTGCGGAATCTGTTACGTGATGGGAAGCGTGCGGAATCTGTTACGTGATGTGAAGCGTGCAGAATCTGTTACGTGATGTGAAGCGTGCGGAATCTGTTACGTGACGAGAAGCGTGCAGAATCTGTTACATTATGGGAAGCGTGCAGAATCTGTTACGTGATGGGACGCGTGCGGAAGCTGCTATGTGATGAGAAGCGTGCAGAATCTGTTACATTATGGGATGCGTGCAGAATCTAATACGTGATGGGAAGCATGCAGAATCTGTTATGTGATGTGATGCATGCAGAATCTGTTACATGGTGAGAAATGTGCAGAATCTATTGCATGATGAGAAGCGTGCACAATCTGTTACGTGATCAGAAGCCTGCAGATTCTGTTACGTGATGTGAATCTTGCGGAATCTGTTACATGATGAGAAGCGTGCAGAATCTGTTACGTGCTGGGTAGCGTGCAGAATCTCTTACGTGATGTGAAGCATGCAGAATCTGTTACGTGATGTGAAGCGTGCAGAATCTGTTAGTGATGGGAAGCGTGCAGAATCTGTTACGAGATGTGAAGCGTGCAGAATCTGTTAGTGATGGGAAGCGTGCAGAACCTGTTACGTGATGGGAAGCGTGCAGAATCTGTTAGTGATGGGAAGCATGCAGAATCTGTTACGTGATGAGATGCGTGCAGAACCTGTTACGTGATGAGATGCGTGCAGAATATGTTACGTGATGGGAAGCATGCAGAATCTGTTACGTGATGTGATGCATGCAGAATCTGTTACATGGTGAGAAATGTGCAGAATCTATTGCATGATGAGAAGCGTGCACAATCTGTTACGTGATCAGAAGCCTGCAGAATCTGTTACGTGATGTGAATCTTGCGGAATCTGTTACATGATGAGAAGCGTGCAGAATCTGTTACGTGCTGGGCAGCGTGCAGAATCTCTTACGTGATGTGAAGCATGCAGAATCTGTTACGTGATGTGAAGCGTGCAGAATCTGTTACGTGATGGGATACGTACAGAATCTCTTACGTGATGTGAAGCGTGCAGAATCTGTTACGTGATGTGAAGCGTGCAGAATCTGTTACGTGATGGGATGCGTGCAGAATCTCTTACATAATGGGAAGCGTGCAGAATCTATCAACCTGATGGGAAACGAGGAGAATCTGTTACGTGATGTGAAGCGTGCAGAATCTGTTACATGATGGGAAGCGTGCAGAATCTGTTACGTGATGGGAAGCGTGCAGAATCTGTTATGTGATGTGAAGCGTGCGGAATCTGTTACGTGATGAGAAGCGTGCAGAATCTGTTACGTGATGTGAAACGTGCAGAATCTGTTACGTGATGAGAAGCGTGCAGACTCTGTTACGTGATGTGAAACGTGCAGAATCTGTTACGTGATGAGAAGCGTGCAGAATCTGTTACATGATGGGAAGTGTGAAGAATCTGTTACGTGATGGGAAGCGTGCAGCTTCTGTTACGGGATGAGAAGCGTGCAGAATCTGTTACGTGATGGGCAGTGTGCAGAATCTGTTACGTGATGGGAAGCGTGTAGAATCTGTTACGTGATAAGAAGCGTGCAGAATCTGTTACGTGATGGGAAGCGTGCAGAATCTGTCCTGTGATGGGAAGCGTGCAGAATCTGTTACGTGATGGGAAGCGTGCGGAATCTGTTACGTGATGTGAAGCGTGCAGAATCTGTTATGTGATGGGAAGCATGCGGAATCTGTTACGTGATGTGAAGCGTGCGGAATCTGGTACGTGATGTGAAGCGTGCAGAATCTGTAACGTGATGTGAAGCGTGCGGAATCTGCTATGTGATGAGAAGCGTGCAGAATCTGTTACGTGCTGGGTAGTGTGCAGAATCTCTTACGTGATGTGAAGCATGCAGAATCTATCAACCTGATGGGAAACGAGGAGAATCTGTTACGTGATGTGAAGCGTGCAGAATCTCTTACGTGATGGGATGCGTACAGAATCTCTTACGTGATGTGAAGCGTGCAGAATCTGTTACGTGATGTGAAGCGTGCAGAATCTGTTACGTGATGGGATGCGTGCAGAATCTCTTAGATAATGGGAAGCGTGCAGAATCTCTTAGATAATGGGAAGCGTGCAGAATCTATCAACCTGATGGGAAACGTGCAGAATCTGTTACGTGATGTGAAGCGTGCAGAATCTGTTACGTGATGGGAAGCGTGCAGAATCTGTTATGTGATGTGAAGCGTGCGGAATCTGTTACGTGATGAGAAGCGTGCAGAATCTGTTACGTGATGTGAAGCGTGCGGAATCTGGTACGTGATGTGAAGCGTGCAGAATCTGTTACGTGATGTGAAGCGTGCGGAATCTGCTATGTGATGAGAAGCGTGCAGAATTTGTTACGTTATGGGAAGCGTGCAGAATCTGTTACGTGATGGGACGCGTGCGGAATCTGTTAGGTGATGGAAAGTGTGCAGAATCTGTTACGTGAAGTTTGCAGAATCTGTTACATGATGGGAAGCGTGCAGAATCTGTTACATGATGGGAAGTGTGCAGACGCTGTTATGTGAAGTGTGCTGAATCTGTTACGTGATGGGAAGCGTGCAGAATCTTTTACGTGATGGGAAGCGTGCAGAATCTGTTAGTGATGGGAAGCGTGCAGAATCTGTTAGTGATGGGAAGCGTGCAGAACCTGTTACGTGATGAGATGCGTGCAGAAACTGTTACGTGATGAGAAATGTGCAGAATCTGTTACATGATGAGAAGCGTGCAGAATCTGTTATGTGATGTGAAACGTGGAGAATCTGTTAGGTGATGGAAAGCGTGCAGAATCTTTCACGTGATGGGAAGCTTGCAGAATCTGTTAGTGATGGGAAGCGTGCAGAATCTGTTAGTGATGGGAAGCGTGCAGAACCTGTTACGTGATGAGATGCGTGCAGAATCTGTTACGTGGTGAGAAATGTGCAGAATCTGTTACATGATGAGAAGCGTGCAGAATCTGTTATGTGATGTGAAACGTGGAGAATCTGTTAGGTGATGGGAAGCGTGCAGAATCTTTTACGTGATGGGAAGCGTGCAGAATCTGTTACGTGAAGTTTGCAGAATCTGTTACATGATGGGAAGCGTGCAGAATCTGTTACGTGATGGGAAGTGTTCAGACGCTGTTATGTGAAGTGTGCTGAATCTGTTACATGATGGGAAGCGTGCAGAATCATTTACGTGATGGGAAGCGTGCATAATCTGTTACGTGATGGGAAGCGTGCATAATCTGTTACGTGATGGGAAGCGTGCAGAATCTGTTACGTGATGGGAACCATGCAGAATCTGTTACGTGATGGGAAGCGTGCAGAATCTGTTACGTGATGGGAAGCGTGCAGAATCTGTTACGTGAAGTTTGCAGAATCTGTTACATCATGGGAAGCGTGCAGAATCTGTTATGTGATGGGAAGTGTGCAGACGCTGTTATGTGATGGGAGGCGTGCAGAATCTGTTACATGGTGAGAAATGTGCAGAATCTGTTACATGATGAGAAGCATGCAGAATCTGTTACGTGATGTGAAGCGTGCAGAATCTCTTACGTGATGGGATGCGTGCAGAATCTCTTACGTGATGTGAAGCGTGCAGAATCTGTTACGTGATGTGAAGCGTGCAGAATCGGTTACGTGATGGGATGCGTGCAGAATCTCTTACATAATGGGAAGCGTGCAGAATCTATCAACCTGATGGGAAACGTGTAGAATCTGTTACGTGATGTGAAGCGTGCAGAATCTGTTACGTGATGGGAAGCGTGCAGAATCTGTTATGTGATGTGAATCGTGCGGAATCTGTTACGTGATGAGAAGCGTGCAGAATCTGTTACGTAATGAGAAGCGTGCAGAATCTGTTACGTGATGGGAAGTGTGAAGAATCTGTTACGTGACGGGAAGCGTGCAGATTCTGTAACGGGATGAGAAGCGTTCAGAATCTGTTACGTGATGGGCAGTGTGCAGAATCTGTTCTGTGATGGGAAGCGTGCAGAATCTGTTACGTGATGGGAAGCGTGCGGAGTCTGTTACGTGATGTGAAGCGTGCAGAATCTGTTACGTGATGGGAAGCGTGCGGAATCTGTTACGTGATGGGAAGCGTGCGGAATCTGTTACGTGATGTGAAGCGTGCAGAATCTGTTACGTGATGTGAAGCGTGCGGAATCTGTTACGTGACGAGAAGCGTGCAGAATCTGTTACATTATGGGAAGCGTGCAGAATCTGTTACGTGATGGGACGCGTGCGGAAGCTGCTATGTGATGAGAAGCGTGCAGAATCTGTTACATTATGGGATGCGTGCAGAATCTAATACGTGATGGGAAGCATGCAGAATCTGTTATGTGATGTGATGCATGCAGAATCTGTTACATGGTGAGAAATGTGCAGAATCTATTGCATGATGAGAAGCGTGCACAATCTGTTACGTGATCAGAAGCCTGCAGAATCTGTTACGTGATGTGAATCTTGCGGAATCTGTTACATGATGAGAAGCGTGCAGAATCTGTTACGTGCTGGGTAGCGTGCAGAATCTCTTACGTGATGTGAAGCATGCAGAATCTGTTACGTGATGTGAAGCGTGCAGAATCTGTTACGTGATGGGATGCGTACAGAATCTCTAACGTGATGTGAAGCGTTCAGAGTCTGTTACATGATGTGAAGCGTGCAGAATCTGTTACGTGATGGGATGCGTGCAGAATCTCTTACATAGTGGGAAGCGTGCACAATCTATCAACCTGATGGGAAACGTGCAGAATCTGTTACGTGATGTGAAGCGTGCAGAATCTGTTACGTGATGGGAAGCGTGCAGAATCTGTTATGTGATGTGAAGCGTGCGGAATCTGTTACGTGATGAGAAGCGTGCAGAATCTGTTACGTGATGTGAAACGTGCAGAATCTGTTACGTGATGAGAAGCGTGCAGAATCTGTTACGTGATGGGAAGTGTGAAGAATCTGTTACGTGATGGAAAGCGTGCAGATTCTGTTACGGGATGAGAAGCGTGCAGAATCTGTTACGTGATGGGCAGTGTGCAGAATCTGTTACGTGATGGGAAGCGTGTAGAATCTGTTACGTGATAAGAAGCGTGCAGAATCTGTTACGTGATGGGAAGCGTGCAGAATCTGTTCTGTGATGGGAAGCGTGCAGAATCTGTTACGTGATGGGAAGCGTGCGGAATCTGTTACGTGATGTGAAGCGTGCAGAATCTGTTACGTGATGGGAAGCATGCGGAATCTGCTACGTGATGTGAAGCGTGCGGAATCTGTTACGTGATGTGAAGCGTGCAGAATCTGTTACGTGATGTGAAGCGTGCGGAATCTGCTATGTGATGAGAAGCGTGCAGAATTTGTTACGTTATGGGAAGCGTGCAGAATCTGTTACGTGATGGGATGCGTGCGGAATCTGTTACGTGATGGAAAGTGTGCAGAATCTGTTACGTGAAGTTTGCAGAATCTGTTACATGATGGGAAGTGTGCAGAATCTGTTACATGATGGGAAGTGTGCAGACGCTGTTATGTGAAGTGTGCTGAATCTGTTAGTGATGGGAAGCGTGCAGAATCTGTTAGTGATGGGAAGCGTGCAGAACCTGTTACGTGATGAGATGCGTGCAGAATCTGTTACGTGATGAGAAATGTGCAGAATCTGTTACATGATGAGAAGCGTGCAGAATCTGTTATGTGATGTGAAACGTGGAGAATCTGTTAGGTGATGGGAAGCGTGCAGAATCTTTTACGTGATGGGAAGCGTGCAGAATCTGTTACGTGAAGTTTGCAGAATCTGTTACATGATGGGAAGCGTGCAGAATCTGTTACGTGATGGGAAGTGTTCAGACGCTGTTATGTGAAGTGTGCTGAATCTGTTACGTGATGGGAAGCGTGCAGAATCTGTTACGTGATGGGAAGCGTGCAGAATCTGTTACGTGATGGGAAGCGTGCAGAATCTGTTACGTGATGGGAACCGTGCAGAATCTGTTACGTGATGGGAAGCGTGCAGAATCTGTTACGTGATGGGAAGCGTGCAAAATCTGTTACGTGAAGTTTGCAGAATCTGTTGCATGATGAGAAGCGTGCAGAATCTGTTACGTGATGGGTAGCGTGCAGAATCTGTCATGTGATGTGAAGCGTGCGGAATCTGTTACGTGACGGGAAGCGTGCTGAATCTGTTACATGATGGGAAGCATGCAGAATCTGTTACGTGATGGGAAGCGTGCAGAGTCTGTTACGTGATGGGAAGCGTGCGGAATCTGTTACGTGATGGGTGGCGTGCAGAATCTGTCGTGATGTGAAGCGTGCGGAATCTGTTACGTGACGGGAAGTGTGCTGAATCTGTTACATGATGGGAAGCATGCAGAATATGTTACGTGATGGGAAGCGTGCAGAGTCTGTTACGTGATGGGAAGCGTGCGGAATCTGTTACGTGATGTGAAGCGTGCGGAATCTGTTACGTGACGAGAAGCGTGCAGAATCTGTTACATTATGGGAAGCGTGCAGAATCTGTTACGTGATGGGACGCGTGCGGAAGCTGCTATGTGATGAGAAGCGTGCAGAATCTGTTACATTATGGGATGCGTGCAGAATCTAATACGTGATGGGAAGCATGCAGAATCTGTTATGTGATGTGATGCATGCAGAATCTGTTACATGGTGAGAAATGTGCAGAATCTATTGCATGATGAGAAGCGTGCACAATCTGTTACGTGATCAGAAGCCTGCAGATTCTGTTACGTGATGTGAATCTTGCGGAATCTGTTACATGATGAGAAGCGTGCAGAATCTGTTACGTGCTGGGTAGCGTGCAGAATCTCTTACGTGATGTGAAGCATGCAGAATCTGTTACGTGATGTGAAGCGTGCAGAATCTGTTAGTGATGGGAAGCGTGCAGAATCTGTTACGAGATGTGAAGCGTGCAGAATCTGTTAGTGATGGGAAGCGTGCAGAACCTGTTACGTGATGGGAAGCGTGCAGAATCTGTTAGTGATGGGAAGCATGCAGAATCTGTTACGTGATGAGATGCGTGCAGAACCTGTTACGTGATGAGATGCGTGCAGAATATGTTACGTGATGGGAAGCATGCAGAATCTGTTACGTGATGTGATGCATGCAGAATCTGTTACATGGTGAGAAATGTGCAGAATCTATTGCATGATGAGAAGCGTGCACAATCTGTTACGTGATCAGAAGCCTGCAGAATCTGTTACGTGATGTGAATCTTGCGGAATCTGTTACATGATGAGAAGCGTGCAGAATCTGTTACGTGCTGGGCAGCGTGCAGAATCTCTTACGTGATGTGAAGCATGCAGAATCTGTTACGTGATGTGAAGCGTGCAGAATCTGTTACGTGATGGGATACGTACAGAATCTCTTACGTGATGTGAAGCGTGCAGAATCTGTTACGTGATGTGAAGCGTGCAGAATCTGTTACGTGATGGGATGCGTGCAGAATCTCTTACATAATGGGAAGCGTGCAGAATCTATCAACCTGATGGGAAACGAGGAGAATCTGTTACGTGATGTGAAGCGTGCAGAATCTGTTACATGATGGGAAGCGTGCAGAATCTGTTACGTGATGGGAAGCGTGCAGAATCTGTTATGTGATGTGAAGCGTGCGGAATCTGTTACGTGATGAGAAGCGTGCAGAATCTGTTACGTGATGTGAAACGTGCAGAATCTGTTACGTGATGAGAAGCGTGCAGACTCTGTTACGTGATGTGAAACGTGCAGAATCTGTTACGTGATGAGAAGCGTGCAGAATCTGTTACATGATGGGAAGTGTGAAGAATCTGTTACGTGATGGGAAGCGTGCAGCTTCTGTTACGGGATGAGAAGCGTGCAGAATCTGTTACGTGATGGGCAGTGTGCAGAATCTGTTACGTGATGGGAAGCGTGTAGAATCTGTTACGTGATAAGAAGCGTGCAGAATCTGTTACGTGATGGGAAGCGTGCAGAATCTGTCCTGTGATGGGAAGCGTGCAGAATCTGTTACGTGATGGGAAGCGTGCGGAATCTGTTACGTGATGTGAAGCGTGCAGAATCTGTTATGTGATGGGAAGCATGCGGAATCTGTTACGTGATGTGAAGCGTGCGGAATCTGGTACGTGATGTGAAGCGTGCAGAATCTGTAACGTGATGTGAAGCGTGCGGAATCTGCTATGTGATGAGAAGCGTGCAGAATCTGTTACGTGCTGGGTAGTGTGCAGAATCTCTTACGTGATGTGAAGCATGCAGAATCTATCAACCTGATGGGAAACGAGGAGAATCTGTTACGTGATGTGAAGCGTGCAGAATCTCTTACGTGATGGGATGCGTACAGAATCTCTTACGTGATGTGAAGCGTGCAGAATCTGTTACGTGATGTGAAGCGTGCAGAATCTGTTACGTGATGGGATGCGTGCAGAATCTCTTAGATAATGGGAAGCGTGCAGAATCTCTTAGATAATGGGAAGCGTGCAGAATCTATCAACCTGATGGGAAACGTGCAGAATCTGTTACGTGATGTGAAGCGTGCAGAATCTGTTACGTGATGGGAAGCGTGCAGAATCTGTTACGTGATGTGAAGCGTGCAGAATCTCTTACGTGATGGGATGCGTACAGAATGTCTTACGTGATGTGAAGCGTGCAGAATCTGTTACGTGATGTGAAGCGTGCAGAATCTGTTACGTGATGGGATGCGTGCAGAATCTCTTACATAATGGGAAGCGTGCAGAATCTATCAACCTGATGGGAAACGTGCAGAATCTGTTACGTGATGTGAAGCGTGCAGAATCTGTTACGTGATGGGAAGCGTGCAGAATCTGTTATGTGATGTGAATCGTGCGGAATCTGTTACGTGATGAGAAGCGTGCAGAATCTGTTACGTAATGAGAAGCGTGCAGAATCTGTTACGTGATGGGAAGTGTGAAGAATCTGTTACGTGACGGGAAGCGTGCAGATTCTGTAACGGGATGAGAAGCGTTCAGAATCTGTTACATGATGGGCAGTGTGCAGAATCTGTTCTGTGATGGGAAGCGTGCAGAATCTGTTACGTGATGGGAAGCGTGCGGAGTCTGTTACGTGATGTGAAGCGTGCAGAATCTGTTACGTGATGGGAAGCGTGCGGAATCTGTTACGTGATGGGAAGCGTGCGGAATCTGTTACGTGATGTGAAGCGTGCAGAATCTGTTACGTGATGTGAAGCGTGCGGAATCTGTTACGTGACGAGAAGCGTGCAGAATCTGTTACATTATGGGAAGCGTGCAGAATCTGTTACGTGATGGGACGCGTGCGGAAGCTGCTATGTGATGAGAAGCGTGCAGAATCTGTTACATTATGGGATGCGTGCAGAATCTAATACGTGATGGGAAGCATGCAGAATCTGTTATGTGATGTGATGCATGCAGAATCTGTTACATGGTGAGAAATGTGCAGAATCTATTGCATGATGAGAAGCGTGCACAATCTGTTACGTGATCAGAAGCCTGCAGATTCTGTTACGTGATGTGAATCTTGCGGAATCTGTTACATGATGAGAAGCGTGCAGAATCTGTTACGTGCTGGGTAGCGTGCAGAATCTCTTACGTGATGTGAAGCATGCAGAATCTGTTACGTGATGTGAAGCGTGCAGAATCTGTTAGTGATGGGAAGCGTGCAGAATCTGTTACGAGATGTGAAGCGTGCAGAATCTGTTAGTGATGGGAAGCGTGCAGAACCTGTTACGTGATGGGAAGCGTGCAGAATCTGTTAGTGATGGGAAGCATGCAGAATCTGTTACGTGATGAGATGCGTGCAGAACCTGTTACGTGATGAGATGCGTGCAGAATATGTTACGTGATGGGAAGCATGCAGAATCTGTTACGTGATGTGATGCATGCAGAATCTGTTACATGGTGAGAAATGTGCAGAATCTATTGCATGATGAGAAGCGTGCACAATCTGTTACGTGATCAGAAGCCTGCAGAATCTGTTACGTGATGTGAATCTTGCGGAATCTGTTACATGATGAGAAGCGTGCAGAATCTGTTACGTGCTGGGCAGCGTGCAGAATCTCTTACGTGATGTGAAGCATGCAGAATCTGTTACGTGATGTGAAGCGTGCAGAATCTGTTACGTGATGGGATACGTACAGAATCTCTTACGTGATGTGAAGCGTGCAGAATCTGTTACGTGATGTGAAGCGTGCAGAATCTGTTACGTGATGGGATGCGTGCAGAATCTCTTACATAATGGGAAGCGTGCAGAATCTATCAACCTGATGGGAAACGAGGAGAATCTGTTACGTGATGTGAAGCGTGCAGAATCTGTTACATGATGGGAAGCGTGCAGAATCTGTTACGTGATGGGAAGCGTGCAGAATCTGTTATGTGATGTGAAGCGTGCGGAATCTGTTACGTGATGAGAAGCGTGCAGAATCTGTTACGTGATGTGAAACGTGCAGAATCTGTTACGTGATGAGAAGCGTGCAGACTCTGTTACGTGATGTGAAACGTGCAGAATCTGTTACGTGATGAGAAGCGTGCAGAATCTGTTACATGATGGGAAGTGTGAAGAATCTGTTACGTGATGGGAAGCGTGCAGCTTCTGTTACGGGATGAGAAGCGTGCAGAATCTGTTACGTGATGGGCAGTGTGCAGAATCTGTTACGTGATGGGAAGCGTGTAGAATCTGTTACGTGATAAGAAGCGTGCAGAATCTGTTACGTGATGGGAAGCGTGCAGAATCTGTCCTGTGATGGGAAGCGTGCAGAATCTGTTACGTGATGGGAAGCGTGCGGAATCTGTTACGTGATGTGAAGCGTGCAGAATCTGTTATGTGATGGGAAGCATGCGGAATCTGTTACGTGATGTGAAGCGTGCGGAATCTGGTACGTGATGTGAAGCGTGCAGAATCTGTAACGTGATGTGAAGCGTGCGGAATCTGCTATGTGATGAGAAGCGTGCAGAATCTGTTACGTGCTGGGTAGTGTGCAGAATCTCTTACGTGATGTGAAGCATGCAGAATCTATCAACCTGATGGGAAACGAGGAGAATCTGTTACGTGATGTGAAGCGTGCAGAATCTCTTACGTGATGGGATGCGTACAGAATCTCTTACATGATGTGAAGCGTGCAGAATCTGTTACGTGATGTGAAGCGTGCAGAATCTGTTACGTGATGGGATGCGTGCAGAATCTCTTAGATAATGGGAAGCGTGCAGAATCTCTTAGATAATGGGAAGCGTGCAGAATCTATCAACCTGATGGGAAACGTGCAGAATCTGTTACGTGATGTGAAGCGTGCAGAATCTGTTACGTGATGGGAAGCGTGCAGAATCTGTTATGTGATGTGAAGCGTGCGGAATCTGTTACGTGATGAGAAGCGTGCAGAATCTGTTACGTGATGTGAAGCGTGCGGAATCTGGTACGTGATGTGAAGCGTGCAGAATCTGTTACGTGATGTGAAGCGTGCGGAATCTGCTATGTGATGAGAAGCGTGCAGAATTTGTTACGTTATGGGAAGCGTGCAGAATCTGTTACGTGATGGGACGCGTGCGGAATCTGTTAGGTGATGGAAAGTGTGCAGAATCTGTTACGTGAAGTTTGCAGAATCTGTTACATGATGGGAAGCGTGCAGAATCTGTTACATGATGGGAAGTGTGCAGACGCTGTTATGTGAAGTGTGCTGAATCTGTTACGTGATGGGAAGCGTGCAGAATCTTTTACGTGATGGGAAGCGTGCAGAATCTGTTAGTGATGGGAAGCGTGCAGAATCTGTTAGTGATGGGAAGCGTGCAGAACCTGTTACGTGATGAGATGCGTGCAGAAACTGTTACGTGATGAGAAATGTGCAGAATCTGTTACATGATGAGAAGCGTGCAGAATCTGTTATGTGATGTGAAACGTGGAGAATCTGTTAGGTGATGGAAAGCGTGCAGAATCTTTCACGTGATGGGAAGCTTGCAGAATCTGTTAGTGATGGGAAGCGTGCAGAATCTGTTAGTGATGGGAAGCGTGCAGAACCTGTTACGTGATGAGATGCGTGCAGAATCTGTTACGTGGTGAGAAATGTGCAGAATCTGTTACATGATGAGAAGCGTGCAGAATCTGTTATGTGATGTGAAACGTGGAGAATCTGTTAGGTGATGGGAAGCGTGCAGAATCTTTTACGTGATGGGAAGCGTGCAGAATCTGTTACGTGAAGTTTGCAGAATCTGTTACATGATGGGAAGCGTGCAGAATCTGTTACGTGATGGGAAGTGTTCAGACGCTGTTATGTGAAGTGTGCTGAATCTGTTACATGATGGGAAGCGTGCAGAATCATTTACGTGATGGGAAGCGTGCATAATCTGTTACGTGATGGGAAGCGTGCATAATCTGTTACGTGATGGGAAGCGTGCAGAATCTGTTACGTGATGGGAACCATGCAGAATCTGTTACGTGATGGGAAGCGTGCAGAATCTGTTACGTGATGGGAAGCGTGCAGAATCTGTTACGTGAAGTTTGCAGAATCTGTTACATCATGGGAAGCGTGCAGAATCTGTTATGTGATGGGAAGTGTGCAGACGCTGTTATGTGATGGGAGGCGTGCAGAATCTGTTACATGGTGAGAAATGTGCAGAATCTGTTACATGATGAGAAGCATGCAGAATCTGTTACGTGATGTGAAGCGTGCAGAATCTCTTACGTGATGGGATGCGTGCAGAATCTCTTACGTGATGTGAAGCGTGCAGAATCTGTTACGTGATGTGAAGCGTGCAGAATCGGTTACGTGATGGGATGCGTGCAGAATCTCTTACATAATGGGAAGCGTGCAGAATCTATCAACCTGATGGGAAACGTGTAGAATCTGTTACGTGATGTGAAGCGTGCAGAATCTGTTACGTGATGGGAAGCGTGCAGAATCTGTTATGTGATGTGAATCGTGCGGAATCTGTTACGTGATGAGAAGCGTGCAGAATCTGTTACGTAATGAGAAGCGTGCAGAATCTGTTACGTGATGGGAAGTGTGAAGAATCTGTTACGTGACGGGAAGCGTGCAGATTCTGTAACGGGATGAGAAGCGTTCAGAATCTGTTACGTGATGGGCAGTGTGCAGAATCTGTTCTGTGATGGGAAGCGTGCAGAATCTGTTACGTGATGGGAAGCGTGCGGAGTCTGTTACGTGATGTGAAGCGTGCAGAATCTGTTACGTGATGGGAAGCGTGCGGAATCTGTTACGTGATGGGAAGCGTGCGGAATCTGTTACGTGATGTGAAGCGTGCAGAATCTGTTACGTGATGTGAAGCGTGCGGAATCTGTTACGTGACGAGAAGCGTGCAGAATCTGTTACATTATGGGAAGCGTGCAGAATCTGTTACGTGATGGGACGCGTGCGGAAGCTGCTATGTGATGAGAAGCGTGCAGAATCTGTTACATTATGGGATGCGTGCAGAATCTAATACGTGATGGGAAGCATGCAGAATCTGTTATGTGATGTGATGCATGCAGAATCTGTTACATGGTGAGAAATGTGCAGAATCTATTGCATGATGAGAAGCGTGCACAATCTGTTACGTGATCAGAAGCCTGCAGAATCTGTTACGTGATGTGAATCTTGCGGAATCTGTTACATGATGAGAAGCGTGCAGAATCTGTTACGTGCTGGGTAGCGTGCAGAATCTCTTACGTGATGTGAAGCATGCAGAATCTGTTACGTGATGTGAAGCGTGCAGAATCTGTTACGTGATGGGATGCGTACAGAATCTCTAACGTGATGTGAAGCGTTCAGAGTCTGTTACATGATGTGAAGCGTGCAGAATCTGTTACGTGATGGGATGCGTGCAGAATCTCTTACATAGTGGGAAGCGTGCACAATCTATCAACCTGATGGGAAACGTGCAGAATCTGTTACGTGATGTGAAGCGTGCAGAATCTGTTACGTGATGGGAAGCGTGCAGAATCTGTTATGTGATGTGAAGCGTGCGGAATCTGTTACGTGATGAGAAGCGTGCAGAATCTGTTACGTGATGTGAAACGTGCAGAATCTGTTACGTGATGAGAAGCGTGCAGAATCTGTTACGTGATGGGAAGTGTGAAGAATCTGTTACGTGATGGAAAGCGTGCAGATTCTGTTACGGGATGAGAAGCGTGCAGAATCTGTTACGTGATGGGCAGTGTGCAGAATCTGTTACGTGATGGGAAGCGTGTAGAATCTGTTACGTGATAAGAAGCGTGCAGAATCTGTTACGTGATGGGAAGCGTGCAGAATCTGTTCTGTGATGGGAAGCGTGCAGAATCTGTTACGTGATGGGAAGCGTGCGGAATCTGTTACGTGATGTGAAGCGTGCAGAATCTGTTACGTGATGGGAAGCATGCGGAATCTGCTACGTGATGTGAAGCGTGCGGAATCTGTTACGTGATGTGAAGCGTGCAGAATCTGTTACGTGATGTGAAGCGTGCGGAATCTGCTATGTGATGAGAAGCGTGCAGAATTTGTTACGTTATGGGAAGCGTGCAGAATCTGTTACGTGATGGGATGCGTGCGGAATCTGTTACGTGATGGAAAGTGTGCAGAATCTGTTACGTGAAGTTTGCAGAATCTGTTACATGATGGGAAGTGTGCAGAATCTGTTACATGATGGGAAGTGTGCAGACGCTGTTATGTGAAGTGTGCTGAATCTGTTAGTGATGGGAAGCGTGCAGAATCTGTTAGTGATGGGAAGCGTGCAGAACCTGTTACGTGATGAGATGCGTGCAGAATCTGTTACGTGATGAGAAATGTGCAGAATCTGTTACATGATGAGAAGCGTGCAGAATCTGTTATGTGATGTGAAACGTGGAGAATCTGTTAGGTGATGGGAAGCGTGCAGAATCTTTTACGTGATGGGAAGCGTGCAGAATCTGTTACGTGAAGTTTGCAGAATCTGTTACATGATGGGAAGCGTGCAGAATCTGTTACGTGATGGGAAGTGTTCAGACGCTGTTATGTGAAGTGTGCTGAATCTGTTACGTGATGGGAAGCGTGCAGAATCTGTTACGTGATGGGAAGCGTGCAGAATCTGTTACGTGATGGGAAGCGTGCAGAATCTGTTACGTGATGGGAACCGTGCAGAATCTGTTACGTGATGGGAAGCGTGCAGAATCTGTTACGTGATGGGAAGCGTGCAAAATCTGTTACGTGAAGTTTGCAGAATCTGTTGCATGATGAGAAGCGTGCAGAATCTGTTACGTGATGGGTAGCGTGCAGAATCTGTCATGTGATGTGAAGCGTGCGGAATCTGTTACGTGACGGGAAGCGTGCTGAATCTGTTACATGATGGGAAGCATGCAGAATCTGTTACGTGATGGGAAGCGTGCAGAGTCTGTTACGTGATGGGAAGCGTGCGGAATCTGTTACGTGATGGGTGGCGTGCAGAATCTGTCGTGATGTGAAGCGTGCGGAATCTGTTACGTGACGGGAAGTGTGCTGAATCTGTTACATGATGGGAAGCATGCAGAATATGTTACGTGATGGGAAGCGTGCAGAGTCTGTTACGTGATGGGAAGCGTGCGGAATCTGTTACGTGATGGGAAGCGTGCGGAATCTGTTACGTGATGTGAAGCATGCAGAATTTGTTACGAGATGTGAAGCGTGCGGAATCTGTTACGTGACGAGAAGCGTGCAGAATCTGTTACGTTATGGGAAGCGTGCAGAATCTGTTACGTGATGGGACGCGTGCGGAAGCTGCTATGTGATGAGAAGCGTGCAGAATCTGTTACATTATGGGATGCGTGCAGAATCTAATACGTGATGGGAAGCGTGCAGAATCTGTTATGTGATGGGAAGCGTGCAGAATCTGTTACGTGATGGGAAGCGTGCAGAATCTGTTACGTGATGTGAAGCGTGCAGAATCTGTTAGTGATGGGAAGCGTGCAGAATCTGTTACGTGATGTGAAGCGTGCAGAATCTGTTAGTGATGGGAAGCGTGCAGAATCTGTTACGTGATGGGAAGCGTGCAGAATCTGTTAGTGATGGGAAGCATGCAGAATCTGTTACGTGATGAGATGCGTGCAGAACCTGTTACGTGATGAGATGCGTGCAGAATATGTTACGTGATGGGAAGCATGCAGAATCTGTTACGTGATGTGATGCATGCAGAATCTGTTACATGGTGAGAAATGTGCAGAATCTATTGCATGATGAGAAGCGTGCACAATCTGTTACGTGATCAGAAGCCTGCAGAATCTGTTACGTGATGTGAATCTTGCGGAATCTGTTACATGATGAGAAGCGTGCAGAATCTGTTACGTGCTGGGTAGCGTGCAGACTCTCTTACGTGATGTGAAGCATGCAGAATCTGTTACGTGATGTGAAGCGTGCAGAATCTGTTACGTGATGGGATACGTACAGAATCTCTTACGTGATGTGAAGCGTGCAGAATCTGTTACGTGATGTGAAGCGTGCAGAATCTGTTACGTGATGGGATGCGTGCAGAATCTCTTACATAATGGGAAGCGTGCAGAATCTATCAACCTGATGGGAAGCGAGGAGAATCTGTTACGTGATGTGAAGCGTGCAGAATCTGTTACGTGATGGGAAGCGTGCAGAATCTGTTACGTGATGAGAAGCGTGCAGAATCTGTTACGTGATGTGAAACGTGCAGAATCTGTTACGTGATGAGAAGCGTGCAGAATCTGTTACGTGATGTGAAACGTGCAGAATCTGTTACGTGATGAGAAGCGTGCAGAATCTGTTACGGGATGAGAAGCGTGCAGAATCTGTTACGTGATGGGCAGTGTGCAGAATCTGTTACGTGATGGGAAGCGTGTAGAATCTGTTACGTGATAAGAAGCGTGCAGAATCTGTTACGTGATGGGAAGCGTGCAGAATCTGTTCTGTGATGGGAAGCGTGCAGAATCTGTTACGTGATGGGAAGCGTGCGGAATCTGTTACGTGATGTGAAGCGTGCAGAATCTGTTACGTGATGGGAAGCATGCGGAATCTGTTACGTGATGTGAAGCGTGCGGAATCTGCTATGTGATGAGAAGCGTGCAGAATTTGTTACGTTATGGGAAGCGTGCAGAATCTGTTACGTGATGGGACGCGTGCGGAATCTGTTACGTGATGGAAAGTGTGCAGAATCTGTTACGTGAAGTTTGCTGAATCTGTTACATGATGGGAAGCGTGCAGAATCTGTTACATGATGGGAAGTGTGCAGACGCTGTTATGTGAAGTGTGCTGAATCTGCTACGTGATGGGAAGCGTGCAGAATCTTTTACGTGATGGGAAGCGTGCAGAATCTGTTAGTGATGGGAAGCGTGCAGAATCTGTTAGTGATGGGAAGCGTGCAGAACCTGTTACGTGATGAGATGCGTGCAGAAACTGTTACGTGATGAGAAATGTGCAGAATCTGTTACATGATGAGAAGCGTGCAGAATCTGTTATGTGATGTGAAACGTGGAGAATCTGTTAGGTGATAGGAAGCGTGCAGAATCTTTCACGTGATGGGAAGCGTGCAGAATCTGTTAGTGATGGGAAGCGTGCAGAATCTGTTACGTGATGGGAAGCGTGCGGAATCTGTTGCGTGATGTGAAGCGTGCAGAATCTGTTACGTGATGGGAAGCGTGCAGAATCTGTTATGTGATGTGAAGCGTGCGGAACCTGTTATGTGATGAGAAGCGTGCAGAATCTGTTACGTGATGTGAAACGTGCAGAATCTGTTACGTGATGAGAAGCGTGCAGAATCTGTTACGTGATGGGAAGCGTGCAGAATCTGTTATGTGATGTGAAGCGTGCGGAACCTGTTACGTGATGAGAAGCGTGCAGAATCTGTTACGTGATGTGAAACGTGCAGAATCTGTTACGTGATGAGAAGCGTGCAGAATCTGTTACGTGATGTGAAACGTGCAGAATCTGTTACGTGATGAGAAGCGTGCAGAATCTGTTACGGGATGAGAAGCGTGCAGAATCTGTTACGTGATGGGCAGTGTGCAGAATCTGTTACGTGATGGGAAGCGTGTAGAATCTGTTACGTGATAAGAAGCGTGCAGAATCTGTTACGTGATGGGAAGCGTGCAGAATCTGTTCTGTGATGGGAAGCGTGCAGAATCTGTTACGTGATGGGAAGCGTGCGGAATCTGCTACGTGATGTGAAGCGTGCAGAATCTGTTACGTGATGGGAAGCATGCGGAATCTGTTACGTGATGTGAAGCGTGCGGAATCTGCTATGTGATGAGAAGCGTGCAGAATTTGTTACGTTATGGGAAGCGTGCAGAATCTGTTACGTGATGGGACGCGTGCGGAATCTGTTACGTGATGGAAAGTGTGCAGAATCTGTTACGTGAAGTTTGCTGAATCTGTTACATGATGGGAAGCGTGCAGAATCTGTTACATGATGGGAAGTGTGCAGACGCTGTTATGTGAAGTGTGCTGAATCTGCTACGTGATGGGAAGCGTGCAGAATCTTTTACGTGATGGGAAGCGTGCAGAATCTGTTAGTGATGGGAAGCGTGCAGAATCTGTTAGTGATGGGAAGTGTGCAGAATCTGTTAGTGATGGGAAGCATGCAGAACCTGTTACGTGATGAGATGCGTGCAGAAACTGTTACGTGATGAGAAATGTGCAGAATCTGTTACATGATGAGAAGCGTGCAGAATCTGTTATGTGATGTGAAACGTGGAGAATCTGTTAGGTGATAGGAAGCGTGCAGAATCTTTCACGTGATGGGAAGCGTGCAGAATCTGTTAGTGATGGGAAGCGTGCAGAATCTGTTACGTGATGGGAAGCGTGCGGAATCTGTTACGTGATGTGAAGCGTGCAGAATCTGTTACGTGATGGGAAGCATGCGGAATCTGTTACGTGATGTGAAGCGTGCGGAATCTGTTACGTGATGTGAAGCGTGCAGAATCTGTTACGTGATGTGAAGCGTGCGGAATCTGCTATGTGATGAGAAGCGTGCAGAATTTGTTACGTTATGGGAAGCGTGCAGAATCTGTTACGTGATGGGATGCGTGCGGAATCTGTTACGTGATGGAAAGTGTGCAGAATCTGTTACGTGAAGTTTGCAGAATCTGTTACATGGGAAGCGTGCAGAATCTGTGACATGATGGGAAGTGTGCAGACGCTGTTATGTGAAGTGTGCTGAATCTGTTACGTGATGGGAAGCGTGCAGAATCTGTTAGTGATGGGAAGCGTGCAGAACCTGTTACGTGATGAGATGTGTGCAGAATCTGTTACGTGATGAGAAATGTGCAGAATCTGTTACATGATGAGAAGCGTGCAGAATCTGTTATGTGATGTGAAACGTGGAGAATCTGTTAGGTGATGGGAAGCGTGCAGAATCTTTCACGTGATGGGAAGCGTGCAGAATCTGTTAGTGATGGGAAGCGTGCAGAATCTGTTAGTGATGGGAAGCGTGCAGAACCTGTTACGTGATGAGATGCGTGCAGAATCTGTTACGTGGTGAGAAATGTGCAGAATCTGTTACATGATGAGAAGCGTGCAGAATCTGTTATGTGATGTGAAACGTGGAGAATCTGTTAGGTGATGGGAAGCGTGCAGAATCTTTTACGTGATGGGAAGCGTGCAGAATCTGTTACGTGAAGTTTGCAGAATCTGTTACATGATGGGAAGCGTGCAGAATCTGTTACGTGATGGGAAGTGTTCAGACGCTGTTCTGTGAAGTGTGCTGAATCTGTTACGTGATGGGAAGCGTGCAGAATCTTTTACGTGATGGGAAGCGTGCATAATCTGTTACATGATGGGAAGCGTGCAGAATCTGTTACGTGATGGGAAGCGTGCAGAATCTGTTACGTGATGGGAACTGTGCAGAATCTGTTACGTGATGGGAAGCGTGCAGAATCTGTTACGTGATGGGAAGCGTGCAAAATCTGTTACGTGAAGTTTGCAGAATCTGTTACATCATGGGAAGCGTGCAGAATCTGTTATGTGATGGGAAGTGTGCAGAATCTGTTACGTGATGAGAAGCGTGCAGAATCTGTTACGTGATGGGAAGCGTGCAGAATCTGTTACGTGATGAGAAGCGTGCAGAATCTGTTACGTGATGGGAAGCGTGCAGAATCTGTTACGTGATGTGAAGCGTGCAGAATCTGTTAGTGATGGGAAGCGTGCAGAATCTGTTACGTGATGTGAAGCGTGCAGAATCTGTTAGTGATGGGAAGCGTGCAGAATCTGTTACGTGATGGGAAGCGTGCAGAATCTGTTCGTGATGGGAAGCGTGCAGAATCTGTTACGTGATGAGATGCGTGCAGAACCTGTTACGTGATGAGATGCGTGCAGAATATGGTACGTGATGGGAAGCATGCAGAATCTGTTACGTGATGTGATGCATGCAGAATCTGTTACATGGTGAGAAATGTGCAGAATCTATTGCATGATGAGAAGCGTGCACAATCTGTTACGTGATCAGAAGCCTGCAGAATCTGTTACGTGATGTGAATCTTGCGGAATCTGTTACATGATGAGAAGCGTGCAGAATCTGTTACGTGATGAGAAGCGTGCAGACGCTGTTATGTGATGGGAGGCGTGCAGAATCTGTTACATGGTGAGAAATGTGCAGAATCTGTTACATGATGAGAAGCGTGCAGAATCTGTTACGTGATGAGAAGCGTGCAGAATCCGTTACGTGACGAGAAGCGTGCAGAATCTGTTACGTGCTGGGTAGCGTGCAGAATCTGTTACGTGACGGGAAGCGAGCAGAATCTGTTACGTGATGAGAAGCGTGCAGAATCTGTTACGTGATGAGAAGCGTGCAGGTTCTGTTATGTGATGGGAAGCGTGCAGAATCTGTTGCGTGATGAGAAGCGTGCAGAATCTGTTACGTGATGTGAAGCGTGCAGAATCTGTTATGTGATGTGAAGCGTGCAGAATCTGTTACGTGATGAGAAGCGTGCGGAATCTGTTACGTGATGAGAAGCGTGCAGAATCTGTTATGTGATAGGAAGCGTGCAGAATCTGTTATGTGATGGGACGCCTGCAGAATCTGTTACGTGATGGGAAACGTGCAGAATCTGTTAGGAGATGTGAAGTGTGCAGAATCTATTACGTGATGAGAGGCGTGCAGAATCAGTTACGTGATCAGAAGCGTGTAGAATCTGTTACATGATGAGAAGCGTGCAGAATCTGTTACGTGATGGGAAGCGTGCAGAATCTGTCATGTGATGGGAAGCATGCAGAGTCTGTTACGTGATGGGAAGCGTGCGGAATCTGTTACGCGATGGGAAGCATGCACAATATGTTACGTGATGGGAAGCGTGCAGAGTCTGTTACGTGATGGGAAGCGTGCAGAATCTGTTACGTGATGGGACGCGTGCGGAATCTGCTATGTGATGAGAAGCGTGCAGAATCTGTTACATAATGGGATGCGTGCAGAATCTAATACGTAATGGGAAGCGTGCAGAATCTGTTACGTGATGGGAAGTGTGCAGAATCTGTTAGTGATGGGAAGCGTGCAGAATCTGTTACATAATGGGATGCGTGCAGAATCTAATACGTAATGGGAAGCGTGCAGAATCTGTTACGTGATGGGAAGCGTGCAGAATCTGTTAGTGATGGGAAGCGTGCAGAATCTGTTACGTGATGGGAAGCGAGCAGAATCTGTTAGTGATGGGAAGCGTGCAGAATCTGTTACGTGATGGGAAGCGTGCAGAATCTGTTAGTGATGGGAAGCGTGCAGAATCTGTTACGTGATGAGATGCGTGCAGAACCTGTTACGTGATGAGATGCGTGCAGAATATGTTACGTGATGGGAAGCATGCAGAATCTGTTACGTGATGTGATGCATGCAGAATCTGTTACGTGGTGAGAAATGTGCAGAATCTATTACATGATGAGAAGCGTGCAGAATCTGTTACGTGCTGGGTAGCGTGCAGAATCTCTTACGTGATGTGAAGCATGCAGAATCTGTTACATGATGTGAAGCGTGCAGAATCTGTTACGTGATGGGAAGCGTGCAGAATCTGTTATGTGATGTGAAGCGTGCGGAATCTGTTACGTGATGAGAAGTGTGCATAATCTGTTACGTTATGAGAAGCGTGCAGAATCTGTTAGTGATGGGAAGCGTGCAGAATCTGTTACGTGAAGTTTGCAGAATCTGTTACATGATAGGAAGTGTGCAGAATCTGTTATGTGATGTGAAGCGTGCAGAATCTGTTACGTGATGAGAAACGTGCAGAATCTGTTACATGATGAGAAGCGTGCAGAATCTGTTATGTGATGTGAAACGTGGAGAATCTGTTACGTGATGGGAAGCGTGCAGAATCTGTTACGTGATGGGAAGCGTGCGGAATCTGTTACGTGATGTGAAGCGTGCAGAATCTGTTACGTGATGGGAAGCATGCGGAATCTGTTACGTGATGTGAAGCGTGCGGAATCTGTTACGTGATGTGAAGCGTGCAGAATCTGTTACGTGATGTGAAGCGTGCGGAATCTGCTATGTGATGAGAAGCGTGCAGAATTTGTTACGTTATGGGAAGCGTGCAGAATCTGTTACGTGATGGGATGCGTGCGGAATCTGTTACGTGATGGAAAGTGTGCAGAATCTGTTACATGAAGTTTGCAGAATCTGTTACATGGGAAGCGTGCAGAATCTGTGACATGATGGGAAGTGTGCAGACGCTGTTATGTGAAGTGTGCTGAATCTGTTACGTGATGAGATGTGTGCAGAATCTGTTACGTGATGAGAAATGTGCAGAATCTGTTACATGAAGAGAAGCGTGCAGAATCTGTTATGTGATGTGAAACGTGGAGAATCTGTTAGGTGATGGGAAGCGTGCAGAATCTTTCACGTGATGGGAAGCGTGCAGAATCTGTTAGTGATGGGAAGCGTGCAGAATCTGTTAGTGATGGGAAGCGTGCAGAACCTGTTACGTGATGAGATGCGTGCAGAATCTGTTACGTGGTGAGAAATGTGCAGAATCTGTTACATGATGAGAAGCGTGCAGAATCTGTTATGTGATGTGAAACGTGGAGAATCTGTTAGGTGATGGGAAGCGTGCAGAATCTTTTACGTGATGGGAAGCGTGCAGAATCTGTTACGTGAAGTTTGCAGAATCTGTTACATGATGGGAAGCGTGCAGAATCTGTTACGTGATGGGAAGTGTTCAGACGCTGTTCTGTGAAGTGTGCTGAATCTGTTACGTGATGGGAAGCGTGCAGAATCTTTTACGTGATGGGAAGCGTGCATAATCTGTTACATGATGGGAAGCGTGCAGAATCTGTTACGTGATGGGAAGCGTGCAGAATCTGTTACGTGATGGGAACTGTGCAGAATCTGTTACGTGATGGGAAGCGTGCAGAATCTGTTACGTGATGGGAAGCGTGCAAAATCTGTTACGTGAAGTTTGCAGAATCTGTTACATCATGGGAAGCGTGCAGAATCTGTTATGTGATGGGAAGTGTGCAGAATCTGTTACGTGATGAGAAGCGTGCAGAATCTGTTACGTGATGGGAAGCGTGCAGAATCTGTTACGTGATGAGAAGCGTGCAGAATCTGTTACGTGATGGGAAGCGTGCAGAATCTGTTACGTGATGTGAAGCGTGCAGAATCTGTTAGTGATGGGAAGCGTGCAGAATCTGTTACGTGATGTGAAGCGTGCAGAATCTGTTAGTGATGGGAAGCGTGCAGAATCTGTTACGTGATGGGAAGCGTGCAGAATCTGTTCGTGATGGGAAGCGTGCAGAATCTGTTACGTGATGAGATGCGTGCAGAACCTGTTACGTGATGAGATGCGTGCAGAATATGGTACGTGATGGGAAGCATGCAGAATCTGTTACGTGATGTGATGCATGCAGAATCTGTTACATGGTGAGAAATGTGCAGAATCTATTGCATGATGAGAAGCGTGCACAATCTGTTACGTGATCAGAAGCCTGCAGAATCTGTTACGTGATGTGAATCTTGCGGAATCTGTTACATGATGAGAAGCGTGCAGAATCTGTTACGTGATGAGAAGCGTGCAGACGCTGTTATGTGATGGGAGGCGTGCAGAATCTGTTACATGGTGAGAAATGTGCAGAATCTGTTACATGATGAGAAGCGTGCAGAATCTGTTACGTGATGAGAAGCGTGCAGAATCCGTTACGTGACGAGAAGCGTGCAGAATCTGTTACGTGCTGGGTAGCGTGCAGAATCTGTTACGTGACGGGAAGCGAGCAGAATCTGTTACGTGATGAGAAGCGTGCAGAATCTGTTACGTGATGAGAAGCGTGCAGGTTCTGTTATGTGATGGGAAGCGTGCAGAATCTGTTGCGTGATGAGAAGCGTGCAGAATCTGTTACGTGATGTGAAGCGTGCAGAATCTGTTATGTGATGTGAAGCGTGCAGAATCTGTTACGTGATGAGAAGCGTGCGGAATCTGTTACGTGATGAGAAGCGTGCAGAATCTGTTATGTGATAGGAAGCGTGCAGAATCTGTTATGTGATGGGACGCCTGCAGAATCTGTTACGTGATGGGAAACGTGCAGAATCTGTTAGGAGATGTGAAGTGTGCAGAATCTATTACGTGATGAGAGGCGTGCAGAATCAGTTACGTGATCAGAAGCGTGTAGAATCTGTTACATGATGAGAAGCGTGCAGAATCTGTTACGTGATGGGAAGCGTGCAGAATCTGTCATGTGATGGGAAGCATGCAGAGTCTGTTACGTGATGGGAAGCGTGCGGAATCTGTTACGCGATGGGAAGCATGCACAATATGTTACGTGATGGGAAGCGTGCAGAGTCTGTTACGTGATGGGAAGCGTGCAGAATCTGTTACGTGATGGGACGCGTGCGGAATCTGCTATGTGATGAGAAGCGTGCAGAATCTGTTACATAATGGGATGCGTGCAGAATCTAATACGTAATGGGAAGCGTGCAGAATCTGTTACGTGATGGGAAGTGTGCAGAATCTGTTAGTGATGGGAAGCGTGCAGAATCTGTTACATAATGGGATGCGTGCAGAATCTAATACGTAATGGGAAGCGTGCAGAATCTGTTACGTGATGGGAAGCGTGCAGAATCTGTTAGTGATGGGAAGCGTGCAGAATCTGTTACGTGATGGGAAGCGTGCAGAATCTGTTAGTGATGGGAAGCGTGCAGAATCTGTTACGTGATGGGAAGCGTGCAGAATCTGTTAGTGATGGGAAGCGTGCAGAATCTGTTACGTGATGAGATGCGTGCAGAACCTGTTACGTGATGAGATGCGTGCAGAATATGTTACGTGATGGGAAGCATGCAGAATCTGTTACGTGATGTGATGCATGCAGAATCTGTTACGTGGTGAGAAATGTGCAGAATCTATTACATGATGAGAAGCGTGCAGAATCTGTTACGTGCTGGGTAGCGTGCAGAATCTCTTACGTGATGTGAAGCATGCAGAATCTGTTACATGATGTGAAGCGTGCAGAATCTGTTACGTGATGGGAAGCGTGCAGAATCTGTTATGTGATGTGAAGCGTGCGGAATCTGTTACGTGATGAGAAGTGTGCATAATCTGTTACGTTATGAGAAGCGTGCAGAATCTGTTAGTGATGGGAAGCGTGCAGAATCTGTTACGTGAAGTTTGCAGAATCTGTTACATGATAGGAAGTGTGCAGAATCTGTTATGTGATGTGAAGCGTGCAGAATCTGTTACGTGATGAGAAACGTGCAGAATCTGTTACATGATGAGAAGCGTGCAGAATCTGTTATGTGATGTGAAACGTGGAGAATCTGTTCGGTGATGGGAAGCGTGCAGAATCTTTTACGTGATGGAAAGCATGCAGAATCTGTTACGTGAAGTTTGCAGAATCTGTTACATGATGGGAAGCGTGCATAATCTGTTACGTGATGGGAAGCGTGCAGAATCTGTTACGTGATGGGAAGCGTGCAGAATCTGTTACGTGATGGGAACCGTGCAGAATCTGTTCCGTGATGGGAAGCGTGCAGAATCTGTTACGTGATGGGAAGCGTGCAGAATCTGTTTCGTGAAGTTTGCAGAATCTGTTACATCATGGGAAGCGTGCAGAATCTGTTATGTGATGGGAAGTGTGCAGACGCTGTTATGTGATGGGAGGCGTGCAGAATCTGTCACATGGTGAGAAATGTGCAGAATCTGTTACATGATGAGAAGCGTGCAGAATCTGTTTCGTGATGAGAAGCGTGCAGAATCCGTTATGTGACGAGAAGCGTGCAGAATCTGTTACGTGCTGGGTAGCGTGCAGAATCTGTTACGTGACGGGAAGCGAGCAGAATCTGTTATGTGCTGAGAAGCGTGCAGAATCTGTTACGTGATGAGAAGCGTGCAGGATCTGTTATGTGATGGGAAGCGTGCAGAATCTGTTACGTGATGAGAAACGTGCAGAATCTGTTACGTGATGTGAAGCGTGCAGAATCTGTTACGTGATGTGAAGCGTGCAGAATCTGTTACGTGATGAGAAGCGTGCGGAATCTGTTACGTGATGAGAAGCGTGCAGAATCTGTTATGTGATAGGAAGCGTGCAGAATCTGTTATGTGATGGGACGACTGCAGAATCTTTTACGTGATGGGAAACGTGCAGAATCTGTTCGGAGATGTGAAGTGTGCAGAATCTATTACGTGATGAGAGGCGTGCAGAATCAGTTACGTGATCAGAAGCGTGTAGAATCTGTTACATGATGAGAAGCGTGCAAAATCTGTTACGTGATGGGTAGCGTGCAGAATCTGTCATGTGATGGGAAGCGTGCAGAGTCTGTTACGTGATGGGAAGCGTGCGGAATCTGTTACGTGATGGGAAGCATGCACAATATGTTACGTGATGGGAAGCGTGCAGAGTCTGTTACGTGATGGGAAGCGTGCAGAATCTGTTACGTGATGGGACGCGTGCGGAATCTGCTATGTGATGAGAAGCGTGCAGAATCTGTTACATAATGGGATGCGTGCAGAATCTAATACGTGATGGGAAGCGTGCAGAATCTGTTACGTGATGGGAAGCGTGCAGAATCTGTTAGTGATGGGAAGCGTGCAGAATCTGTTACGTGATGTGAAACGTGCAGAATCTGTTACGTGATGAGAAGTGTGCAGAATCTGTTACGTGATGGGAAGTGTGCAGAATCTGTTACGTGATGGGAAGCGTGCAGATTCTGTTACGGGATGAGAAGCGTGCAGAATCTGTTACGTGATGGGAAGTGTGCAGAATCTGTACTGTGATGGGAAGCGTGCAGAATCTGTTACGTGATGGGAAGCGTGCGGAATCTGTTACGTGATGTGAAGCGTGCAGAATCTGTTACGTGATGTGAAGCGTGCAGAATCTGTTACGTGATGTGAAACGTGCAGAATCTGTTACGTGATGGGAAGCGTGCGGAATCTGCTATGTGATGAGAAGCGTGCAGAATTTGTTACGTTATGGGAAGCGTGCAGAATCTGTTACGTGATGGGACGCGTGCGGAATCTGTTACGTGATGGGAAGTTTGCAGAATCTGTTACGTGAAGTTTGCAGAATCTGTTCCATGATGGGAAGCGTGCAGAATCTGTTACGTGATGGGAAGTGTGCAGACGCTGTTATGTGAAGTGTGCTGAATCTGTTACGTGATGGGAAGCGTGCAGAATCTTTTACGTGATGGGAAGCGTGCAGAATCTGTTAGTGATGGGAAGCGTGCAGAATCTGTTAGTGATGGGAAGCGTGCAGAACCTGTTACGTGATGAGATGCGTGCAGAATCTGTTACGTGATGAGAAATGTGCAGAATCTGTTACATGATGAGAAGCGTGCAGAATCTGTTATGTGATGTGAAACGTGGAGAATCTGTTTGGTGATGGGAAGCGTGCAGAATCTTTCACGTGATGGGAAGCGTGCAGAATCTGTTAGTGATGGGAAGCGTGCAGAATCTGTTAGTGATGGGAAGCATGCAGAACCTGTTACGTGATGAGATGCGTGCAGAATCTGTTACGTGATGGGAACCGTGCAGAATCTGTTCCGTGATGGGAAGCGTGCAGAATCTGTTACGTGATGGGAAGCGTGCAGAATCTGTTTCGTGAAGTTTGCAGAATCTGTTACATCATGGGAAGCGTGCAGAATCTGTTATGTGATGGGAAGTGTGCAGACGCTGTTATGTGATGGGAGGCGTGCAGAATCTGTCACATGGTGAGAAATGTGCAGAATCTGTTACATGATGAGAAGCGTGCAGAATCTGTTTCGTGATGAGAAGCGTGCAGAATCCGTTACGTGACGAGAAGCGTGCAGAATCTGTTACGAGCTGGGTAGCGTGCAGAATCTGTTACGTGACGGGAAGCGAGCAGAATCTGTTACGTGCTGAGAAGCGTGCAGAATCTGTTACGTGATGAGAAGCGTGCAGGATCTGTTATGTGATGGGAAGCGTGCAGAATCTGTTACGTGATGAGAAACGTGCAGAATCTGTTACGTGATGTGAAGCGTGCAGAATCTGTTACGTGATGTGAAGCGTGCAGAATCTGTTACGTGATGAGAAGCGTGCGGAATCTGTTACGTGATGAGAAGCGTGCAGAATCTGTTATGTGATAGGAAGCGTGCAGAATCTGTTATGTGATGGGACGACTGCAGAATCTTTTACGTGATGGGAAACGTGCAGAATCTGTTCGGAGATGTGAAGTGTGCAGAATCTATTACGTGATGAGAGGCGTGCAGAATCAGTTACGTGATCAGAAGCGTGTAGAATCTGTTACATGATGAGAAGCGTGCAAAATCTGTTACGTGATGGGTAGCGTGCAGAATCTGTCATGTGATGGGAAGCGTGCAGAGTCTGTTACGTGATGGGAAGCGTGCGGAATCTGTTACGTGATGGGAAGCATGCACAATATGTTACGTGATGGGAAGCGTGCAGAGTCTGTTACGTGATGGGAAGCGTGCAGAATCTGTTACGTGATGGGACGCGTGCGGAATCTGCTATGTGATGAGAAGCGTGCAGAATCTGTTACATAATGGGATGCGTGCAGAATCTAATACGTGATGGGAAGCGTGCAGAATCTGTTACGTGATGGGAAGCGTGCAGAATCTGTTAGTGATGGGAAGCGTGCAGAATCTGTTACGTGATGTGAAACGTGCAGAATCTGTTACGTGATGAGAAGCGTGCAGAATCTGTTACGTGATGGGAAGTGTGCAGAATCTGTTACGTGATGGGAAGCGTGCAGATTCTGTTACGGGATGAGAAGCGTGCAGAATCTGTTACGTGATGGGAAGTGTGCAGAATCTGTACTGTGATGGGAAGCATGCAGAATCTGTTACGTGATGGGAAGCGTGCAGAATCTGTTACGTGATGTGAAGCGTGCAGAATCTGTTACGTGATGTGAAGCGTGCAGAATCTGTTACGTGATGTGAAACGTGCAGAATCTGTTACGTGATGTGAAGCGTGCGGAATCTGCTATGTGATGAGAAGCGTGCAGAATTTGTTACGTTATGGGAAGCGTGCAGAATCTGTTACGTGATGGGACGCGTGCGGAATCTGTTACGTGATGGGAAGTGTGCAGAATCTGTTACGTGAAGTTTGCAGAATCTGTTACATGATGGGAAGCGTGCAGAATCTGTTACGTGATGGGAAGTGTGCAGACGCTGTTATGTGAAGTGTGCTGAATCTGTTACGTGATGGGAAGCGTGCAGAATCTTTTACGTGATGGGAAGCGTGCAGAATCTGTTAGTGATGGGAAGCGTGCAGAATCTGTTAGTGATGGGAAGCGTGCAGAACCTGTTACGTGATGAGATGCGTGCAGAATCTGTTACGTGATGAGAAATGTGCAGAATCTGTTACATGATGAGAAGCGTGCAGAATCTGTTATGTGATGTGAAACGTGGAGAATCTGTTTGGTGATGGGAAGCGTGCAGAATCTTTCACGTGATGGGAAGCGTGCAGAATCTGTTAGTGATGGGAAGCGTGCAGAATCTGTTAGTGATGGGAAGCATGCAGAACCTGTTACGTGATGAGATGCGTGCAGAATCTGTTACGTGGTGAGAAATGTGCAGAATCTGTTACATGATGAGAAGCGTGCAGAATCTGTCATGTGATGTGAAACGTGGAGAATCTTTTACGTGATGGGAAGCGTGCAGAATCTGTTATGTGAAGTTTGCAGAATCTGTTACGTGATGGGAAGTGTTCAGACGCTGTTATGTGAAGTGTGCAGAATCTGTTACGTGATGGGAAGCGTGCAGAGTCTGTTACGTGATGGGAAGCATGCAGAATCTGTTACGTGATGGGATGCGTGCAGAATCTCTTACATAATGGGAAGCGTGCAGAATCTATAAACCTGATGGGAAACGTGCAGAATCTGTTACGTGATGTGAAGCGTGCAGAATCTGTTACGTGATGGGAAGCGTGCAGAATCTGTTATGTGATGTGAAGCGTGCGGAATCTGTTACGTGATGAGAAGCGTGCAGAATCTGTTTCGTGATGTGAAACGTGCAGAATCTGTTACGTGATGAGAAGCGTGCAGAATCTGTTACGTGATGGGAAGCGTGCAGATTCTGTTACGGGATGAGAAGCGTGCAGAATCTGTTGCGTGATGGGAAGCGTGTAGAATCTGTTACGTGATAAGAAGCGTGCAGAATCTGTTACGTGATGGGAATTGTGCAGAATCTGTACTGTGATGGTAAGCGTGCAGAATCTGTTACGTGATGGGAAGCGTGCGGAATCTGTTACGTGATGTGAAGCGTGCAGAATCTGTTACGTGATGGGAAGCATGCGGAATCTGTTACGTGATGTGAAGCTTGCGGAATCTGTTACGTGATGTGAAATGTGCAGAATCTGTTACATGATGTGAAGCGTGCGGAATCTGCTATGTGATGAGAAGCATGCAGAATTTGTTACGTTATGGGAAGCGTGCAGAATCTGTTACGTGATGGGACGCGTGCGGAATCTGATACGTGATGGAAAGTGTGCAGAATCTGTGACGTGAAGTTTCCAGAATCTGTTACATGATGGGAAGCGTGCAGAATCTGTTACGTGATGGGAAGTGTGCAGACGCTGTTATGTGAAGTGTGCTGAATCTGTTACGTGATGGGAAGCATGCAGAATCTTTTACGTGATGGGAAGCGTGCAGAATCTGTTAGTGATGGGAAGCGTGCAGAATCTGTTAGTGATGGGAAGCGTGCAGAACCTGTTACGTGATGAGCTGCGTGCAGAATCTGTTACGTGCTGAGAAATGTGCAGAATCTGTTACATGATGAGAAGCGTGCAGAATCTGTTCTGTGATGTGAAACGTGGAGAATCTGTTAGGTGATGGGAAGCGTGCAGAATCTTTCACGTGATGGGAAGCGTGCAGAATCTGTTAGTGATGGGAAGCGTGCAGAATCTGTTACGTGATGGGAAGCATGCAGAACCTGTTACGTGATGAGATGCGTGCAGAATCTGTTACGTGGTGAGAAATGTGCAGAATCTGTTACATGATGAGAAGCATGCAGAATCTGTTACGTGATGTGAAGCGTGCAGAATCTGTTCCGTGATGTGAAGCGTGCAGAATCTGTTACGTGATGAGAAGCGTGCGGAATCTGTTACGTGATGAGAAGCGTGCAGAATCTGTTATGTGATAGGAAGCGTGCAGAATCTGTTATGTGATGGGACGCCTGCAGAATCTGTTACGTGATGGGAAACGTGCAGAATCTGTTAGGAGATGTGAAGTGTGCAGAATCTATTACGTGATGAGAGGCGTGCAGAATCAGTTACGTGATCAGAAGCGTGTAGAATCTGTTACATGATGAGAAGCGTGCAGAATCTGTTACGTGATGGGTAGCGTGCAGAATCTGTCATGTGATGTGAAGCGTGCGGAATCTGTTACGTGACGGGAAGCGTGCTGAATCTGTTACATGATGGGAAGCATGCAGAATCTGTTACGTGATGGGAAGCGTGCAGAGTCTGTTACGTGATGGGAAGCGTGCAGAATCTGTTACGTGAAGGGATGCGTGCAGAATCTCTTACATAATGGGAAGTGTGCAGAATCTATAAACCTGATGGGAAACGTGCAGAATCTGTTACGTGATGTGAAGCGTGCAGAATCTGTTACGTGATGGGAAGCGTGCAGAATCTGTTATGTGATGTGAAGCGTGCGGAATCTGTTACGTGATGAGAAGCGTGCAAAATCTGTTACGTGATGTGAAACGTGCAGAATCTGTTACGTGATGAGAAGCGTGCAGAATCTGTTACGTGATGGGAAGTGTGCAGAATCTGTTACGTGATGGGAAGCGTGCAGATTCTGTTACGGGATGAGAAGCGTGCAGAATCTGTTACGTGATGGGAAGCGTGTAGAATCTGTTACGTGATAAGAAGCGTGCAGAATCTGTTACGTGATGGGAAGTGTGCAGAATCTGTACTGTGATGGGAAGCGTGCAGAATCTGTTACGTGATGGGAAGCGTGCGGAATCTGTTACGTGATGTGAAGCGTGCAGAATCTGTTCCGTGATGGGAAGCATGCGGAATCTGTTACGTGATGTGAAGCGTGCGGAATCTGTTACGTGATGTGAAACGTGCAGAATCTGTTACGTGATGTGAAGCGTGCGGAATCTGCTATGTGATGAGAAGCGTGCAGAATTTGTTACGTTATGGGAAGCGTGCAGAATCTGTTACGTGATGGGACGCGTGCGGAATCTGTTACGTGATGGGAAGTGTGCAGAATCTGTTACGTGAAGTTTGCAGAATCTGTTACATGATGGGAAGCGTGCAGAATCTGTTACGTGATGGGAAGTGTGCAGACGCTGTTATGTGAAGTGTGCTGAATCTGTTACGTGATGGGAAGCGTGCAGAATCTTTTACGTGATGGGAAGCGTGCAGAATCTGTTAGTGATGGGAAGCGTGCAGAATCTGTTAGTGATGGGAAGCGTGCAGAACCTGTTACGTGATGAGATGCGTGCAGAATCTGTTACGTGATGAGAAATGTGCAGAATCTGTTACATGATGAGAAGCGTGCAGAATCTGTTATGTGATGTGAAACGTGGAGAATCTGTTAGGTGATGGGAAGCGTGCAGAATCTTTCACGTTATGGGAAGCGTGCAGAATCTGTTAGTGATGGGAAGCGTGCAGAATCTGTTACGTGATGGGAAGCATGCAGAACCTGTTATGTGATGAGATGCGTGCAGAATCTGTTACGTGGTGAGAAATGTGCAGAATCTGTTACATGATGAGAAGCGTGCAGAATCTGTTATGTGATGTGAAACGTGGAGAATCTGTTAGGTGATGGGAAGCGTGCAGAATCTTTTACGTGATGGGAAGTGTGCAGAATCTGTTACGTGAAGTTTGCAGAATCTGTTACATGATGGGAAGCGTGCAGAATCTGTTACGTGATGGGAAGTGTTCAGACGCTGTTATGTGAAGTGTGCTGAATCTGTTACGTGATGGGAAGCGTGCAGAATCTTTTACGTGATGGGAAGCGTGCATAATCTGTTACGTGATGGGAAGCGTGCAGAATCTGTTACGTGATGGGAAGCGTGCAGAATCTGTTACGTGATGGGAACCGTGCAGAATCTGTTACGTGATGGGAAGCGTGCAGAATCTGTTACGTGATGGGAAGCGTGCAGAATCTGTTACGTGAAGTTTGCAGAATCTGTTACATCATGGGAAGCGTGCAGAATCTGTTATGTGATGGGAAGTGTGCAGACGCTGTTATGTGATGGAAGGCGTGCAGAATCTGTTACATGGTGAGAAATGTGCAGAATCTGTTACATGATGAGAAGCGTGCAGAATCTGTTACGTGATGAGAAGCGTGCAGAATCCGTTACGTGACGAGAAGCGTGCAGAATCTGTTACGTGCTGGGTAGCGTGCAGAATCTGTTACGTGACGGGAAGCGAGCAGAATCTGTTACGTGATGAGAAGCGTGCAGAATCTGTTACGTGATGAGAAGCGTGCAGGTTCTGTTATGTGATGGGAAGCGTGCAGAATCTGTTACGTGATGAGAAGCGTGCAGAATCTGTTACGTGATGAGAAGCGTGCAGAATCTGTTACGTGATGTGAAGCGTGCAGAATCTGTTCCGTGATGTGAAGCGTGCAGAATCTGTTGCGTGATGAGAAGCGTGCGGAATCTGTTACGTGATGAGAAGCGTGCAGAATCTGTTATGTGATAGGAAGCGTGCAGAATCTGTTATGTGATGGGACGCCTGCAGAATCTGTTACGTGATGGGAAACGTGCAGAATCTGTTAGGAGATGTGAAGCGTGCAGAATCTGTTACGTGATGGGAAGCGTGCAGAATCTGTTACGTGAAGTTTGCAGAATCTGTTACATGATGGGAAGTGTGCAGAATCTGTTATGTGATGTGAAGCGTGCAGAATCTGTTACGTGATGAGAAACGTGCAGAATCTGTTACATGATGAGAAGCGTGCAGAATCTGTTATGTGATGTGAAACATGGAGAATCTGTTCGGTGATGGGAAGCGTGCAGAATCTTTTACGTGATGGAAAGCATGCAGAATCTGTTACGTGAAGTTTGCAGAATCTGTTACATGATGGGAAGCGTGCATAATCTGTTACGTGATGGGAAGCGTGCAGAATCTGTTACGTGATGGGAAGCGTGCAGAATCTGTTACGTGATGGGAACCGTGCAGAATCTGTTACGTGATGGGAAGCGTGCAGAATCTGTTACGTGATGGGAAGCGTGCAGAATCTGTTAGTGATGGGAAGCGTGCAGAATCTGTTACGTGATGTGAAACGTGCAGAATCTGTTCCGTGATGAGAAGCGTGCAGAATCTGTTACGTGATGGGAAGTGTGCAGAATCTGTTACGTGATGGGAAGCGTGCAGATTCTGTTACAGGATGAGAAGCGTGCAGAATCTGTTACGTGATGGGAAGCGTGTAGAATCTGTTACGTGATAAGAAGCGTGCAGAATCTGTTACGTGATGGGAAGTGTGCAGAATCTGTACTGTGATGGGAAGCGTGCAGAATCTGTTACGTGATGGGAAGCGTGCGGAATCTGTTACGTGATGTGAAGCGTGCAGAATCTGTTACGTGATGAGAAGCGTGCAGAATCTGTTAGTGATGGGAAGCATGCAGAACCTGTTACGTGATGAGATGCGTGCAGAATCTGTTACGTGGTGAGAAATGTGCAGAATCTGTTACATGATGAGAAGCGTGCAGAATCTGTTATGTGATGTGAAACGTGGAGAATCTGTTAGGTGATGGGAAGCGTGCAGAATCTTTTACGTGATGGGAAGCGTGCAGAATCTGTTACGTGAAGTTTGCAGAATCTGTTACATGATGGGAAGCGTGCAGAATCTGTTACGTGATGGGAAGTGTTCAGACGCTGTTATGTGAAGTGTGCTGAATCTGTTACGTGATGGGAAGCGTGCAGAATCTTTTACGTGATGGGAAGCGTGCATAATCTGTTACGTGATGGGAAGCGTGCAGAATCTGTTACGTGATGGGAAGCGTGCAGAATCTGTTACGTGATGGGAACCGTGCAGAATCTGTTACGTGATGGGAAGCGTGCAGAATCTGTTACGTGATGGGAAGTGTTCAGACGCTGTTATGTGAAGTGTGCTGAATCTGTTACGTGATGGGAAGCGTGCAGAATCTTTTACGTGATGGGAAGCGTGCAGAGTCTGTTACGTGATAGGAAGCGTGCAGAATCTGTTACGTGATGGGAAGCGTGCAGAATCTGTTACGTGATGGGAACCGTGCAGAATCTGTTACGTGATGGGAAGCGTGCAGAATCTGTTACGTGATGGGAAGCGTGCAGAATCTGTTACGTGAAGTTTGCAGAATCTGTTACATCATGGGAAGCGTGCAGAATCTATTATGTGATGGGAAGTGTGCAGACGCTGTTATGTGATGGGAGGCGTGCAGAATCTGTTACATGGTGAAAAATGTGCAGAATCTGTTACATGATGAGAAGCGTGCAGAATCTGTTACGTGATGAGAAGCGTTCAGAATCCGTTACGTAACGAGAAGCGTGCAGAATCTGTTACGTGCTGGGTAGCGTGCAGAATCTGTTACGTGACGGGAAGCGAGCAGAATCTGTTACGTGATGAGAAGCGTGCAGAATCTGTTACGTGATGAGAAGCGTGCAGGTTCTGTTATGTGATGGGAAGCGTGCAGAATCTGTTACGTGATGAGAAGCGTGCAGAATCTGTTACGTGATGAGAAGCGTGCAGAATCTGTTACGTGATGTGAAGCGTGCAGAATCTGTTACGTGATGTGAAGCGTGCAGAATCTGTTACGTGATGAGAAGCGTGCGGAATCTGTTACGTGATGAGAAGCGTGCAGAATCTGTTATGTGATAGGAAGCGTGCAGAATCTGTTATGTGATGGGACGCCTGCAGAATCTGTTACGTGATGGGAAACGTGCAGAATCTGTTAGGAGATGTGAAGTGTGCAGAATCTATTACGTGATGAGAGGCGTGCAGAATCAGTTACGTGATCAGAAGCGTGTAGAATCTGTTACATGATGAGAAGCGTGCAGAATCTGTTACGTGATGGGTAGCGTGCAGAATCTGTCATGTGATGGGAAGCATGCAGAGTCTGTTACGTGATGGGAAGCGTGCGGAATCTGTTACGCGATGGGAAGCATGCACAATATGTTACGTGATGGGAAGCGTGCAGAATCTGTTACCTGATGGGACGCGTGCGGAATCTGCTATGTGATGAGAAGCGTGCAGAATCTGTTACATAATGGGATGCGTGCAGAATCTAATACGTAATGGGAAGCGTGCAGAATCTGTTACGTGATGGGAAGCGTGCAGAATCTGTTAGTGATGGGAAGCGTGCAGAATCTGTTACGTGATGGGAAGCGTGCAGAATCTGTTAGTGATGGGAAGCGTGCAGAATCTGTTACGTGATGGGAAGCGTGCAGAATCTGTTAGTGATGGGAAGCGTGCAGAATCTGTTACGTGATGAGATGCGTGCAGAACCTGTTACGTGATGAGATGCGTGCAGAATATGTTACGTGATGGGCAGCATGCAGAATCTGTTACGTGATGTGATGCATGCAGAATCTGTTACGTGGTGAGAAATGTGCAGAATCTATTGCATGATGAGAAGCGTGCACAATCTGTTACGTGATCAGAAGCCTGCAGAATCTGTTACGTGATGTGAATCTTGCAGAATCTGTTACATGATGAGAAGCGTGCAGAATCTGTTACGTGCTGGGTAGCGTGCAGAATCTCTTACGTGATGTGAAGCATGCAGAATCTGTGACATGATGTGAAGCGTGCAGAATCTGTTACGTGATGGGAAGCGTGCAGAATCTGTTATGTGATGTGAAACGTCCGGAATCTGTTACGTGATGAGAAGCGTGCAGAATCTGTTACGTGATGAGAAGCGTGCAGAATCTGTTACGTGATGGGAAGCGTGCAGAATCTGTTACGTGAAGTTTGCAGAATCTGTTACATGATGGGAAGTGTGCAGAATCTGTTATGTGATGTGAAGCGTGCAGAATCTGTTACGTGGTGAGAAATGTGCAGAATCTGTTACATGATGAGAAGCGTGCAGAATCTGTTATGTGATGTGGAACGTGGAGAATCTGTTAGGTGATGGGAAGCGTGCAGAATCTTTTACGTGATGGGAAGCGTGCAGAATCTGTTACGTGAAGTTTGCAGAATCTGTTACATGATGGGAAGTGTGCAGAATCTGTTAAGTGATGGGAAGTGTTCAGACGCTGTTATGTGAAGTGTGCTGAATCTGTTACGTGATGGGAAGCGTGCATAATCTGTTACGTGATGGGAAGCGTGCAGAATCTGTTATGTGATGTGAAACGTCCGGAATCTGTTACGTGATGAGAAGCGTGCAGAATCTGTTACGTGATGAGAAGCGTGCAGAATCTGTTACGTGATGGGAAGCGTGCAGAATCTGTTACGTGAAGTTTGCAGAATCTGTTACATGATGGGAAGTGTGCAGAATCTGTTATGTGATGTGAAGCGTGCAGAATCTGTTACGTGATGAGAAACGTGCAGAATCTGTTACATGATGAGAAGCGTGCAGAATCTGTTATGTGATGTGAAACGTGGAGAATCTGTTCGGTGATGGGAAGCGTGCAGAATCTTTTACGTGATGGAAAGCATGCAGAATCTGTTACGTGAAGTTTGCAGAATCTGTTACATGATGGGAAGCGTGCATAATCTGTTACGTGATGGGAAGCGTGCAGAATCTGTTACGTGATGGGAAGCGTGCAGAATCTGTTACGTGATGGGAACCGTGCAGAATCTGTTACGTGATGGGAAGCGTGCAGAATCTGTTACGTGATGGGAAGCGTGCAGAATCTGTTAGTGATGGGAAGCGTGCAGAATCTGTTACGTGATGTGAAACGTGCAGAATCTGTTCCGTGATGAGAAGCGTGCAGAATCTGTTACGTGATGGGAAGTGTGCAGAATCTGTTACGTGATGGGAAGCGTGCAGATTCTGTTACGGGATGAGAAGCGTGCAGAATCTGTTACGTGATGGGAAGCGTGTAGAATCTGTTACGTGATAAGAAGCGTGCAGAATCTGTTACGTGATGGGAAGTGTGCAGAATCTGTACTGTGATGGGAAGCGTGCAGAATCTGTTACGTGATGGGAAGCGTGCGGAATCTGTTACGTGATGTGAAGCGTGCAGAATCTGTTACGTGATGAGAAGCGTGCAGAATCTGTTAGTGATGGGAAGCATGCAGAACCTGTTACGTGATGAGATGCGTGCAGAATCTGTTACGTGGTGAGAAATGTGCAGAATCTGTTACATGATGAGAAGCGTGCAGAATCTGTTATGTGATGTGAAACGTGGAGAATCTGTTAGGTGATGGGAAGCGTGCAGAATCTTTTACGTGATGGGAAGCGTGCAGAATCTGTTACGTGAAGTTTGCAGAATCTGTTACATGATGGGAAGCGTGCAGAATCTGTTAAGTGATGGGAAGTGTTCAGACGCTGTTATGTGAAGTGTGCTGAATCTGTTACGTGATGGGAAGCGTGCATAATCTGTTACGTGATGGGAAGCGTGCAGAATCTGTTACGTGATGGGAAGCGTGCAGAATCTGTTACGTGATGGGAACCGTGCAGAATCTGTTACGTGATGGGAAGCGTGCAGAATCTGTTACGTGATGGGAAGCGTGCAGAATCTGTAACGTGAAGTTTGCAGAATCTGTTACATCATGGGAAGCATGCACAATATGTTACGTGATGGGAAGCGTGCAGAGTCTGTTACGTGATGGGAAGCGTGCAGAATCTGTTACGTGATGGGACGCGTGCGGAATCTGCTATGTGATGAGAAGCGTGCAGAATCTGTTACATAATGGGATGCGTGCAGAATCTAATACGTGATGGGAAGCGTGCAGAATCTGTTACGTGATGGGAAGCGTGCAGAATCTGTTAGTGATGGGAAGCGTGCAGAATCTGTTACGTGATGTGAAACGTGCAGAATCTGTTACGTGATGAGAAGCGTGCAGAATCTGTTACGTGATGGGAAGTGTGCAGAATCTGTTACGTGATGGGAAGCGTGCAGATTCTGTTACGGGATGAGAAGCGTGCAGAATCTGTACTGTGATGGGAAGCGTGCAGAATCTGTTACGTGATGGGAAGCGTGCGGAATCTGTTACGTGATGTGAAGCGTGCAGAATCTGTTACGTGATGTGAAGCGTGCGGAATCTGTTACGTGATGTGAAACGTGCAGAATCTGTTACGTGATGTGAAGCGTGCGGAATCTGCTATGTGATGAGAAGCGTGCAGAATTTGTTACGTTATGGGAAGCGTGCAGAATCTGTTACGTGATGGGACGCGTGCGGAATCTGTTACGTGATGGAAAGTGTGCAGAATCTGTTACGTGAAGTTTGCAGAATCTGTTACATGATGGGAAGCGTGCAGAATCTGTTACGTGATGGGAAGTGTGCAGACGCTGTTATGTGAAGTGTGCTGAATCTGTTACGTGATGGGAAGCGTGCAGAATCTTTTACGTGATGGGAAGCATGCAGAATCTGTTAGTGATGGGAAGCGTGCAGAATCTGTTAGTGATGGGAAGCGTGCAGAACCTGTTACGTGATGAGATGCGTGCAGAATCTGTTACGTGATGAGAAATGTGCAGAATCTGTTACATGATGAGAAGCGTGCAGAATCTGTTATGTGATGTGAAACGTGGAGAATCTGTTAGGTGATGGGAAGCGTGCAGAATCTTTCACGTGATGGGAAGCGTGCAGAATCTGTTAGTGATGGGAAGCGTGCAGAATCTGTTAATGATGGGAAGCATGCAGAACCTGTTACGTGATGAGATGCGTGCAGAATCTGTTACGTGGTGAGAAATGTGCAGAATCTGTTGCATGATGAGAAGCGTGCAGAATCTGTCATGTGATGTGAAACGTGGAGAATCTGTTAGGTGATGGGAAGCGTTCAGAATCTTTTACGTGATGGGAAGCGTGCAGAATCTGTTACGTGAAGTTTGCAGAATCTGTTACATGATGGGAAGCGTGCAGAATCTGTTACGTGATGGGAAGTGTTCAGACGCTGTTATGTGAAGTGTGCTGAATCTGTTACGTGATGGGAAGCGTGCAGAATCTTTTACGTGATGGGAAGCGTGCATAATCTGTTACGTGATGGGAAGCGTGCAGAATCTGTTACGTGATGGGAAGCGTGCAGAATCTGTTACGTGATGGGAAGCGTGCAGAATCTGTTACGTAAAGTTTGCAGAATCTGTTATATCATGGGAAGCGTGCAGAATCTGTTATGTGATGGGAAGTGTGCAGACGCTGTTATGTGATGGGAGGCGTGCAGAATCTGTTACATGGTGAGAAATGTGCAGAATCTGTTACATGATGAGAAGCGTGCAGAATCTGTTACGTGATGAGAAGCGTGCAGAATCCGTTACGTGACGAGAAGCGTGCAGAATCTGTTACGTGCTGGGTACCGTGCAGAATCTGTTACGTGACGGGAAGCGAGCAGAATCTGTTTCGTGATGAGAAGCGTGCAGAATCTGTTACGTGATGAGAAGCGTGCAGGATCTGCTATGTGATGGGAAGCGTGCAGAATCTGTTACGTGATGAGAAGCGTGCAGAATCTGTTATGTGATGTGAAGCGTGCAGAATCTGTTACGTGATGTGAAGCGTGCAGAATCTGTTACGTGATGAGAAGCGTGCGGAATCTGTTACGTGATGAGAAGCGTGCAGAATCTGTTACGTGATGGGAAGTGTGCAGACGCTGTTATGTGAAGTGTGCTGAATCTGTTACGTGATGGGAAGCGTGCAGAATCTGTTAGTGATGGGAAGCGTGCAGAATCTGTTAGTGATGGGAAGCGTGCAGAACCTGTTACGTGATGAGATGCGTGCAGAATCTGTTACGTGATGAGAAATGTGCAGAATCTGTTACATGATGAGAAGCGTGCAGAATCTGTTATGTGATGTGAAACGTGGAGAATCTGTTAGGTGATGGGAAGCGTGCAGAATCTTTCACGTGATGGGAAGCGTGCAGAATCTGTTAGTGATAGGAAGCGTGCAGAATCTGTTAGTGATGGGAAGCGTGCAGAACCTGTTACGTGATGAGATGCGTGCAGAATCTGTTACGTGGTGAGAAATGTGCAGAATCTGTTACATGATGAGAAGCGTGCAGAATCTGTTATGTGATGTGAAACGTGGAGAATCTGTTAGGTGATGGGAAGCATGCAGAATCTGTTACGTGATGTGAAGCGTGCAGAATCTGTTACGTGATGAGAAGCGTGCGGAATCTGTTACGTGATGAGACGCGTGCAGAATCTGTTATGTGATAGGAAGCGTGCAGAATCTGTTATGTGATGGGACGCCTGCAGAATCTGTTACGTGATGGGAAACGTGCAGAATCTGTTAGGAGATGTGAAGTGTGCAGAATCTATTACGTGATGAGAGGCGTGCAGAATCAGTTACGTGATCAGAAGCGTGTAGAATCTGTTACATGATGAGAAGCGTGCAGAATCTGTTACGTGATGGGTAGCGTGCAGAATCTGTCATGTGATGGGAAGCATGCAGAGTCTGTTACGTGATGGGAAGCGTGCGGAATCTGTTACGTGATGGGAAGCATGCACAATATGTTACGTGATGGGAAGCGTGCAGAATCTGTTACGTGATGGGACGCGTGCGGAATCTGCTATGTGATGAGAAGCGTGCAGAATCTGTTACATAATGGGATGCGTGCAGAATCTAATACGTAATGGGAAGCGTGCAGAATCTGTTACGTGATGGGAAGCGTGCAGAAGCTGTTACGTGATGGGAAGCGTGCAGAATCTGTTAGTGATGGGAAGCGTGCAGAATCTGTTACGTGATGGGAAGCGTGCAGAATCTGTTAGTGATGGGAAGCGTGCAGAATCTGTTACGTGGTAAGATGCATGCAGAACCTGTTACGTGATGAGATGCGTGCAGAATATGTTACGTGATGGGAAGCATGCAGAATCTGTTACGTGATGTGATGCATGCAGAATCTGTTACATGGTGAGAAATGTGCAGAATCTCTTGCATGATGAGAAGCGTGCACAATCTGTTACGTGATCAGAAGCCTGCAGAATCTGTTACGTGATGTGAATCTTGCGGAATCTGTTACATGATGAGAAGCGTGCAGAATCTGTTACGTGCTGGGTAGCGTGCAGAATCTCTTACGTGATGTGAAGCATGCAGAATCTGTTACGTGATGTGAAGCGTGCAGAATCTGTTACGTGATGGGATGCATACAGAATCTCTTAGGTGATGTGAAGCGTGCAGAATCTGTTACGTGATGTGAAGCGTGCAGAATCTGTTACGTGATGGGATGCGTGCAGAATCTCTTACATAATGGGAAGCGTGCAGAATCTATCAACCTGATGGGAAACGTGCAGAATCTGTTTGATGGGAAGCGTGCAGAATCTGTTATGTGATGTGAAGCGTGCGGAATCTGTTAAGTGATGAGAAGCGTGCAGAATCTGTTACGTGATGTGAAACGTGCAGAATCTGTTACGTGATGGGAAGTGTGAATAATCTGTTTCGTGATGGGAAGCGTGCAGATTCTGTTACGGGATGAGAAGCGTGCAGAATCTGTTACGTGATGGGCAGTGTGCAGAATCTGTTACGTGATGGGAAGCGTGTAGAATCTGTTACGTGATAAGAAGCGTACAGAATCTGTTACGTGATGGGAAGCGTGCAGAATCTGTTACGTGATGGGAAGCGTGCGGAATCTGTTACGTGATGGGCAGCATGCGGAATCTGTTACGTGATGTGAAGCGTGCGGAATCTGTTACGTGATGTGAAGCGTGCAGAATCTGTTACGTGATGTGAAGCGTGCGGAATCTGCTGTGTGATGAGAAGCGTGCAGAATTTGTTACGTTATGGGAAGCGTGCAGAATCTGTTACGTGATGGGACGCGTGCGGAATCTGTTACGTGATGGAAAGTGTGCAGAATCTGTTACGTGAAGTTTGCAGAATCTGTTACATGATGGGAAGCGTGCAGAATCTGTTACGTGATGGGAAGTGTGCAGACGCTGTTATGTGAAGTGTGCTGAATCTGTTACGTGATGGGAAGCGTGCAGAATCTGTTAGTGATGGGAAGCGTGCAGAATCTGTTAGTGATGGGAAGCGTGCAGAACCTGTTACGTGATGAGATGCGTGCAGAATCTGTTACGTGATGAGAAATGTGCAGAATCTGTTACATGATGAGAAGCGTGCAGAATCTGTTATGTGATGTGAAACGTGGAGAATCTGTTAGGTGATGGGAAGCGTGCAGAATCTTTCATGTGATGGGAAGCGTGCAGAATCTGTTAGTGATGGGAAGCGTGCAGAATCTGTTCGTGATGGGAAGCGTGCAGAACCTGTTACGTGATGAGATGCGTGCAGAATCTGTCATGTGATGGGAAGCATGCAGAGTCTGTTACGTGATGGGAAGCATGCACAATATGTTATGTGATGTGAAACGTGGAGAATCTGTTAGGTGATGGGAAGCGTGCAGAATCTTTCATGTGATGGGAAGCGTGCAGAATCTGTTAGTGATGGGAAGCGTGCAGAATCTGTTCGTGATGGGAAGCGTGCAGAATCTGTTACGTGATGGGTAGCGTGCAGAATCTGTCATGTGATGGGAAGCATGCAGAGTCTGTTACGTGATGGGAAGCGTGCGGAATCTGTTACGTGATGGGAAGCATGCACAATATGTTACGTGATGGGAAGCGTGCAGAATCTGTTACGTGATGGGACGCGTGCGGAATCTGCTATGTGATGAGAAGCGTGCAGAATCTGTTACATAATGGGATGCGTGCAGAATCTAATACGTAATGGGAAGCGTGCAGAATCTGTTACGTGATGGGAAGCGTGCAGAAGCTGTTACGTGATGGGAAGCGTGCAGAATCTGTTAGTGATGGGAAGCGTGCAGAATCTGTTACGTGATGGGAAGCGTGCAGAATCTGTTACGTGATGAGAAGCGTGCGGAATCTGTTACGTGATGAGACGCGTGCAGAATCTGTTATGTGATAGGAAGCGTGCAGAATCTGTTATGTGATGGGACGCCTGCAGAATCTGTTACGTGATGGGAAACGTGCAGAATCTGTTAGGAGATGTGAAGTGTGCAGAATCTATTACGTGATGAGAGGCGTGCAGAATCAGTTACGTGATCAGAAGCGTGTAGAATCTGTTACATGATGAGAAGCGTGCAGAATCTGTTACGTGATGGGTAGCGTGCAGAATCTGTCATGTGATGGGAAGCATGCAGAGTCTGTTACGTGATGGGAAGCGTGCGGAATCTGTTACGTGATGGGAAGCATGCACAATATGTTACGTGATGGGAAGCGTGCAGAATCTGTTACGTGATGGGACGCGTGCGGAATCTGCTATGTGATGAGAAGCGTGCAGAATCTGTTACATAATGGGATGCGTGCAGAATCTAATACGTAATGGGAAGCGTGCAGAATCTGTTACGTGATGGGAAGCGTGCAGAAGCTGTTACGTGATGGGAAGCGTGCAGAATCTGTTAGTGATGGGAAGCGTGCAGAATCTGTTACGTGATGGGAAGCGTGCAGAATCTGTTAGTGATGGGAAGCGTGCAGAATCTGTTACGTGGTAAGATGCATGCAGAACCTGTTACGTGATGAGATGCGTGCAGAATATGTTACGTGATGGGAAGCATGCAGAATCTGTTACGTGATGTGATGCATGCAGAATCTGTTACATGGTGAGAAATGTGCAGAATCTCTTGCATGATGAGAAGCGTGCACAATCTGTTACGTGATCAGAAGCCTGCAGAATCTGTTACGTGATGTGAATCTTGCGGAATCTGTTACATGATGAGAAGCGTGCAGAATCTGTTACGTGCTGGGTAGCGTGCAGAATCTCTTACGTGATGTGAAGCATGCAGAATCTGTTACGTGATGTGAAGCGTGCAGAATCTGTTACGTGATGGGATGCATACAGAATCTCTTAGGTGATGTGAAGCGTGCAGAATCTGTTACGTGATGTGAAGCGTGCAGAATCTGTTACGTGATGGGATGCGTGCAGAATCTCTTACATAATGGGAAGCGTGCAGAATCTATCAACCTGATGGGAAACGTGCAGAATCTGTTTGATGGGAAGCGTGCAGAATCTGTTATGTGATGTGAAGCGTGCGGAATCTGTTAAGTGATGAGAAGCGTGCAGAATCTGTTACGTGATGTGAAACGTGCAGAATCTGTTACGTGATGGGAAGTGTGAATAATCTGTTTCGTGATGGGAAGCGTGCAGATTCTGTTACGGGATGAGAAGCGTGCAGAATCTGTTACGTGATGGGCAGTGTGCAGAATCTGTTACGTGATGGGAAGCGTGTAGAATCTGTTACGTGATAAGAAGCGTACAGAATCTGTTACGTGATGGGAAGCGTGCAGAATCTGTTACGTGATGGGAAGCGTGCGGAATCTGTTACGTGATGGGCAGCATGCGGAATCTGTTACGTGATGTGAAGCGTGCGGAATCTGTTACGTGATGTGAAGCGTGCAGAATCTGTTACGTGATGTGAAGCGTGCGGAATCTGCTGTGTGATGAGAAGCGTGCAGAATTTGTTACGTTATGGGAAGCGTGCAGAATCTGTTACGTGATGGGACGCGTGCGGAATCTGTTACGTGATGGAAAGTGTGCAGAATCTGTTACGTGAAGTTTGCAGAATCTGTTACATGATGGGAAGCGTGCAGAATCTGTTACGTGATGGGAAGTGTGCAGACGCTGTTATGTGAAGTGTGCTGAATCTGTTACGTGATGGGAAGCGTGCAGAATCTGTTAGTGATGGGAAGCGTGCAGAATCTGTTAGTGATGGGAAGCGTGCAGAACCTGTTACGTGATGAGATGCGTGCAGAATCTGTTACGTGATGAGAAATGTGCAGAATCTGTTACATGATGAGAAGCGTGCAGAATCTGTTATGTGATGTGAAACGTGGAGAATCTGTTAGGTGATGGGAAGCGTGCAGAATCTTTCATGTGATGGGAAGCGTGCAGAATCTGTTAGTGATGGGAAGCGTGCAGAATCTGTTCGTGATGGGAAGCGTGCAGAACCTGTTACGTGATGAGATGCGTGCAGAATCTGTCATGTGATGGGAAGCATGCAGAGTCTGTTACGTGATGGGAAGCATGCACAATATGTTATGTGATGTGAAACGTGGAGAATCTGTTAGGTGATGGGAAGCGTGCAGAATCTTTCATGTGATGGGAAGCGTGCAGAATCTGTTAGTGATGGGAAGCGTGCAGAATCTGTTCGTGATGGGAAGCGTGCAGAATCTGTTACGTGATGGGTAGCGTGCAGAATCTGTCATGTGATGGGAAGCATGCAGAGTCTGTTACGTGATGGGAAGCGTGCGGAATCTGTTACGTGATGGGAAGCATGCACAATATGTTACGTGATGGGAAGCGTGCAGAATCTGTTACGTGATGGGACGCGTGCGGAATCTGCTATGTGATGAGAAGCGTGCAGAATCTGTTACATAATGGGATGCGTGCAGAATCTAATACGTAATGGGAAGCGTGCAGAATCTGTTACGTGATGGGAAGCGTGCAGAAGCTGTTACGTGATGGGAAGCGTGCAGAATCTGTTAGTGATGGGAAGCGTGCAGAATCTGTTACGTGATGGGAAGCGTGCAGAATCTGTTAGTGATGGGAAGCGTGCAGAATCTGTTACGTGGTAAGATGCATGCAGAACCTGTTACGTGATGAGATGCGTGCAGAATATGTTACGTGATGGGAAGCATGCAGAATCTGTTACGTGATGTGATGCATGCAGAATCTGTTACATGGTGAGAAATGTGCAGAATCTCTTGCATGATGAGAAGCGTGCACAATCTGTTACGTGATCAGAAGCCTGCAGAATCTGTTACGTGATGTGAATCTTGCGGAATCTGTTACATGATGAGAAGCGTGCAGAATCTGTTACGTGCTGGGTAGCGTGCAGAATCTCTTACGTGATGTGAAGCATGCAGAATCTGTTACGTGATGTGAAGCGTGCAGAATCTGTTACGTGATGGGATGCATACAGAATCTCTTAGGTGATGTGAAGCGTGCAGAATCTGTTACGTGATGTGAAGCGTGCAGAATCTGTTACGTGATGGGATGCGTGCAGAATCTCTTACATAATGGGAAGCGTGCAGAATCTATCAACCTGATGGGAAACGTGCAGAATCTGTTTGATGGGAAGCGTGCAGAATCTGTTATGTGATGTGAAGCGTGCGGAATCTGTTAAGTGATGAGAAGCGTGCAGAATCTGTTACGTGATGTGAAACGTGCAGAATCTGTTACGTGATGGGAAGTGTGAATAATCTGTTTCGTGATGGGAAGCGTGCAGATTCTGTTACGGGATGAGAAGCGTGCAGAATCTGTTACGTGATGGGCAGTGTGCAGAATCTGTTACGTGATGGGAAGCGTGTAGAATCTGTTACGTGATAAGAAGCGTACAGAATCTGTTACGTGATGGGAAGCGTGCAGAATCTGTTACGTGATGGGAAGCGTGCGGAATCTGTTACGTGATGGGCAGCATGCGGAATCTGTTACGTGATGTGAAGCGTGCGGAATCTGTTACGTGATGTGAAGCGTGCAGAATCTGTTACGTGATGTGAAGCGTGCGGAATCTGCTGTGTGATGAGAAGCGTGCAGAATTTGTTACGTTATGGGAAGCGTGCAGAATCTGTTACGTGATGGGACGCGTGCGGAATCTGTTACGTGATGGAAAGTGTGCAGAATCTGTTACGTGAAGTTTGCAGAATCTGTTACATGATGGGAAGCGTGCAGAATCTGTTACGTGATGGGAAGTGTGCAGACGCTGTTATGTGAAGTGTGCTGAATCTGTTACGTGATGGGAAGCGTGCAGAATCTGTTAGTGATGGGAAGCGTGCAGAATCTGTTAGTGATGGGAAGCGTGCAGAACCTGTTACGTGATGAGATGCGTGCAGAATCTGTTACGTGATGAGAAATGTGCAGAATCTGTTACATGATGAGAAGCGTGCAGAATCTGTTATGTGATGTGAAACGTGGAGAATCTGTTAGGTGATGGGAAGCGTGCAGAATCTTTCATGTGATGGGAAGCGTGCAGAATCTGTTAGTGATGGGAAGCGTGCAGAATCTGTTCGTGATGGGAAGCGTGCAGAACCTGTTACGTGATGAGATGCGTGCAGAATCTGTTACGTGGTGAGAAATGTGCAGAATCTGTTACATGATGAGAAGCGTGCAGAATCTGTTATGTGATGTGAAACGTGGAGAATCTGTTAGGTGATGGGAAGCATGCAGAATCTTTTACGTGATGGGAAGCGTGCAGAATCTGTTACGTGAAGTTTGCGGAATCTGTTACATGATGGGAAGCGTGCAGAATCTGTTACGTGATGGGAAGTGTTCAGACGCTGTTATGTGAAGTGTGCTGAATCTGTTACGTGATGGGAAGCGTGCAGAATCTTTTACGTGATGGGAAGCGTGCATAATCTGTTACGTGATGGGAAGCGTGCAGAATCTGTTACGTGATGGGAAGTGTGCAGAATCTGTTACGTGATGGGAACCGTGCAGAATCTGTTACATTATGGGAAGCGTGCAGAATCTGTTACGTGATGGGAAGCGTGCAGAATCTGTTACGTGAAGTTTGCAGAATCTGTTACATCATGGGAAGCGTGCAGAATCTGTTATGTGATGGGAAGTGTGCAGACGCTGTTATGTGATGGGAGGCGTGCAGAATCTGTTACATGGTGAGAAATGTGCAGAATCCGTTACGTGACGAGAAGCGTGCAGAATCTGTTACGTGCTGGGTAGCGTGCAGAATCTGTTACGTGACGGGAAGCGAGCAGAATCTGTTACGTGATGAGAAGCGTGCAGAATCTGTTACGTGATGAGAAGCGTGCAGGATCTGTTATGTGATGGGAAGCGTGCAGAATCTGTTACGTGATGAGAAGCGTGCAGAATCTGTTACGTGATGTGAAGCGTGCAGAATCTGTTACGTGATGAGAAGCGTGCAGAATCTGTTATGTGATAGGAAGCGTGCAGAATCTGTTATGTGATGGGACGCCTGCAGAATCTGTTACGTGATGGGAAACGTGCAGAATCTGTTAGGAGATGTGAAGTGTGCAGAATCTATTACGTGATGAGAGGCGTGCAGAATCAGTTACGTGATCAGAAGCGTGTAGAATCTGTTACATGATGAGAAGCGTGCAGAATCTGTTAAGTGATGGGTAGCGTGCAGAATCTGTCATGTGATGTGAAGCGTGCGGAATCTGTTAGTGATGGGAAGCGTGCAGAATCTGTTACGTGATGGGAAGCGTGCAGAATCTGTTAGTGATGGGAAGCGTGCAGAATCTGTTACGTGATGAGATGCGTGCAGAACCTGTTACGTGATGAGATGCGTGCAGAATATGTTACGTGATGGGAAGCATGCAGAATCTGTTACGTGATGTGATGCATGCAGAATCTGTTACGTGGTGAGAAATGTGCAGAATCTATTGCATGATGAGAAGCGTGCACAATCTGTTACGTGATCAGAAGCCTGCAGAATCTGTTACGTGATGTGAATCTTGCAGAATCTGTTACATGATGAGAAGCGTGCAGAATCTGTTACGTGCTGGGTAGCGTGCAGAATCTCTTACGTGATGTGAAGCATGCAGAATCTGTTACATGATGTGAAGCGTGCAGAATCTGTTACGTGATGGGAAGCGTGCAGAATCTGTTATGTGATGTGAAGCGTGCGGAATCTGTTACGTGATGAGAAGCGTGCAGAATCTGTTACGTGATGAGAAGCGTGCAGAATCTGTTACGTGATGGGAAGCGTGCAGAATCTGTTATGTGATAGGAAGCGTGCAGAATCTGTTATGTGATGGGACGCCTGCAGAATCTGTTACGTGATGGGAAACGTGCAGAATCTGTTAGGAGATGTGAAGTGTGCAGAATCTATTACGTGATGAGAGGCGTGCAGAATCAGTTACGTGATCAGAAGCGTGTAGAATCTGTTACATGATGAGAAGCGTGCAGAATCTGTTACGTGATGGGTAGCGTGCAGAATCTGTCATGTGATGGGAAGCATGCAGAGTCTGTTACGTGATGGGAAGCGTGCGGAATCTGTTACGCGATGGGAAGCATGCACAATATGTTACGTGATGGGAAGCGTGCAGAATCTGTTACCTGATGGGACGCGTGCGGAATCTGCTATGTGATGAGAAGCGTGCAGAATCTGTTACATAATGGGATGCGTGCAGAATCTAATACGTAATGGGAAGCGTGCAGAATCTGTTACGTGATGGGAAGCGTGCAGAATCTGTTAGTGATGGGAAGCGTGCAGAATCTGTTACGTGATGGGAAGCGTGCAGAATCTGTTAGTGATGGGAAGCGTGCAGAATCTGTTAGTGATGGGAAGCGTGCAGAATCTGTTACGTGATGGGAAGCGTGCAGAATCTGTTAGTGATGGGAAGCGTGCAGAATCTGTTACGTGATGAGATGCGTGCAGAACCTGTTACGTGATGAGATGCGTGCAGAATATGTTACGTGATGGGCAGCATGCAGAATCTGTTACGTGATGTGATGCATGCAGAATCTGTTACGTGGTGAGAAATGTGCAGAATCTATTGCATGATGAGAAGCGTGCACAATCTGTTACGTGATCAGAAGCCTGCAGAATCTGTTACGTGATGTGAATCTTGCAGAATCTGTTACATGATGAGAAGCGTGCAGAATCTGTTACGTGCTGGGTAGCGTGCAGAATCTCTTACGTGATGTGAAGCATGCAGAATCTGTGACATGATGTGAAGCGTGCAGAATCTGTTACGTGATGGGAAGCGTGCAGAATCTGTTATGTGATGTGAAACGTCCGGAATCTGTTACGTGATGAGAAGCGTGCAGAATCTGTTACGTGATGAGAAGCGTGCAGAATCTGTTACGTGATGGGAAGCGTGCAGAATCTGTTACGTGAAGTTTGCAGAATCTGTTACATGATGGGAAGTGTGCAGAATCTGTTATGTGATGTGAAGCGTGCAGAATCTGTTACGTGATGAGAAACGTGCAGAATCTGTTACATGATGAGAAGCGTGCAGAATCTGTTATGTGATGTGAAACGTGGAGAATCTGTTCGGTGATGGGAAGCGTGCAGAATCTTTTACGTGATGGAAAGCATGCAGAATCTGTTACGTGAAGTTTGCAGAATCTGTTACATGATGGGAAGCGTGCATAATCTGTTACGTGATGGGAAGCGTGCAGAATCTGTTACGTGATGGGAAGCGTGCAGAATCTGTTACGTGATGGGAACCGTGCAGAATCTGTTACGTGATGGGAAGCGTGCAGAATCTGTTACGTGATGGGAAGCGTGCAGAATCTGTTAGTGATGGGAAGCGTGCAGAATCTGTTACGTGATGTGAAACGTGCAGAATCTGTTCCGTGATGAGAAGCGTGCAGAATCTGTTACGTGATGGGAAGTGTGCAGAATCTGTTACGTGATGGGAAGCGTGCAGATTCTGTTACGGGATGAGAAGCGTGCAGAATCTGTTACGTGATGGGAAGCGTGTAGAATCTGTTACGTGATAAGAAGCGTGCAGAATCTGTTACGTGATGGGAAGTGTGCAGAATCTGTACTGTGATGGGAAGCGTGCAGAATCTGTTACGTGATGGGAAGCGTGCGGAATCTGTTACGTGATGTGAAGCGTGCAGAATCTGTTACGTGATGAGAAGCGTGCAGAATCTGTTAGTGATGGGAAGCATGCAGAACCTGTTACGTGATGAGATGCGTGCAGAATCTGTTACGTGGTGAGAAATGTGCAGAATCTGTTACATGATGAGAAGCGTGCAGAATCTGTTATGTGATGTGAAACGTGGAGAATCTGTTAGGTGATGGGAAGCGTGCAGAATCTTTTACGTGATGGGAAGCGTGCAGAATCTGTTACGTGAAGTTTGCAGAATCTGTTACATGATGGGAAGCGTGCAGAATCTGTTAAGTGATGGGAAGTGTTCAGACGCTGTTATGTGAAGTGTGCTGAATCTGTTACGTGATGGGAAGCGTGCATAATCTGTTACGTGATGGGAAGCGTGCAGAATCTGTTATGTGATGTGAAACGTCCGGAATCTGTTACGTGATGAGAAGCGTGCAGAATCTGTTACGTGATGAGAAGCGTGCAGAATCTGTTACGTGATGGGAAGCGTGCAGAATCTGTTACGTGAAGTTTGCAGAATCTGTTACATGATGGGAAGTGTGCAGAATCTGTTATGTGATGTGAAGCGTGCAGAATCTGTTACGTGATGAGAAACGTGCAGAATCTGTTACATGATGAGAAGCGTGCAGAATCTGTTATGTGATGGGAAACGTGGAGAATCTGTTCGGTGATGGGAAGCGTGCAGAATCTTTTACGTGATGGAAAGCATGCAGAATCTGTTACGTGAAGTTTGCAGAATCTGTTACATGATGGGAAGCGTGCATAATCTGTTACGTGATGGGAAGCGTGCAGAATCTGTTACGTGATGGGAAGCGTGCAGAATCTGTTACGTGATGGGAACCGTGCAGAATCTGTTACGTGATGGGAAGCGTGCAGAATCTGTTACGTGATGGGAAGCGTGCAGAATCTGTTAGTGATGGGAAGCGTGCAGAATCTGTTCCGTGATGTGAAACGTGCAGAATCTGTTCCGTGATGAGAAGCGTGCAGAATCTGTTACGTGATGGGAAGTGTGCAGAATCTGTTACGTGATGGGAAGCGTGCAGATTCTGTTACGGGATGAGAAGCGTGCAGAATCTGTTACGTGATGGGAAGCGTGTAGAATCTGTTACGTGATAAGAAGCGTGCAGAATCTGTTACGTGATGGGAAGTGTGCAGAATCTGTACTGTGATGGGAAGCGTGCAGAATCTGTTACGTGATGGGAAGCGTGCGGAATCTGTTACGTGATGTGAAGCGTGCAGAATCTGTTACGTGATGAGAAGCGTGCAGAATCTGTTAGTGATGGGAAGCATGCAGAACCTGTTACGTGATGAGATGCGTGCAGAATCTGTTACGTGGTGAGAAATGTGCAGAATCTGTTACATGATGAGAAGCGTGCAGAATCTGTTATGTGATGTGAAACGTGGAGAATCTGTTAGGTGATGGGAAGCGTGCAGAATCTTTTACGTGATGGGAAGCGTGCAGAATCTGTTACGTGAAGTTTGCAGAATCTGTTACATGATGGGAAGCGTGCAGAATCTGTTAAGTGATGGGAAGTGTTCAGACGCTGTTATGTGAAGTGTGCTGAATCTGTTACGTGATGGGAAGCGTGCATAATCTGTAACGTGATGGGAAGCGTGCAGAATCTGTTACGTGATGGGAAGCGTGCAGAATCTGTTACGTGATGGGAACCGTGCAGAATCTGTTACGTGATGGGAAGCGTGCAGAATCTGTTACGTGATGGGAAGCGTGCAGAATCTGTAACGTGAAGTTTGCAGAATCTGTTACATCATGGGAAGCATGCACAATATGTTACGTGATGGGAAGCGTGCAGAGTCTGTTACGTGATGGGAAGCGTGCAGAATCTGTTACGTGATGGGACGCGTGCGGAATCTGCTATGTGATGAGAAGCGTGCAGAATCTGTTACATAATGGGATGCGTGCAGAATCTAATACGTGATGGGAAGCGTGCAGAATCTGTTACGTGATGGGAAGCGTGCAGAATCTGTTAGTGATGGGAAGCGTGCAGAATCTGTTACGTGATGTGAAACGTGCAGAATCTGTTACGTGATGAGAAGCGTGCAGAATCTGTTACGTGATGGGAAGTGTGCAGAATCTGTTACGTGATGGGAAGCGTGCAGATTCTGTTACGGGATGAGAAGCGTGCAGAATCTGTACTGTGATGGGAAGCGTGCAGAATCTGTTACGTGATGGGAAGCGTGCGGAATCTGTTACGTGATGTGAAGCGTGCAGAATCTGTTACGTGATGTGAAGCGTGCGGAATCTGTTACGTGATGTGAAACGTGCAGAATCTGTTACGTGATGTGAAGCGTGCGGAATCTGCTATGTGATGAGAAGCGTGCAGAATTTGTTACGTTATGGGAAGCGTGCAGAATCTGTTACGTGATGGGACGCGTGCGGAATCTGTTACGTGATGGAAAGTGTGCAGAATCTGTTACGTGAAGTTTGCAGAATCTGTTACATGATGGGAAGCGTGCAGAATCTGTTACGTGATGGGAAGTGTGCAGACGCTGTTATGTGAAGTGTGCTGAATCTGTTACGTGATGGGAAGCGTGCAGAATCTTTTACGTGATGGGAAGCATGCAGAATCTGTTAGTGATGGGAAGCGTGCAGAATCTGTTAGTGATGGGAAGCGTGCAGAACCTGTTACGTGATGAGATGCGTGCAGAATCTGTTACGTGATGAGAAATGTGCAGAATCTGTTACATGATGAGAAGCGTGCAGAATCTGTTATGTGATGTGAAACGTGGAGAATCTGTTAGGTGATGGGAAGCGTGCAGAATCTTTCACGTGATGGGAAGCGTGCAGAATCTGTTAGTGATGGGAAGCGTGCAGAATCTGTTAATGATGGGAAGCATGCAGAACCTGTTACGTGATGAGATGCGTGCAGAATCTGTTACGTGGTGAGAAATGTGCAGAATCTGTTGCATGATGAGAAGCGTGCAGAATCTGTCATGTGATGTGAAACGTGGAGAATCTGTTAGGTGATGGGAAGCGTTCAGAATCTTTTACGTGATGGGAAGCGTGCAGAATCTGTTACGTGAAGTTTGCAGAATCTGTTACATGATGGGAAGCGTGCAGAATCTGTTACGTGATGGGAAGTGTTCAGACGCTGTTATGTGAAGTGTGCTGAATCTGTTACGTGATGGGAAGCGTGCAGAATCTTTTACGTGATGGGAAGCGTGCATAATCTGTTACGTGATGGGAAGCGTGCAGAATCTGTTACGTGATGGGAAGCGTGCAGAATCTGTTACGTGATGGGAAGCGTGCAGAATCTGTTACGTAAAGTTTGCAGAATCTGTTATATCATGGGAAGCGTGCAGAATCTGTTATGTGATGGGAAGTGTGCAGACGCTGTTATGTGATGGGAGGCGTGCAGAATCTGTTACATGGTGAGAAATGTGCAGAATCTGTTACATGATGAGAAGCGTGCAGAATCTGTTACGTGATGAGAAGCGTGCAGAATCCGTTACGTGACGAGAAGCGTGCAGAATCTGTTACGTGCTGGGTACCGTGCAGAATCTGTTACGTGACGGGAAGCGAGCAGAATCTGTTACGTGATGAGAAGCGTGCAGAATCTGTTACGTGATGAGAAGCGTGCAGGATCTGCTATGTGATGGGAAGCGTGCAGAATCTGTTACGTGATGAGAAGCGTGCAGAATCTGTTATGTGATGTGAAGCGTGCAGAATCTGTTACGTGATGTGAAGCGTGCAGAATCTGTTACGTGATGAGAAGCGTGCGGAATCTGTTACGTGATGAGAAGCGTGCAGAATCTGTTACGTGATGGGAAGTGTGCAGACGCTGTTATGTGAAGTGTGCTGAATCTGTTACGTGATGGGAAGCGTGCAGAATCTGTTAGTGATGGGAAGCGTGCAGAATCTGTTAGTGATGGGAAGCGTGCAGAACCTGTTACGTGATGAGATGCGTGCAGAATCTGTTACGTGATGAGAAATGTGCAGAATCTGTTACATGATGAGAAGCGTGCAGAATCTGTTATGTGATGTGAAACGTGGAGAATCTGTTAGGTGATGGGAAGCGTGCAGAATCTTTCACGTGATGGGAAGCGTGCAGAATCTGTTAGTGATAGGAAGCGTGCAGAATCTGTTAGTGATGGGAAGCGTGCAGAACCTGTTACGTGATGAGATGCGTGCAGAATCTGTTACGTGGTGAGAAATGTGCAGAATCTGTTACATGATGAGAAGCGTGCAGAATCTGTTATGTGATGTGAAACGTGGAGAATCTGTTAGGTGATGGGAAGCATGCAGAATCTGTTACGTGATGTGAAGCGTGCAGAATCTGTTACGTGATGAGAAGCGTGCGGAATCTGTTACGTGATGAGACGCGTGCAGAATCTGTTATGTGATAGGAAGCGTGCAGAATCTGTTATGTGATGGGACGCCTGCAGAATCTGTTACGTGATGGGAAACGTGCAGAATCTGTTAGGAGATGTGAAGTGTGCAGAATCTATTACGTGATGAGAGGCGTGCAGAATCAGTTACGTGATCAGAAGCGTGTAGAATCTGTTACATGATGAGAAGCGTGCAGAATCTGTTACGTGATGGGTAGCGTGCAGAATCTGTCATGTGATGGGAAGCATGCAGAGTCTGTTACGTGATGGGAAGCGTGCGGAATCTGTTACGTGATGGGAAGCATGCACAATATGTTACGTGATGGGAAGCGTGCAGAATCTGTTACGTGATGGGACGCGTGCGGAATCTGCTATGTGATGAGAAGCGTGCAGAATCTGTTACATAATGGGATGCGTGCAGAATCTAATACGTAATGGGAAGCGTGCAGAATCTGTTACGTGATGGGAAGCGTGCAGAATCTGTTACGTGATGGGAAGTGTGCAGAATCTGTTACGTGATGGGAAGCGTGCAGATTCTGTTACGGGATGAGAAGCGTGCAGAATCTGTTACGTGATGGGAAGCGTGTAGAATCTGTTACGTGATAAGAAGCGTGCAGAATCTGTTACGTGATGGGAAGTGTGCAGAATCTGTACTGTGATGGGAAGCGTGCAGAATCTGTTACGTGATGGGAAGCGTGCGGAATCTGTTACGTGATGTGAAGCGTGCAGAATCTGTTACGTGATGAGAAGCGTGCAGAATCTGTTAGTGATGGGAAGCATGCAGAACCTGTTACGTGATGAGATGCGTGCAGAATCTGTTACGTGGTGAGAAATGTGCAGAATCTGTTACATGATGAGAAGCGTGCAGAATCTGTTATGTGATGTGAAACGTGGAGAATCTGTTAGGTGATGGGAAGCGTGCAGAATCTTTTACGTGATGGGAAGCGTGCAGAATCTGTTACGTGAAGTTTGCAGAATCTGTTACATGATGGGAAGCGTGCAGAATCTGTTAAGTGATGGGAAGTGTTCAGACGCTGTTATGTGAAGTGTGCTGAATCTGTTACGTGATGGGAAGCGTGCATAATCTGTTACGTGATGGGAAGCGTGCAGAATCTGTTACGTGATGGGAAGCGTGCAGAATCTGTTACGTGATGGGAACCGTGCAGAATCTGTTACGTGATGGGAAGCGTGCAGAATCTGTTACGTGATGGGAAGCGTGCAGAATCTGTAACGTGAAGTTTGCAGAATCTGTTACATCATGGGAAGCATGCACAATATGTTACGTGATGGGAAGCGTGCAGAGTCTGTTACGTGATGGGAAGCGTGCAGAATCTGTTACGTGATGGGACGCGTGCGGAATCTGCTATGTGATGAGAAGCGTGCAGAATCTGTTACATAATGGGATGCGTGCAGAATCTAATACGTGATGGGAAGCGTGCAGAATCTGTTACGTGATGGGAAGCGTGCAGAATCTGTTAGTGATGGGAAGCGTGCAGAATCTGTTACGTGATGTGAAACGTGCAGAATCTGTTACGTGATGAGAAGCGTGCAGAATCTGTTACGTGATGGGAAGTGTGCAGAATCTGTTACGTGATGGGAAGCGTGCAGATTCTGTTACGGGATGAGAAGCGTGCAGAATCTGTACTGTGATGGGAAGCGTGCAGAATCTGTTACGTGATGGGAAGCGTGCGGAATCTGTTACGTGATGTGAAGCGTGCAGAATCTGTTACGTGATGTGAAGCGTGCGGAATCTGTTACGTGATGTGAAACGTGCAGAATCTGTTACGTGATGTGAAGCGTGCGGAATCTGCTATGTGATGAGAAGCGTGCAGAATTTGTTACGTTATAGGAAGCGTGCAGAATCTGTTACGTGATGGGACGCGTGCGGAATCTGTTACGTGATGGAAAGTGTGCAGAATCTGTTACGTGAAGTTTGCAGAATCTGTTACATGATGGGAAGCGTGCAGAATCTGTTACGTGATGGGAAGTGTGCAGACGCTGTTATGTGAAGTGTGCTGAATCTGTTACGTGATGGGAAGCGTGCAGAATCTTTTACGTGATGGGAAGCATGCAGAATCTGTTAGTGATGGGAAGCGTGCAGAATCTGTTAGTGATGGGAAGCGTGCAGAACCTGTTACGTGATGAGATGCGTGCAGAATCTGTTACGTGATGAGAAATGTGCAGAATCTGTTACATGATGAGAAGCGTGCAGAATCTGTTATGTGATGTGAAACGTGGAGAATCTGTTAGGTGATGGGAAGCGTGCAGAATCTTTCACGTGATGGGAAGCGTGCAGAATCTGTTAGTGATGGGAAGCGTGCAGAATCTGTTAATGATGGGAAGCATGCAGAACCTGTTACGTGATGAGATGCGTGCAGAATCTGTTACGTGGTGAGAAATGTGCAGAATCTGTTGCATGATGAGAAGCGTGCAGAATCTGTCATGTGATGTGAAACGTGGAGAATCTGTTAGGTGATGGGAAGCGTTCAGAATCTTTTACGTGATGGGAAGCGTGCAGAATCTGTTACGTGAAGTTTGCAGAATCTGTTACATGATGGGAAGCGTGCAGAATCTGTTACGTGATGGGAAGTGTTCAGACGCTGTTATGTGAAGTGTGCTGAATCTGTTACGTGATGGGAAGCGTGCAGAATCTTTTACGTGATGGGAAGCGTGCAGAATCTGTTACGTGATGGGAAGCGTGCAGAATCTGTTACGTGATGGGAAGCGTGCAGAATCTGTTACGTGATGGGAAGCGTGCAGAATCTGTTACGTAAAGTTTGCAGAATCTGTTATATCATGGGAAGCGTGCAGAATCTGTTATGTGATGGGAAGTGTGCAGACGCTGTTATGTGATGGGAGGCGTGCAGAATCTGTTACATGGTGAGAAATGTGCAGAATCTGTTACATGATGAGAAGCGTGCAGAATCTGTTACGTGATGAGAAGCGTGCAGAATCCGTTACGTGACGAGAAGCGTGCAGAATCTGTTACGTGCTGGGTACCGTGCAGAATCTGTTACGTGACGGGAAGCGAGCAGAATCTGTTACGTGATGAGAAGCGTGCAGAATCTGTTACGTGATGAGAAGCGTGCAGGATCTGCTATGTGATGGGAAGCGTGCAGAATCTGTTACGTGATGAGAAGCGTGCAGAATCTGTTATGTGATGTGAAGCGTGCAGAATCTGTTACGTGATGTGAAGCGTGCAGAATCTGTTACGTGATGAGAAGCGTGCGGAATCTGTTACGTGATGAGAAGCGTGCAGAATCTGTTACGTGATGGGAAGTGTGCAGACGCTGTTATGTGAAGTGTGCTGAATCTGTTACGTGATGGGAAGCGTGCAGAATCTGTTAGTGATGGGAAGCGTGCAGAATCTGTTAGTGATGGGAAGCGTGCAGAACCTGTTACGTGATGAGATGCGTGCAGAATCTGTTACGTGATGAGAAATGTGCAGAATCTGTTACATGATGAGAAGCGTGCAGAATCTGTTATGTGATGTGAAACGTGGAGAATCTGTTAGGTGATGGGAAGCGTGCAGAATCTTTCACGTGATGGGAAGCGTGCAGAATCTGTTAGTGATAGGAAGCGTGCAGAATCTGTTAGTGATGGGAAGCGTGCAGAACCTGTTACGTGATGAGATGCGTGCAGAATCTGTTACGTGGTGAGAAATGTGCAGAATCTGTTACATGATGAGAAGCGTGCAGAATCTGTTATGTGATGTGAAACGTGGAGAATCTGTTAGGTGATGGGAAGCATGCAGAATCTGTTACGTGATGTGAAGCGTGCAGAATCTGTTACGTGATGAGAAGCGTGCGGAATCTGTTACGTGATGAGACGCGTGCAGAATCTGTTATGTGATAGGAAGCGTGCAGAATCTGTTATGTGATGGGACGCCTGCAGAATCTGTTACGTGATGGGAAACGTGCAGAATCTGTTAGGAGATGTGAAGTGTGCAGAATCTATTACGTGATGAGAGGCGTGCAGAATCAGTTACGTGATCAGAAGCGTGTAGAATCTGTTACATGATGAGAAGCGTGCAGAATCTGTTACGTGATGGGTAGCGTGCAGAATCTGTCATGTGATGGGAAGCATGCAGAGTCTGTTACGTGATGGGAAGCGTGCGGAATCTGTTACGTGATGGGAAGCATGCACAATATGTTACGTGATGGGAAGCGTGCAGAATCTGTTACGTGATGGGACGCGTGCGGAATCTGCTATGTGATGAGAAGCGTGCAGAATCTGTTACATAATGGGATGCGTGCAGAATCTAATACGTAATGGGAAGCGTGCAGAATCTGTTACGTGATGGGAAGCGTGCAGAAGCTGTTACGTGATGGGAAGCGTGCAGAATCTGTTAGTGATGGGAAGCGTGCAGAATCTGTTACGTGATGGGAAGCGTGCAGAATCTGTTAGTGATGGGAAGCGTGCAGAATCTGTTACGTGGTAAGATGCATGCAGAACCTGTTACGTGATGAGATGCGTGCAGAATATGTTACGTGATGGGAAGCATGCAGAATCTGTTACGTGATGTGATGCATGCAGAATCTGTTACATGGTGAGAAATGTGCAGAATCTCTTGCATGATGAGAAGCGTGCACAATCTGTTACGTGATCAGAAGCCTGCAGAATCTGTTACGTGATGTGAATCTTGCGGAATCTGTTACATGATGAGAAGCGTGCAGAATCTGTTACGTGCTGGGTAGCGTGCAGAATCTCTTACGTGATGTGAAGCATGCAGAATCTGTTACGTGATGTGAAGCGTGCAGAATCTGTTACGTGATGGGATGCATACAGAATCTCTTAGGTGATGTGAAGCGTGCAGAATCTGTTACGTGATGTGAAGCGTGCAGAATCTGTTACGTGATGGGATGCGTGCAGAATCTCTTACATAATGGGAAGCGTGCAGAATCTATCAACCTGATGGGAAACGTGCAGAATCTGTTTGATGGGAAGCGTGCAGAATCTGTTATGTGATGTGAAGCGTGCGGAATCTGTTAAGTGATGAGAAGCGTGCAGAATCTGTTACGTGATGTGAAACGTGCAGAATCTGTTACGTGATGGGAAGTGTGAATAATCTGTTTCGTGATGGGAAGCGTGCAGATTCTGTTACGGGATGAGAAGCGTGCAGAATCTGTTACGTGATGGGCAGTGTGCAGAATCTGTTACGTGATGGGAAGCGTGTAGAATCTGTTACGTGATAAGAAGCGTGCAGAATCTGTTACGTGATGGGAAGCGTGCAGAATCTGTTACGTGATGGGAAGCGTGCGGAATCTGTTACGTGATGGGCAGCATGCGGAATCTGTTACGTGATGTGAAGCGTGCGGAATCTGTTACGTGATGTGAAGCGTGCAGAATCTGTTACGTGATGTGAAGCGTGCGGAATCTGCTGTGTGATGAGAAGCGTGCAGAATTTGTTACGTTATGGGAAGCGTGCAGAATCTGTTACGTGATGGGACGCGTGCGGAATCTGTTACGTGATGGAAAGTGTGCAGAATCTGTTACGTGAAGTTTGCAGAATCTGTTACATGATGGGAAGCGTGCAGAATCTGTTACGTGATGGGAAGTGTGCAGACGCTGTTATGTGAAGTGTGCTGAATCTGTTACGTGATGGGAAGCGTGCAGAATCTGTTAGTGATGGGAAGCGTGCAGAATCTGTTAGTGATGGGAAGCGTGCAGAACCTGTTACGTGATGAGATGCGTGCAGAATCTGTTACGTGATGAGAAATGTGCAGAATCTGTTACATGATGAGAAGCGTGCAGAATCTGTTATGTGATGTGAAACGTGGAGAATCTGTTAGGTGATGGGAAGCGTGCAGAATCTTTCATGTGATGGGAAGCGTGCAGAATCTGTTAGTGATGGGAAGCGTGCAGAATCTGTTCGTGATGGGAAGCGTGCAGAACCTGTTACGTGATGAGATGCGTGCAGAATCTGTTACGTGGTGAGAAATGTGCAGAATCTGTTACATGATGAGAAGCGTGCAGAATCTGTTATGTGATGTGAAACGTGGAGAATCTGTTAGGTGATGGGAAGCATGCAGAATCTTTTACGTGATGGGAAGCGTGCAGAATCTGTTACGTGAAGTTTGCGGAATCTGTTACATGATGGGAAGCGTGCAGAATCTGTTACGTGATGGGAAGTGTTCAGACGCTGTTATGTGAAGTGTGCTGAATCTGTTACGTGATGGGAAGCGTGCAGAATCTTTTACGTGATGGGAAGCGTGCATAATCTGTTACGTGATGGGAAGCGTGCAGAATCTGTTACGTGATGGGAAGTGTGCAGAATCTGTTACGTGATGGGAACCGTACAGAATCTGTTACATTATGGGAAGCGTGCAGAATCTGTTACGTGATGGGAAGCGTGCAGAATCTGTTACGTGAAGTTTGCAGAATCTGTTACATCATGGGAAGCGTGCAGAATCTGTTATGTGATGGGAAGTGTGCAGACGCTGTTATGTGATGGGAGGCGTGCAGAATCTGTTACATGGTGAGAAATGTGCAGAATCCGTTACGTGACGAGAAGCGTGCAGAATCTGTTACGTGCTGGGTAGCGTGCAGAATCTGTTACGTGACGGGAAGCGAGCAGAATCTGTTACGTGATGAGAAGCGTGCAGAATCTGTTACGTGATGAGAAGCGTGCAGGATCTGTTATGTGATGGGAAGCGTGCAGAATCTGTTACGTGATGAGAAGCGTGCAGAATCTGTTACGTGATGTGAAGCGTGCAGAATCTGTTACGTGATGAGAAGCGTGCAGAATCTGTTATGTGATAGGAAGCGTGCAGAATCTGTTATGTGATGGGACGCCTGCAGAATCTGTTACGTGATGGGAAACGTGCAGAATCTGTTAGGAGATGTGAAGTGTGCAGAATCTATTACGTGATGAGAGGCGTGCAGAATCAGTTACGTGATCAGAAGCGTGTAGAATCTGTTACATGATGAGAAGCGTGCAGAATCTGTTAAGTGATGGGTAGCGTGCAGAATCTGTCATGTGATGTGAAGCGTGCGGAATCTGTTAGTGATGGGAAGCGTGCAGAATCTGTTACGTGATGGGAAGCGTGCAGAATCTGTTAGTGATGGGAAGCGTGCAGAATCTGTTACGTGATGAGATGCGTGCAGAACCTGTTACGTGATGAGATGCGTGCAGAATATGTTACGTGATGGGAAGCATGCAGAATCTGTTACGTGATGTGATGCATGCAGAATCTGTTACGTGGTGAGAAATGTGCAGAATCTATTGCATGATGAGAAGCGTGCACAATCTGTTACGTGATCAGAAGCCTGCAGAATCTGTTACGTGATGTGAATCTTGCAGAATCTGTTACATGATGAGAAGCGTGCAGAATCTGTTACGTGCTGGGTAGCGTGCAGAATCTCTTACGTGATGTGAAGCATGCAGAATCTGTTACATGATGTGAAGCGTGCAGAATCTGTTACGTGATGGGAAGCGTGCAGAATCTGTTATGTGATGTGAAGCGTGCGGAATCTGTTACGTGATGAGAAGCGTGCAGAATCTGTTACGTGATGAGAAGCGTGCAGAATCTGTTACGTGATGGGAAGCGTGCAGAATCTGTTACGTGAAGTTTGCAGAATCTGTTACATGATGGGAAGTGTGCAGAATCTGTTATGTGATGTGAAGCGTGCAGAATCTGTTACGTGATGAGAAACGTGCAGAATCTGTTACATGATGAGAAGCGTGCAGAATCTGTTATGTGATGTGAAACGTGGAGAATCTGTTCGGTGATGGGAAGCGTGCAGAATCTTTTACGTGATGGAAAGCATGCAGAATCTGTTACGTGAAGTTTGCAGAATCTGTTACATGATGGGAAGCGTGCATAATCTGTTACGTGATGGGAAGCGTGCAGAATCTGTTACGTGATGGGAAGCGTGCAGAATCTGTTACGTGATGGGAACCGTGCAGAATCTGTTACGTGATGGGAAGCGTGCAGAATCTGTTACGTGATGGGAAGCGTGCAGAATCTGTTACGTGAAGTTTGCAGAATCTGTTACATCATGGGAAGCGTGCTGAATCTGTTATGTGATGGGAAGTGTGCAGACGCTGTTATGTGATGGGAGGCGTGCAGAATCTGTCACATGGTGAGAAATGTGCAGAATCTGTTACATGATGAGAAGCGTGCAGAATCTGTTACGTGATGAGAAGCGTGCAGAATCCGTTACGTGACGAGAAGCGTGCAGAATCTGTTACGTGCTGGGTAGCGTGCAGAATCTGTTACGTGACGGGAAGCGAGCAGAATCTGTTACGTGCTGAGAAGCGTGCAAAATCTGTTACGTGATGAGAAGCGTGCAGGATCTGTTGTGATGGGAAGCGTGCAGAATCTGTTACGTGATGAGAAACGTGCAGAATCTGTTACGTGATGTGAAGCGTGCAGAATCTGTTACGTGATGTGAAGCGTGCAGAATCTGTTACGTGATGAGAAGCGTGCGGAATCTGTTACGTGATGAGAAGCGTGCAGAATCTGTTATGTGATAGGAAGCGTGCAGAATCTGTTATGTGATGGGACGACTGCAGAATCTGTTACGTGATGGGAAACGTGCAGAATCTGTTAGGAGATGTGAAGTGTGCAGAATCTATTACGTGATGAGAGGCGTGCAGAATCAGTTACGTGATCAGAAGCGTGTAGAATCTGTTACATGATGAGAAGCGTGCAAAATCTGTTACGTGATGGGTAGCGTGCAGAATCTGTCATGTGATGGGAAGCGTGCAGAGTCTGTTACGTGATGGGAAGCGTGCGGAATCTGTTACGTGATGGGAAGCATGCACAATATGTTACGTGATGGGAAGCGTGCAGAGTCTGTTACGTGATGGGAAGCGTGCAGAATCTGTTAAGTGATGGGACGCGTGCGGAATCTGCTATGTGATGAGAAGCGTGCAGAATCTGTTACATAATGGGATGCGTGCAGAATCTAATACGTGATGGGAAGCGTGCAGAATCTGTTACGTGATGGGAAGCGTGCAGAATCTGTTAGTGATGGGAAGCATGCAGAATCTGTTACGTGATGTGAAACGTGCAGAATCTGTTACGTGATGAGAAGCGTGCAGAATCTGTTACGTGATGGGAAGTGTGCAGAATCTGTTACGTGATGGGAAGCGTGCAGATTCTGTTACGGGATGAGAAGCGTGCAGAATCTGTTACGTGATGGGAAGCGTGTAGAATCTGTTACGTGATAAGAAGCGTGCAGAATCTGTTACGTGATGGGAAGTGTGCAGAATCTGTACTGTGATGGGAAGCGTGCAGAATCTGTTACGTGATGGGAAGCGTGCGGAATCTGTTACGTGATGTGAAGCGTGCAGAATCTGTTACGTGATGTGAAGCGTGCGGAATCTTTTACGTGATGTGAAACGTGCAGAATCTGTTACGTGATGTGAAGCGTGCGGAATCTGCTATGTGATGAGAAGCGTGCAGAATTTGTTACGTTATGGGAAGCGTGCAGAATCTGTTACGTGATGGGACGCGTGCGGAATCTGTTACGTGATGTGAAGCGTGCAGAATCTGTTACGTGATGAGAAACGTGCAGAATCTGTTACGTGATGTGAAGCGTGCAGAATCTGTTACGTGATGTGAAGCGTGCAGAATCTGTTACGTGATGAGAAGCGTGCAGAATCTGTTAGTGATGGGAAGCATGCAGAACCTGTTACGTGATGAGATGCGTGCAGAATCTGTTACGTGGTGAGAAATGTGCAGAATCTGTTACATGATGAGAAGCGTGCAGAATCTGTTATGTGATGTGAAACGTGGAGAATCTGTTTGGTGATGGGAAGTGTGCAGAATCTTTTACGTGATGGGAAGCGTGCAGAATCTGTTACGTGAAGTTTGCAGAATCTGTTACATGATGGGAAGCGTGCAGAATCTGTTACGTGATGGGAAGTGTTCAGACGCTGTTATGTGAAGTGTGCTGAATCTGTTACGTGATGGGAAGCGTGCAGAATCTTTTACGTGATGGGAAGCGTGCATAATCTGTTACGTGATGGGAAGCGTGCAGAATCTGTTACGTGATGGGAAGCGTGCAGAATCTGTAACGTGAAGTTTGCAGAATCTGTTACATCATGGGAAGCATGCACAATATGTTACGTGATGGGAAGCGTGCAGAGTCTGTTACGTGATGGGAAGCGTGCAGAATCTGTTACGTGATGGGACGCGTGCGGAATCTGCTATGTGATGAGAAGCGTGCAGAATCTGTTACATAATGGGATGCGTGCAGAATCTAATACGTGATGGGAAGCGTGCAGAATCTGTTACGTGATGGGAAGCGTGCAGAATCTGTTAGTGATGGGAAGCGTGCAGAATCTGTTACGTGATGTGAAACGTGCAGAATCTGTTACGTGATGAGAAGCGTGCAGAATCTGTTACGTGATGGGAAGTGTGCAGAATCTGTTACGTGATGGGAAGCGTGCAGATTCTGTTACGGGATGAGAAGCGTGCAGAATCTGTATTGTGATGGGAAGCGTGCAGAATCTGTTACGTGATGGGAAGCGTGCGGAATCTGTTACGTGATGTGAAACGTGGAGAATCTGTTCGGTGATGGGAAGCGTGCAGAATCTTTTACGTGATGGAAAGCATGCAGAATCTGTTACGTGAAGTTTGCAGAATCTGTTACATGATGGGAAGCGTGCATAATCTGTTACGTGATGGGAAGCGTGCAGAATCTGTTACGTGATGGGAAGCGTGCAGAATCTGTTACGTGATGGGAACCGTGCAGAATCTGTTACGTGATGGGAAGCGTGCAGAATCTGTTACGTGATGGGAAGCGTGCAGAATCTGTTACGTGAAGTTTGCAGAATCTGTTACATCATGGGAAGCGTGCAGAATCTGTTATGTGATGGGAAGTGTGCAGACGCTGTTATGTGATGGGAGGCGTGCAGAATCTGTCACATGGTGAGAAATGTGCAGAATCTGTTACATGATGAGAAGCGTGCAGAATCTGTTACGTGATGAGAAGCGTGCAGAATCCGTTACGTGACGAGAAGCGTGCAGAATCTGTTACGTGCTGGGTAGCGTGCAGAATCTGTTACGTGACGGGAAGCGAGCAGCATCTGTTACGTGCTGAAAAGCGTGCAGAATCTGTTACGTGATGAGAAGCGTGCAGGATCTGTTGTGATGGGAAGCGTGCAGAATCTGTTACGTGATGAGAAACGTGCAGAATCTGTTACGTGATGTGAAGCGTGCAGAATCTGTTACGTGATGTGAAGCGTGCAGAATCTGTTACGTGATGAGAAGCGTGCGGAATCTGTTACGTGATGAGAAGCGTGCAGAATCTGTTATGTGATAGGAAGCGTGCAGAATCTGTTATGTGATGGGACGACTGCAGAATCTGTTACGTGATGGGAAACGTGCAGAATCTGTTAGGAGATGTGAAGTGTGCAGAATCTATTACGTGATGAGAGGCGTGCAGAATCAGTTACGTGATCAGAAGCGTGTAGAATCTGTTACATGATGAGAAGCGTGCAAAATCTGTTACGTGATGGGTAGCGTGCAGAATCTGTCATGTGATGGGAAGCGTGCAGAGTCTGTTACGTGATGGGAAGCGTGCGGAATCTGTTACGTGATGGGAAGCATGCACAATATGTTACGTGATGGGAAGCGTGCAGAGTCTGTTACGTGATGGGAAGCGTGCAGAATCTGTTAAGTGATGGGAAGTGTGCAGAATCTGTACTGTGATGGGAAGCGTGCAGAATCTGTTACGTGATGGGAAGCGTGCGGAATCTGTTACATGATGAGAAGCGTGCAGAATCTGTTACGTGACGAGAAGCGTGCAGAATCTGTTACGTGATGGGAAACGTGCAGAATCTGTTAGGAGATGTGAAGTGTGCAGAATCTATTACGTGATGAGATGCGTGCAGAATCTGTTACGTGGTGAGAAATGTGCAGAATCTGTTGCATGATGAGAAGTGTGCAGAATCTGTCATGTGATGTGAAACGTGGAGAATCTGTTAGGTGATGGGAAGCGTTCAGAATCTTTTACGTGATGGGAAGCGTGCAGAATCTGTTACGTGAAGTTTGCAGAATCTGTTACATGATGGGAAGCGTGCAGAATCTGTTACGTGATGGGAAGTGTTCAGACGCTGTTATGTGAAGTGTGCTGAATCTGTTACGTGATGGGAAGCGTGCAGAATCTTTTACGTGATGGGAAGCGTGCATAATCTGTTACGTGATGGGAAGCGTGCAGAATCTGTTACGTGATGGGAAGCGTGCAGAATCTGTTACGTGATGGGAACCGTGCAGAATCTGTTACGTGATGGGAAGCGTGCAGAATCTGTTACGTGATGGGAAGCGTGCAGAATCTGTTACGTAAAGTTTGCAGAATCTGTTATATCATGGGAAGCGTGCAGAATCTGTTATGTGATGGGAAGTGTGCAGACGCTGTTATGTGATGGGAGGCGTGCAGAATCTGTTACATGGTGAGAAATGTGCAGAATCTGTTACATGATGAGAAGCGTGCAGAATCTGTTACGTGATGAGAAGCGTGCAGAATCCGTTACGTGACGAGAAGCGTGCAGAATCTGTTACGTGCTGGGTACCGTGCAGAATCTGTTACGTGACGGGAAGCGAGCAGAATCTGTTACGTGATGAGAAGCGTGCAGAATCTGTTACGTGATGAGAAGCGTGCAGGATCTGCTATGTGATGGGAAGCGTGCAGAATCTGTTACGTGATGAGAAGCGTGCAGAATCTGTTATGTGATGTGAAGCGTGCAGAATCTGTTACGTGATGTGAAGCGTGCAGAATCTGTTACGTGATGAGAAGCGTGCGGAATCTGTTACGTGATGAGAAGCGTGCAGAATCTGTTACGTGATGGGAAGTGTGCAGACGCTGTTATGTGAAGTGTGCTGAATCTGTTACGTGATGGGAAGCGTGCAGAATCTGTTAGTGATGGGAAGCGTGCAGAATCTGTTAGTGATGGGAAGCGTGCAGAACCTGTTACGTGATGAGATGCGTGCAGAATCTGTTACGTGATGAGAAATGTGCAGAATCTGTTACATGATGAGAAGCGTGCAGAATCTGTTATGTGATGTGAAACGTGGAGAATCTGTTAGGTGATGGGAAGCGTGCAGAATCTTTCACGTGATGGGAAGCGTGCAGAATCTGTTAGTGATAGGAAGCGTGCAGAATCTGTTAGTGATGGGAAGCGTGCAGAACCTGTTACGTGATGAGATGCGTGCAGAATCTGTTACGTGGTGAGAAATGTGCAGAATCTGTTACATGATGAGAAGCGTGCAGAATCTGTTATGTGATGTGAAACGTGGAGAATCTGTTAGGTGATGGGAAGCATGCAGAATCTGTTACGTGATGTGAAGCGTGCAGAATCTGTTACGTGATGAGAAGCGTGCGGAATCTGTTACGTGATGAGACGCGTGCAGAATCTGTTATGTGATAGGAAGCGTGCAGAATCTGTTATGTGATGGGACGCCTGCAGAATCTGTTACGTGATGGGAAACGTGCAGAATCTGTTAGGAGATGTGAAGTGTGCAGAATCTATTACGTGATGAGAGGCGTGCAGAATCAGTTACGTGATCAGAAGCGTGTAGAATCTGTTACATGATGAGAAGCGTGCAGAATCTGTTACGTGATGGGTAGCGTGCAGAATCTGTCATGTGATGGGAAGCATGCAGAGTCTGTTACGTGATGGGAAGCGTGCGGAATCTGTTACGTGATGGGAAGCATGCACAATATGTTACGTGATGGGAAGCGTGCAGAATCTGTTACGTGATGGGACGCGTGCGGAATCTGCTATGTGATGAGAAGCGTGCAGAATCTGTTACATAATGGGATGCGTGCAGAATCTAATACGTAATGGGAAGCATGCAGAATCTGTTACGTGATGGGAAGCGTGCAGAAGCTGTTACGTGATGGGAAGCGTGCAGAATCTGTTAGTGATGGGAAGCGTGCAGAATCTGTTACGTGATGGGAAGCGTGCAGAATCTGTTAGTGATGGGAAGCGTGCAGAATCTGTTACGTGATAAGATGCATGCAGAACCTGTTACGTGATGAGATGCGTGCAGAATATGTTACGTGATGGGAAGCATGCAGAATCTGTTACGTGATGTGATGCGTGCAGAATCTGTTACATGGTGAGAAATGTGCAGAATCTCTTGCATGATGAGAAGCGTGCACAATCTGTTACGTGATCAGAAGCCTGCAGAATCTGTTACGTGATGTGAATCTTGCGGAATCTGTTACATGATGAGAAGCGTGCAGAATCTGTTACGTGCTGGGTAGCGTGCAGAATCTCTTACGTGATGTGAAGCATGCAGAATCTGTTACGTGATGTGAAGCGTGCAGAATCTGTTACGTGATGGGATGCATACAGAATCTCTTAGGTGATGTGAAGCGTGCAGAATCTGTTACGTGATGTGAAGCGTGCAGAATCTGTTACGTGATGGGATGCGTGCAGAATCTCTTACATAATGGGAAGCGTGCAGAATCTATCAACCTGATGGGAAACGTGCAGAATCTGTTTGATGGGAAGCGTGCAGAATCTGTTATGTGATGTGAAGCGTGCGGAATCTGTTAAGTGATGAGAAGCGTGCAGAATCTGTTACGTGATGTGAAACGTGCAGAATCTGTTACGTGATGGGAAGTGTGAATAATCTGTTTCGTGATGGGAAGCGTGCAGATTCTGTTACGGGATGAGAAGCGTGCAGAATCTGTTACGTGATGGGCAGTGTGCAGAATCTGTTACGTGATGGGAAGCGTGTAGAATCTGTTACGTGATAAGAAGCGTGCAGAATCTGTTACGTGATGGGAAGCGTGCAGAATCTGTTACGTGATGGGAAGCGTGCGGAATCTGTTACGTGATGGGCAGCATGCGGAATCTGTTACGTGATGTGAAGCGTGCGGAATCTGTTACGTGATGTGAAGCGTGCAGAATCTGTTACGTGATGTGAAGCGTGCGGAATCTGCTGTGTGATGAGAAGCGTGCAGAATTTGTTACGTTATGGGAAGCGTGCAGAATCTGTTACGTGATGGGACGCGTGCGGAATCTGTTACGTGATGGAAAGTGTGCAGAATCTGTTACGTGAAGTTTGCAGAATCTGTTACATGATGGGAAGCGTGCAGAATCTGTTACGTGATGGGAAGTGTGCAGACGCTGTTATGTGAAGTGTGCTGAATCTGTTACGTGATGGGAAGCGTGCAGAATCTGTTAGTGATGGGAAGCGTGCAGAATCTGTTAGTGATGGGAAGCGTGCAGAACCTGTTACGTGATGAGATGCGTGCAGAATCTGTTACGTGATGAGAAATGTGCAGAATCTGTTACATGATGAGAAGCGTGCAGAATCTGTTATGTGATGTGAAACGTGGAGAATCTGTTAGGTGATGTGAAGCGTGCAGAATCTTTCACGTGATGGGAAGCGTGCAGAATCTGTTAGTGATGGGAAGCGTGCAGAATCTGTTCGTGATGGGAAGCGTGCAGAACCTGTTACGTGATGAGATGCGTGCAGAATCTGTTACGTGGTGAGAAATGTGCAGAATCTGTTACATGATGAGAAGCGTGCAGAATCTGTTATGTGATGTGAAACGTGGAGAATCTGTTAGGTGATGGGAAGCATGCAGAATCTTTTACGTGATGGGAAGCGTGCAGAATCTGTTACGTGAAGTTTGCGGAATCTGTTACATGATGGGAAGCGTGCAGAATCTGTTACGTGATGGGAAGTGTTCAGACGCTGTTATGTGAAGTGTGCTGAATCTGTTACGTGATGGGAAGCGTGCAGAATCTTTTACGTGATGGGAAGCGTGCATAATCTGTTACGTGATGGGAAGCGTGCAGAATCTGTTACGTGATGGGAAGTGTGCAGAATCTGTTACGTGATGGGAACCGTGCAGAATCTGTTACATTATGGGAAGCGTGCAGAATCTGTTACGTGATGGGAAGCGTGCAGAATCTGTTACGTGAAGTTTGCAGAATCTGTTACATCATGGGAAGCGTGCAGAATCTGTTATGTGATGGGAAGTGTGCAGACGCTGTTATGTGATGGGAGGCGTGCAGAATCTGTTACATGGTGAGAAATGTGCAGAATCCGTTACGTGACGAGAAGCGTGCAGAATCTGTTACGTGCTGGGTAGCGTGCAGAATCTGTTACGTGACGGGAAGCGAGCAGAATCTGTTACGTGATGAGAAGCGTGCAGAATCTGTTACGTGATGAGAAGCGTGCAGGATCTGTTATGTGATGGGAAGCGTGCAGAATCTGTTACGTGATGAGAAGCGTGCAGAATCTGTTACGTGATGTGAAGCGTGCAGAATCTGTTACGTGATGAGAAGCGTGCAGAATCTGTTATGTGATAGGAAGCGTGCAGAATCTGTTATGTGATGGGACGCCTGCAGAATCTGTTACGTGATGGGAAACGTGCAGAATCTGTTAGGAGATGTGAAGTGTGCAGAATCTATTACGTGATGAGAGGCGTGCAGAATCAGTTACGTGATCAGAAGCGTGTAGAATCTGTTACATGATGAGAAGCGTGCAGAATCTGTTAAGTGATGGGTAGCGTGCAGAATCTGTCATGTGATGTGAAGCGTGCGGAATCTGTTAGTGATGGGAAGCGGGCAGAATCTGTTACGTGATGGGAAGCGTGCAGAATCTGTTAGTGATGGGAAGCGTGCAGAATCTGTTACGTGATGAGATGCGTGCAGAACCTGTTACGTGATGAGATGCGTGCAGAATATGTTACGTGATGGGAAGCATGCAGAATCTGTTACGTGATGTGATGCATGCAGAATCTGTTACGTGGTGAGAAATGTGCAGAATCTATTGCATGATGAGAAGCGTGCACAATCTGTTACGTGATCAGAAGCCTGCAGAATCTGTTACGTGATGTGAATCTTGCAGAATCTGTTACATGATGAGAAGCGTGCAGAATCTGTTACGTGCTGGGTAGCGTGCAGAATCTCTTACGTGATGTGAAGCATGCAGAATCTGTTACATGATGTGAAGCGTGCAGAATCTGTTACGTGATGGGAAGCGTGCAGAATCTGTTATGTGATGTGAAGCGTGCGGAATCTGTTACGTGATGAGAAGCGTGCAGAATCTGTTACGTGATGAGAAGCGTGCAGAATCTGTTACGTGATGGGAAGCGTGCAGAATCTGTTACGTGAAGTTTGCAGAATCTGTTACATGATGGGAAGTGTGCAGAATCTGTTATGTGATGTGAAGCGTGCAGAATCTGTTACGTGATGAGAAACGTGCAGAATCTGTTACATGATGAGAAGCGTGCAGAATCTGTTATGTGATGTGAAACGTGGAGAATCTGTTCGGTGATGGGAAGCGTGCAGAATCTTTTACGTGATGGAAAGCATGCAGAATCTGTTACGTGAAGTTTGCAGAATCTGTTACATGATGGGAAGCGTGCATAATCTGTTACGTGATGGGAAGCGTGCAGAATCTGTTACGTGATGGGAAGCGTGCAGAATCTGTTACGTGATGGGAACCGTGCAGAATCTGTTACGTGATGGGAAGCGTGCAGAATCTGTTACGTGATGGGAAGCGTGCAGAATCTGTTACGTGAAGTTTGCAGAATCTGTTACATCATGGGAAGCGTGCAGAATCTGTTATGTGATGGGAAGTGTGCAGACGCTGTTATGTGATGGGAGGCGTGCAGAATCTGTCACATGGTGAGAAATGTGCAGAATCTGTTACATGATGAGAAGCGTGCAGAATCTGTTACGTGATGAGAAGCGTGCAGAATCCGTTACGTGACGAGAAGCGTGCAGAATCTGTTACGTGCTGGGTAGCGTGCAGAATCTGTTACGTGACGGGAAGCGAGCAGAATCTGTTACGTGCTGAGAAGCGTGCAGAATCTGTTACGTGATGAGAAGCGTGCAGGATCTGTTGTGATGGGAAGCGTGCAGAATCTGTTACGTGATGAGAAACGTGCAGAATCTGTTACATAATGGGATGCGTGCACAATATGTTACGTGATGGGAAGCGTGCAGAGTCTGTTACGTGATGGGAAGCGTGCAGAATCTGTTAAGTGATGGGACGCGTGCGGAATCTGCTATGTGATGAGAAGCGTGCAGAATCTGTTACATAATGGGATGCGTGCAGAATCTAATACGTGATGGGAAGCGTGCAGAATCTGTTACGTGATGGGAAGCGTGCAGAATCTGTTAGTGATGGGAAGCATGCAGAATCTGTTACGTGATGTGAAACGTGCAGAATCTGTTACGTGATGAGAAGCGTGCAGAATCTGTTACGTGATGGGAAGTGTGCAGAATCTGTTACGTGATGGGAAGCGTGCAGATTCTGTTACGGGATGAGAAGCGTGCAGAATCTGTTACGTGATGGGAAGCGTGTAGAATCTGTTACGTGATAAGAAGCGTGCAGAATCTGTTACGTGATGGGAAGTGTGCAGAATCTGTACTGTGATGGGAAGCGTGCAGAATCTGTTACGTGATGGGAAGCGTGCGGAATCTGTTACGTGATGTGAAGCGTGCAGAATCTGTTACGTGATGTGAAGCGTGCGGAATCTTTTACGTGATGTGAAACGTGCAGAATCTGTTACGTGATGTGAAGCGTGCGGAATCTGCTATGTGATGAGAAGCGTGCAGAATTTGTTACGTTATGGGAAGCGTGCAGAATCTGTTACGTGATGGGACGCGTGCGGAATCTGTTACGTGATGTGAAGCGTGCAGAATCTGTTACGTGATGAGAAACGTGCAGAATCTGTTACGTGATGTGAAGCGTGCAGAATCTGTTACGTGATGTGAAGCGTGCAGAATCTGTTACGTGATGAGAAGCGTGCAGAATCTGTTAGTGATGGGAAGCATGCAGAACCTGTTACGTGATGAGATGCGTGCAGAATCTGTTACGTGGTGAGAAATGTGCAGAATCTGTTACATGATGAGAAGCGTGCAGAATCTGTTATGTGATGTGAAACGTGGAGAATCTGTTTGGTGATGGGAAGTGTGCAGAATCTTTTACGTGATGGGAAGCGTGCAGAATCTGTTACGTGAAGTTTGCAGAATCTGTTACATGATGGGAAGCGTGCAGAATCTGTTACGTGATGGGAAGTGTTCAGACGCTGTTATGTGAAGTGTGCTGAATCTGTTACGTGATGGGAAGCGTGCAGAATCTTTTACGTGATGGGAAGCGTGCATAATCTGTTACGTGATGGGAAGCGTGCAGAATCTGTTACGTGATGGGAAGCGTGCAGAATCTGTTACGTGATGGGAACCGTGCAGAATCTGTTACGTGATGGGAAGCGTGCAGAATCTGTTACGTGATGGGAAGCGTGCAGAATCTGTAACGTGAAGTTTGCAGAATCTGTTACATCATGGGAAGCATGCACAATATGTTATGTGATGGGAAGCGTGCAGAGTCTGTTACGTGATGGGAAGCGTGCAGAATCTGTTACGTGATGGGACGCGTGCGGAATCTGCTATGTGATGAGAAGCGTGCAGAATCTGTTACATAATGGGATGCGTGCAGAATCTAATACGTGATGGGAAGCGTGCAGAATCTGTTACGTGATGGGAAGCGTGCAGAATCTGTTAGTGATGGGAAGCGTGCAGAATCTGTTACGTGATGTGAAACGTGCAGAATCTGTTACGTGATGAGAAGCGTGCAGAATCTGTTACGTGATGGGAAGTGTGCAGAATCTGTTACGTGATGGGAAGCGTGCGGAATCTGTTACGTGATGTGAAACGTGGAGAATCTGTTCGGTGATGGGAAGCGTGCAGAATCTTTTACGTGATGGAAAGCATGCAGAATCTGTTACGTGAAGTTTGCAGAATCTGTTACATGATGGGAAGCGTGCATAATCTGTTACGTGATGGGAAGCGTGCAGAATCTGTTACGTGATGGGAAGCGTGCAGAATCTGTTACGTGATGGGAACCGTGCAGAATCTGTTACGTGATGGGAAGCGTGCAGAATCTGTTACGTGATGGGAAGCGTGCAGAATCTGTTACGTGAAGTTTGCAGAATCTGTTACATCATGGGAAGCGTGCAGAATCTGTTATGTGATGGGAAGTGTGCAGACGCTGTTATGTGATGGGAGGCGTGCAGAATCTGTCACATGGTGAGAAATGTGCAGAATCTGTTACATGATGAGAAGCGTGCAGAATCTGTTACGTGATGAGAAGCGTGCAGAATCCGTTACGTGACGAGAAGCGTGCAGAATCTGTTACGTGCTGGGTAGCGTGCAGAATCTGTTACGTGACGGGAAGCGAGCAGAATCTGTTACGTGCTGAGAAGCGTGCAGAATCTGTTACGTGATGAGAAGCGTGCAGGATCTGTTGTGATGGGAAGCGTGCAGAATCTGTTACGTGATGAGAAACGTGCAGAATCTGTTACGTGATGTGAAGCGTGCAGAATCTGTTACGTGATGTGAAGCGTGCAGAATCTGTTACGTGATGAGAAGCGTGCGGAATCTGTTACGTGATGAGAAGCGTGCAGAATCTGTTATGTGATAGGAAGCGTGCAGAATCTGTTATGTGATGGGACGACTGCAGAATCTGTTACGTGATGGGAAACGTGCAGAATCTGTTAGGAGATGTGAAGTGTGCAGAATCTATTACGTGATGAGAGGCGTGCAGAATCAGTTACGTGATCAGAAGCGTGTAGAATCTGTTACATGATGAGAAGCGTGCAAAATCTGTTACGTGATGGGTAGCGTGCAGAATCTGTCATGTGATGGGAAGCGTGCAGAGTCTGTTACGTGATGGGAAGCGTGCGGAATCTGTTACGTGATGGGAAGCATGCACAATATGTTACGTGATGGGAAGCGTGCAGAGTCTGTTACGTGATGGGAAGCGTGCAGAATCTGTTAAGTGATGGGACGCGTGCGGAATCTGCTATGTGATGAGAAGCGTGCAGAATCTGTTACATAATGGGATGCGTGCAGAATCTAATACGTGATGGGAAGCGTGCAGAATCTGTTACGTGATGGGAAGCGTGCAGAATCTGTTAGTGATGGGAAGCATGCAGAATCTGTTACGTGATGTGAAACGTGCAGAATCTGTTACGTGATGAGAAGCGTGCAGAATCTGTTACGTGATGGGAAGTGTGCAGAATCTGTTACGTGATGGGAAGCGTGCAGATTCTGTTACGGGATGAGAAGCGTGCAGAATCTGTTACGTGATGGGAAGCGTGTAGAATCTGTTACGTGATAAGAAGCGTGCAGAATCTGTTACGTGATGGGAAGTGTGCAGAATCTGTACTGTGATGGGAAGCGTGCAGAATCTGTTACGTGATGGGAAGCGTGCAGAATCTGTTACGTGATGAGAAACGTGCAGAATCTGTTACGTGATGTGAAGCGTGCAGAATCTGTTACGTGATGTGAAGCGTGCAGAATCTGTTACGTGATGAGAAGCGTGCAGAATCTGTTAGTGATGGGAAGCATGCAGAACCTGTTACGTGATGAGATGCGTGCAGAATCTGTTACGTGGTGAGAAATGTGCAGAATCTGTTACATGATGAGAAGCGTGCAGAATCTGTTATGTGATGTGAAACGTGGAGAATCTGTTTGGTGATGGGAAGTGTGCAGAATCTTTTACGTGATGGGAAGCGTGCAGAATCTGTTACGTGAAGTTTGCAGAATCTGTTACATGATGGGAAGCGTGCAGAATCTGTTACGTGATGGGAAGTGTTCAGACGCTGTTATGTGAAGTGTGCTGAATCTGTTACGTGATGGGAAGCGTGCAGAATCTTTTACGTGATGGGAAGCGTGCATAATCTGTTACGTGATGGGAAGCGTGCAGAATCTGTTACGTGATGGGAAGCGTGCAGAATCTGTAACGTGAAGTTTGCAGAATCTGTTACATCATGGGAAGCATGCACAATATGTTACGTGATGGGAAGCGTGCAGAGTCTGTTACGTGATGGGAAGCGTGCAGAATCTGTTACGTGATGGGACGCGTGCGGAATCTGCTATGTGATGAGAAGCGTGCAGAATCTGTTACATAATGGGATGCGTGCAGAATCTAATACGTGATGGGAAGCGTGCAGAATCTGTTACGTGATGGGAAGCGTGCAGAAACTGTTAGTGATGGGAAGCGTGCAGAATCTGTTACGTGATGTGAAACGTGCAGAATCTGTTACGTGATGAGAAGCGTGCAGAATCTGTTACGTGATGGGAAGTGTGCAGAATCTGTTACGTGATGGGAAGCGTGCAGATTCTGTTACGGGATGAGAAGCGTGCAGAATCTGTACTGTGATGGGAAGCGTGCAGAATCTGTTACGTGATGGGAAGCGTGCGGAATCTGTTACGTGATGTGAAACGTGGAGAATCTGTTCGGTGATGGGAAGCGTGCAGAATCTTTTACGTGATGGAAAGCATGCAGAATCTGTTACGTGAAGTTTGCAGAATCTGTTACATGATGGGAAGCGTGCATAATCTGTTACGTGATGGGAAGCGTGCAGAATCTGTTACGTGATGGGAAGCGTGCAGAATCTGTTACGTGATGGGAACCGTGCAGAATCTGTTACGTGATGGGAAGCGTGCAGAATCTGTTACGTGATGGGAAGCGTGCAGAATCTGTTACGTGAAGTTTGCAGAATCTGTTACATCATGGGAAGCGTGCAGAATCTGTTATGTGATGGGAAGTGTGCAGACGCTGTTATGTGATGGGAGGCGTGCAGAATCTGTCACATGGTGAGAAATGTGCAGAATCTGTTAAATGATGAGAAGCGTGCAGAATCTGTTACGTGATGAGAAGCGTGCAGAATCCGTTACGTGACGAGAAGCGTGCAGAATCTGTTACGTGCTGGGTAGCGTGCAGAATCTGTTACGTGACGGGAAGCGTGCAGAATCTGTTACATGATGAGAAGCGTGCAGAATCTGTTACGTGACGAGAAGCGTGCAGAATCTGTTACGTGATGGGAAACGTGCAGAATCTGTTAGGAGATGTGAAGTGTGCAGAATCTATTACGTGATGAGATGCGTGCAGAATCTGTTACGTGGTGAGAAATGTGCAGAATCTGTTGCATGATGAGAAGCGTGCAGAATCTGTCATGTGATGTGAAACGTGGAGAATCTGTTAGGTGATGGGAAGCGTTCAGAATCTTTTACGTGATGGGAAGCGTGCAGAATCTGTTACGTGAAGTTTGCAGAATCTGTTACATGATGGGAAGCGTGCAGAATCTGTTACGTGATGGGAAGTGTTCAGACGCTGTTATGTGAAGTGTGCTGAATCTGTTACGTGATGGGAAGCGTGCAGAATCTTTTACGTGATGGGAAGCGTGCATAATCTGTTACGTGATGGGAAGCGTGCAGAATCTGTTACGTGATGGGAAGCGTGCAGAATCTGTTACGTGATGGGAAGCGTGCAGAATCTGTTACGTAAAGTTTGCAGAATCTGTTATATCATGGGAAGCGTGCAGAATCTGTTATGTGATGGGAAGTGTGCAGACGCTGTTATGTGATGGGAGGCGTGCAGAATCTGTTACATGGTGAGAAATGTGCAGAATCTGTTACATGATGAGAAGCGTGCAGAATCTGTTACGTGATGAGAAGCGTGCAGAATCCGTTACGTGACGAGAAGCGTGCAGAATCTGTTACGTGCTGGGTACCGTGCAGAATCTGTTACGTGACGGGAAGCGAGCAGAATCTGTTACGTGATGAGAAGCGTGCAGAATCTGTTACGTGATGAGAAGCGTGCAGGATCTGCTATGTGATGGGAAGCGTGCAGAATCTGTTACGTGATGAGAAGCGTGCAGAATCTGTTATGTGATGTGAAGCGTGCAGAATCTGTTACGTGATGTGAAGCGTGCAGAATCTGTTACGTGATGAGAAGCGTGCGGAATCTGTTACGTGATGAGAAGCGTGCAGAATCTGTTACGTGATGGGAAGTGTGCAGACGCTGTTATGTGAAGTGTGCTGAATCTGTTACGTGATGGGAAGCGTGCAGAATCTGTTAGTGATGGGAAGCGTGCAGAATCTGTTAGTGATGGGAAGCGTGCAGAACCTGTTACGTGATGAGATGCGTGCAGAATCTGTTACGTGATGAGAAATGTGCAGAATCTGTTACATGATGAGAAGCGTGCAGAATCTGTTATGTGATGTGAAACGTGGAGAATCTGTTAGGTGATGGGAAGCGTGCAGAATCTTTCACGTGATGGGAAGCGTGCAGAATCTGTTAGTGATAGGAAGCGTGCAGAATCTGTTAGTGATGGGAAGCGTGCAGAACCTGTTACGTGATGAGATGCGTGCAGAATCTGTTACGTGGTGAGAAATGTGCAGAATCTGTTACATGATGAGAAGCGTGCAGAATCTGTTATGTGATGTGAAACGTGGAGAATCTGTTAGGTGATGGGAAGCATGCAGAATCTGTTACGTGATGTGAAGCGTGCAGAATCTGTTACGTGATGAGAAGCGTGCGGAATCTGTTACGTGATGAGACGCGTGCAGAATCTGTTATGTGATAGGAAGCGTGCAGAATCTGTTATGTGATGGGACGCCTGCAGAATCTGTTACGTGATGGGAAACGTGCAGAATCTGTTAGGAGATGTGAAGTGTGCAGAATCTATTACGTGATGAGAGGCGTGCAGAATCAGTTACGTGATCAGAAGCGTGTAGAATCTGTTACATGATGAGAAGCGTGCAGAATCTGTTACGTGATGGGTAGCGTGCAGAATCTGTCATGTGATGGGAAGCATGCAGAGTCTGTTACGTGATGGGAAGCGTGCGGAATCTGTTACGTGATGGGAAGCATGCACAATATGTTACGTGATGGGAAGCGTGCAGAATCTGTTACGTGATGGGACGCGTGCGGAATCTGCTATGTGATGAGAAGCGTGCAGAATCTGTTACATAATGGGATGCGTGCAGAATCTAATACGTAATGGGAAGCGTGCAGAATCTGTTACGTGATGGGAAGCGTGCAGAAGCTGTTACGTGATGGGAAGCGTGCAGAATCTGTTAGTGATGGGAAGCGTGCAGAATCTGTTACGTGATGGGAAGCGTGCAGAATCTGTTAGTGATGGGAAGCGTGCAGAATCTGTTACGTGGTAAGATGCATGCAGAACCTGTTACGTGATGAGATGCGTGCAGAATATGTTACATGATGGGAAGCATGCAGAATCTGTTACGTGATGTGATGCATGCAGAATCTGTTACATGGTGAGAAATGTGCAGAATCTCTTGCATGATGAGAAGCGTGCACAATCTGTTACGTGATCAGAAGCCTGCAGAATCTGTTACGTGATGTGAATCTTGCGGAATCTGTTACATGATGAGAAGCGTGCAGAATCTGTTACGTGCTGGGTAGCGTGCAGAATCTCTTACGTGATGTGAAGCATGCAGAATCTGTTACGTGATGTGAAGCGTGCAGAATCTGTTACGTGATGGGATGCATACAGAATCTCTTAGGTGATGTGAAGCGTGCAGAATCTGTTACGTGATGTGAAGCGTGCAGAATCTGTTACGTGATGGGATGCGTGCAGAATCTCTTACATAATGGGAAGCGTGCAGAATCTATCAACCTGATGGGAAACGTGCAGAATCTGTTTGATGGGAAGCGTGCAGAATCTGTTATGTGATGTGAAGCGTGCGGAATCTGTTAAGTGATGAGAAGCGTGCAGAATCTGTTACGTGATGTGAAACGTGCAGAATCTGTTACGTGTTGGGAAGTGTGAATAATCTGTTTCGTGATGGGAAGCGTGCAGATTCTGTTACGGGATGAGAAGTGTGCAGAATCTGTTACGTGATGGGCAGTGTGCAGAATCTGTTACGTGATGGGAAGCGTGTAGAATCTGTTACGTGATAAGAAGCGTGCAGAATCTGTTACGTGATGGGAAGCGTGCAGAATCTGTTACGTGGTAAGATGCATGCAGAACCTGTTACGTGATGAGATGCGTGCAGAATATGTTACGTGATGGGAAGCATGCAGAATCTGTTACGTGATGTGATGCATGCAGAATCTGTTACATGGTGAGAAATGTGCAGAATCTCTTGCATGATGAGAAGCGTGCACAATCTGTTACGTGATCAGAAGCCTGCAGAATCTGTTACGTGATGTGAATCTTGCGGAATCTGTTACATGATGAGAAGCGTGCAGAATCTGTTACGTGCTGGGTAGCGTGCAGAATCTCTTACGTGATGTGAAGCATGCAGAATCTGTTACGTGATGTGAAGCGTGCAGAATCTGTTACGTGATGGGATGCATACAGAATCTCTTAGGTGATGTGAAGCGTGCAGAATCTGTTACGTGATGTGAAGCGTGCAGAATCTGTTACGTGATGGGATGCGTGCAGAATCTCTTACATAATGGGAAGCGTGCAGAATCTATCAACCTGATGGGAAACGTGCAGAATCTGTTTGATGGGAAGCGGGCAGAATCTGTTATGTGATGTGAAGCGTGCGGAATCTGTTAAGTGATGAGAAGCGTGCAGAATCTGTTACGTGATGTGAAACGTGCAGAATCTGTTACGTGATGGGAAGTGTGAATAATCTGTTTCGTGATGGGAAGCGTGCAGATTCTGTTACGGGATGAGAAGCGTGCAGAATCTGTTACGTGATGGGCAGTGTGCAGAATCTGTTACGTGATGGGAAGCGTGTAGAATCTGTTACGTGATAAGAAGCGTGCAGAATCTGTTACGTGATGGGAAGCGTGCAGAATCTGTTACGTGATGGGAAGCGTGCGGAATCTGTTACGTGATGGGCAGCATGCGGAATCTGTTACGTGATGTGAAGCGTGCGGAATCTGTTACGTGATGTGAAGCGTGCAGAATCTGTTACGTGATGTGAAGCGTGCGGAATCTGCTGTGTGATGAGAAGCGTGCAGAATTTGTTACGTTATGGGAAGCGTGCAGAATCTGTTACGTGATGGGACGCGTGCGGAATCTGTTACGTGATGGAAAGTGTGCAGAATCTGTTACGTGAAGTTTGCAGAATCTGTTACATGATGGGAAGCGTGCAGAATCTGTTACGTGATGGGAAGTGTGCAGACGCTGTTATGTGAAGTGTGCTGAATCTGTTACGTGATGAGATGCGTGCAGAATCTGTTACGTGATGAGAAATGTGCAGAATCTGTTACATGATGAGAAGCGTGCAGAATCTGTTATGTGATGTGAAACGTGGAGAATCTGTTAGGTGATGGGAAGCGTGCAGAATCTTTCACGTGATGGGAAGCGTGCAGAATCTGTTAGTGATGGGAAGCGTGCAGAATCTGTTCGTGATGGGAAGCGTGCAGAACCTGTTACGTGATGAGATGCGTGCAGAATCTGTTACGTGGTGAGAAATGTGCAGAATCTGTTACATGATGAGAAGCGTGCAGAATCTGTTATGTGATGTGAAACGTGGAGAATCTGTTAGGTGATGGGAAGCATGCAGAATCTTTTACGTGATGGGAAGCGTGCAGAATCTGTTACGTGAAGTTTGCGGAATCTGTTACATGATGGGAAGCGTGCAGAATCTGTTACGTGATGGGAAGTGTTCAGACGCTGTTATGTGAAGTGTGCTGATTCTGTTACGTGATGGGAAGCGTGCAGAATCTTTTACGTGATGGGAAGCGTGCATAATCTGTTACGTGATGGGAAGCGTGCAGAATCTGTTACGTGATGGGAAGTGTGCAGAATCTGTTACGTGATGGGAACCGTGCAGAATCTGTTACATTATGGGAAGCGTGCAGAATCTGTTACGTGATGGGAAGCGTGCAGAATCTGTTACGTGAAGTTTGCAGAATCTGTTACATCATGGGAAGCGTGCAGAATCTGTTATGTGATGGGAAGTGTGCAGACGCTGTTATGTGATGGGAGGCGTGCAGAATCTGTTACATGGTGAGAAATGTGCAGAATCCGTTACGTGACGAGAAGCGTGCAGAATCTGTTACGTGCTGGGTAGCGTGCAGAATCTGTTACGTGACGGGAAGCGAGCAGAATCTGTTACGTGATGAGAAGCGTGCAGAATCTGTTACGTGATGAGAAGCTTGCAGGATCTGTTATGTGATGGGAAGCGTGCAGAATCTGTTACGTGATGAGAAGCGTGCAGAATCTGTTACGTGATGTGAAGCGTGCAGAATCTGTTACGTGATGAGAAGCGTGCAGAATCTGTTATGTGATAGGAAGCGTGCAGAATCTGTTATGTGATGGGACGCCTGCAGAATCTGTTACGTGATGGGAAACGTGCAGAATCTGTTAGGAGATGTGAAGTGTGCAGAATCTATTACGTGATGAGAGGCGTGCAGAATCAGTTACGTGATCAGAAGCGTGTAGAATCTGTTACATGATGAGAAGCGTGCAGAATCTGTTAAGTGATGGGTAGCGTGCAGAATCTGTCATGTGATGTGAAGCGTGCGGAATCTGTTAGTGATGGGAAGCGTGCAGAATCTGTTACGTGATGGGAAGCGTGCAGAATCTGTTAGTGATGGGAAGCGTGCAGAATCTGTTACGTGATGAGATGCGTGCAGAACCTGTTACGTGATGAGATGCGTGCAGAATATGTTACGTGATGGGAAGCATGCAGAATCTGTTACGTGATGTGATGCATGCAGAATCTGTTACGTGGTGAGAAATGTGCAGAATCTATTGCATGATGAGAAGCGTGCACAATCTGTTACGTGATCAGAAGCCTGCAGAATCTGTTACGTGATGTGAATCTTGCAGAATCTGTTACATGATGAGAAGCGTGCAGAATCTGTTACGTGCTGGGTAGCGTGCAGAATCTCTTACGTGATGTGAAGCATGCAGAATCTGTTACATGATGTGAAGCGTGCAGAATCTGTTACGTGATGGGAAGCGTGCAGAATCTGTTATGTGATGTGAAGCGTGCGGAATCTGTTACGTGATGAGAAGCGTGCAGAATCTGTTACGTGATGAGAAGCGTGCAGAATCTGTTACGTGATGGGAAACGTGCAGAATCTGTTACATGATGAGAAGCGTGCAGAATCTGTTATGTGATGTGAAACGTGGAGAATCTGTTCGGTGATGGGAAGCGTGCAGAATCTTTTACGTGATGGAATGCATGCAGAATCTGTTACGTGAAGTTTGCAGAATCTGTTACATGATGGGAAGCGTGCATAATCTGTTACGTGATGGGAAGCGTGCAGAATCTGTTACGTGATGGGAAGCGTGCAGAATCTGTTACGTGATGGGAACCGTGCAGAATCTGTTACGTGATGGGAAGCGTGCAGAATCTGTTACGTGATGGGAAGCGTGCAGAATCTGTTACGTGAAGTTTGCAGAATCTGTTACATCATGGGAAGCGTGCAGAATCTGTTATGTGATGGGAAGTGTGCAGACGCTGTTATGTGATGGGAGGCGTGCAGAATCTGTCACATGGTGAGAAATGTGCAGAATCTGTTACATGATGAGAAGCGTGCAGAATCTGTTACGTGATGAGAAGCGTGCAGAATCCGTTACGTGACGAGAAGCGTGCAGAATCTGTTACGTGCTGGGTAGCGTGCAGAATCTGTTACGTGACGGGAAGCGAGCAGAATCTGTTACGTGATGAGAAGCGTGCAGAATCTGTTACGTGATGAGAAGCGTGCAGGATCTGTTATGTGATGGGAAGCGTGCAGAATCTGTTACGTGATGAGAAGCGTGCAGAATCTGTTACGTGATGTGAAGCGTGCAGAATCTGTTACGTGATGAGAAGCGTGCAGAATCTGTTATGTGATAGGAAGCGTGCAGAATCTGTTATGTGATGGGACGCCTGCAGAATCTGTTACGTGATGGGAAACGTGCAGAATCTGTTAGGAGATGTGAAGTGTGCAGAATCTATTACGTGATGAGAGGCGTGCAGAATCAGTTACGTGATCAGAAGCGTGTAGAATCTGTTACATGATGAGAAGCGTGCAGAATCTGTTAAGTGATGGGTAGCGTGCAGAATCTGTCATGTGATGTGAAGCGTGCGGAATCTGTTACGTGACGGGACGCGTGCTGAATCTGTTACGTGATGGGAAGCGTGCAGAATCTGTTACATGATGGGAAGCGTGCAGAGTCTGTTACGTGATGGGAAGCGTGCAGAATCTGTTACGTGATGGGATGCGTGCAGAATCTCTTACATAATGGGAAGCGTGCAGAATCTATAAACCTGATGGAAACGTGCAGAATCTGTTACGTGATGTGAAGTGTGCAGAATCTGTTACGTGATGGGAAGCGTGCAGAATCTGTTATGTGATGTGAAGCGTGCGGAATCTGTTACGTGATGAGAAGCGTGCAGAATCTGTTACGTGATGTGAAACGTGCAGAATCTGTTACGTGATGAGAAGCGTGCAGAATCTGTTACGTGATGGGAAGTGTGCAGAATCTGTTACGTGATGGGAAGCGTGCAGATTCTGTTACGGGATGAGAAGCGTGCAGAATCTGTTACGTGATGGGAAGCGTGTAGAATCTGTTACGTGATAAGAAGCGTGCAGAATCTGTTACGTGATGGGAAGTGTGCAGAATCTGTACTGTGATGGGAAGCGTGCAGAATCTGTTACGTGATGGGAAGCGTGCGGAATCTGTTACGTGATGTGAAGCGTGCAGAATCTGTTACGTGATGGGAAGCATGCGGAATCTGTTACGTGATGTGAAGCGTGCGGAATCTGTTACGTGATGTGAAACGTGCAGAATCTGTTACGTGATGTGAAGCGTGCAGAATCTGTTACGTGATGGGAAGCATGCGGAATCTGTTACGTGATGTGAAGCGTGCGGAATCTGTTACGTGATGTGAAACGTGCAGAATCTGTTACGTGATGTGAAGCGTGCGGAATCTGCTATGTGATGAGAAGCGTGCAGAATTTGTTACGTTATGGGAAGCGTGCAGAATCTGTTACGTGATGGGACGCGTGCGGAATCTGTTACGTGATGGAAAGTGTGCAGAATCTGTTACGTGAAGTTTGCAGAATCTGTTACATGATGGGAAGCGTGCAGAATCTATTACGTGATGGGAAGTGTGCAGACGCTGTTATGTGAAGTGTGCTGAATCTGTTACGTGATGGGAAGCGTGCAGAATCTTTTACATGATGGGAAGCGTGCAGAATCTGTTAGTGATGGGAAGCGTGCAGAATCTGTTAGTGATGGGAAGCGTGCAGAACCTGTTACGTGATGAGATGCGTGCAGAATCTGTTACATGATGAGAAATGTGCAGAATCTGTTGCATGATGAGAAGCGTGCAGAATCTGTTATGTGATGTGAAACGTGGAGAATCTGTTAGGTGATGGGAAGCGTGCAGAATCTTTTACGTGATGGGAAGCGTGCAGAATCTTTTACGTGATGGGAAGCGTGCAGAATCTGTTACGTGAAGTTTGCAGAATCTGTTTCATGATGGGAAGCGTGCAGAATCTGTTACGTGATGGGAAGTGTTCAGACGCTGTTATGTGAAGTGTGCTGAATCTGTTACGTGATGGGAAGCGTGCAGAATCTTTTACGTGATGGGAAGCATGCATAATCTGTTACGTGATGAGAAGCGTGCAGAATCTGTTACGTGATGAGAAGCGTGCAGGTTCTGTTATGTGATGGGAAGCGTGCAGAATCTGTTACGTGATGTGAAGCGTGCAGAATCTGTTACGTGATGTGAAGCGTGCAGAATCTGTTACGTGATGAGAAGCGTGCGGAATCTGTTACGTGATGAGAAGCGTGCAGAATCTGTTATGTGATAGGAAGCGTGCAGAATCTGTTATGTGATGGGACGCCTGCAGAATCTGTTACGTGATGGGAAACGTGCAGAATCTGTTTGGAGATGTGAAGTGTGCAGAATCTATGACGTGATGAGAGGCGTGTAGAATCAGTTACGTGTTCAGAAGCGTGTAGAATCTGTTACATGATGAGAAGCGTGCAGAATCTGTTACGTGATGGGTAGCGTGCAGAATCTGTCATGTGATGGGAAGCATGCAGAGTCTGTTACATGATGGGAAGCGTGCGGAATCTGTTACGTGATGGGAAGCATGCACAATATGTTACGTGATGGGAAGCGTGCAGAGTCTGTTACGTGATGGGAAGCGTGCAGAATCTGTTACGTGATGGGACGCGTGCGGAATCTGCTATGTGATGAGAAGCGTGCAGAATCTGTTACATAATGGGATGCGTGCAGAATCTAATACATAATGGGATGCGTGCAGAATCTAATACGTAATGGGAAGCGTGCAGAATCTGTTACGTGATGGGAAGCGTGCAGAATCTTTTACGTGATGGGAAGCGTGCATAATCTGTTACGTGATGGGAAGCGTGCAGAATCTGTTACGTGATGGGAAGCGTGCAGAATCTGTTACGTGATGGGAACCGTGCAGAATCTGTTACATTATGGGAAGCGTGCAGAATCTGTTATGTGATGGGAAGCGTGCAGAATCTGTTACGTGAAGTTTGCAGAATCTGTTACATCATGGGAAGCGTGCAGAATCTGTTATGTGATGGGAAGTGTGCAGACGCTGTTATGTGATGGGAGGCGTGCAGAATCTGTTACATGGTGAGAAATGTGCAGAATCTGTTACATGATGAGAAGCGTGCAGAATCTGTTACGTGATGAGAAGCGTGCAGAATCCGTTACGTGACGAGAAGCGTGCAGAATCTGTTACGTGCTGGGTAGCGTGCAGAATCTGTTACGTGACGGGAAGCGAGCAGAATCTGTTACGTGATGAGAAGCGTGCAGAATCTGTTACGTGATGAGAAGCGTGCAGGATCTGTTATGTGATGGGAAGCGTGCAGAATCTGTGACGTGATGAGAAGCGTGCAGAATCTGTTACGTGATTTGAAGCGTGCAGAATCTGTTACGTGATGAGAAGCGTGCAGAATCTGTTATGTGATAGGAAGCGTGCAGAATCTGTTATGTGATGGGACGCCTGCAGAATCTGTTACGTGATGGGAAACGTGCAGAATCTGTTAGGAGATGTGAAGTGTGCAGAATCTATGACGTGATGAGAGGCGTGCAGAATCAGTTACGTGATCAGAAGCGTGTAGAATCTGTTACATGATGAGAAGCGTGCAGAATCTGTTAAGTGATGGGTAGCGTGCAGAATCTGTCATGTGATGTGAAGCGTGCGGAATCTGTTACGTGACGGGACGCGTGCTGAATCTGTTACGTGATCGGAAGCGTGCAGAATCTGTTACGTGATGGGAAGCGTGCAGAGTCTGTTACGTGATGGGAAGCGTGCAGAATCTGTTACGTGATGGGATGCGTGCAGAATCTCTTACATAATGGGAAGCGTGCAAAATCTATAAACCTGATGGAAACGTGCAGAATCTGTTACGTGATGTGAAGCGTGCACAATCTGTTACGTGATGGGAAGCGTGCAGAATCTGTTATGTGATGTGAAGCGTGCAGAATCTGTTCCGTGATGGGAAGCGTGCAAAATCTGTTATGTGATGTGAAGCGTGCGGAATCTGTTACGTGATGAGAAGCGTGCAGAATCTGTTCTGTGATGTGAAGCGTGCGGAATCTGTTACGTGATGAGAAGCGTGCAGAATCTGTTACGTGATGGGAAGCGTGCAGAATCGGTTACGTGAAGTTTGCAGAATCTGTTACATGATGGGAAGCGTGCAGAATCTGTTACGTGATGGGAAGCGTGCAGAATCTGTTATGTGATGTGAAGCGTGCGGAATCTGGTCCGTGATGAGAAACGTGCAGAATCTGTTACATGATGAGAAGCGTGCAGAATCTGTTACGTGATGTGAAACGTGGAGAATCTGTTAGGTGATGGGAAGCGTGCAGAATCTTTTACGTGATGGATAGCGTGCAGAATCTGTTACGTGAAGTTTGCAGAATCTGTCACATGATGGGAAGCGTGCAGAATCTGTTACGTGATGGGAAGTGTTCAGACGCTGTTATGTGAAGTGTGGTGAATCTGTTACGTGATGGGAAGCGTGCAGAATCTTTTACGTGATGGGAAGCGTGCAGAATCTGTTATGTGATGTGAAGCGTGCAGAATCTGTTACGTGATGGGAAGTGTGCAGAATCTGTTACGTGATGGGAAGCGTGCAGATTCTGTTACGGGATGAGATGCGTGCAGAATCTGTTACGTGATGGGAAGCGTGTAGAATCTGTTACGTGATAAGAAGCGTGCAGAATCTGTTACGTGATGGGAAGTGTGCAGAATCTGTACTGTGATGGGAAGCGTGCAGAATCTGTTACGTGATGGGAAGCGTGCGGAATCTGTTACGTGATGTGAAGCGTGCAGAATCTGTTACGTGATGGGAAGCATGCGGAATCTGTTACGTGATGTGAAGCGTGCGGAATCTGTTACGTGATGTGAAACGTGCAGAATCTGTTACGTGATGTGAAGCGTGCAGAATCTGTTACGTGATGGGAAGCATGCGGAATCTGTTACGTGATGAGAAGCGTGCGGAATCTGTTACGTGATGTGAAACGTGCAGAATCTGTTACGTGATGTGAAGCGTGCGGAATCTGCTATGTGATGAGAAGCGTGCAGAATTTGTTACGTTATGGGAAGCGTGCAGAATCTGTTACGTGATGGGACGCGTGCGGAATCTGTTACGTGATGGATAGTGTGCAGAATCTGTTACGTGAAGTTTGCAGAATCTGTTACATGATGGGAAGCGTGCAGAATCTATTACGTGATGGGAAGTGTGCAGACGCTGTTATGTGAAGTGTGCTGAATCTGTTACGTGATGGGAAGCGTGCAGAATCTTTTACATGATGGGAAGCGTGCAGAATCTGTTAGTGATGGGAAGCGTGCAGAATCTGTTAGTGATGGGAAGCGTGCAGAACCTGTTACGTGATGAGATGCGTGCAGAATCTGTTACATGATGAGAAATGTGCAGAATCTGTTGCATGATGAGAAGCGTGCAGAATCTGTTATGTGATGTGAAACGTGGAGAATCTGTTAGGTGATGGGAAGCGTGCAGAATCTTTCACGTGATGGGAAGCGTGCAGAATCTGTTAGTGATGGGAAGCGTGCAGAATCTGTTAGTGATGGGAAGCATGCAGAACCTGTTACGTGATGAGATGCGTGCAGAATCTGTTACATGGTGAGAAATGTGCAGAATCTGTTACATGATGAGAAGCGTGCAGAATCTGTTATGTGATGTGAAACGTGGAGAATCTGTTAGGTGATGGGAAGCGTGCAGAATCTTTTACGTGATGGGAAGCGTGCAGAATCTTTTACGTGATGGGAAGCGTGCAGAATCTGTTACGTGAAGTTTGCAGAATCTGTTACATGATGGGAAGCGTGCAGAATCTGTTACGTGATGGGAAGTGTTCAGACGCTGTTATGTGAAGTGTGCTGAATCTGTTACGTGATGGGAAGCGTGCAGAATCTTTTACGTGATGGGAAGCGTGCATAATCTGTTACGTGATGAGAAGCGTGCAGAATCTGTTACGTGATGAGAAGCGTGCAGGTTCTGTTATGTGATGGGAAGCGTGCAGAATCTGTTACGTGATGTGAAGCGTGCAGAATCTGTTACGTGATGTGAAGCGTGCAGAATCTGTTACGTGATGAGAAGCGTGCGGAATCTGTTACGTGATGAGAAGCGTGCAGAATCTGTTATGTGATAGGAAGCGTGCAGAATCTGTTATGTGATGGGACGCCTGCAGAATCTGTTACGTGATGGGAAACGTGCAGAATCTGTTAGGAGATGTGAAGTGTGCAGAATCTATGACGTGATGAGAGGCGTGTAGAATCAGTTACGTGTTCAGAAGCGTGTAGAATCTGTTACATGATGAGAAGCGTGCAGAATCTGTTACGTGATGGGTAGCGTGCAGAATCTGTCATGTGATGGGAAGCATGCAGAGTCTGTTACATGATGGGAAGCGTGCGGAATCTGTTACGTGATGGAAAGCATGCACAATATGTTACGTGATGGGAAGCGTGCAGAGTCTGTTACGTGATGGGAAGCGTGCAGAATCTGTTACGTGATGGGACGCGTGCGGAATCTGCTATGTGATGAGAAGCGTGCAGAATCTGTTACATAATGGGATGCGTGCAGAATCTAATACATAATGGGATGCGTGCAGAATCTAATACGTAATGGGAAGCGTGCAGAATCTGTTACGTGATGGGAAGCGTGCAGAATCTTTTACGTGATGGGAAGCGTGCATAATCTGTTACGTGATGGGAAGCGTGCAGAATCTGTTACGTGATGGGAAGCGTGCAGAATCTGTTACGTGATGGGAACCGTGCAGAATCTGTTACATTATGGGAAGCGTGCAGAATCTGTTATGTGATGGGAAGCGTGCAGAATCTGTTACGTGAAGTTTGCAGAATCTGTTACATCATGGGAAGCGTGCAGAATCTGTTATGTGATGGGAAGTGTGCAGACGCTGTTATGTGATGGGAGGCGTGCAGAATCTGTTACATGGTGAGAAATGTGCAGAATCTGTTACATGATGAGAAGCGTGCAGAATCTGTTACGTGATGAGAAGCGTGCAGAATCCGTTACGTGACGAGAAGCGTGCAGAATCTGTTACGTGCTGGGTAGCGTGCAGAATCTGTTACGTGACGGGAAGCGTGCAGAATCTGTTACGTGATGGGACGCGTGCGGAATCTGTTACGTGATGGATTGTGTGCAGAATCTGTTACGTGAAGTTTGCAGAATCTGTTACATGATGGGAAGCGTGCAGAATCTATTACGTGATGGGAAGTGTGCAGACGCTGTTATGTGAAGTGTGCTGAATCTGTTACGTGATGGGAAGCGTGCAGAATCTTTTACATGATGGGAAGCGTGCAGAATCTGTTAGTGATGGGAAGCGTGCAGAATCTGTTAGTGATGGGAAGCGTGCAGAACCTGTTACGTGATGAGATGCGTGCAGAATCTGTTACATGATGAGAAATGTGCAGAATCTGTTGCATGATGAGAAGCGTGCAGAATCTGTTATGTGATGTGAAACGTGGAGAATCTGTTAGGTGATGGGAAGCGTGCAGAATCTTTCACGTGATGGGAAGCGTGCAGAATCTGTTAGTGATGGGAAGCGTGCAGAATCTGTTAGTGATGGGAAGCATGCAGAACCTGTTACGTGATGAGATGCGTGCAGAATCTGTTACATGGTGAGAAATGTGCAGAATCTGTTACATGATGAGAAGCGTGCAGAATCTGTTATGTGATGTGAAACGTGGAGAATCTGTTAGGTGATGGGAAGCGTGCAGAATCTTTTACGTGATGGGAAGCGTGCAGAATCTTTTACGTGATGGGAAGCGTGCAGAATCTGTTACGTGAAGTTTGCAGAATCTGTTACATGATGGGAAGCGTGCAGAATCTGTTACGTGATGGGAAGTGTTCAGACGCTGTTATGTGAAGTGTGCTGAATCTGTTACGTGATGGGAAGCGTGCAGAATCTTTTACGTGATGGGAAGCGTGCATAATCTGTTACGTGATGAGAAGCGTGCAGAATCTGTTACGTGATGAGAAGCGTGCAGGTTCTGTTATGTGATGGGAAGCGTGCAGAATCTGTTACGTGATGTGAAGCGTGCAGAATCTGTTACGTGATGTGAAGCGTGCAGAATCTGTTACGTGATGAGAAGCGTGCGGAATCTGTTACGTGATGAGAAGCGTGCAGAATCTGTTATGTGATAGGAAGCGTGCAGAATCTGTTATGTGATGGGACGCCTGCAGAATCTGTTACGTGATGGGAAACGTGCAGAATCTGTTAGGAGATGTGAAGTGTGCAGAATCTATGACGTGATGAGAGGCGTGTAGAATCAGTTACGTGTTCAGAAGCGTGTAGAATCTGTTACATGATGAGAAGCGTGCAGAATCTGTTACGTGATGGGTAGCGTGCAGAATCTGTCATGTGATGGGAAGCATGCAGAGTCTGTTACATGATGGGAAGCGTGCGGAATCTGTTACGTGATGGGAAGCATGCACAATATGTTACGTGATGGGAAGCGTGCAGAGTCTGTTACGTGATGGGAAGCGTGCAGAATCTGTTACGTGATGGGACGCGTGCGGAATCTGCTATGTGATGAGAAGCGTGCAGAATCTGTTACATAATGGGATGCGTGCAGAATCTAATACATAATGGGATGCGTGCAGAATCTAATACGTAATGGGAAGCGTGCAGAATCTGTTACGTGATGGGAAGCGTGCAGAATCTTTTACGTGATGGGAAGCGTGCATAATCTGTTACGTGATGGGAAGCGTGCAGAATCTGTTACGTGATGGGAAGCGTGCAGAATCTGTTACGTGATGGGAACCGTGCAGAATCTGTTACATTATGGGAAGCGTGCAGAATCTGTTATGTGATGGGAAGCGTGCAGAATCTGTTACGTGAAGTTTGCAGAATCTGTTACATCATGGGAAGCGTGCAGAATCTGTTATGTGATGGGAAGTGTGCAGACGCTGTTATGTGATGGGAGGCGTGCAGAATCTGTTACATGGTGAGAAATGTGCAGAATCTGTTACATGATGAGAAGCGTGCAGAATCTGTTACGTGATGAGAAGCGTGCAGAATCCGTTACGTGACGAGAAGCGTGCAGAATCTGTTACGTGCTGGGTAGCGTGCAGAATCTGTTACGTGACGGGAAGCGAGCAGAATCTGTTACGTGATGAGAAGCGTGCAGAATCTGTTACGTGATGAGAAGCGTGCAGGATCTGTTATGTGATGGGAAGCGTGCAGAATCTGTGACGTGATGAGAAGCGTGCAGAATCTGTTACGTGATGTGAAGCGTGCAGAATCTGTTACGTGATGAGAAGCGTGCAGAATCTGTTATGTGATAGGAAGCGTGCAGAATCTGTTATGTGATGGGACGCCTGCAGAATCTGTTACGTGATGGGAAACGTGCAGAATCTGTTAGGAGATGTGAAGTGTGCAGAATCTATGACGTGATGAGAGGCGTGCAGAATCAGTTACGTGATCAGAAGCGTGTAGAATCTGTTACATGATGAGAAGCGTGCAGAATCTGTTACGTGACGGGACGCGTGCTGAATCTGTTACGTGATCGGAAGCGTGCAGAATCTGTTACGTGATGGGAAGCGTGCAGAGTCTGTTACGTGATGGGAAGCGTGCAGAATCTGTTACGTGATGGGATGCGTGCAGAATCTCTTACATAATGGGAAGCGTGCAAAATCTATAAACCTGATGGAAACGTGCAGAATCTGTTACGTGATGGGAAGCGTGCAGAATCTGTTACGTGATGGGACGCGTGCGGAATCTGCTATGTGATGAGAAGCGTGCAGAATCTGTTACATAATGGGATGCGTGCAGAATCTAATACATAATGGGATGCGTGCAGAATCTAATACGTAATGGGAAGCGTGCAGAATCTGTTACGTGATGGGAAGCGTGCAGAATCTTTTACGTGATGGGAAGCGTGCATAATCTGTTACGTGATGGGAAGCGTGCAGAATCTGTTACGTGATGGGAAGCGTGCAGAATCTGTTACGTGATGGGAACCGTGCAGAATCTGTTACATTATGGGAAGCGTGCAGAATCTGTTATGTGATGGGAAGCGTGCAGAATCTGTTACGTGAAGTTTGCAGAATCTGTTACATCATGGGAAGCGTGCAGAATCTGTTATGTGATGGGAAGTGTGCAGACGCTGTTATGTGATGGGAGGCGTGCAGAATCTGTTACATGGTGAGAAATGTGCAGAATCTGTTACATGATGAGAAGCGTGCAGAATCTGTTACGTGATGAGAAGCGTGCAGAATCCGTTACGTGACGAGAAGCGTGCAGAATCTGTTACGTGCTGGGTAGCGTGCAGAATCTGTTACGTGACGGGAAGCGAGCAGAATCTGTTACGTGATGAGAAGCGTGCAGAATCTGTTACGTGATGAGAAGCGTGCAGAATCTGTTACGTGATGAGAAGCGTGCAGAATCCGTTACGTGACGAGAAGCGTGCAGAATCTGTTACGTGCTGGGTAGCGTGCAGAATCTGTTACGTGACGGGAAGCGAGCAGAATCTGTTACGTGATGAGAAGCGTGCAGAATCTGTTACGTGATGAGAAGCGTGCAGGATCTGTTATGTGATGGGAAGCGTGCAGAATCTGTGACGTGATGAGAAGCGTGCAGAATCTGTTACGTGATTTGAAGCGTGCAGAATCTGTTACGTGATGAGAAGCGTGCAGAATCTGTTATGTGATAGGAAGCGTGCAGAATCTGTTATGTGATGGGACGCCTGCAGAATCTGTTACGTGATGGGAAACGTGCAGAATCTGTTAGGAGATGTGAAGTGTGCAGAATCTATGACGTGATGAGAGGCGTGCAGAATCAGTTACGTGATCAGAAGCGTGTAGAATCTGTTACATGATGAGAAGCGTGCAGAATCTGTTAAGTGATGGGTAGCGTGCAGAATCTGTCATGTGATGTGAAGCGTGCGGAATCTGTTACGTGACGGGACGCGTGCTGAATCTGTTACGTGATCGGAAGCGTGCAGAATCTGTTACGTGATGGGAAGCGTGCAGAGTCTGTTACGTGATGGGAAGCGTGCAGAATCTGTTACGTGATGGGATGCGTGCAGAATCTCTTACATAATGGGAAGCGTGCAAAATCTATAAACCTGATGGAAACGTGCAGAATCTGTTACGTGATGTGAAGCGTGCACAATCTGTTACGTGATGGGAAGCGTGCAGAATCTGTTATGTGATGTGAAGCGTGCAGAATCTGTTCCGTGATGGGAAGCGTGCAAAATCTGTTATGTGATGTGAAGCGTGCGGAATCTGTTACGTGATGAGAAGCGTGCAGAATCTGTTCTGTGATGTGAAGCGTGCGGAATCTGTTACGTGATGAGAAGCGTGCAGAATCTGTTACGTGATGGGAAGCGTGCAGAATCGGTTACGTGAAGTTTGCAGAATCTGTTACATGATGGGAAGCGTGCAGAATCTGTTATGTGATGTGAAGCGTGCGGAATCTGGTCCGTGATGAGAAACGTGCAGAATCTGTTACATGATGAGAAGCGTGCAGAATCTGTTACGTGATGTGAAACGTGGAGAATCTGTTAGGTGATGGGAAGCGTGCAGAATCTTTTACGTGATGGATAGCGTGCAGAATCTGTTACGTGAAGTTTGCAGAATCTGTCACATGATGGGAAGCGTGCAGAATCTGTTACGTGATGGGAAGTGTTCAGACGCTGTTATGTGAAGTGTGGTGAATCTGTTACGTGATGGGAAGCGTGCAGAATCTTTTACGTGATGGGAAGCGTGCAGAATCTGTTATGTGATGTGAAGCGTGCAGAATCTGTTACGTGATGGGAAGTGTGCAGAATCTGTTACGTGATGGGAAGCGTGCAGATTCTGTTACGGGATGAGAAGCGTGCAGAATCTGTTACGTGATGGGAAGCGTGTAGAATCTGTTACGTGATAAGAAGCGTGCAGAATCTGTTACGTGATGGGAAGTGTGCAGAATCTGTACTGTGATGGGAAGCGTGCAGAATCTGTTACGTGATGGGAAGCGTGCGGAATCTGTTACGTGATGTGAAGCGTGCAGAATCTGTTACGTGATGGGAAGCATGCGGAATCTGTTACGTGATGTGAAGCGTGCGGAATCTGTTACGTGATGTGAAACGTGCAGAATCTGTTACGTGATGTGAAGCGTGCAGAATCTGTTACGTGATGGGAAGCATGCGGAATCTGTTACGTGATGTGAAGCGTGCGGAATCTGTTACGTGATGTGAAACGTGCAGAATCTGTTACGTGATGTGAAGCGTGCGGAATCTGCTATGTGATGAGAAGCGTGCAGAATTTGTTACGTTATGGGAAGCGTGCAGAATCTGTTACGTGATGGGACGCGTGCGGAATCTGTTACGTGATGGAAAGTGTGCAGAATCTGTTACGTGAAGTTTGCAGAATCTGTTACATGATGGGAAGCGTGCAGAATCTATTACGTGATGGGAAGTGTGCAGACGCTGTTATGTGAAGTGTGCTGAATCTGTTACGTGATGGGAAGCGTGCAGAATCTTTTACATGATGGGAAGCGTGCAGAATCTGTTAGTGATGGGAAGCGTGCAGAATCTGTTAGTGATGGGAAGCGTGCAGAACCTGTTACGTGATGAGATGCGTGCAGAATCTGTTACATGATGAGAAATGTGCAGAATCTGTTGCATGATGAGAAGCGTGCAGAATCTGTTATGTGATGTGAAACGTGGAGAATCTGTTAGGTGATGGGAAGCGTGCAGAATCTTTCACGTGATGGGAAGCGTGCAGAATCTGTTAGTGATGGGAAGCGTGCAGAATCTGTTAGTGATGGGAAGCATGCAGAACCTGTTACGTGATGAGATGCGTGCAGAATCTGTTACATGGTGAGAAATGTGCAGAATCTGTTACATGATGAGAAGCGTGCAGAATCTGTTATGTGATGTGAAACGTGGAGAATCTGTTAGGTGATGGGAAGCGTGCAGAATCTTTTACGTGATGGGAAGCGTGCAGAATCTTTTACGTGATGGGAAGCGTGCAGAATCTGTTACGTGAAGTTTGCAGAATCTGTTACATGATGGGAAGCGTGCAGAATCTGTTACGTGATGGGAAGTGTTCAGACGCTGTTATGTGAAGTGTGCTGAATCTGTTACGTGATGGGAAGCGTGCAGAATCTTTTACGTGATGGGAAGCGTGCATAATCTGTTACGTGATGAGAAGCGTGCAGAATCTGTTACGTGATGAGAAGCGTGCAGGTTCTGTTATGTGATGGGAAGCGTGCAGAATCTGTTACGTGATGTGAAGCGTGCAGAATCTGTTACGTGATGTGAAGCGTGCAGAATCTGTTACGTGATGAGAAGCGTGCGGAATCTGTTACGTGATGAGAAGCGTGCAGAATCTGTTATGTGATAGGAAGCGTGCAGAATCTGTTATGTGATGGGACGCCTGCAGAATCTGTTACGTGATGGGAAACGTGCAGAATCTGTTAGGAGATGTGAAGTGTGCAGAATCTATGACGTGATGAGAGGCGTGTAGAATCAGTTACGTGTTCAGAAGCGTGTAGAATCTGTTACATGATGAGAAGCGTGCAGAATCTGTTACGTGATGGGTAGCGTGCAGAATCTGTCATGTGATGGGAAGCATGCAGAGTCTGTTACATGATGGGAAGCGTGCGGAATCTGTTACGTGATGGGAAGCATGCACAATATGTTACGTGATGGGAAGCGTGCAGAGTCTGTTACGTGATGGGAAGCGTGCAGAATCTGTTACGTGATGGGACGCGTGCGGAATCTGCTATGTGATGAGAAGCGTGCAGAATCTGTTACATAATGGGATGCGTGCAGAATCTAATACATAATGGGATGCGTGCAGAATCTAATACGTAATGGGAAGCGTGCAGAATCTGTTACGTGATGGGAAGCGTGCAGAATCTTTTACGTGATGGGAAGCGTGCATAATCTGTTACGTGATGGGAAGCGTGCAGAATCTGTTACGTGATGGGAAGCGTGCAGAATCTGTTACGTGATGGGAACCGTGCAGAATCTGTTACATTATGGGAAGCGTGCAGAATCTGTTATGTGATGGGAAGCGTGCAGAATCTGTTACGTGAAGTTTGCAGAATCTGTTACATCATGGGAAGCGTGCAGAATCTGTTATGTGATGGGAAGTGTGCAGACGCTGTTATGTGATGGGAGGCGTGCAGAATCTGTTACATGGTGAGAAATGTGCAGAATCTGTTACATGATGAGAAGCGTGCAGAATCTGTTACGTGATGGATAGCGTGCAGAATCTGTTACGTGAAGTTTGCAGAATCTGTCACATGATGGGAAGCGTGCAGAATCTGTTACGTGATGGGAAGTGTTCAGACGCTGTTATGTGAAGTGTGGTGAATCTGTTACGTGATGGGAAGCGTGCAGAATCTTTTACGTGATGGGAAGCGTGCAGAATCTGTTATGTGATGTGAAGCGTGCAGAATCTGTTACGTGATGGGAAGTGTGCAGAATCTGTTACGTGATGGGAAGCGTGCAGATTCTGTTACGGGATGAGAAGCGTGCAGAATCTGTTACGTGATGGGAAGCGTGTAGAATCTGTTACGTGATAAGAAGCGTGCAGAATCTGTTACGTGATGGGAAGTGTGCAGAATCTGTACTGTGATGGGAAGCGTGCAGAATCTGTTACGTGATGGGAAGCGTGCGGAATCTGTTACGTGATGTGAAGCGTGCAGAATCTGTTACGTGATGGGAAGCATGCGGAATCTGTTACGTGATGTGAAGCGTGCGGAATCTGTTACGTGATGTGAAACGTGCAGAATCTGTTACGTGATGTGAAGCGTGCAGAATCTGTTACGTGATGGGAAGCATGCGGAATCTGTTACGTGATGTGAAGCGTGCGGAATCTGTTACGTGATGTGAAACGTGCAGAATCTGTTACGTGATGTGAAGCGTGCGGAATCTGCTATGTGATGAGAAGCGTGCAGAATTTGTTACGTTATGGGAAGCGTGCAGAATCTGTTACGTGATGGGACGCGTGCGGAATCTGTTACGTGATGGAAAGTGTGCAGAATCTGTTACGTGAAGTTTGCAGAATCTGTTACATGATGGGAAGCGTGCAGAATCTATTACGTGATGGGAAGTGTGCAGACGCTGTTATGTGAAGTGTGCTGAATCTGTTACGTGATGGGAAGCGTGCAGAATCTTTTACATGATGGGAAGCGTGCAGAATCTGTTAGTGATGGGAAGCGTGCAGAATCTGTTAGTGATGGGAAGCGTGCAGAACCTGTTACGTGATGAGATGCGTGCAGAATCTGTTACATGATGAGAAATGTGCAGAATCTGTTGCATGATGAGAAGCGTGCAGAATCTGTTATGTGATGTGAAACGTGGAGAATCTGTTAGGTGATGGGAAGCGTGCAGAATCTTTCACGTGATGGGAAGCGTGCAGAATCTGTTAGTGATGGGAAGCGTGCAGAATCTGTTAGTGATGGGAAGCATGCAGAACCTGTTACGTGATGAGATGCGTGCAGAATCTGTTACATGGTGAGAAATGTGCAGAATCTGTTACATGATGAGAAGCGTGCAGAATCTGTTATGTGATGTGAAACGTGGAGAATCTGTTAGGTGATGGGAAGCGTGCAGAATCTTTTACGTGATGGGAAGCGTGCAGAATCTTTTACGTGATGGGAAGCGTGCAGAATCTGTTACGTGAAGTTTGCAGAATCTGTTACATGATGGGAAGCGTGCAGAATCTGTTACGTGATGGGAAGTGTTCAGACGCTGTTATGTGAAGTGTGCTGAATCTGTTACGTGATGGGAAGCGTGCAGAATCTTTTACGTGATGGGAAGCGTGCATAATCTGTTACGTGATGAGAAGCGTGCAGAATCTGTTACGTGATGAGAAGCGTGCAGGTTCTGTTATGTGATGGGAAGCGTGCAGAATCTGTTACGTGATGTGAAGCGTGCAGAATCTGTTACGTGATGTGAAGCGTGCAGAATCTGTTACGTGATGAGAAGCGTGCGGAATCTGTTACGTGATGAGAAGCGTGCAGAATCTGTTATGTGATAGGAAGCGTGCAGAATCTGTTATGTGATGGGACGCCTGCAGAATCTGTTACGTGATGGGAAACGTGCAGAATCTGTTAGGAGATGTGAAGTGTGCAGAATCTATGACGTGATGAGAGGCGTGTAGAATCAGTTACGTGTTCAGAAGCGTGTAGAATCTGTTACATGATGAGAAGCGTGCAGAATCTGTTACGTGATGGGTAGCGTGCAGAATCTGTCATGTGATGGGAAGCATGCAGAGTCTGTTACATGATGGGAAGCGTGCGGAATCTGTTACGTGATGGGAAGCATGCACAATATGTTACGTGATGGGAAGCGTGCAGAGTCTGTTACGTGATGGGAAGCGTGCAGAATCTGTTACGTGATGGGACGCGTGCGGAATCTGCTATGTGATGAGAAGCGTGCAGAATCTGTTACATAATGGGATGCGTGCAGAATCTAATACATAATGGGATGCGTGCAGAATCTAATACGTAATGGGAAGCGTGCAGAATCTGTTACGTGATGGGAAGCGTGCAGAATCTTTTACGTGATGGGAAGCGTGCATAATCTGTTACGTGATGGGAAGCGTGCAGAATCTGTTACGTGATGGGAAGCGTGCAGAATCTGTTACGTGATGGGAACCGTGCAGAATCTGTTACATTATGGGAAGCGTGCAGAATCTGTTATGTGATGGGAAGCGTGCAGAATCTGTTACGTGAAGTTTGCAGAATCTGTTACATCATGGGAAGCGTGCAGAATCTGTTATGTGATGGGAAGTGTGCAGACGCTGTTATGTGATGGGAGGCGTGCAGAATCTGTTACATGGTGAGAAATGTGCAGAATCTGTTACATGATGAGAAGCGTGCAGAATCTGTTACGTGATGAGAAGCGTGCAGAATCCGTTACGTGACGAGAAGCGTGCAGAATCTGTTACGTGCTGGGTAGCGTGCAGAATCTGTTACGTGACGGGAAGCGAGCAGAATCTGTTACGTGATGAGAAGCGTGCAGAATCTGTTACGTGATGAGAAGCGTGCAGGATCTGTTATGTGATGGGAAGCGTGCAGAATCTGTGACGTGATGAGAAGCGTGCAGAATCTGTTATGTGATAGGAAGCGTGCAGAATCTGTTATGTGATGGGACGCCTGCAGAATCTGTTACGTGATGGGAAACGTGCAGAATCTGTTAGGAGATGTGAAGTGTGCAGAATCTATGACGTGATGAGAGGCGTGCAGAATCAGTTACGTGATCAGAAGCGTGTAGAATCTGTTACATGATGAGAAGCGTGCAGAATCTGTTAAGTGATGGGTAGCGTGCAGAATCTGTCATGTGATGTGAAGCGTGCGGAATCTGTTACGTGACGGGACGCGTGCTGAATCTGTTACGTGATCGGAAGCGTGCAGAATCTGTTACGTGATGGGAAGCGTGCAGAGTCTGTTACGTGATGGGAAGCGTGCAGAATCTGTTACGTGATGGGATGCGTGCAGAATCTCTTACATAATGGGAAGCGTGCAAAATCTATAAACCTGATGGAAACGTGCAGAATCTGTTACGTGATGTGAAGCGTGCAGAATCTGTTACGTGATGGGAAGCGTGCAGAATCTGTTATGTGATGTGAAGCGTGCAGAATCTGTTCCGTGATGGGAAGCGTGCAAAATCTGTTATGTGATGTGAAGCGTGCGGAATCTGTTACGTGATGAGAAGCGTGCAGAATCTGTTCTGTGATGTGAAGCGTGCGGAATCTGTTACGTGATGAGAAGCGTGCAGAATCTGTTACGTGATGGGAAGCGTGCAGAATCGGTTACGTGAAGTTTGCAGAATCTGTTACATGATGGGAAGCGTGCAGAATCTGTTATGTGATGTGAAGCGTGCGGAATCTGGTCCGTGATGAGAAACGTGCAGAATCTGTTACATGATGAGAAGCGTGCAGAATCTGTTACGTGATGTGAAACGTGGAGAATCTGTTAGGTGATGGGAAGCGTGCAGAATCTTTTACGTGATGGATAGCGTGCAGAATCTGTTACGTGAAGTTTGCAGAATCTGTCACATGATGGGAAGCGTGCAGAATCTGTTACGTGATGGGAAGTGTTCAGACGCTGTTATGTGAAGTGTGGTGAATCTGTTACGTGATGGGAAGCGTGCAGAATCTTTTACGTGATGGGAAGCGTGCAAAATCTGTTACGCGATGGGAAGCGTGCAGAATCTGTTACGTGATGGGAAGCGTGCAGAATCTGTTACGGGATGTGAAGTGTGCAGAATCTGTTACGTGATGGGTAGCGTGCAGAATCTGTCGTGATGGGAAGCGTGCAGAGTCTGTTACGTGATGGGAAGCGTGCGGAATCTGTTACGTGATGGGAAGCATGCACAATATGTTACGTGATGGGAAGCGTGCAGAGTCTGTTACGTGATGGGAAGCGTGCAGAATCTGTTACGTGATGGGACGCGTGCGGAATCTGTTACGTGATGGGAAGCGTGCAGAATCTGTTAGTGATGGGAAGCGTGCAGAATCTGTTACGTGATGGGAAGCGTGCAGAATCTGTTAGTGATGGGAAGCGTGCAGAATCTGTTACGTGATGAGATGCGTGCAGAACCTGTTACGTGATGAGATGCGTGCAGAATATGTAACGTGATGGGAAGCATGCAGAATCTGTTACGTGATGTGATGCATGCAGAATCTGTTACGTGGTGAGAAATGTGCAGAATCTATTGCATGATGAGAAGCGTGCACAATCTGTTACGTGATCAGAAGCCTGCAGAATCTGTTACGTGATGTGAATCTTGCAGAATCTGTTACATGATGAGAAGCGTGCAGAATCTGTTACGTGCTGGGTAGCGTGCAGAATCTCTTACGTGATGTGATGCATGCAGAATCTGTTACGTGATGTGAAGCGTGCAGAATCTGTTACGTGATGGGAAGCGTGCAGAATCTGTTTTGTGATGTGTAGCGTGCAGAATCTGTTAGTGATGGGAAGCGTGCAGAATCTGTTACGTGAAGTTTGCAGAATCTGTTACATGATGGGAAGCGTGCAGAATCTGTTATGTGATGTGAAGCGTGCAGAATCTGTTACGTGATGAGAAACGTGCAGAATCTGTTACATGATGAGAAGCGTGCAGAATCTGTTATGTGATGTGAAACGTGGAGAATCTGTTAGGTGATGGGAAGCGTGCAGAATCTTTTACGTGATGGAAAGCGTGCAGAATCTGTTCCGTGAAGTTTGCAGAATCTGTTACATGATGGGAAGCGTGCAGAATCTGTTATGTGATGTGAAGCGTGCAGAATCTGTTACGTGATGGGAAGCGTGCAGAATCTGTTCGTGATGGGAAGCGTGCAGAATCTGTTACGTGATGTGAAACGTGCAGAATCTGTTACGTGATGAGAAGCGTGCAGAATCTGTTACGTGATGGGAAGTGTGCAGAATCTGTTACGTGATGGGAAGCGTGCAGATTCTGTTACGGGATGAGAAGCGTGCAGAATCTGTTACGTGATGGGAAGCGTGTAGAATCTGTTACGTGATAAGAAGCGTGCAGAATCTGTTACGTGATGGGAAGTGTGCAGAATCTGTACTGTGATGGGAAGCGTGCAGAATCTGTTACGTGATGGGAAGCGTGCGGAATCTGTATCGTGATGTGAAGCGTGCAGAATCTGTTACGTGATGGGAAGCATGCACAATATGTTACGTGATGGGAAGCGTGCAGAGCCTGTTACGTGATGGGAAGCGTGCAGAATCTGTTACGTGATGGGACGCGTGCGGAATCTGTTACGTGATGGGAAGCGTGCAGAATCTGTTAGTGATGGGAAGCGTGCAGAATCTGTTACGTGATGTGAAGCGTGCGGAATCTGCTATGTGATGAGAAGCGTGCAGAATTTGTTACGTTTTGTGAAGCGTGCAGAATCTGTTACGTGATGGGACGCGTGCGGAATCTGTTACGTGATGGAAAGTGTGCAGAATCTGTTACGTGAAGTTTGCAGAATCTGTTACATGATGGGAAGCGTGCAGAATCTGTTACGTGATGGGAAGTGTGCAGACGCTGTTATGTGAAGTGTGCTGAATCTTTTACGTGATGGGAAGCGTGCAGAATCTTTTACGTGATGGGAAGCGTGCAGAATCTGTTAGTGATAGGAAGCGTGCAGAATCTGTTAGTGATGGGAAGCGTGCAGAACCTGTTACGTGATGAGATGCGTGCAGAATCTGTTACGTGATGAGAAATGTGCAGAATCTGTTACATGATGAGAAGCGTGCAGAATCTGTTATGTGATGTGAAACGTGGAGAATCTGTTAGGTGATGGGAAGCGTGCAGAATCTTTCACGTGATGGGAAGCGTGCAGAATCTGTTAGTGATGGGAAGCGTGCAGAATCTGTTAGTGATGGGAAGCATGCAGAACCTGTTACGTGATGAGATGCGTGCAGAATCTGTTACGTGGTGAGAAATGTGCAGAATCTGTTACATGATGAGAAGCGTGCAGAATCTGTTCTGTGGTGTGAAACGTGGAGAATCTGTTAGGTGATGGGAAGCATGCAGAATCTGTTACGTGATGTGAAGCGTGCAGAATCTGTTATGTGATGGGAAGCGTGCAGAATCTGTTACGTGATGGGAAGTGTGCAGAATCTGTTACGTGATGGGAAGCGTGCAGATTCTGTTACGGGATGAGAAGCGTGCAGAATCTGTTACGTGATGGGAAGCGTGTAGAATCTGTTACGTGATAAGAAGCGTGCAGAATCTGTTACGTGATGGGAAGTGTGCAGAATCTGTACTGTGATGGGAAGCGTGCAGAATCTGTTACGTGATGGGAAGCGTGCGGAATCTGTTACGTGATGTGAAGCGTGCAGAATCTGTTACGTGATGGGAAGCATGCGGAATCTGTTACGTGATGGGAAGCATGCACAATATGTTACGTGATGGGAAGCGTGCAGAGCCTGTTACGTGATGGGAAGCGTGCAGAATCTGTTACGTGATGGGACGCGTGCGGAATCTGTTACGTGATGGGAAGCGTGCAGAATCTGTTAGTGATGGGAAGCGTGCAGAATCTGTTACGTGATGGGAAGCGTGCAGAATCTGTTAGTGATGGGAAGCGTGCAGAATCTGTTACGTGATGAGATGCGTGCAGAACCTGTTACGTGATGAGATGCGTGCAGAATATGTTACGTGATGGGAAGCATGCAGAATCTGTTACGTGATGTGATGCATGCAGAATCTGTTACGTGGTGAGAAATGTGCAGAATCTATTGCATGATGAGAAGCGTGCACAATCTGTTACGTGATCAGAAGCCTGCAGAATCTGTTACGTGATGTGAATCTTGCAGAATCTGTTACATGATGAGAAGCGTGCAGAATCTGTTACGTGCTGGGTAGCGTGCAGAATCTCTTACGTGATGTGATGCATGCAGAATCTGTTACGTGATGTGAAGCGTGCAGAATCTGTTACGTGATGGGAAGCGTGCAGAATCTGTTACGTGATGTGAAGCGTGCGGAATCTGTTACGTGATGAGAAGCGTGCAGAATCTGTTACGTGATGAGAAGCGTGCAGAATCTGTTAGTGATGGGAAGCGTGCAGAATCTGTTACGTGAAGTTTGCAGAATCTGCTACATGATGGGAAGCGTGCAGAATCTGTTATGTGATGTGAAGCGTGCAGAATCTGTTACGTGATGAGAAACGTGCAGAATCTGTTACATGATGAGAAGCGTGCAGAATCTGTTATGTGATGTGAAACGTGGAGAATCTGTTCGGTGATGGGAAGCGTGCAGAATCTTTTACGTGATGGAAAACGTGCAGAATCTGTTACGTGATAAGAAGCGTGCAGAATCTGTTACGTGATGGGAAGTGTGCAGAATCTGTACTGTGATGGGAAGCGTGCAGAATCTGTTACGTGATGGGAAGCGTGCGGAATCTGTTACGTGATGTGAAGCGTGCAGAATCTGTTACGTGATGGGAAGCATGTGGAATCTGTTACGTGATGTGAAGCGTGCGGAATCTGTTACGTGATGGGAAGCATGTGGAATCTGTTACGTGATGTGAAGCGTGCGGAATCTGTTACGTGATGTGAAGCGTGCGGAATCTGCTACGTGATGAGAAGCGTGCAGAATTTGTTACGTTTTGGGAAGCGTGCAGAATCTGTTACGTGATGGGACGCGTGCGGAATCTGTTTCGTGATGGAAAGTGTGCAGAATCTGTTGCGTGAAGTTTGCAGAATCTGTTACATGATGGGAAGCGTGCAGAATCTGTTACGTGATGGGAAGTGTGCAGACGCTGTTATGTGAAGTGTGCTGAATCTGTTACGTGATGGGAAGCGTGCAGAATCTTTTACGTGATGGGAAGCGTGCAGAATCTGTTAGTGATAGGAAGCGTGCAGAATCTGTTAGTGATGGGAAGCGTGCAGAACCTGTTACGTGATGAGATGCGTGCAGAATCTGTTACGTGATGAGAAATGTGCAGAATCTGTTACATGATGAGAAGCGTGCAGAATCTGTTATGTGATGTGAAACGTGGAGAATCTGTTAGGTGATGGGAAGCGTGCAGAATCTTTCACGTGATGGGAAGCGTGCAGAATCTGTTAGTGATGGGAAGCGTGCAGAACCTGTTACGTGATGAGATGCGTGCAGAATCTGTTACGTGGTGAGAAATGTGCAGAATCTGTTACATGATGAGAAGCGTGCAGAATCTGTTATGTGATGTGAAACGTGGAGAATCTGTTAGGTGATGGGAAGCGTGCAGAATCTTTTACGTGATGGGAAGCGTGCAGAATCTGTTACGTGAAGTTTGCAGAATCTGTGACATGATGGGAAGCGTGCAGAATCTGTTACGTGATGGGAAGTGTTCAGACGCTGTTATGTGAAGTGTGCTGAATCTGTTACGTGATGGGAAGCGTGCAGAATCTTTTACGTGATGGGAAGCGTGCATAATCTGTTACGTGATGGGAAGCGTGCAGAATCTGTTACGTGATGGGAAGCATGCAGAATCTGTTACGTGATGGGAAGCGTGCAGAATCTGTTACGTGATGGGAAGCGTGCTGAATCTGTTACGTGATGGGAAGCGTGTTGAATCTGTTACGTGAAGTTTGCAGAATCTGTTATATCATGGGAAGCGTGCAGAATCTGTTATGTGATGGGAAGTGTGCAGACGCTGTTATGTGATGGGAGGCGTGCAGAATCTGTTACATGGTGAGAAATGTGCAGAATCTGTTACATGATGAGAAGCGTGCAGAATCTGTTACGTGATGAGAAGCGTGCAGAATCCGTTACGTGACGAGAAGCGTGCAGAATCTGTTACGTGCTGGGTAGCGTGCAGAATCTGTTACGTGACGGGAAGCGAGCAGAATCTGTTACGTGATGAGAAGCGTGCAGAATCTGTTACGTGATGAGAAGCGTGCAGGATCTGTTATGTGATGGGAAGCGTGCAGAATCTGTTACGTGATGAGAAGCGTGCAGAATCTGTTACGTGATGTGAAGCGTGCAGAATCTGTTACGTGATGTGAAGCGTGCAGAATCTGTTACGTGATGAGAAGCGTGCGGAATCTGTTACGTGATGAGAAGCGTGCAGAATCTGTTATGTGATAGGAAGCGTGCAGAATCTGTTATGTGATGGGACGCCTGCAGAATCTGTTACGTGATGGGACACGTGCAGAATCTGTTAGGAGTTGTGAAGTGTGCAGAATCTATTACGTGATGAGAGGCGTGCAGAATCAGTTACGTGATCAGAAGCGTGTAGAATCTGTTACATGATGAGAAGCGTGCAGAATCTGTTACGTGATGGGTAGCGTGCAGAATCTGTCATGTGATGGGAAGCATGCAGAGTCTGTTACGTGATGGGAAGCGTGCGGAATCTGTTACGTGATGGGAAGCATGCACAATATGTTACGTGATGGGAAGCGTGCAGAGTCTGTTACGTGATGGGAAGCGTGCAGAATCTGTTACGTGATGGGACGCGTGCGGAATCTGCTATGTGATGGGAAGCGTGCAGAATCTAATACGTAATGGGAAGCGTGCAGAATCTGTTACGTGATGGGAAGCGTGCAGAATCTGTTAGTGATGGGAAGCGTGCAGAATCTGTTACGTGATGGGAAGCGCGCAGAATCTGTTAGTGATGGGAAGCGTGCAGAATCTGTTACGTGATGGGAAGCGTGCAGAATCTGTTAGTGATGGGAAGCGTGCAGAATCTGTTACGTGATGAGATGCGTGCAGAACCTGTTACGTGATGAGATGCGTGCAGAATATGTAACGTGATGGGAAGCATGCAGAATCTGTTACGTGATGTGATGCATGCAGAATCTGTTACGTGGTGAGAAATGTGCAGAATCTATTGCATGTTGAGAAGCGTGCACAATCTGTTACGTGATCAGAAGCCTGCAGAATCTGTTACGTGATGTGAATCTTGCAGAATCTGTTACATGATGAGAAGCGTGCAGAATCTGTTACGTGCTGGGTAGCGTGCAGAATCTCTTACGTGATGTGAAGCATGCAGAATCTGTTACGTGATGTGAAGCGTGCAGAATCTGTTACGTGATGGGAAGCGTGCAGAATCTGTTATGTGATGTGAAGCGTGCGGAATCTGTTACGTGATGAGAAGCGTGCAGAATCTGTTACGTAATGAGAAGCGTGCAGAATCTGTTAGTGATGGGAAGCGTGCAGAATCTGTTACGTGAAGTTTGCAGAATCTGTTACATGATGGGAAGTGTGCAGAATCTGTTATGTGATGTGAAGCGTGCAGAATCTGTTACGTGATGAGAAACGTGCAGAATCTGTTACATGATGAGAAGCGTGCAGAATCTGTTACGTGATGGGAAGCGTGCAGAATCTGTTACGTGAAGTTTGCAGAATCTGTTACATGATGGGAAGCGTGCAGAATCTGTTACGTGATGGGAAGTGTTCAGACGCTGTTATGTGAAGTGTGCTGAATCTGTTACGTGATGGGAAGCGTGCAGAATCTTTTACGTGATGGGAAGCGTGCAAACTCTGTTACGTGATGGGAAGCGTGCAGAATCTGTTACGTGATGGGAAGCGTGCAGAATCTGTTACGTGATGAGAAGCGTGCAGAATCTGTTATGTGATGTGAAGCGTGCGGAATCTGTTACGTGATGAGAAGCGTGCAGAATCTGTTACGTGATGAGAAGCGTGCAGAATCTGTTAGTGATGAGAAGCGTGCTGAATCTGTCAGTGATGGGAAGCGTGCAGAATCTGTTACGTGAAGTTTGCAGAATCTGATACATGATGGGAAGCATGCAGAATCTGTTATGTGATGAGAAGCGTGCGGAATCTGTTACGTGATGAGAAACGTGCAGAATCTCTTACGTGATGGGAAGCGTGCAGAATCTGTTAGTGATGGGAAGCGTGCAGAATCTGTTACGTGATGGGAAGCGTGCAGAATCTGTTAGTGATGGGAAGCATGCAGAATCTGTTACGTGATGAGATGCGTGCAGAACCTGTTACCTGATGAGATGCGTGCAGAATATGTTACGTGATGGGAAGCATGCAGAATCTGTTACATGATGTGATGCGTGCAGAATCTGTTACGTGGTGAGAAATGTGCAGAATCTATTACATGATGAGAAGCGTGCAGAATCTGTTACGTGATCAGAAGCCTGCAGAATCTGTTACGTGATGTGAATCTTGCGGAATCTGTTACATGAAGAGAAGCGTGCAGAATCTCTTACGTGCTGGGCAGCGTGCAGAATCTCTTACGTGATGTGAAGCGTGCAGAATCTGTTACATGATGTGAAGTGTGCAGAATCTGTTACGTGATGGGATGCGTGCAGAATCTCTTCCGTGATGTGAAGCGTGCAGAATCTGTCACGTGATGTGAAGCGTGCAGAATCTGTTACGTGATGGGATGCGTGCAGAATCTCTTACGTAATGGGAAGCGTGCAGAATGTATAAACCTGATGGGAAACGTGCAGAATCTGTTACGTGATGTGAAGCGTGCAGAATCTGTTACGTGATGGGAACCATGCAGAATCTGTTAGTGATGGGAAGCGTGCAGAATCTGTTACGTGAAGTTTGCAGAATCTGTTACATGATGGGAAGCGTGCAGAATCTGTTATGTGATGTGAAGCGTGCGGAATCTGTTACGTGATGAGAAACGTGCAGAATCTGTTACATGATGAGAAGCGTGCAGAATCTGTTATGTGATGTGAAACGTGGAGAATCTGTTAGGTGATGGGAAGCGTGCAGAATCTTTTACGTGATGGATAGCGTGCAGAATCTGTTACGTGAAGTTTGCAGAATCTGTTACATGATGGGAAGCGTGCAGAATCTGTTACGTGATGGGAAGTGTTCAGACGCTGTTATGTGAAGTGTGGTGAATCTGTTACGTGATGGGAAGCGTGCAGAATCTTTTATGTGATGGGAAGCGTGCAAAATCTGTAACGTGATGGGAAGCGTGCAGAATCTGTTACGTGATGGGAAGCGTGCAGAATCTGTTACGGGATGTGAAGTGTGCAGAATCTGTTCCGTGATGTGAAGCGTGCGGAATATGTTACATGATGAGAAGCGTGCAGAATCTGTTACGTGATGGGTAGCGTGTAGAACCTGTCATGTGATGGGAAGCGTGCAGAGTCTGTTACGTGATGGGAAGCGTGCGGAATCTGTTACGTGATGGGAAGCGTGCGGAATCTGTTACATAATGGGATGCGTGCAGAATCTAATACGTGATGGGAAGCGTGCAGAATCTGTTACGTGATGGGAAGCGTGCAGAATCTGTTAGTGATGGGAAGCGTGCAGAATCTGTTACGTGATGGGAAGCATGCAGAATCTGTTAGTGATGGGAAGTGTTGTGTATGTAACCGTTTACCTTTAAGGGAACTATAGAATGTAACCGTTCGCCTTTAAGAGCACTACTTTAGGGTGGCACTATCTATTGGCTCATGTATACTGTAATACCGATAGTGACCACACCAGTATATAAGGGTTGTGATACGTTAACTAGGGCAGAATCGCCCGAGCCTCTGAATAGTAAAGACGTGTTTTATTTTGTTAACAGTGGAGTCTGTGATTATTTATAATACAACCCACAGACTTAACATTGGCGACGAGTCAGGATTCGAACCCTGCGGCAGTTGTTCCACGGCGGCTTCGTCCGAAGACAGGACGTTGAAGAGAGGTTTCAATCCTCACCAGTCTGGAACCGACAGGCTGGAAGCGACAGGCATTAGGACCCTGAAGCCTCCATAACCTCGTGGGTAAGCCGCAGCGTTGGCTGCAAAGACAGTGCCACCGATCGGGAGATAAGGGCGATCGCAATCCCTGATAAGAGCCGCGGTGAAACGCGCGAGCGGGTAAGCCAGAGCCCGGGAGGGAGCGAGCAAGATCCGCGCGAGCGGGTGAGCCAGAGGCCGGGGCCCGCTTTCAAGTGCGAGGCGCAGCCGGGCCATCGATCGCATCCGCTGATAAGAGCCGCACTCGGGCTGAAAGACAGCGTCGGGGGACGGGCGAAGACCGTCAAGCGCGGGAAAACCGCCATTGAAGTGGGCGGGGAGAGCGAGAAGCGCGGGAAAGCCGCCATTTTTCGCGGGAAAACCGCTGGGGAAGAAGGCAGAAGCGGGAAACCGCCATCTTAGAAAATTAATTAGAATTTTCAGAAACAAGAAATAAGTAAAGCAATACTTGTGGTGTTCTCAAGAAGAGAAGAAAATTAATAATAAGTAAAGAAATACTTGTGCTGTTGTCGGAAAGAGAAGAAGATGCCTAAGCGAGGAAATATTAATGATTTTAATGCTGAAATAGAAGACAGGGCCACGTATGGGGAACGCATAGGAATATATTGCGTAGCCATATACGACAAGGCAATAACTTTGTTAAATTCGATGGGAGCAAAAACATACGGGCTCTTGAAACATCTAATAGCACCAGTTAAACCAGTGGACCAGACCTTCGAAGAGATCGTAACAGTGTTGAAGGATCACTTGAACCCCACACCGTTGATGCTGGCTGAACGATTTAAATTTTACGCCAGAACCCAGAGGCAAGATGAAAGCAATGCGGAATACTTAGTCGAACTGCGTAAGCTAGCGAAATACTGCCAGTTTGGAGGAAATTTGACAGAGGCGCTGCGGGACAAGTTCGTATGCGGCTTGGCCAAAGAAGGAACGCAGAAGCGACTTCTGGAAGAAAACGACCTCACACTGGACAGGGCTGTCCTCATAGCTTCATCGCACGAAGCCGCAGCGAAAGGGACGGTGGAAATGCAGCTAAAGGCGGCGGCACTCGGGGTGGACCAAATTACTGCAAGCATTTCCAAATGCTACCGTTGTGGAAAGACAACGCACGACCAGAATCAGTGCTGGTTTAAGAATCAAGAGTGCAGGAAATGTGGCAAACTGGGTCACATCGCGAAGGTATGCAGGTCCAGAAAGAAGACCAACAAACAAAGGAAGCCACCACCACAAGAAAAGTACAACAAGGTGCATCAGGTGGCTGAAAAGAGTTCAGACGAACAAAATTCAGACTCAGACCCAAACAGCCAGGAGTTGGATAGTCTGAGAATCCACAATGTGGGTGAAGTAACTGATCTACAGACGATCTGGGTCACACTAAAAATAGCTGGAGTCCAAGTACGAATGGAGCTGGACACGGGATCAGCTGTATCAGTCATCAACCAAAAGGACTACCACCGACTATTCTCTCACATACCCTTAAGAAATACCAAGTTCGTATTACAGACATACACGGGGCATCGCGTATACCCCATGGGGAAAATAAGAGTCAAGGTGAGAGATAGGGGTAAAGTACACCCAAGAATGAATTTGTACGTACTACCTGAGGGAGGACCACCACTTCTAGGACGGGAGTGGATCAAGAAAATAGACATGGAATGGCACTACCGACAAGCAATGACAAGTGAGGACTCGGTGCAGACAAGCAGCTCAGACTCTGAGCCGGAAGACGATAAGTCCAGCTTATGTATGAAAAACAAGGTTAACATTAACTCACAGACTAAGGTTGGAAAATCGATGGCGTGCATAAAGACAGAGAATTCTGAGTCTGTTCAAGCTACAGACATATGCATTACGGAGGAACACCGGGCTCGAACTCAACGCTATTTCAAAGTACAACAACAATTAGAACAATTAAGTTACCGCCTCGTACAAGAGATGAAAACAATGAAAAAGTTCTATGACACCGAATGGGAGAGTCTGGAAAGACAACAGAACCTACTGGCTCAAGCAGAGAGCGACCATAGAGCCATCGTGACCAATTACCGATCACATCTCCCTGATGATGTTCAGGGGTTAGAATATTTGCATGATCTAGAGATACAGCAGAAGGGCAAATCACGCTGCACTGAGGATTTTGTTCTGCAATTAGAGACGGAGCTAGTGCAGGCAAAGTTAAGAGAAGTTGAATCACAGGGTGCTCTTAAGGAGATGCAGAAACAAATCTTGGACATGGAAAAGTGAAACGCTTCTTTACCTGATGAGAATAATGTGGCCATGTTGCAAGAGGAGCTTATAGGGGCGAAACTGAAAGAAGCTAAGCAAAGGATGTTGGAACTTGAAACGCAGAACCAAATCAGCGGTAATCAGCTATGTCAAGCAGAGAAGGAGTGCAAGGGTCTACATGAGAAGGTGCAATATCTCTCAGCCCAAAATAAGGGACTACTCACTCAGTTAAATGAAAGTAAACGGGAAATGGCTGAGATGGACTGCAAGAATAAAGAAGAGTTGATGGCAGTGAGACTTCGAGAGGCAGATAGCATAGCAGCCTTGGCTGAACTCCAACAGGAAATTGCGAAAGAAACAAATGAAGAGGAATCTTCAGGAAGCCAGGATTTTATTCCAGTTCTTCTCTACGACTCCTTACAAGCAGAGTGCGAGAAGTTGAAAAAACAGTATGAACAGGCCCAGACTACAATTCTGGAGGGGGTTAACTCAGCAACCTCCGAAAAGCTAGTTTCGTTGGAAGTATATGAGCAACTAAAGGTTGAACATGAGCAAGAAGTCCAAAGGCTGCAGGAAATTCTTGAGGAGCTCAGGGCCAAGACAGACTCATCGGTAGAAGTTCCATACATAGATGAGGATGTAGAGGTGAAAGACATGGCAGAACTCATAAAAATATGGAAGGAAGCCCAAGACAAATATGAGGCGGCAATTACCGAGGTTGACCGACTTGAAGAACAGTTTCAACTGGGAATGGGCCCTGAACATGAGCTAGAGAGCATCGAGGCGCAACTTCTCCAAGCACTGGAAGCCAAAGTACAAGAGGAAGAGAAGATGAAAGCATTGGAGAAAATGATGGATGAAATGGAGGAGTACGCTGAATTACGTCCAGGGGAACAGGAGAATGGGGAAACAGCTACTTCAGTAGAAGGATTAAATAGCCTGATAACGAAATCCCTGAAGGAAGGGAAAGGATTGAACGCACAAATGAGGCCAGGAGGGAAGGAAGGGCAGACATCCGAGGAAGAGCAGGATGAATATGATTGCTTGAAGAAGGGTTTTGACCTGTTGAGTGACACCGAATGTTATGAGGATGTGGTCTGCCCAAATTGTGATGGGAACTCCCAAAGTGCTGAAATCCTGAGGAAGCACTTAAGGTCTAAGGAACATAGAGAGTTGGTGGCGCTACAGATGGCAGCCGGGAAAAGAGCTCGGAGAGTTTCAAAAAGGCAGAAAAGAAAAAGAAGAAGCAGAAAATAATAACTGTTTAAAATATTATTACTTCTACTACCTCAGTCCGAACACTACGAAAGGTGCTAAATTTGTAAAAAAAATCCAGGGACATTATCAAGACAGCCAGTGGGTTGTATAAGTCCGCACTGCTGGTTCAACAGGACGAAAGTACAAGCTGTTAAAAAAAAAAAAGCTATGGAGGATGCTGTCTGGAACGAATTAATACCAGAGACTGAATTTATGAACTGTTCCCACAGAGACTGAACCTGTAAACTGATTCCACTGAGAGTATGTTTGTAAACTGTTATATGACGTTGACTCCATTGAGAGTATATCTGTAAATTGTTATATGACGTTGACTCCATCGAGAGTATATCTGCAAACTGTTTATATAAAGTTGAAGATTGTATGTTTAACGGGATTCTGTAAGTAATAAGCTAGGAAGGGAGGAGTGTTGTGTATGTAACCGTTTACCTTTAAGGGAACTATAGAATGTAACCGTTCGCCTTTAAGAGCACTACTTTAGGGTGGCACTATCTATTGGCTCATGTATACTGTAATACCGATAGTGACCACACCAGTATATAAGGGTTGTGATACGTTAACTAGGGCAGAATCGCCCGAGCCTCTGAATAGTAAAGACGTGTTTTATTTTGTTAACAGTGGAGTCTGTGATTATTTATAATACAACCCACAGACTTAACAGGAAGCGTGCAGAATCTGTTACGTGATGGGAAGCGTGCAGAATCTGTTACGTGATGAGATGCGTGCAGAACCTGTTACGTGATGAGATGCGTGCAGAATATGTTACGTGATGGGAAGCATGCAGAATCTGTTACGTGATGTGATGCATGCAGAATCTGTTACGTGGTGAGAAATGTGCAGAATCTATTGCATGATGAGAAGCGTGCACAATCTGTTACGTGATCAGAAGCCTGCAGAATCTGTTACGTGATGTGAATCTTGCAGAATCTGTTACATGATGAGAAGCGTGCAGAATCTGTTATGTGCTGGGTAGCGTGCAGAATCTCTTACGTGATGTGAAGCATGCAGAATCTGTTACATGATGAGAAGCGTGCAGAATCTGTTACGTGCTGGGTAGCGTGCAGAATCTCTTACGTGATGTGATGCATGCAGAATCTGTTACGTGATGTGAAGCGTGCAGAATCTGTTACGTGATGGGAAGCGTGCAGAATCTGTTATGTGATGAGAAGCGTGCAGAATCTGTTACGTGATGAGAAGCGTGCAGAATCTGTTAGTGATGGGAAGCGTGCAGAATCTGTTACGTGAAGTTTGCAGAATCTGTTACATGATGGGAAGCGTGCAGAATCTGTTATGTGATGTGAAGCGTGCAGAATCTGTTACGTGATGAGAAACGTGCAGAATCTGTTACATGATGAGAAGCGTGCAGAATCTGTTATGTGATGTGAAACGTGGAGAATCTGTTAGGTGATGGGAAGCGTGCAGAATCTTTTACGTGATGGAAAGCGTGCAGAATCTGTTACGTGAAGTTTGCAGAATCTGTTACATGATGGGAAGCGTGCAGAATCTGTTACGTGATGGGAAGTGTTCAGACGCTGTTATGTGAAGTGTGCTGAATCTGTTACGTGATGGGAAGCGTGCAGAATCTTTTACGTGATGGGAAGCGTGCAAAATCTGTTACGTGATGGGAAGCGTGCAGAATCTGTTACGTGATGGGAAGCGTGCAGAATCTGTGACGTGATGGGAAGCGTGCAGAATCTGTTATGTGATGTGAAGCGTGCGGAATCTGTTACGTGATGAGAAGCGTGCAGAATCTGTTAGTGATGAGAAGCGTGCTGAATCTGTTAGTGATGGGAAGCGTGCAGAATCTGTTACGTGAAGTTTGCAGAATCTATTACATGATGGGAAGCATGCAGAATCTGTTATGTGATGAGAAGCGTGCGGAATCTGTTACGTGATGAGAAACGTGCAGAATCAGTTACGTGATGGGAAGCGTGCAGAATCTGTTAGTGATGGGAAGCGTGCAGAATCTGTTACGTGATGGGAAGCGTGCAGAATCTGTTAGTGATGGGAAGCATGCAGAATCTGTTACGTGATGAGATGCGTGCAGAACCTGTTACGTGATGAGATGCGTGCAGAATATGTTACGTGATGGGAAGCATGCAGAATCTGTTACGTGATGTGATGCGTGCAGAATCTGTTACGTGGTGAGAAATGTGCAGAATCTATTACATGATGAGAAGCGTGCAGAATCTGTTACGTGATCAGAAGCCTGCAGAATCTGTTACGTGATGTGAATCTTGCGGAATCTGTTACATGAAGAGAAGCGTGCAGAATCTCTTACGTGCTGGGCAGCGTGCAGAATCTCTTACGTGATGTGAAGCGTGCAGAATCTGTTACATGATGTGAAGTGTGCAGAATCTGTTACGTGATGGGATGCGTGCAGAATCTCTTACGTGATGTGAAGCGTGCAGAATCTGTTACGTGATGTGAAGCGTGCAGAATCTGTTACGTGATGGGATGCGTGCAGAATCTCTTACGTAATGGGAAGCGTGCAGAATGTATAAACCTGATGGGAAACGTGCAGAATCTGTTACGTGATGTGAAGCGTGCAGAATCTGTTACGTGATGGGAAGCGTGCAGAATCTGTTATGTGATGTGAAGCGTGCGGAATCTGTTACGTGATGAGAAGCGTGCAGAATCTGTTACGTGATGAGAAGCGTGCAGAATCTGTTACGTGATGGGTAGCGTGCAGAATCTGTTACGTGATGGGAACCATGCAGAATCTGTTCGTGATGGGAAGCGTGCAGAATCTGTTACGTGAAGTTTGCAGAATCTGTTACATGATGGGAAGCGTGCAGAATCTGTTATGTGATGTGAAGCGTGCGGAATCTGTTACGTGATGAGAAACGTGCAGAATCTGTTACATGATGAGAAGCGTGCAGAATCTGTTATGTGATGTGAAACGTGGAGAATCTGTTAGGTGATGGGAAGCGTGCAGAATCTTTTACGTGATGGATAGCGTGCAGAATCTGTTGCGTGAAGTTTGCAGAATCTGTTACATGATGGGAAGCGTGCAGAATCTGTTACGTGATGGGAAGTGTTCAGACGCTGTGATGTGAAGTGTGGTGAATCTGTTACGTGATGGGAAGCGTGCAGAATCTTTTACGTGATGGGAAGCGTGCAAAATCTGTTACGTGATGGGAAGCGTGCAGAATCTGTTACGTGATGGGAAGCGTGCAGAATCTGTTATGTGATGGGAAGTGTGCAGACGCTGTTATGTGATGGGAGGCGTGCAGAATCTGTTACATGGTGAGAAATGTGCAGAATCTGTTACATGATGAGAAGCGTCCAGAATCCGTTATGTGACGAGAAGCGTGCAGAATCTGTTACGTGCTGGGTAGCGTGCAGAATCTGTTATGTGACGGGAAGCGAGCAGAATCTGTTACGCGATGAGAAGCGCGCAGAATCTGTTACGTGACGTGAAGCGTGCAGAATCTGTTATGTGATGGAAAGCGTGCAGAATCTGTTACGTCATGAGAAGCGTGCAGAATCTGTTACGTGATGTGAAGCGTGCAGAATCTGTTACGTGATGTGAAGCGTGCAGAATCTGTTACGTGATGAGAAGCGTGCGGAATCTGTTATGTGATGAGAAGCGTGCAGAATCTGTTATGTGATAGGAAGCGTGCAGAATCTGTTATGTGATGGGACGCCTGCAGAATCTGTTACGTGATGGGAAACGTGCAGAATCTGTTAGGAGATGTGAAGTGTGCAGAATCTATTACGTGATGAGAAGCGTGCAGAATCAGTTTGGTGATCAGAAGCGTGTAGAATCTGTTACATGATGAGAAGCGTGCAGAATCTGTTACATGATGGGTAGCGTGCAGAATCTGCCATGTGATGTGAAGCGTGCGGAATCTGTTACGTGACGGGAAGCGTGCTGAATCTGTTACGTGATGGGAAGCATGCAGAATCTGTTACGTGATGGGAAGCGTGCAGAGTCTGTTACGTGATGGGAAGCGTGCGGAATCTGTTACGTGATGGGAAGCGTGCGGAATCTGTTACGTGATGTGAAGCGTGCAGAATCTGTTACGTGATGTGAAGCGTGCGGAAACTGTTACGTGATGAGAAGCGTGCAGAATCTATTATGTTATGGGAAGCGTGCAGAATCTGTTACGTGATGGGACGCGTGCGGAATCTGCTATGTGATGAGAAGCGTGCAGAATCTGTTACATTATGGGATGCGTGCAGAATCTAATACGTGATGGGAAGCGTGCAGAATCTGTTACGTGATGTGAAGCTTGCGGAATCTGTTACATGATGAGAAGCGTGCAGAATCTGTTCCGTGCTGGGTAGCGTGCAGAATCTCTTACGTGATGTAAAGCGTGCAGAATCTGTTACGTGATGTGAAGCATGCAGAATCTGTTACGTGATGGGATGCGTGCAGAATCTCTTAGGTGATGTGAAGCATGCAGAATCTGTTACGTGATGTGAAGCGTGCAGAATCTCTCACGTAATGGGAAGCATGCAGAATCTATAAACCTGATGGGAAACGTGCAGAATCTGTTACGTGATGTGAAGCGTGCAGAATCTGTTACGTGATGAGAAGCGTGCAGAATCTGTTACGTGATGTGAAGCATGCAGAATCTGTTACGTGATGGGATGCGTGCAGAATCTGTTACGTGATGAGAAGCGTGCAGAATCTGTTATGTGATGGGCAGCATGCAGAATCTGTTACGTGATGGGAAGCGTGCAGAATCTCTTACGTGATGTGAAGCGTGCAGAATTTGTTACGTGATGTGAAGCATGCAGAATCTGTTACATGATGGGATGCGTGCAGAATCTCTTACGTGATGTGAAGCATGCAGAATCTGTTATGTGATGTGAAGCGTGCAGAATCTGTTACGTGATGGGATGCGTGCAGAAACTCTCACGTAATGGGAAGCATGCAGAATCTATAACCCTGATGGGAAACGTGCAGAATCTGTTACGTGATGTGAAGCGTGCAGAATCTGTTACGTGATGGGAAGCGTGCAGAATCTGTTATGTGATGTGAAGCGTGCGGAATCTGTTACGTGATGAGAAGCGTGCATAATGTGTTACGTGATGAGAAGCGTGCAGAATCTGTTAGTTATGGGAAGCGTGCAGAATCTGTTAGTGATGGGAAGCGTGCAGAATCTGTTACGTGAAGGTTGCAGAATCTGTGACATGATGGGAAGCATGCAGAATCTGTTATGTGATGTGAAGCGTGCGGAATCTGTTACGTGATGAGAAACGTGCAGAACCTGTTACGTGATGAGAAGCGTGCAGAATCTGTTGCGTGATGGGTAGCGTGCAGAATCTGTTACGTGATGGGTAGCGTGCAGAATCTGTTACGTGATGGGAAGCGTGCAGAATCTGTTACGTGAAGTTTGCAGAAGCTGTTACATGATGGGAAGCGTGCAGAATCTGTTACGTGATGGGAAGTGTGCAGACGCTGTTATGTGAAGTGTGCAGAATCTGTGACGTGATGAGATGCGTGCAGAATCTGTTACGTGATGAGATGCGTGCAGAATCTGTTACGTGACGTAAAGCATGCAGAATCTGTTACGTGATGAGACGCGTGCAGAATATGATATGTGATGGGAAGCGTGCAGAATCTGTTACGTGATGAGATGCGTGCAGAATCTGTTACGTGACGTGAAGCGTGCAGAACCTGTTTCATGATGAGAAGCGTGCAGAACCTGTTACGTGATGTGAAGCGTGCAGAATCTGTTACATGATGTGAAGCGTGCAGAATCTGTTATGTGATGTGAAGCGTGCAGAATCTGTTACATGATGAGATGCGTGCAGAATATGTTACGTGATGGGAAGCATGCAGAATCTGTTACGTGATGAGATGCGTGCAGAATCTGTTACGTGATGTGAATCTTGCAGAATCTGTTACGTGATGTGAAGCGTGCAGAATCTGTTACGTGATGGGAAGCGTGCAGAATCTGTTATGTGATGTGAAACGTGGAGAATCTGTTAGGTGATGGGAAGCGTGCAGAATCTTTTACGTGATGGAAAGCGTGCAGAATCTGTTACGTGAAGTTTGCAGAATCTGTTACATGATGGGAAGCGTGCAGAATCTGTTACGTGATGGGAAGTGTTCAGACCCTGTTATGTGAAGTGTGCTGAATCTGTTACGTGATGGGAAGCGTGCAGAATCTTTTACGTGATGGGAAGCGTGCAAAATCTGTTACGTGATGGGAAGCGTGCAGAATCTGTTACGTGATGGGAAGCGTGCAGAATCTGTTACGTGATGGGAAGCGTGCAGAATCTGTTAGTGATGAGAAGCGTGCTGAATCTGTTAGTGATGGGAAGCGTGCAGAATCTGTTCCGTGAAGTTTGCAGAATCTGTTACATGATGGGAAGCATGCAGAATCTGTTATGTGATGAGAAGCGTGCGGAATCTGTTACGTGATGAGAAACGTGCAGAATCTGTTACGTGATGGGAAGCGTGCAGAATCTGTTAGTGATGGGAAGCGTGCAGAATCTGTTACGTGATGGGAAGCGTGCAGAATCTGTTAGTGATGGGAAGCATGCAGAATCTGTTACGTGATGAGATGCGTGCAGAACCTGTTACGTGATGAGATGCGTGCAGAATATGTTACGTGATGTGATGCGTGCAGAATCTGTTACGTGGTGAGAAATGTGCAGAATCTATTACATGATGAGAAGCGTGCAGAATCTGTTACGTGATCAGAAGCCTGCAGAATCTGTTACGTGATGTGAATCTTGCGGAATCTGTTACATGAAGAGAAGCGTGCAGAATCTCTTACGTGCTGGGCAGCGTGCAGAATCTCTTACGTGATGTGAAGCGTGCAGAATCTGTTACATGATGTGAAGTGTGCAGAATCTGTTACGTGATGGGATGCGTGCAGAATCTCTTACGTGATGTGAAGCGTGCAGAATCTGTTACGTGATGTGAAGCGTGCAGAATCTGTTACGTGATGGGATGCGTGCAGAATCTCTTACGTAATGGGAAGCGTGCAGAATGTATAAACCTGATGGGAAACGTGCAGAATCTGTTACGTGATGTGAAGCGTGCAGAATCTGTTACGTGATGGGAAGCGTGCAGAATCTGTTACGTGATGAGAAGCGTGCAGAATCTGTTACGTGATGTGAAGCATGCAGAATCTGTTACGTGATGGGATGCGTGCAGAATCTGTTATGTGATGAAAAGCGTGCAGAATCTGTTATGTGATGGGCAGCATGCAGAATCTGTTACGTGATGGGAAGCGTGCAGAATCTCTTACGTGATGTGAAGCATGCAGAATCTGTTACGTGATGTGAAGCGTGCAGAATCTGTTACGTGATGGGATGCGTGCAGAAACTCTCACGTAATGGGAAGCATGCAGAATCTATAACCCTGATGGGAAACGTGCAGAATCTGTTACGTGATGTGAAGCGTGCAGAATCTGTTAGGTGATGGGAAGCGTGCAGAATCTGTTATGTGATGTGAAGCGTGCGGAATCTGTTACATGATGAGAAGCGTGCATAATGTGTTACGTGATGAGAAGCGTGGAGAATCTGTTAGTGATGGGAAGCGTGCAGAATCTGTTAGTGATGGGAAGCGTGCAGAATCTGTTACGTGAAGTTTGCAGAATCTGTTACATGATGGGAAGCATGCAGAATCTGTTATGTGATGTGAAGCGTGCGGAATCTGTTACGTGATGAGAAACGTGCAGAATCTGTTACGTGATGAGAAGCGTGCAGAATCTGTTGCGTGATGGGTAGCGTGCAGAATCTGTTACGTGATGAGATGCGTGCAGAATCTGTTACGTGATGAGATGCGTGCAGAATCTGTTACGTGACGTAAAGCATGCAGAATCTGTTACGTGATGAGACGCGTGCAGAATATGATATGTGATGGGAAGCGTGCAGAATCTGTTACGTGATGAGATGCGTGCAGAATCTGTTACGTGACGTGAAGCGTGCAGAACCTGTTTCATGATGAGACGCGTGCAGAACCTGTTACGTGATGTGAAGCGTGCAGAATCTGTTACATGATGTGAAGCGTGCAGAATCTGTTATGTGATGTGAAGCGTGCAGAATCTGTTGCATGATGAGATGCGTGCAGAATATGTTACGTGATGGGAAGCATGCAGAATCTGTTACGTGATGAGATGCGTGCAGAATCTGTTACGTGATGTGAATCTTGCAGAATCTGTTACGTGATGTGAAGCGTGCAGAATCTGTTACGTGATGGGAAGCGTGCAGAATCTGTTATGTGATGTGAAACGTGGAGAATCTGTTAGGTGATGGGAAGCGTGCAGAATCTTTTACGTGATGGAAAGCGTGCAGAATCTGTTACGTGAAGTTTGCAGAATCTGTTACATGATGGGAAGCGTGCAGAATCTGTTACGTGATGGGAAGTGTTCAGACCCTGTTATGTGAAGTGTGCTGAATCTGTTACGTGATGGGAAGCGTGCAGAATCCTTTACGTGATGGGAAGCGTGCAAAATCTGTTACGTGATGGGAAGCGTGCAGAATCTGTTACGTGATGGGAAGCGTGCAGAATCTGTTAAGTGATGGGAAGCGTGCAGAATCTGTTATGTGATGTGAAGCGTGCGGAATCTGTTACGTGATGAGAAGCGTGCAGAATCTCTTACATGATGAGAAGCATGCAGAATCTGTTCGTGATGAGAAGCGTGCTGAATCTGTTACGTGAAGTTTGCAGAATCTGTTACATGATGGGAAGCATGCAGAATCTGTTATGTGATGAGAAGCGTGCGGAATCTGTTACGTGATGAGAAACGTGCAGAATCTGTTACGTGATGGGAAGCGTGCAGAATCTGTTAATGATGGGAAGCGTGCAGAATCTGTTACATGATGGGAAGCGTGCAGAATCTGTTAGTGATGGGAAGCATGCAGAATCTGTTACGTGATGAGATGCGTGCAGAACCTGTTACGTGATGAGATGCGTGCAGAATATGTTACGTGATGGGACGCCTGCAGAATCTGTTACGTGATGGGAAACGTGCAGAATCTGTTAGGAGATGTGAAGTGTGCAGAATCTGTTACGTGATGAGAGGCGTGCAGAATCAGTTTGGTGATCAGAAGCGTGTAGAATCTGTTACATGATGAGAAGCGTGCAGAATCTGTTACATGATGGGTAGCGTGCAGAATCTGCCATGTGATGTGAAGCGTGCGGAATCTGTTACGTGACGGGAAGCGTGCTGAATCTGTTACATGATGGGAAGCATGCAGAATCTGTTACGTGATGGGAAGCGTGCAGAGTCTGTTACGTGATGGGAAGCGTGCGGAATCTGTTATGTGATGGGAAGCGTGCGGAATCTGTTACGTGATGTGAAGCGTGCAGAACCTGTTACGTGATGTGAAGCGTGCGGAAACTGTTACGTGATGAGAAGCGTGCAGAATCTATTATGTTATGGGAAGCGTGCAGAATCTGTTACGTGATGGGACGCGTGCGGAATCTGCTATGTGATGAGAAGCGTGCAGAATCTGTTACATTATGGGATGCGTGCAGAATCTAATACGTGATGGGAAGCGTGCAGAATCTGTTACGTGATGTGAAGCTTGCGGAATCTGTTACATGATGAGAAGCGTGCAGAATCTGTTCCGTGCTGGGTAGCGTGCAGAATCTCTTACGTGATGTGAAGCGTGCAGAATCTGTTACGTGATGGGATGCGTGCAGAAACTCTCACGTAATGGGAAGCATGCAGAATCTATAACCCTGATGGGAAACGTGCAGAATCTGTTATGTGATGTGAAGCGTGCAGAATCTGTTACGTGATGGGAAGCGTGCAGAATCTGTTATGTGATGTGAAGCGTGCGGAATCTGTTACGTGATGAGAAGCGTGCATAATGTGTTACGTGATGAGAAACGTGCAGAACCTGTTACGTGATGAGAAGCGTGCAGAATCTGTTAGTTATGGGAAGCGTGCAGAATCTGTTGCGTGAAGTTTGCAGAATCTGTTACATGATGGGAAGCATGCAGAATCTGTTATGTGATGTGAAGCGTGCGGAATCTGTTATGTGATGTGAAGCGTGCGGAATCTGTTACGTGATGAGAAACGTGCAGAACCTGTTACGTGATGAGAAGCGTGCAGAATCTGTTGCGTGATGGGTAGCGTGCAGAATCTGTTACGTGATGGGTAGCGTGCAGAATCTGTTACGTGATGGGAAGCGTGCAGAATCTGTTACGTGAAGTTTGCAGAAGCTGTTACGTGATGAGATGCGTGCAGAATCTGTTACGTGATGAGATGCGTGCAGAATCTGTTACGTGATGAGATGCGTGCAGAATCTGTTACGTGACGTAAAGCATGCAGAATCTGTTACGTGATGAGACGCGTGCAGAATATGATATGTGATGAGATGCGTGCAGAATCTGTTACGTGACGTGAAGCGTGCAGAACCTGTTTCATGATGAGAAGCGTGCAGAACCTGTTACGTGATGGGAAGCGTGCAGAATCTGTTATGTGATGTGAAACGTGGAGAATCTGTTCGGTGATGGGAAGCGTGCAGAATCTTTTACGTGATGGAAAGCGTACAGAATCTGTTACGTGAAGTTTGCAGAATCTGTTACATGATGGGAAGCGTGCAGAATCTGTTACGTGATGGGAAGTGTTCAGACCCTGTTATATGAAGTGTGCTGAATCTGTTACGTGATGGGAAGCGTGCAGAATCTTTTACGTGATGGGAAGCGTGCAAAATCTGTTACGTGATGGGAAGCGTGCAGAATCTGTTACGTGATGGGAAGCGTGCAGAATCTGTTACGTGATGGGAAGCGTGCAGAATCTGTTATGTGATGTGAAGCGTGCGGAATCTGTTACGTGATGAGAAGCGTGCAGAATCTCTTACATGATGAGAAGCGTGCAGAATCTGTTAGTGATGAGAAGCGTGCTGAATCTGTTAGTGATGGGAAGCGTGCAGAATCTGTTACGTGAAGTTTGCAGAATCTGTTACATGATGGGAAGCATGCAGATTCTGTTACGTGATGTGAAGCGTGCGGAAACTGTTACGTGATGAGAAGCGTGCAGAATCTATTATGTTATGGGAAGCGTGCAGAATCTGTTACGTGATGGGACGCGTGTGGAATGTGCTATGTGATGAGAAGCGTGCAGAATCTGTTACATTATGGGATGCGTGCAGAATCTAATACGTGATGGGAAGCGTGCAGAATCTGTTACGTGATGCGAAGCTTGCGGAATCTGTTACATGATGAGAAGCGTGCAGAATCTGTTCCGTGCTGGGTAGCGTGCAGAATCTGTTACGTGATGTGAAGCGTGCAGAATCTGTTACGTGATGTGAAGCATGCAGAATCTGTTACGTGATGGGATGCGTGCAGAATCTCTTACGTGATGTGAAGCATGCAGAATCTGTTATGTGATGTGAAGCGTGCGGAATCTGTTACGTGATGGGATGCGTGCAGAATCTCTCACGTAATGGGAAGCATGCAGAATCTATAAACCTGATGGGAAACATGCAGAATCTGTTACGTGATGTGAAGCGTGCAGAATCTGTTACGTGATGAGAAGCGTGCAGAATCTGTTACGTGATGTGAAGCATGCAGAATCTGTTACGTGATGGGAAGCGTGCAGAATCTCTTACGTGATGTGAAGCGTGCAGAATGTCTTACGTGATGTGAAGCATGCAGAATCTGTTACGTGATGGGATGCGTGCAGAATCTCTTACGTGATGTGAAGCATGCAGAATCTGTTCTGTGATGTGAAGCGTGCAGAATCTGTTACGTGATGGGATGCGTGCAGAAACTCTCACGTAATGGGAAGCATGCAGAATCTATAACCCTGATGGGAAACGTGCAGAATCTGTTACGTGATGTGAAGCGTGCAGAATCAGTTACGTGATGGGAAGCGTGCAGAATCTGTTATGTGATGTGAAGCGTGCGGAATCTGTTACGTTATGAGAAGCATGCAGAATCTGTTACGTGATGAGAAGCGTGCAGAATCTGTTAGTTATGGGAAGCGTGCAGAATCTGTTAGTGATGGGAAGTGTGCAGAATCTGTTACGTGAAGTTTGCAGAATCTGTTACATGATGGGAAGCATGCAGAATCTGTTATGTGATGTGAAGCGTGCGGAATCTGTTACGTGATGAGAAACGTGCAGAATCTGTTACGTGATGAGAAGCGTGCAGAATCTGTTGCGTGATGGGTAGCGTGCAGAATCTGTTACGTGATGGGAAGCGTGCAGAATCTGTTACGTGAAGTTAGCAGAAGCTGTTACATGATGGGAAGCGTGCAGAATCTGTTACGTGATGCGAAGTGTGCAGACGCTGTTATGTGAAGTGTGCAGAATCTGTTACGTGATGAGATGCGTGCAGAATCTGTTACGTGATGAGATGCGTGCAGAATCTGTTACGTGACGTAAAGCATGCAGAATCTGTTACGTGATGAGATGCGTGCAGAATATGTTATGTGATGGGAAGCGTGCAGAATCTGTTACGTGATGAGATGCGTGCAGAATCTGTTACGTGACGTGAAGCGCGCAGAACCTGTTTCATGATGAGAAGCGTGCAGAACCTGTTACGTGATGTGAAGCGTGCAGAATCTGTTACATGATGTGAAGCGTGCAGAATCTGTTAGGTGATGTGAAGCGTGCAGAATCTGTTACGTGATGAGAACAATGCAGAATCTGTTACGTGATGAGAAGCGTGCAGAATCAGTTACGTGATGTGAAGCGTGCGGAATCTGTTACATGATGAGATGCGTGCAGAATATGTTACGTGATAGGAAGCATGCAGAATCTGTTACGTGATGAGATGCGTGCAGAATCTGTTACGTGATGGGAAGCGTGCAGAATCTGTTACGTGATGGGAAGCGTGCAGAATCTGTTACGTGATGGGAAGCGTGCAGAATCTGTTACGTGAAGTTTGCAGAATCTGTTACATCATGGGAAGCGTGCAGAATCTGTTATGTGATGGGAAGTGTGCAGACGCTGTTATGTGATGGGAGGCGTGCAGAATCTGTTACATGGTGAGAAATGTGCAGAATCTGTTACATGATGAGAAGCGTGCAGAATCTGTTACGTGCTGGGTAGCGTGCAGAATCTGTTACGTGACGGGAAGCGAGCAGAATCTGTTACATGATGAGAAGCGCGCAGAATCTGTTACGTGATGTGAAGCGTGCAGAATCTGTTATGTGATGGGAAGCGTGCAGAATCTGTTACGTGATGAGAAGCGTACAGAATCTGTTACGTGATGTGAAGCGTGCAGAATCTGTTACGTGATGAGAAGCGTGCGGAATCTGTTACGTGATGAGAAGCGTGCAGAATCTGTTATGTGATAGGAAGCGTGCAGAATCTGTTATGTGATGGGACGCCTGCAGAATCTGTTACGTGATGGGAAACGTGCAGAATCTGTTAGGAGATGTGAAGTGTGCAGAATCTATTACGTGAGGAGAGGCGTGCAGAATCAGTTACGTGATCAGAAGCGTGTAGAATCTGTTACATGATGAGAAGCGTGCAGAATCTGTTACATGATGGGTAGCGTGCAGATTCTGCCATGTGATGTGAAGCGTGCGGAATCTGTTATGTGACGGGAAGCGTGCAGAGTCTGTTACGTGATGGGAA